>NW_022989867.1:1306240-1948932 GCF_902827175.1 Gymnodraco acuticeps
GTCCTAACATGCTCATTACATTTTTCCATGCAGGTGATTAGGAAACATTATGATTTAATATACACCCATTTGCGACCTATGCCATTGGTCCAATCTCAGCAGGAATGACCAATCAGGGCAGGAGGTCATTAGCTAAACATTCTATACAGGTTTGATATTCTGTCAAAGGGCATTTGATCATAGCCCATAACAATTAGTAAAAACTGTTTCTCAATGACACCTACCAGCAATCAAAAGCCAATGCTCTGTCTATTAGCTTGACACACAAAACCCATACTTAACTGTGGATGAGTCGGAATAACAGCAACATGACTGCTCAATGTGTGTCCTACACTAAGCCATACCTGTATTAAGGTGTCACCTGTGTAAAGGTAAAGAACGCGTCCAAAGGCCACAGCGGGAAAATAACTAAGAAAGGTTTGATGGTCTGATACTGTAGCTGTCGGATATCTATAAGTAAGCCACTGTCATACTATTCTGTGAACTGTTGTTTGATAATCATGTAACCAATGTCGTTGTCTCAGAAATAGTTTCTCAAAGGGACCTTTGTGTTAAAATAATTGAACTTTGGATACACTTGGCATTATCTTGGTAACTGAGAGTGCCCCGGAAGCTCACCAGGAAGTGCGGAAATCTGTGCATTTCATATAAATGTACCAAGATTGAGCAGATGCATACACCTGTGCTGTCTGGGAAGATGTTTTGGTTAAGTCTGATTCCAATGCATATATGTGCCGACTTGCGTTGTAAGTATTAAATTACACATTTATGTAAAACATTACAACCACAATGTCAGGACGAAATAGAGCCAAAGTTATCTTACAGATTGTTTGAAACATCAGTGAAAACTTTTCCGGCATATCTTTTTAAACCCTTTCAATAACTACTGTATGATACCATTTCTTGTGTTATTTAAAGTGGTTATTTTTGGGTTGAACTGTTACCATGTCTATTTCTCACAAGCATGAATATTATGAAGATGGAACTTAAGGAGCGACAGGAAACTTCCGCTTCAGTAGCTCTTCGTCCTATGTGCAGCAGCTAACAGATTCCTTGTCTTCACACAACTGAAAATGTCTGTTGGAAAATAAGACAATTTAAAATTGGTTGTGGATTGGCGGCATTCATTGTATTTAGTGCTTACTGTGATATTATTTCTCTAGATGTCCTCCAGGAAGTAAGGCTTTACCAGGTTTACTAGTTGCCATGGGGGGAGCAGCTTTATTAGAACGTGCTTGGTTTACAAGTGAACCACTTTCTATATGAGCAGAAAAGGTCTTTGGACTGTGTGTCGTACGGAGGTCTTTGCATAATGGGAGTTCAGTGTAAATGGTAAATGGACTGTACTTATATAGCGCTTTATCCAGTCTTTAAGACCCCTCAAAGCGCTTTACATACTACATGTAGTTCACCCATTCACACCCATTCATACAGAGCAGTGTATGTTACTCTAGGAACTAACATGCATACACATTCACACACCGTTGGCCATGCCATCGGGAGCAACTCAGGGTTAAGTATCTTGGCCAAGGATACATTGACATGTTGACTGCATGGGATCAAACCCACAACCTTCTGGTTGAAAGACGACCGCACTCCCTCGCAGCCACAGTCGTCCCACAGTGTGTGCTCATTACCCTAGGGTCGCTTGTAACCAAATACACCCAGCAATTGTTATACTGTATTTGACTTTGCCATCAAAAAACGCTCGCAAACAACGCAACAATTTGCTTTACTTTATCAGCAAAACTGATTTTGAAAAAATCCTACAGTGGCAACCATGACACCATTTGTATTTTCTTTGTCAAATGAATTTGTTATGTCAGTACTGCTGGTGAAAGAATACTCTGGTAGTGCTAAATTAGAAATCAGTAGTAATATATACAGCGTTTCTCCTTTGGCATAGCAAAACCTGAAAAAGCTCTGGGTTGGAAAACATAACTTGCTAGATGCTAGAACTAGGGTTAACTTTTTTACTATGTTTAAAGTAGATTAAATGAAAAATGCCTTTTAAACACTTTTACATCACAATCCCCTGTCATATTGTGCATACTTTTTGTATCTTTATATCCAAGGCCAATCATCCTTTTTGTTGTATAAAACTAAATGACTTAATGCTCACGTAATCTAGTGCCAACCAATGATATTGTGTCATCAATCCATTAATTAATCTGACCAATTTGGGGTGTGTGTGGAGCCAGTTCTCTGTAGCTTTTAACCATGCAACATTCTAGGTGTTCCATCTTTTTAGCAGTCCACCATTTAGATTCAACACCCAAGGCCAATGTAAGAAGTAGCCTGCCTCTCGTAGTGAATTGAAAAAGTCATGGTGTTGAGAGAGGGGTGGTAGATGGACAGGTAGCACACCCGATTTTCTGGGGTTTGTGGTTGTTTCGAACCCCGAATTGTTTGGTGTGTTACAGGTGTGTTAAGGTGTAACTTTCAGCACATAAAAGTTGCAATGAACAGATAATCAATTCAAAAACCCTGCCACTGAAAGTTACAAAATGTTGGTATTGAAAGGAATTCAGGTCCGATCAATATCAACATTCTTTCTGGAGGTAGGGATAATCTGCGGTCAAATTCTTCCTTTGACCAAAAAGGATGGGCAGAAATATTGTATATGGAAATCTAGGAATTGCCAGTACGTTTGAAGGGTGTAGTCTTTGTGAGACCCGATGGTCTTGTTGTGGGAGGTTTAGCCTACTAGCCTTCACGACTCTTGAGGAATAAAATGAGGTAGTCTGGCCAAGAGCGTCTAGTTATACCCAATTCAGTTTCTGAGTTCTCCTGTTTACATAGACCCGAGGCCCTTCTGGACCCCTTTTAAAATCCCTATTAGCATGCTGCTCTAGTACATGTGAGCTTCCTGGAGGACAAAACCGGTATTTAAAACACCTCAAACTCTCAAATATACCGACTCATCACGCTGCTATTGTGTCCTGTACGATCACAGCTTTAAGCTTCCATTGAGAGTCTCAGTTATATAATTCATTACTTCTAATGGCATTGGCGTAAGACAAATAATTATTTTTAATTAATTTGTATCAGAAGCATTTTTCATTTCCTCAGTTTTTCCATGCTATTATTCATTCTGACATGCTCATGTAGTCTTCCCCTTTCCTAAAGCGTTTTCCTGCATCATGTTTCCAATATAAAGTATAAGCCATCATTACTCAATAATAATTCAGTGTCTTCTCTTATGCTCTCTCTCTCTGGGGAACGTGTTGTGTACGTGTATCTGTCTCCATGCTATCATTTATAACTATGTATTAATAATTTGACAACTTGTACAATGTCTTTTTAAAAAGCTGAGATGTGGTGAACTTCTAAGGTGGCTTCATGTATGATTGACTCATTAAACATTTCTTCATCTTTGATCATCTTTGTCGTTCCTTCAACGACGCCTTGTTCAACAAAAGTAAGAGATTGTCTTACTTATTCTTACTTAAAGGTCCCCTTTCCCTCCTTATCCAAGTATGTGAAGCCGCTTAAAAAATGGGTGGGTTAGGTTTTGGTTTCATACTTGACGTTAAATTCATCTTTGACGTCATGTGTGGGTTGTACGGCATTAGCAACAAACCAACCACGGTATTGCTATTTTTAGGCATAATTATGGGTCTCAGATATATACAAATATATTAAAAACATGTCTATGATATGTTTTGCTCAAAATACCAAACAAATCATGCATTTTAGACATCTCTCATATCCCTCTATTTCAGCCCTGTTAGAGAACTGCAGGTTCAGGGTCCTTAGCTTAAAAAAAAGCAAAGAGGAGCTTGTGTCTGCTCAGAATTCTACGAGATACTCAGCTAAATGCTGCCGTGATTAAATGCCATATCATGTTCAAAACCACATCAAGGATTATTTCTGAAACAGTATGGAGCTCAACTGCTTCTATTGCAGGTTTACCACGAGGTGAGTTCCTTTTTTTCTTTCCTGCTTTTTTAAACATACTCTCTCCAGTACAGGTTAGCTCTGAGTGTTAGCAATGCTTTCTAATGTAAATAAAGACCATATTATGTCCAAAACACGTTGCGCATTGTTTCTGATAGCAACTTTCTGATAGTGCCGTGGGTCCACATCAGTGTTGTAGTCAAGTCACCAATTCACGAGTCCAAGTCACTTTCGAGTCCCCACTTTTCGAGTCCGAGTCACCTAGGGAGAGTCGGAGTCGAGTCCAAGTCCGATTCACCCAAGGAGTGTCCGAGTCGAGTCCGAGTCACCTGTGTTCGAGTCCAAGTCTGAGTCACCCAAGAAGAGTCCAAGTCAAGTCTGAGTCACAAGTCTTCATGTATTAATCTTAGTGGATATATTTGTTGAAATGTAGCTGTAGCTCCTCTACATTGCCTTTATGGATAAGGTTATCGTTTTGCACTTTTATTTTGATTAATAAGATCGGGACTCTTATTTTGAAGGAACTTTTACCGGAAGTTAATGAGCAACGAAGCAGTTCCCATTTTGGACTCTCTAGAGGTTTCTCAATACTCAAATTTCCCCTCCTCGACTCCCCTCCTCGAGACTTGGTGCCGCCCATAGGAGATGCGAGCGAAGGACTGAGGAGGGGACCCGAGGAGAGAGGAGTGGAAGCAGCAGGTGGTTAGAGAAATGAGAACTCCTCTCCTCTGAGCGGTCATTTTAAAGAGACGTCCATTAATGATGACAGGAGGCACAGCAGCCCTCTGTCTGATGGACAGATGTGTTCATGATGACTTATATATTTACTTTTAATTCATTCACAGTGCGGTATAATGCGACAATAACAGGCTACAGATGCGGACATATACACACACATATATTTATATAAATACAATTTCAGAATCAAACAAGTATGAGAGCACTCTCATAATAACGTAACACAATCAGAGACTGGATATACCCCCCCCCCCCCCCCCCCCCCCCCTCTCTGTGGTCGCTGAAATGTGGAATTGAAATTACGGGCCAAAAGTTGTACAAGTATTAAAAGTAAGCATAGGACACCAAACCAACTGAGACCCGTCTGTCCGCCGCATCTACGCACTGTACAACACACACCTACACACTGTACCACACATACACCTACACACTGTACCACACATACACCTACACACTGTACCACACATACACCTACACACTGTACCACACACACCTACTGCTCCTAAACCATAATCAGGTATTTTATTATGTGAAGCACTAAATGGTCTTATAGAAAAATATGGACTCTTTGTTTAGATATCTAGGCCTACTAAACTAAAGCAAATAAAGAGAGTAGGCCTGTTATACTGAGTGATATATATTATACACACTGCTCTGCTTTCTGCATGGACCTCACAGCTGTTCTCACTGTAAACATCGCATTGCGATGAAAGCAGTTACTAATATAATATCCAGGGGATGCATGCAGAGCTGTCATTGGCTGAGATAAGTCCGGCCGTGCGTCACGCCTCCACCGTTCCCGGAAATGCATCCGTGGAGGAACCATCAGTGTATCCTCGGTTAGAGCTCCTCCAGAGAGCCTCCTCGATGCTCGATGTTCGGTCATCGGTGTGCATTTAGAGAAATGAGATGTCCTTCAACATGGCGCGCTGAAATTCATTTCCGGGTCACTACCGGAGGACCGAGGAGTCGAGGAGGGGAAATTTGTGTATTGAGAAACCTCTTCTGTCTTTGCCAGTCGCAAGAGAATTTGCGCTTCTGCTATATGGAAAAAGGAAATCGGACTGATGTGCACAAACTTGGATGTACTGAGATTCATAATTGCATCAACAACAGATGCAGCCTCGGAAAATCTGCCGCCAACAGAGGATGCATTTCAACAACATGTAAAGAGCAATGTTTCAGACAGCGATATGGTGTCACAGCCTGAACCCAAACCCTTGTTATGGAGTCCTGTTGGCAAGGGGTGGACTGTCAGAGATGGGGCCATTAAACCAGTGCCTTTTACAAAACCCCCAGCACCTACAGAAGTGAGAGACATTACTCACTTGTATTGCAAAGTGTGGAGAGAGTGGAAAGTGCCAGTGCCTCTCTGTTGGCCTTCCCTGTACAGAGTTCTGCACCTGCTGTGCAGAATGTCAAAATGTGTCCCCTAACGTTTCTGAGGAACCTGACATTTAACATTATATTCTAGTATCTAGTATTGTAAAGCACTTACTCATCACTGTACCCTGTATGCCAAGGCAGGTTTGCCATCACTTACTGTAAAGAGGCTCAGTCATTGGTACACGTTTATTTATAAATCTTTGTTGGGTAAACTCCTGTATTATATCTGCTCTCTGATAACACAGAGAGTTGCAAGCAGCTATTGTCTGAGATCGCATGATGTAGTATTGTTAGATGTGCCAAGAGCAAGGACTGTCTTAGGTAAGACAGCTTTTATGTGCGCAGCTCCACTTGCTTGGAACAATCTTCAGCAAGAATTGAAACTGAGCAATCTCATTCCTCTGCATGTTTTTAAAGCTAGGCTAAATGAAATGCTCGTTGATACTATGGCCACTTGTAAATGTCTATAACTATGTAAATGTATCCTGTAAATATAATGTATGATGTCCTTTATTGTTTTATGTTTCATGTGGAACCTATATGCTGCAGGTCTCCCTTGAAAAAGAGATCTATGATCTCAATGGGACCAATCTGATTAAATAAAGGTTTGAAATGAATTTAAATGAAATCTACTTGACCTCTCACAGAATTATTGGATGAATTGTATAATGTACTTTGAATTAAGGTTCCAGTTCCAATAAAACCTGTACTATTTACACCTATGTTTTAGAGGCTTATAATTTAGAACTAATACACTTTATTGTATTGGGTTATTCTTATTCTGACTATTTGGTGATCTAGTTCAGCCACCTGGTATTTCCCTCTCCAAATATAATGACCATCAGAGTGAGCATTCTTAACTTATAGGCTATTATCCCCCATTCGGAATTTGACTGTATCAGATAATGAACACTTACTTGGTGTTTATATAATCCTCACCAATTGGAAGTTAAAGTTACACGTTGGAAAGTGTTAATATTGTAACTCTTTAATAGTGTGTTAACACTGACAGTGTTGTTTTATAACAATTTGTAACACTAAATTGTGTTATTGCTTTACACTGGGAGTGTTGATTTATATAATTTAGAAAGTTGTTCAATTACACAGGAAAGTGTATTTTCTAACACTAAAATGTGTTATTCCCCTGCACTATGAGTGTTCATTTCGAACCTTCAGTGTTTTATATCTGAAATGGTATTATTTTACAATATTAATGTATGCACTGTACACACAAATTGTTACTGTAATTGTAAGAAAAACACAATCTCTATAGGTTAAATATATTTGTTGACTTCCACAAGACTTAATAAATATAATAAATAATTAGAAACCCTCAATGTTGTTGTTTTTTATTCAACACTTTACATTACAGTATCTGCACTAAACATGCGTCGTAAACATGTTACAGATAATGTATCTCTCCGCTCTCCTCTCTATCCAGCACAGCATAATGCACTTTTTTTTTCAAAAGAAACAACTTTGTCAGGACATGTGACAAACAGAGAGGATTAGTTTATGTACACAACTATACAGTATATGCACATTTAAAAATAAAACAATGGCACAACATATTCGCTCTCATCTCCACCATAAGCACTTTGTAAGTCAAACGGCATATTACAAGGCTTTCTGCTTTGATTACATATTTTTCATCACTTTCAAATACTTTGTAGGCATGACAATGTTCACTAAAATGGTCCACCACAAGCTTTTTCACAAGGAAGTAGATGGCACCATCAACTAAAAGGACCGTGTTTATTTTGCAAAAAACAGGCATTCCATCGTCAACCTCAATGCAAATGACTAGTCTTGTCCTGTACTCTGTCCCACTGATTGTTACCCAGTTAAAAGAGAAAATGTCTTTTGGTACAGCAGCATGCAGAGCTTGAGAAAACCTCTCACTATCCTCATCCAAATTAAATGGTTTCAGTGGTCCATATGCAATACTGTTTAAAGGTGATGTTTCCCAATGATATCCTATGGACATTTGATGTTTTTTGGCATGTGATTTGGTGATGTTTTTGAAGTTCTTTAGAGTGTTTTTGAAGACTTTGTGTTTTGCTTCAAATCTCATGCTCCACATACTGTATGTATCAGGGGTCCTATTTTTCTAATACAAGCTGGATAGTGTACCATAAAGTGATGTTTTGGAATTAGGTTTATATGTGGATACAACTGTTTGAACAAGTCATGATGTTCCATTACCAGATGTTTCAAAAGCACAGTCATGCCTAATGTAACAGAAGGAGAACATATAATAACAATAATACATTTTATTTCTATAGCGCTTTTCTTGAACCCAAAGACGCTTTACATTTGGGAGGGAGGGTAGACAAACAAAACAAAGACAATGCCAAAAAGAAACAAAACAAAACAGAAAATCAGTCAGGAGGAAGTTGATTGAGAGGAGGGGGGGCTTATGGATACAGAGTTGAAGAGGTGGGTTTTGAGGCGGGACTGGAACAGGGTGAGGGACTCAGACTCACAGAGGTATTGGGGGAGGGAGTTCCAGAGCTTCGGGGCTGCCACAGAGAAGGCTCTGTCCCCGAAGCTCCGGAGTTTGGCCTTGGGGATGGAAAGCAAACCGGCTGAGGTGGATCTGAGGGACCGGGGTGGTTGGTAGAGGATGAGGAGGTCAGTGAGGTAGGGGGTGGCCAGATGGTGGAGGGCTTTGAAACGATGTGTAAACGACATTGATAGGTTTAAATTGTGTACAATGATTTTGTGTTTTCCCCCTTCAATTCTGAGAAACAACTTGTTTTCTCTGAAATGTGGAGCGCCAAAGAGACTACACTACCCACAATCCCCAGCTATTGTTGTGACGACGCCTGTTCGCTTTGCGACAAACCTCGTGATAAGTCAACAAGCTCTGTGATTGGATGAAACATAAATTCATACAAAAAAATCCAACCCTGTCTCCTAAAAATTACGTTCCCACAGAACTAAACTGCATTCTCAATTACCTTTAGCTAGAAACGTATTTTCTCCCACGTTACGTTTGTTATGAACGTATCTTAAATACGTTTATTTTCTAAATATCTTTGCCATTTATTGTCTTGCTTATAATAATGATAATAGTCATTTATAAATATCATTTTACAGCACACATTTGAAATCGAGAATCGGGCTCGATATATGGTTGAATTAAAATCCGTAGGCAAGGCTGTAATTTCTCCAGCTGTTACTCTCATGAGCGAGGCAGAAAATAATAGTTTTAACATGACAAAAAGCTGCTGTGTCGTTTATTGCACCTCAAACATTAAAACAAATCCAGAGTTACGTGTTTCTGTACTTCCTCTAAGATGAAAGGACAGTAACAGAAGAGCTCTATGGCTTCAGACTTGATCGCCGTTCAAATTACAGCGTTGGTTTCCCCAAAAGTGGGCGGAGCTGTAAAGTGACATAGATTTTACTCTCATCTATCATTCAAAACAATTCTATTTATTCTAACGTAAATTACATGCCAGTGTTTTATCTTTTTATTTAGCGATTTGTTTTTGCATGTTTAACTGGGAATGTTTTCATGTTGAACCGGAAGTACGTCACTTCACTTTGTCTTCTTCGTCCCTTTTACGTTCCAGACAATGCATGGCTCAGCGTAACAGACTGAACAGCGAACCCAGGTGTGTCTACATTAGAATTAGATCTTCATTACTGAAGGAAAAATACTTTACCTAGTGTTTGTTAACTCGGTTTTTAATGCAGTTGGCTTTTCTTAATGGTTACAATATTGCTATGAGTTATATCTGAAGCAAATTATGTTTCTGAAGATGTGTAGTCAATTCCACCATTCAATGTAGCATGAACCTGAAGTTCATTTAGTTGGAATGCTGTTAACAGCATTCCCACGCATGCAGCAGACTTCAGATAGCAGTGTGCTAACAGTCCAGCCTTGAAGACATCTTCTGGACAGTTTTGAGATTTCTCCAAATGTCGTTGCCATGGCAACACAATGCTCGCCTTGAAACACGGTTTTCTCATAGCTTCAGTGAAAATACTCCAAACAGCCCAGAACTTCACAGGTTTGATAATGATGCAGCCATCAATGCATCTAAGCGTAGTATGGGGTGTCATGAAATGTCGTTGCCATGGCGACAGACCACTCGCCATGAAACACGATGAGGCTGTAAGTCCAATGGACACTGTCCAATCGTCCCCCAATCTTCACTTGTATATCACCGGTCCATGCCTCAACAGCTCTACGCCAACTCTGAGATCTCACCATATGCCGTTTCCATGGAAACGCATCCCTCGCCATAAAACATGATGTCGCTATAACTCCTATGAAAATGTTCAAAAAGTGGGACACTTTTGAGATTTCTTCAAATGCTCGCCATGAAACACGGCTTTCTCATAACTTCAGTGAAAATACTCCAAACGTCCCAAAACTTCACAGGTTTGTTAACGATGCAGCCATCAACGCATCTAAGCGTATTATGGGGTGTCATCAAATGCCGTTGCCATGGTGACAGATCATTCGCCATCAAGTTAGTTCAGAAGTTTGCAGTTCAAATATTCTGCTGCTTTTCCAAGCCTTTTTACTTTCTTCTCTCATCACACATTCAAGCCCCCTGTGTTCATGTATCATTTCAATCTAAATTATTCACTTTCTTCTTACACATTTCATTTGAATCTAAATTCTTCACTTTCTTCTTACACATTTCATTTTAATCTAAATGATTCACTTTCTTCTTACACATTACATTTCAGCATAGCAGTTTAGCGTCAGCTTTTCAGCATAAAGCATTCCCACTAGCAATTTCTTCAGGAATTGCATTCTCTAGTTTAAAATGTTCCTTTTTCATTCCAATAATCAGAATGAGTGAATATATAATATGGTGTTTTTGAGTTGATGAGTAGTGGAGATATCACGGTCAAATCAATCGACAGAAAGGAGAATACTTACTTCCGGGTGTACAATTCTCCGTTATCCAATGGGAATGGACGCTCACATTGCCTTTAACAGCCACCAGTGGCGGCCGGCCCATAGGGGCGCTAGGGGTGGTTTCCAGGCCGGTGGCATCTGGGGAGCCAGATGAGAGTGGTTTGCAGTTTCCAAGTGTGTTTCCAGTTTGTGCGGTGACACGGGCACAGAGCCGTAAAATGTCTGCTGACCCACAGGTTTCGGAGTGTAGAAAAAGTAATGTGGTACATGTGGTCTCACTGCCTGATCTCCCTTCGTCGGTGTCAAAGGAGGACTGGGTCAGGAGTCAGAGGGACGATTCATCTCTTTCTGCTCTGTGGACTGAAGTGTTGCCGGCAGAGAAGGTCAGAGACATAGCCCAGGGTTACTTTGTTCAGGGGGACTTGCTGGTGCGTAAGTGGGTGCCCTGTGTTGGTGATGCTGTGGGGGAGGCAATTTTTCAGGTGGTGGTGCCGAGTAGCTTTCGTGATGTGATATTGCAAACTGCGCATGATAGTGGGGGACATTTGGGGATAAAAAAAACCTATGACCGTGTCCTACGCTATTTTTTCTGGCCTCGGTTAAAGCGCGATGTTGCAAGTTATATTAAAGCATGCCACATATGTCAGTTCACTGGTAAACCAAGTCAGGTGGTGAAGCCTGCACCCCTCAGTCCCATTCCAGCCCTTGGTCAACCTTTTGAGCATTTGATCATAGATTGTGTGGGGCCGTTGCCTCGTGTGATTCAAAGCGACCAGGGTACCAACTTTACTTCCCATATGTTCAAACAGATTCTACAGCAGCTGGGGGTCAGGCATAACCGTGCGTCGGCTTACCATGCCCAAAGCCAGGGGGCGCTAGAGCGGTTTCATCAAACATTGAAGTCCATGCTGCGTGCTTATTGTATGGAAATGGGGAAGGACTGGGAGGAGGGACTTCCATGGCTCATGTTGGCGTCCAGGGAAGTCGTTCAGGAAAGTACAGGGTTCAGCCCTAATGATTTGGTCTTTGGGCATAAGGTGCGTGGGGTGTTATCTGTTCTCCAGGATGGTTTGGTTGAGGGTGAGCCACCTAAAAATTTAGTGGACTATATACAGGGCTTTCGTCATCGCCTGTATGTAGCGGTGGAAATGGCAAGGAAAAATGTAGCTGGTGCTCAGGCTAATATGAAGAGACTCTATGACCGTAAAGCCAAGTATCGTGAATTCAGCCCAGGGGATCAGGTGTTGGCTTTGATGCCACTGCAGGTTTCACCATTCAAAGCCAAGTTTGCCGGCCCGTACACTGTTGAGAGTAAAGTGTCAGATCAAAATTACCTGATTGCTACTCCAAATCGGAGGAAGTTGTCTCAACTGTGTCACGTCAACCTCCTGAAACCGTACTATGTTCGTGATACCGTTGGGGATAGCTTCATGGTTAAAAAGTTGGGTGTGGGCCCCATAATGATGGTTGATTCTGTGCTTTCAGATCGAGGGTTGGCTGAGGAGTGTGATGTTAAGGCACCAGATGAACCTGTTATGTCTGGTAGGCTGAGGAATTCGGAGTCGTTATGCCAATTGGATCGCTTATTGAGTCACTTACCGGCAGCACAGAGAGATGAATTGGCGGCTTTAATCGGGAAGTTTGTGGTACTGTTCGGCGATACGCCATCGCGCACAACTCTCGTGGAGCATGATATCGACGTGGGGGACAGTCCTCCAATTAAGCAGCGATTTTACCATTGTCCTGCAGATAAGCGTAGGGTGCTGGAGGCTGAGGTCCAGTACATGAAGGACAACGTTGTGGCGGATGCTCTCTCTCGTGCCCCGGTGGGGTAGGGAGTTTCTCTGGCTCTGGATATTTGGTGTTGTTTCGGGGATCCCTTTGGGGCCTCCGTCTTAAGGGGGGGGCTGTGATGCCCCTGTGGGTTCATCAGTGGAGAGGGTGTGGCTGTCCTGTCTTGGCTGCATTGATTGCAGTGATTGCATTAACTCAGGGCACCTGGGTCTGGTGCTCTGCAGCTATTTTAAAGCCTCTCTGCTCCTGTCTGCTCTCTCGCGCTCTGTTTTCCTGCAGGCACCCGGCTCTGATGAGTATAAATGTGTTGAATTGACCAGTGTTGTGAAAATAAACACCTTTACCTACCCGTTGACATGTTGTGTCTCCTTTTTGTTGTGGCCTTTTGAGCCAGGTCGCAACAAATGTTTGCGACCACATGGACCTGGCTCAAAAGGCCACAACAAAAAGGAGACACAACATGTCAACGGGTAGGTAAAGGTGTTTATTTGCACAACACTGGTCAATTCAACACATTGGTTATACTCATCAGAGCCGGGTGCCTGCAGGAAAACAGAGCGAGAGAGCAGACAGGAGCAGAGAGGCTTTAAGATAGCTGCAGAGCACCAGACCCAGGTGCCCTGAGTTACTGCAATCGGTGCAATCACTGGAGCCAATGCAGCACAGACAGAACAGCCACACCCTATCTACTGATGCACCCACAGGGGCATCACAGCCCCCCCCTTAAGACGGGGCCCCAAAGGGGTCCACGACAACCCAACATCCTTCTTCTTAACTCCAGCTTTTTACTTTCCATCTTAGGACTGGAGGACGCTCCTCCTCCGCCTCTGTCTTCGAGCTCTTGCCTTGCGATTTCGTACTGCTTCTTCGATTCCACTGCCCACTGCCTTTATGTCCCACTCCTCCACATGTTTGATTGTCATTCAAAATTTTAAAAAAATAAATAAATTAAAGAACAAGGTAAATATTATATAGTTGGTATCAGTAAAATGTATAATCTACAATAAAATCTCGTTTAAAATTGTTTTACGATGTCTAAAGTTACTGATAAGTCACATGTTTCCTGGCTGGCCGCAGCATGTATCATTACCCTCTCTCGTCCGGGCGGTAGAAAGGAGCCCTCAGCCAGAGCAGCAGCAGCCAACAAGCTGACTGTTGCTATCTGTAAACTATGCCACCGAAACATAATTTCAGCCAATCAGCGTCGTCAGATCTGATGCTCAAAGGGCGCCCTGTCAGCGCCCTGGCCTGTGTGTCTGTGAGTTGTTTGGACTCGTATCCAAGGTAGCTACAGTAGTTGTCTGCAGGTGGAGACTCCGGTGCTAGTGGATCGCCGGAGCTATAGATTAACATTTACATGCTTATTGTAGTTGTAAGGGCAATGCCTGTAGCACCATGGAGCATATGTGTGGGCTGGACCTGTATTTTACAGGAAAGGAGTGAGCAGAGGGTGGAGTTGTCGATTCTTGTTCAGTTTTCATCTTCCTCACCCTCACTTTGAGTTGCGTGCGCTGTTAAAGAGACGCGCTACCATGGAAAACAAACAATGATGTAGCTGTATTAAAGTCCGAGTGGAAACAGTCGTAAGTAAATCTGATTTTGTCAGAAATCGGGAGAAATGCGGGAGTGTCCCGCGAAAATCGGGAGGGTTGGCAAGTATGACACACACACAATGTTCGTATTTAGTCTCCTGATTTTAAATGGGAATTAAATCATTTGAGTCTTCCCAAAGCACCAGTGTTCTGCAGTTTGTGTGGGTCTACTGTACTGTTGCACAGGAAGATACATAGCTAACCACACTGAAGATTATGGATTATCTCATATTTTTAAACCTCAATTTGTCCCCCCCCCTCCCCTCTAACATCACCAGAAGTCATAATTTAAGGGGTAATTTCTCAAAAAATTATTCCGGGGGAGGATCCCCCTGGACCGCCCTAGTATGGTTTTGTCACCATTTCCATAGCCCCACCAAAAATATTTTCTACCAGCCGCCACTGACAGCCACCGACATAAACGGATGCGGTGCTTGCATGAGCGTCTAATACCGCCGCCGATGGGAATACATTGCAATCAGTTGAAAGCTCTTTGCGTCCGTTTATGAAGCTGAAGGAGCCTCGGCGCGTCCAAACTGCACGCCACGGGACCCTGACCAAGCGTCGCTCCTGGACGTTTAGGGAGTGAGAGTGTGTTGGCCAGAGAAGCACAGCACTTTAAAGTCTGAAAAGTAGCCTAATGAAGTCTGCACATTGATTAACTGATCTAAAGGGGTGTAGTCTGCAATATAAATGTAAGGAACCTCTATATACCTACATCGTTAATTTAACAGTACGTTAAAGAATATCTTAATAATAACTGTCTATACATCCTGAACATTGAACAGTAAATGTATTTAGCTCCCTGCATCTGCTGTGCTATTAAAAGGGGATCAAACAGACATACCAATGAGAAAGAAAAATGTATATCTTAAAAAAATGCTTACCTGGTTTTGGCTGTCTTCTGGTGGATTTACATTCGGCAAGGAAAAAACCTAGCCAACATAAATGTTGGCGCCAGAGCTAGGGGAAGTAAAAGATCCAACCAGAGACGATCATATAGAAACATCCAATCACAGAACTTGTTGAATATGTGTGCTGTAGTCCCATCCAAGCCATGTGGCACCTGTTGGAACACATACGTTTTTTCACTTGCATCATAGATACTTTAGGCGAGAAAGAGTCCCCTTCCGCTGGAACGTCTGCGGACAGTTTTGCCAGTACCTGTCCAAAAAGGTACCCGAAACAGAAACTGAGCAGTTTGGATAAACGTAAGCCAAATAAAACAGATGAGCAAGATGGTAAGTTGTTCACATCTAACCAGCTAATTAAGCTACTCGGTAGCTAGCTACTGTTACCTTGTTAGCTAGCTACGTACATTTATCAGCTTGCTACATACCTAATCAATTATTAGGTTGTAAACTGGCTAAATTGAGGTAATAATAGGGGGTGTCCTGTATATGATTTATTTTGGTGGCTACCCTACTGTAAGTGAGATTACATGTCATGGAGGTAATTAACATTTTGTGCCCAAATACCCCCGGTACAGGGGCCAGACGCAGAGTCTTGGGGCTTGTTAACACTTAACAACGTATTAATATGGCATAGGCTACCCACTTAACGGGAAGAAACTCAGCTAACAGATGATAATAACCATTTTTACCTAAACGAAACACAATTCCAACTCCAAGCTTCTAAATCAGCACTTAACGAAAACATGCTAACGCTACATTAGCACAAAACTGGCGATAGCGATCTTTTCTACTTCATGCACAAACGACATATCATGAAAGCTGAGATTCCACAGATTCCATTGGTATAAGTCTCATCACTGTACGACCAAAATTCACTGAACTAACAGCCAGGAAATAGCGACACACAACTTCACTTTTACAGAGGTGTGGTTTTCACTATAAATAATGTGGTTTTTTTAGGCGGAGATTATTTTACTGTGTTCAATCTGTGTTACTCTGACACAGCAGCATCTATATTAATTCAGACACTTCTACAGCTAACTCACATGTGTATCATTGATTTGATAGAAGATTATTCATATACTCCTTTTTAGTTTTGAAGATATACTCATTCATTCTGGGCATGTCATTTTCAAGCCTGAGGCCTGAAAAATAGGCCCAGTGCTTGAGAGAATGAAGAGTAGTAGTTCTTCACAGTTGTTTTTTTATCAGCTAAGTTAATTCATTATGTATTTCCGTTGCTAGCTAACTAGTAATGTGTGATTGAGATGCTTCAAAATACAACCTCTACCTATAAACTGTATAACTGGCTTTAGCTGTCAGGTAGCAGGACTTTAGCTATTTGGCTAGCTATATGACCGCTGGCCAGTTAATTATTTCACACATGAGGCTAACTAACTGGTTGTGCGTCTTGTAAACAATGTCTGTTTTTTTAGGCTCTGCCTCTGATCTAGCCCCTACTGCAACAGTGCTTCTCAACAAGGAGAAACAAGAAGTGAAACTTCTGAAAGAGAGGTTGGAGTGGCAGATGAAGAGAACGGAGGAGCTGGAAAAAGAGAGACTTTCTCCGTGCACAGTTGGCATCCTTCATAGGTACAAAGCTAGCTTAAAGTCAGCAAAGCACTTTTATGGCATTATCATTGCAATACCATGTACTGGGGGGGATTTACAATATAATAGGTATAGTCAGTAGGGGTGTAACGGTATATGTACCCGTACCGAAATTATTTGGTTGACTGGTTAATTAAGTCAGTAATTTGAGGAACTGGCGAAATGGCGAATGCAGATAAAGTTGAGCTCGAAAATCCTCCAGCATCATTGAAGTCTCCGGTTTGGGAACATTTTGGTTTCGCAGTTACGTACAAGGATGACGGACAAAGACAGATGGACCGAACCAAAGCTGTTTGTCGGCATTTTTCAACTAAAATTGGTTACGCGGCTGGCAATACATCAAACGTGCACACTCATTTGAAAAGGCATCACCCGAACGTGAATATCACCGGTACCAAAAGAAAAAAGACCGAAGTGCAAACCCAACTCCCACTAGCATTTAAGCCTCCACCACTCGCAACAAGTTCAGACCGAGCCAAAGCTATTACAAACGCCAAATATCCCTATGTTGCCATGTTAGCAAAGCGCTACCTGGCTGTATCTGCTACCTCTGTCCCTAGCGAGAGGGTGTTCTCCACAGCAGGAGACATTGTTAGTGCCAGCAGATCTGCCCTTTCGGCAAGCAATGTGGACAAGTTCATCTTTCTTTAAAAAAAACATGAAAATACAATGACAAGCAAGTCATAATGTCAAACTGGCTGCTTACTGTACACTGTAAAACAAAAAAACTGTAAAAAAACTGTAGACATCTGGCAGCTGGTGCTTCCAAAAACTTACCGTCAAATTACAGTTAAATACCCTAATTACAATAATGGGAAAAAAACGTAAATTCACAGTAAATATAATTAATTTCCTTTACAGAGAAACACTGTTATTTTACAGGTATCTTCCCTTGTTTATTACGGACATAATTTAGAGTTAAGCATGTAAAAACTGTTATTTTACAGTTTTATCCTAAATTATTACGGTCAAACACCTTCAATAAAGTGACAGAACTTAAAGTTCAGCAGTGAAATACTGTTATTTTACAGTTTTATCCTAAATTATTACGGTCAAACACCTTCAATAAAGTGACAGAACTTAAAGTTCAGCAGTGAAACACTGTTATTTTACAGGTTTATCTGCTCTTTTTACAGTCAATAACCTTTAATAAAAGTACAACACTCATATTTTAACGTGCAAACACTGTAATTTTACAGATTTATCCTCTCTTTTTACAGTCAATAACCTTTAATAAAAGTACAACACTAAAACTTCTACGGGCAAAAAACCCGTAAAAAAAACGGTCAAATGACTGGCAGAAGCGGCTGCCAAACAAAAACCATAACATTAAAGTAAAAATACTTTAACTGAAATAAAGTGCAAAAGCAATTAATATACAGGAATTGTCCTTAAAGATTTTAGAGGAAACCTTTCTCTCTTTTCAAAATCCATTGTCTTAAAATGTTACATTCAAATACCTTAAATAAAGTTCTGATGAGAAAAACAGTTCTTTAAATTTTTTTTTATTAGATTTGTATGATCAAACACTAAAATAAATACAGAACCTAAAGTTCTACATGTAGAATACTGTTATTTTACAGCTTTTTGACATCACAAAATGACATCACAAAATGTTCTGTAGGAAACAATTACTCTAAAAACTTAAAATATAAAAATATTTGTAGAATTATAGTACAACTAATGAATACAGCATTTCATATTTAAACATCATACTTATAAACAGTAGAAACAAAAAGTAAGTAAAAAATGTTTAAGAGTACTTTAAAACATTCTCAACTGAAAATAACAGAAATTGCAAAATGGCGACATATGTTCACATTGTCAATTTGAAGGAGCAATGTGCAGGATTTAGTAAGTCTAACATTGGGGATGTAGGTTCCAACCAATGGATAGCTTGTTCACTCACCCTCCTATCCCAAGTTGTAGGAGAATGTATATTGGCTGCAAAAAACTTGAGGCCCAATCATGTTTCCTCTGTCCATTCTGCGCGACTGTAGACGTGGCAGTGCAACCTAGAGGACAAACAGATCAGAATCAGAAACAGGTTTATTGCCAGGTAGGTTCACAGAACTTCACACGTATGAGGAATTTCACTAGGTGTCGTGGTGCATACAAATAAAAAAATAAAATAAAAAAAGTACACAGATAGCGAACTATATTAAGAACACTGTAATAAAAATATAGTAAGATAGCAATAAAATAAAGCAGTAATTTACATCGAAATAGAATGCGATAAATTATTAAATATAAAATATGTGCAGTAAGCAATATTTAAACATTGCATTATTTACCAGCCTGTGATCTCCATTATGTAATGCATAGAGTCTGCGTTGTGGCTGAGGTAAAGTGTCAGTAGGGGGGGGGGCGGGCCTTGTTGAGGTGGCGAGAGGTTTTGGTCCTGATGGAGAGAAGTTCTGGTCCTGATGGAGAGAGGTTTTGGTCCTGATGGAGAGAGGTTTTGGTCCTGATGGAGAGAGGTTTTGGTCCTGATGGAGAGAGGCGTTGGTCCTGATGGAGAGAGGTTCTGGTCCTGATAGAGAGGTGTTGGTCCTGATGGAGAGAGGTTCTGGTCCTGATGGAGAGGTGTTGGTCCTGATGGAGAGAGGTTCTGGTCCTGATGGAGAGAGGTTCTGGTCCTGATGGAGAGGTGTTGGTCCTGATGGAGAGAGGTTCTGGTCCTGATGGAGAGAGGTTCTGGTCCTGATGGAGAGGTGTTGGTCCTGATGGAGAGAGGTTCTGGTCATGATGGAGAGAGGTTCTGGTCCTGATGGAGAGAGGTTCTGGTCCTGATGGAGAGAGGTTTTGGTCCTGATGGAGAGAGGTTCTGGTCCTGATGGAGAGAGGTTTTGGTCTGGTCCTGATGGAGAGAGGTTTTGGTCCTGATGGAGAGAGGTTCTGGTCCTGATGGAGAGAGGTTTTGGTCCTGATGGAGAGAGGTTCTGGTCCTGATGGAGCGCGGAGGGCAGGGCGGTGAACAGTTTGTGTCCAGGGTGGGAGGGGTCGGCCACTATCTTCCCGCCTCAGGGTCCTGGAGGCGTGCAGGTCGTGGAGGGATGTAGGGGTGCAACAACTAATCGACTTAATCGATTAAAATCGATGACCAAATTAGTTGCCAACTAATTCAGTCGTCGATTCGTTGGTGACGTCATCACGTGTGTTTTACGCGCCGTTAAGCTCCAACGTTATTGGTCTTTTTATCGGTACTGGAGACATTTAAAAAAGACGTGTCATATGGGTTATTGCTACATAAGCATTACATCGCAGTCTTAAAGGTGGGGTAGGTAAGTTTGAGAAACCGGCTCGAGATACACTTTTTGTTATATTCCATGGAATGCTCTTAACATCCCGATAGCAATGAATATCTTAAGTGCTTTGACAAAAAATCCATAAAAAAATGTCATCTGTTGAAGCCGTAATACTGTAAAAAGCACAACCAATCCGTTTAGCCGGCCCGGCTAAACGGATTGGTTGTGCTTTTTACAGTATTGCCGCCCTGTCTGTCAGCCTTCCATCTTGTGCACGCACAAATGTATCTCGTGCCCTCATTGGGCGTGCCGTAATTGGGCGTGCATTGCGCGTTCATGTGTGTTGGAGGAGGTGCTCTGTAAGGAAGTCTGAAGGAAGGGGCGGATTCTTTTCGGCTGTGTACTTTCAAATTTTAGTGCACTCGAGCCGGTTTCTGAAACTTACCTACCCCACCTTTAATTTCTCCAACTCGTTTCTAATATGCAAAAAGACAAACAAATGCGTCTATGATGTATTTTCGATCTTTCCAATCCAGACGCGATCTCTCTCCCCGTCTGTGGCCGAGGGGGCGGGGCAGTTTACACACACGCGGCTGCTACATGCAGCAACACACGGCGGGGATGGCGGAGAGAACGCGCTCCGAGGTGAGGTCAAACTTTACCCGTCTCAATGCTCGTTACCAATAGTGCAATAAGAGTTTAGCATGTCAGGGCGGTAACACGAGCAATTTGTCTAAACATTTAGCAAAAGTGCTCCACATCCAGACGGAGGAATGCACCGGGTTCGACTGTCTTTCTAGCAGCTCTGTAGCCCCATCCACGAGTAACTTTTCCACGTCAGGTGTTATGTATGCTAGCAGCAACACACGGAGCTAACTCAATTATACAAACATGGGTTATTAATGATTAGAGGTAAACTGAGTTATTTATTTTGTTAAAGTTTCAGCTATTCTGTTTATAGTTTTGTTATCAGATTATTTAATACCATTTGTTAAAACATTGTTGTTTCTTTTGATGTGAAATATTATTGATATTAAGTATTCATCTTTATTGTCTTCATTGTTAGTTTCCACATGCCTAAAACAACCTCAAGCTAAATCTAAAAGTTGATGGCTAAATAAGAGCGTTTGAGAAATTGTGCAAGGCATAATAGTCCGAATAGTCGATTAATCGTTTCATTAATCGATAGATTAATCGATTATCAAATTAGTTGTTTGTTGCAGCCCTAGAGGGATGGCAGATTACAGCCGATCACCTTCTCTGCAGAGCGGATGACACGCTGCAGCCTGCCCTTATCCTTAGCTGTGGCTGCAGCGTACCAGATGGTGATGGAGTATCCTCGGCTGTGCTTTTTTGGTGAGGGAGCAGATGTTCTGCTCCCGTTTGAGGCCCTGGGTGATGATGGTGCCCAGGAAGCGGAAAGACTCCACAGCAGTTACTGGGGAGTCACACAGAGTGATGGGGGCGGGTGGGGCTGGGTTCTTCCTAAAGTCCACAACCATCTCCACTGCCTTGAGAGCGTTGAGCTCCAGGTGGTTTTCCCACACCAGGTCACCAGATGGTCCATCTCCCACCTGTAGGCAGACTCGTCCCCACCAGAGATGAGTCCGATGAGGGTGATGTTGAACTTCAGTAGCTTGACAGACTGGTGACTGGAGGTGCAGCTGTTGGTGTACAGGGAGAAGAGCAGAGGGGAGAAGAGCAGAGGGGAGAAGAGCAGAGGGGAAATAACGCAGCCTTGAGGGGAACCGATGCTGATGGTCCGGGAGTCAGAGAGGTGTTTCCCCAGCCTCACGTGCTGCTTCCTGTCAGACAGGAAGTCTGTGATCCACCTGCAGGTGGAGTCGGGCACGTGCAGCTGGGAGAGCTTGTCCTGCAGCAGAGCCGGGATGATGGTGTTGAAGGCGGAACTGAAGACCACAAACAGGATCCTGGCATAGGTTCCTGCTGTGTCCAGGTGCTGGAGGAGGAAGTGAAGTGATAACTATTAGTAAACCATAATGATGGATGTTATTATCAGCAGCTGCCAATAGATCCCCTACATCTTGTATGATGGACCTTTGAAGCAGGGTTACACAAAACACACACACACAAAATTGTAAAACAGTTATTGAGAGCATCCCAAGGGCATTGATCCTATGCTAAACCTTCCAGAACACCAACTTTCTAATACCTTAGAAACGACAACTAGCCGTTGGCACGAATGTAATGCTTCAGCTTCCTACAACTTTAATGCTGTGTGGACGTGGCTCTATGAAGAGTTGTTCATATTTTTCTCATTATTTCATAAGTTTAGAAGGGGTAACAACAGTTACCTTTTGTTAATTTTACCTCGAGCCAAACTTGTGCGACTTGTTTCTGAAATCCCTTTCTCTTAAAGTGAATACATAAAATAAAAAAATCAGAGCAAAAAAGTTAGATGCTAATGGTAGCCAACAGAGTGTATGCAGCTTCCGGTTTTGGCCACGCGTCACTCTAACTCCTTATTTGTTAATGTGTTGGTGTGTGTGTAGAACTTCCCCTCGATTCCATTGGCTCTAGCGGTTATAAAGAGATTTCATTCATCAAAATCGACCAAGGGGGGCCAGAGATATGGAAAATCCACCCAAATGACCCCAGAAGTGGGTTATTTTGGCTAAATCTCTCTAAAAAGGTCACATTTCACTTGTTTTGCATCAATCTTGATACAGGGTACTTAGGATTCCTAAAGCTTTTAGTCTACTAACCCATCATCCAAGGGTAGTTTTCACTATACCTAAGTAAAATAATTTTTGGACGGACACTATAATTTACAGTTTTTAACTATGTTCAATCTGAATTTTCTTTAAAATAAAAAACATCTATATTGATTCTGACTTTTCTACATCCAACTCACAGGTTTATCATTACTTTGAGAACAAAGATTATTAATTTAACCCTTTTTAGGAGGGAAGATGTGGTCATTTGTTCTGGGAATGTCATTTTTGAGCCTGAGACCTGAAAAACAGGCTCACGGCCCGTCTACACTACAGGCATCGAAAAAGCTTGAAGCTGGGCGTGTCTGAGGCTTGGCGATTTCTCGCGCCCAAGGCGACCAACAACCAATCAGGAATCTCCCGCCCGCCCCCAGCATACAAAGCAAAAAAAAGCCTGGTTCTTCTACACTATTGTCAAAATGGATGCCGGTTTTGTAGCAACGGTAGCGTTGGTTTATGCAATGTCTCGCAGGAGGCCACGTATAGTGCGTCGCTGTTGGGTACATACAATACTCAGAAAACGTCTGCAACGGGGGGAATACCACGTTCTTGTCCAAGAGCTCCGCCTGGATGGTGTACTGTTTCAGCAAAGACGCGTTCGACGAGTTGCTCGGAAAAGTCGGTCCACTGATTGCAAAGGCAGACACCCGTATGCGTTTGTCAATCGGACCCGCCGAGCGACTCGCCATCTGCCTACGGTACGTTTTGTGTATTTCTACTTCTTTAATATGACTCTGTATATAAAGAGAGAGAATGCATGCAATGGATGAATGAAGTCTGTGATTTAGTTCAGATGAATGACATTAATTAAGATAGCTAGGTAAACGCAGTATTGCTCCCCTGTGTGTGTGTGTGTGTGTGTGTGTGTGTGTGTGTGTGTGTGTGTCTGTGGTGTGTGTGTGTCTGTGATGTGTGTGGCTGTGGTGTGTGTGTGTCTGTGGTGTGTGCCTGTGGTGTGTGTGTGTCTGTGTGATGTGTGTGTCAGTGGTATGTTGGTGTGTCTGTGGTGTGTGTGTCTGTGTGATGTGTGTGTCTGTGATGTGTGTGTCTGTGGTGTGTGTGTCTGTGGTATGTTGGTGTGTCTGTGGTGTGTGTGATGTGTGTGTCTGTGGTGTGTGTGTCTGCCTGTGGTGTATGTCTGTGTGTGTGATGTGTGTGTGCCTGTGGTGTGTGTGTGTGTGTCTGTGGTGTGTGTGTCTGCGTGGCGTATAACTTTTTTTTTTTTAAATCTTGTATATTACTTTTTTCTCAGGTACCTGGCAACCGGTGAGTCGTACAGGACCATAGCATTCAGCTATCGGGTCGGGCATGCAACAGTGGCTGTCATCGTCAAGGAGGTTGCGGGTGCCATCTGGACCGCGCTGGTCGAGGAGACCATGCCGGTACCACAGACGGAGGACTGGAGAGCCATCGCTGCTGGGTTCCAGGAGCGCTGGAACTTTCCAAATTGCGTTGGTGCCATTGATGGGAAGCACGTGGTGATCCAGGCTCCGGCAAATTCTGGGTCCCTGTACTTCAACTACAAGTCCACCCACTCCTTGGTACTACTGGCTGTAGTGGATGCCCAGTACCTCTTCAGGGTATTGGATGTCGGAGGTTTTGGAAGGAGCAGCGACGGTGGGAGCCTGCGGAATTCTGCATTTGGAGAGAGCCTCAGAGATGGCAGTCTGCAGCTACCACCTGACGCCGTCATCCCAGGAGCAGAGCGGCTGGGCCTTCTTCCCCATGTGTTTGTTGGAGATGAGGCTTTTCCGCTGCTGGACAACCTGCTGCGTCCGTTCCCTGGACGTCAGCTCACGCGTGAAAGGAGGCTGTTCAACTACCGCCTCAGCCGGGCCAGGTTGGTGGTTGAATGTGCGTTTGGCATCCTCTCATCTCAGTGGAGAATGTTCCGGCGTGTCATCACCACCAGCCCGGAGGTAACAGAGTTGTGTGTGAAGGCCACCTGTGTGTTGCACAACTTCCTCCGCAGGAAGACAATAGGAAGGTCATCACGCACACCTGTCGTCACAGAGTCGAGTGATGAAGCTCCAACCCTGCGCGATGCACCTATGATGGGCTCAAACAACGCCACACGCCGATCCATCCAACTGCGGGAGACCTTCTGCTCCTATTTGAATGAGGAGGGTGTAGTGTCATGGCAGCATAAAGTGGTGTAGGGTCACCATGGCTCCTCCAAACCAAAAGCTCTTTTAAGAGCTACCCATTTTCTTTAAAGAGCAAATATTCCAAATGAGCCATTTTAAAATCAAACATTCCTAATAAACATGTTTCTTGAATTGATATTATGATATGACTAACAACCTTTTTCTTTCAGCCCGGTTTTTACTGATAAACCACTCATAATTTCAATAGGTTTTCACATGACCAATTACAGAAGAAAGCACATTATATATACTGACATACATGAAGCTTCTGGTATGTTGCAACTGACAAACCACATGAACAAGTGAAGACACAGTATAGCCATAACATACTTGAAATAATGTTTTATTTGAGTGAAGTGTGTGTGATGAGTGTACAAAAATGTAATGTGGATCAGTATGTGTGAAAAAATTATTAAATTATAAATTGTCCCGCTGGTCCACGTCAAAAATTAGCTGGTGTACCCCGAGGCGGACTCTTGCCCTCTGTGCCCTTGTCATCTGCTTCATGGTGGGCAAGAGGCTCTTGAAAAATTGCAAGTCCTCGTCCTCCTCCACCACTGGTGGGGTTGGCTGGGCAATTGCTTGGTAATTGCTGACAGCAGACTTCGTTCAAACGGGGACATCCCCCTCCCCCGTGTTTTGCCCCGGACCTCAGCATTCTCCTCCTGGCTGACTGCTGCTGGCTGACTGGTGGACTGGCTGGCTGACTGGCTGGTGGACTGGCTGGCTGACTCACTGTCTACCTGGCTCTCTTCCTCTGCCACCAGGGTGGATGGAGGCAGGGTCTGCCGGGGGACATTGCTGGACGTCTCACGGTCTATGATGAATGGGGTTAAAAACCCCATCACTGCCAAGAAACGCCAGGGCTTGTACCCCCCTGCAGACCCTGCCCCGCTTCTTTTGGCCGCCTTCTCCATATTCTTTTCCTTGCGGAACCTGTCCCTCAGACTCTTCCATCTCTTCTTGCAGACATTATCTAATAAAATGAAATGAAATAATAAAGTTAATAAATAATAAAGTGAATTTCTTCCATCCATCCATCCATCTTCTCCCGCTTATCCGTGGTCGGGTCGCGGGGGTAGCAGTTCCAGCAGAGAGCCCCAAACTTTCTTTTCCCTGGCGACATCAACCAGCTCTGACTGGGGGATCCCAAGGCGCTCCCAGGCCAGCGAAGAGATATAATCCCTCCACCTGGTCCTAGGTCTACCCCTTGGTCTCTTCCCAGCTGGACGTGCCTGGAACACCTCCCTAGGGAGGCACCCAGGTGGCATCCTAACTAGGTGCCCGAACCACCTCAACTGGCTCCTTTCGACGCGAAGGAATTTCTTGAATTTATTAAATTATTCCTCCATTAATGAATGCTATTTTTATGCTACATTCCATGCTGGCTAAATATACTGTCTATGCTTGATAGCTGTGAATCAAATCAAGTTTTATTTATATAGCACATTTATAAACGATTTTTGGTGGAGCCAAAGTGCTGTACATATAATAAAATTAGCCTACAGTAGAGACACTTTACAGCAAATACAACAGCACAGATTGTTCAGAATATCAGTATGAGAAAAACGACACCCTCTGCATGTATTATATGTTATATATTATGCTTATACTTATTATATTATATATAATATTTTTTTATTATTATATTAATATATATTATATGTTATGCTACATTACTAACTGTCTAAATATACTGTCTATGCTTGATAGCTGTGCATGTATTATATGTTATGTTATATATTATGCTTATACTTATTATAATGTTTTTTTATTATTATATTAATATATATTATATGTTATTATGCTACATTACTAGCTGTCCATTCAATGCTAAAACGAAGTAAACTGGATATAAACTCCCCAGAAAATCTACCAGTTTCACCAACTGTCTCTGCCACCTCCCGCCATGCCTGGTTCCTCCGGTTTAGGTCCCGGTAGGTGAACAGAGTACAGTCATACAAGACTGTATGACTGATGATTAATTTGTCCTCCATTTTATGACATATGGAAAATAGTCAAGACCTGCGGGATCAGCATACACGCGGTTTGATTGGCTAGCGCTTGTACTGGCGGGAATTGCAAAAACGGGATTTGATTGGCTGACGCCAGCTTCGAGCAAGCATCGAGCCTCAAAAGTTGAACATTGTTGAACTTTAGACGCCGATAGACGCTCGCGATGCTTGCAACGCCTTGCCATGCTACCCACAATGCAGTTCGGCGTAGTTTGAAAATATCCTACGTCACCCCATTCAAATGAATGGGCGAAGCGTTGAAAGCATTTTTTGACGCCTGTAGTCTAGACGGGCCGTCAGGGTGGAACAGGTTAAGAAAAATAACAGCCTACATCACAGCTCACCATAGTTTTCATGTATTCTGTTACAGTGTTAGCTGCTCATTCCTTACAACAGAAGCCTCAGATTGCTTATAATAAGGGGAAATGTGAAGGGTATATTTCAAGCTTACTATGTAAATAAGTTATTGGGATTTTTTCTTTCAACTAAGATTTGTTAGAAAATGTTTTTGGCTATGATTGACTGAATATATTTGAAAGTTGGGCTTAATAACACATGTATAATGTGTAATATATTTTTTAACATATATATTTCAGAAGTACAATATAATAAAAACACACATTTCATGTGTGGGCCATATGCCATTATACTTTTAGAATCTGCTGAGGGCCAATTCAAAATGGACAATCGGCCCCCGGGCCGTAGTTTGGACACCCCTGATCTACTGATACAGATGTAGCACTCTAGAACAGACTCAAGCCAACAGCTTCCTGCCAAAGACCCAACGGATCCCAGCGGCTGGGAATGTTAAGCCCTCCCACTATTTTCAAAGAGGGCATTGCCAGATTTTCAATTTCAGGATTGAACCATTAGATGGCGCTTCATTCACAAATACAGAAAGACAAGTTTCATGGACTTTCAGTACTTCAGTTGTGTTTTGAAGAGCATTTGAACACATATTTGTTATGGTTTTCACAGGCTACTACAGTATAACGAAAAAACATCAATATGTTAGATCAAATAAAGTATATCTAACGTATATCTAATCTTGTAATTCAAGAATATAGTCTTTATATATTAAATAATCATAATTATAATGTAAATGTTTACACTTCTTTATTTGTTATGCTCATACTTTTACCTTTACAATAGTTTGCTTTAATATGCAGTATATTTTTTGTAGGGCTGTCAGTCGATTAAAATATTTAATCGCGATTAATCGCATGATTGTCCATAGTTAATCGCGATTAATCGCAAATTAATCGCACATTTTTTTATCTGTTCTAAATGTACCTTAGAGGAATATTTTTCAAGTTTTTAATACTCTTATCAACATATGAGTGGACAAATATGCTTTATGCTAATGTGTATTATCATTTGAACAATGACAAATATGCTTTATATGTGTGTTTATTATAATTTGAACAATGACAAATATTCTCATGAATATTAAACACAACAACCTCTGAACATTACAAATATTCGCCTCAATTCAACCTGGAACCTCTCTCATACAATACAGTGTGTGTGTGTGTGTGTGTGTGTGTGTGTGTGTGTGTGTGTGTGTGTGTGTGTGTGTGTGTGTGTGTGTGGGTGTGTGTGTGTGTGTGTGTGTGTGTGTGTGTGTGTGTGTGTGTGTGTGTGTGTGTGTGTGTGTGTGTGTGTGTGAGATCGTTGGAGCTAAAAAGGTTCCTATTTCTGATTGGCTGGGCGGAATGCAAACCACGCCCTGTAAAACTCCCAAAAAGTTTTGTGAAGCCGCCATTTTATTATCCTCGCATTAGCATTATTAGCATTAGCATTAGCCCAGCACAGAAACGCAGAGAGACTAACTTATGCAACCCTGTCTCCTAAAAATTACGTTCCCACAGAACTAAACTGCATTCTGAATTACGTTTAGCTAGAAACGTATTTACTCCAACGTTACGTTCGTTATGAACGTATCTCAAATACGTTTATTTTCTACATATCTTCTAGAAACATATTTTCTCCACGTTACGTTCCTTATGAACGTATCTTAAATACGTTTATTTTCTACATATCTTTGCCATTTATTATCAATTATAATAATAGTCATTTATAAATATCATTTTAGAGCACACCGTTGAAATCGACAATCGGGCTCGATATATGGTTAAATTAAAATCCGTAGGCGAGGCTATCATTTCGCCAGCTGTTACTCTCATGAGCGAGGCAGAAAATAATAGTTTTAACATGACAAAAAGCTGCTGTGTCGTTTATTGCACCTCAAACATTAAAACAAATCCAGAGTTACGTGTTTCTGTACTTCCTCTAAGATGAAAGGACAGTAACAGAAGATCTCTGTGGCTTCAGGCTTGATCGCTGTTCAAATGACAGCGTTGGTTTCCCCAAAAGTGGGCGGGGCTGTAAAGTGAAGTAGATTTGACTCTCATCTATTATTCAAAACCATTCTATTTATTCTAACATAAATTACATGCCAGTGTTTTTATCTTTTTATTTATTTGTTTTTATTTTAAATCGTATAATGTCGGACTTTTTTTGTCGTCTTTGAGGAAAATAAATGGGGTTTAGAGCCTCAAAATACTGAAATCTGTATTTTTTTTTATCTTTTCCTTCTAATTTGTTATTCTTTTCTAAATAACACACTGTTATTTACTCAACAATAACACACAATTATCCTTATTTTTATTTATTCGTTTGATTCTATAATCTTGGGCTTTTTAGCATGCTTTTTAGCCGTAAATAAAGTCACCAGAAACAGACGGGACATTTCGAGATTTAGGATGGCCGAAGACACTACACTACCCATAATCCCCAGCTATCGTTTGGGACTACAGTCCCGTTGACAAACCCCGTAATGTTGGAGTGGCAGTGCGCCAAGGTTACGCTGAGCATCAAGCTCTTTGAAATGGAACGAAATCACGGCATACTATTCAAAACTGGACTCGAACGCCCCCCGAGAACTACACATGCATTGTGTTTCGCAACATGTTCTCTATGGCACGTCTCTACTGGGAATTGTAGTTTTAAAAGACGTTTTTCCCAAATTTAGAAGTTGACAGTATTAAACAGCCCTGGAGGTTTAGGCGATAGGAAACACATTGGTGACACATTTAAAACATGTAATTACTAAATGGGTGAAAATCGCTTGTATCCATAATGGGCAGCATTAATATATACCCACACGACAGCTCATTGTTACTTTGTAATTCTACTCCACTACAAATCAGAGGTTAACCTGGTATTTTTACTCCACTACATTTAGTTTAGTTACTTTGCAGATTCTGATTAATGATGTGAAATATAAACAACCCTTAAAGCAGACTTTAGTTACACCTGAGTAAAATTCAGGGAAGGTGATTGTCAAGTGCCAACAATCAGGAGAGATATTTGATAGTTGGTGCTTGAGAAGACGAAACATTTATCTGCAGATCTTTATAAAGTATTCATTACTCGTTATTCTCTACTAATAGTTAATTAAAAACTGTATAATGGCTATTTTGCACATCCCTTTCAAGATTTCAAGATTTTCTAAGGTGTATTGGTCTTATACACAACTTGGGTCGCAGGTTCCTCAACAGCGCATTACAAGACATCTATCAATATGTGTGTACCTCCACCATTAAACTGTCATATTCTGCACATTTCTTATACTATCTACATACATAAGAGTATAATTAATGTGTATAATATCAGTTAAAATAAGTGCTTCAACATAGTTAACATTGCAGGAAAGCAATATTTTAGACGTTAAGTACTTTGTCAGGCTTAATATTCATCGGTAGATGGATACCCCCAAAGCTTTTTTCTTGTTTAAAAGAAGACCTTAACCTAAAGTATTCTTTAATGTGTTAATACAGGTTCATTCGTTTTTCTGTTTTGCACATCCTCCTATTAATATCTTTGTACATCCGGCACTAAACTGTTTTATTGTAGAGATCACTTAGTATCTTCTTGACTTTTTATATTCTATATTTCTATCATTGACCTTCTACTTTCCCCCTATGAAAGTATGTACTCTTAATATTGTTTTAATCAAAAAACATTATTCAACAAAAATAATTTAATAACATGCTTTAACCACTAGGCGGTGCACACAAGGTACACACAGCATACTAATAATAACTTTGTATTATTAGTGTAGAACACTTATGTATGTATAACATCTGAAGATGTGTAGTTTTATTCATGTTTTTACATAATTTTACAGGATATTGCTATACTATTTCTCTTGTTTTACTTCTACACATTAATATCTGATTTGTAAAACATCACAGAAAGGCATATCCGTCATTTAATGGTAAGCTATTGAAATTGTGAATCCATAGATGTGTCTCCCATCACCCAAAACCCCTGACTATTCTCTCAACTCAGTATTTACATTCTGATATTCAAAGAAAATCAGTAATATCTTTAAAAACTACAAGTCCTTTTCTATCAGCTCTGCACCGTTATGGTGTAAATATAACCTCAATTGGATCAAATATAAAAGTCAGCCGAATTACTATTGATACTGCAAGGAGACGTATTTTGTGAAAAGAAATTGAAGATGTTGTTTAATTGTTGATATATTTATGATCCACGTCAAGTATTCAGTGTTGGCGGCAGTTCCTCATGTTTGTCGAGAAGTCTTCTCATCAGGGCTCTATAAATAAAGAACTACGGCAGATGTGTAATATTTAATGCAGCCGAACCGTGTATTACAATGCCGTTATGTGATGACTTTCAAAGAGAAAAGCAAGAACACTCTGAATTAGGTATTATTTTATTTTTCGTTGTCGGATATCATATCTTATTAACACCATATCCCTGCGTGCATTGCGGCTAAAACATCCAATCAACGAGCTTCAAGCTGAGGATCTTGGGTAATCAGTTTGGTGGGTTTGTGGTGTATATCGCTCGAAATGTCCCGTCTGTTTCCGGTGACTTTATTTACGGCTAAAAAGCCCAAGATTATATAATTAAATGAATAAATAAAAACAAGGATAATTGTGTGTTATTGTTGAGTAAATAACAGTGTGTTATTTAGAAAAGAATAACAAATTAGAAGGAAAATATTTAAAAAAATACAGATTTCAGTATTTTGAGGCTCTAAGCCCCATTTCTTTTCCTCACAGACGGAAAAAAAGTCCGACATTATACGATTTTAAATAAAAACAAATAAATAAAAAGATAAAACACTGGCATGTAATTTACGTTAGAATAAATAGAATGGTTTTGAAGTCACTTTACAGCCCCGCCCACTTTTGGGGAAACCAACGCTGTCATTTGAACGGCGATCAAGCCTGAAGCCACAGAGCTATTCTTTTACTGTCCTTTGTTCTTAGAGGAAGTACAGAAACACGTAACTCTGGATTTGTTTTAATGTTTGAGGTGCAATAAACGACACAGCAGCTTTTTGTCATGTTAAAACTATTATGTTCTGCCTCGCTCATGAGAGTAACAGCTGGCGAAATTACAGCCTCGCCTACTGATTTTAATTTAACCATATATCGAGCCTGATTCTCGATTTCAAATGTGTGCTCTAAAATGATATTTATAAATAACTATTTTCATTATTATAAGCAAGACAATAAATGGCAAAGATATGTAGAAAATAAACGTATTTAAGATACGTTCATAACAAACGTAACGTGGAAGAAAATATGCTGAGAAGATATGTAGAAAATAAACGTATTTAAGATACGTTCATAACAAACGTAACGTGGGAGAAAATACGTTTCTAGCTAAACGTAATTGAGAATGCAGTTTAGTTCTGTGGGAACGTAATTTTTAGGAGACAGGGTTGACTTATGGCAACACAAAATAAAACATGGGAGCGGTGGAGATGAGGAGGTGTCGGCGTTCTGGCGATTTACTCGGAAGGCTTCAGTAGAAGCTGCTGGGAGTCCCAGCAGCTTCTACTGAAGCCAGTCCCCAACTCCGGGGACTTCTGGCCGGGGACTTTGGGCGGCAGTATACGCCGTGAAGTGGTTTGCGGCCTGCCAGTAAACCCAAAGCAGAAGAAGTGACGTCAGCGGCTTCATTTGCCTAATCCACCCCCAGGGACTTATTCCGGTGTGAACGCGATCTGTACTTAGTTCATGAGAACTAAAGAGTTCTCATGAACCTTTGTGGGAAAAGTACTGCGGTGTGAATGCGCCTATTGATGGGTATGTTTTGGTGTACAGGAGACACAAAAAGCAAAAGGAAACTGAACGTGTTTTTACCGTTTTAATGGCTTATCAAGAGCAAAACTGAAACATAACATCTGAAACGATGAAACAACATAATACACTTTTTGGGGATGCAGCTTGGGATGTGAGGAGTGAGGGACACGGCTTAGAACAGGCGTGTCGCCTTCTGTCCTGCCAGTGTTGGCAGGACATGAATTAAAATGTCGAACTAGGACTTCATTTTAAGGACATTTCAGCCAGGGGTCTAGAGCTATATTTGTTCAAGCCTATTGTATGATAACTGTGTGATTACTATTTATTTTCAAATGCATAATATGCCACCCATTTACACCGCTCTTCCCGTCAAGAATTGGAATTTGAATATAATTTAGTTTTAGTTTCTGGATCTCACGGAGAACAGTGTCCCGCTTCATTGTAGGATTTCTGCCTTGTCTCCACTTTATAAATAAGTAATTAGATAGACTACCTTACCATTAGGCCACTGCGCTCATAAAGAATGATAAGAATAATGCCGGCGTGATCAGATCACATGACCTGTTCAAGCCGGTGCCGCATAAAAACAACAGTCCGGACAAGTACTGGCTTGAAACTATATGCCAGTCTTTGTTTCATGCAAAAAGACCCAGTAAACACGGAGATACGATGATATAAAGTGAATACAAATATATTTCAAAAGTATGAAAAAAGGAAGCACATATATTTTAATATCTTCGCCGTATTTTATAATTTTACGTGATTAGTGAGTTTATTTAAGGTAATTAGGTAGAAGCCCTTTTTGATCAGTAACAAATTTAGCAGTTGAACATAAAAGTCAACTGAGTGTGACTTGCAATGACAGTGTTGTGTTTTTATTTTATGAACCTTTTACATTAAAAATTGTTGTTGAATATATAAATATTATTATGGATAAATGCTAGGCTATTTATTATAAACGTTAGTCCTTAACATCTATCACTGTGTATATCACCATTCTTTAATTACATGTTTGATACGTTTCTATGAAATAAGAAATTAATAAAACTAAAATGTAATTATCATCATATATTATAATGTATTGTATTATTAAGTAATATCATACATTAACCCAATTATAGCAGGTGCCACATTGAATGGATGAACACATTTATGCATCAATAATTATTACAACGGAGTATTTCTAAATACAAGTTGTAAAAATACTTATGTATTTAATACTAACATAATAATTAATTTTACTTTCAGATAATACTTTTCAGGGTTAGGTCCGGTCTGACAGCGCTTAGCTCTCTGCTGCAGAGAGGAAGAGAAGATCACTGCTCTAAACAAAGTCAAAAATCGTACATCCAAACAGAATAAATATAATTAATTATTATTAATACGTTAAGTCTTCTTCATTGTTTTTCACTTTTATTAAATGTTTGATATTTCCGGCACAGACCCTTTCATACCGGCAATGCGTGATAGAAACAACAGGAACTACGACAGCATAAATATGCGAACAATGCAATTAGTTTTAAACAAAGAGTTCGCAACATACATAGGCATAGGGGGGTGGGGGCTGGTGAACGGTATAGTCAATGTTTGTAAACACTGTGAAATGTTGACTTTATTTGATAATTTCAGTTCAAAACTAACGTTCATATTTCTCTTTTTGAGAAGAGAAATATGAATATGTTAGTGGCTGACCCAGCCCCATGGTCTGTCACAGTAGTGCGGGAAAGAGAAGTGCACTGTTTTGCCTGGCTGGACCTGTATTGTACAGGAAAGGAGTGAGCAGAGGGTGGAGTTGTCGATTCTTGTTCTGTTTTCTGTGAACAATCCTCACCCTCTAATGGCGCATTTCCACTGCAGCGGGTAGCCCCGTTGAAGCGTCCTTAATCGTCCTCAAGTGGCCAGGCTAGTTTTTGGTGGCCTTTCCATATAGCGTAGCACCGGCTAGCGGGTACTTTTTCCCTCTTTTTCCGGCCCCATAAAATCGTGGTTCTATCAGGCCAGGGCCAGGGCTGAACTAGTGACGTCAACACTCTCGACTGCTGATTGGTCAGAGAGAATCGTCACAAGATCGTGTGCGAGATCATCCCTAGCGTCGCATATATATCTAGAAGCACGCTTGCAGCATTTTTATACACAGCATTTTTGTAAACGGAGGAGCTACAAAAATGGCAACGTCAAAGAAAAGCACACCGTGGTCAACCAAGGAGGTGACGACGTTCCTACATCTCATTGGGGATGATAAAATCCAGCGGGAGCTCGACGGGAGCCCCGCCTACACTGCGTTGCTACCCCAGGTCCTACTGTAATGGAAATGCGCCACGGCCTCGGACGGCCAGCGAGGCAGCCCGAGGCCTGAGCGAGGACGCTTAGGGACGCTTAAACGGGGCTACCCCGCTGCAGTGGAAATGTGCCATAAGACTTTCAGTTGCGCGCTACTAAAGAGACGCGCTACCATGGAAACCAAACAATGGTGTAGCTGTAAGATCAGGGGGGGGGGGAGATTGAGCAGTGCCTGATGGGCCATTAGGTGTGTAAAAACACACAGCTGAGAGCTGCCGTTTCATTCTGACTGTTTAAAAAACGGTAACAACGGACTATTTTTCTTAGCGGATGCATGTCAATTTAAATCAATACATACAACTATTTTTTAAATCAATAAAAATATTTTCTAAATCCATAAAAGCATTTCAATTAATATTGGGAGTCATGTCGTTACTTTTTTGAGAATGTGGCCATGTAATAAGCGGGATAATGTGCAGCGACTTGGTCATGGGGAAAATAACACCCTGATCTGCCTGACGAGGTTCCATTAAAATATAAATATTTTTTGTGTATTACTGAGTTTAGGCACGATAATAACGTTTTAATGAAGTTGACTACAGTATATTCATATTTGTCAGTGCTTCCATGTAAATTCGGCGAACATAAACATAAATGATCGTGGTGAAGATGATGATTAAATTAGAATTAAAAATTTAGAGCATTTCCTCCCGTTCGTTTTTGGATCCGGCGGGCTTCCTGATGTTTTTTGTACAGTAGTTGTGGACTAGCCAACATTATTTTGTTAAATAAAAACATGGTGATGTTTTGTAGCCTAAATGATTACATGTCTCTTATTTAGCACAGAGTATGATCCTATCCGTGGCATATGGATCTTAACAAAGATCCGCTATACAGTAGTAGCCTACCAGACATAAATCTACCGTACTGTATCAGAGTTTATTTCACATGATCTCCAGTGTGGAACCCCACTGCACCCCCTGGTGGATCAATGATCCATTGCAGCTGGCTTCATTATAATTACATTTATTTATCAAGGGGGCGGTCTCAAGTCACGCTGGAGGTTTTCCTTTGAGCGAGGGCAGACCCCGTCCCGGCCACGGCCCTCGCGTTTCAAACTGTCTGAAATTAAGTGCTACATCTGTATGGTAAAGAAAGCTTAGTGAATTGATTAGTTATGTTCCACTATTTAAAAATAAACTTCCATGTGGTCTATTGCCACTACTTGTTAGGGGGAGTGAAGCTGGCAGGACCCAAATGCAGATTGAACAGAAAAATACCTTTATTTCAAGGTTTAGGTGACAAAACAGAACACTACCCTGTGAACACAGTCACAGACAAACAACAACAGACAGAAAACCCAGAACTAAAATGCACACAGGACTAATCAAGGAAACAAGAGATAGGTGAGGAGGGAGGAGAAAACACAGGGGCACCAGGTGAACACAATCAGGAAAACAGGTAGGAGGGAACACACAGGCCCATTCCCAAACCGCCCCCTACACCCTACACCAGGGACGTGCACAGGTACGGGCTAATGTTGCCCGGGCAACGGCCCTTTTGCCATTTTTGCCTGACCTGCCCCTCTGGAGAGAGCAAGAGTTTTTTTTGTTTTCTATTGTGGCCGAATCAACATGATAAGCCCACAATTAGTATTATAGCGTCTCACTGTGGGAAACACACCTTGTCCGCGCTGTCATCTGCCCCCAGTCACGTGACTTTGTTTACAATCTGACAGCTGGAAGCAAAGGAAAGCCCTCCGAGTCCAACTTCATATGGCTATGGTGATCACACCAAACGCCTGCCCTGGCTCCTGCACGTTAGAGTATAGGGGACAATCCAGGGGACTTTACTTCCTCTTGACACCGTCGGTTACTTACAAAAAAAACACCTAAATATACTTGTTATTGTGCTTCTGTCTTTCTGTGTCTTTTACTCTGCTCCGTAAACTCCCTCGCTCGCTTTTCTTGATCGCCCTCTCACGGTGAACACTTCACTGTCACCAGGGTTCGAGTTATAAACTGAGCTCTATGGGGGTCTTTAAAACTAACGCATGCGCCTTATGCGCGCGTGCACGCACGCGCAGGCGCACACACAGTCACAGATTGCGCAATAATGTATTGCACACCTTGGAGGTGCAGACTCCAAGTCTCATTAAACATGCTGGAGCTCAGTTCTGCAACTTTCTTCGGAAGCACTTCTTTTAGTTTGAGCTCCGCTTTTTCAACAGCTCGTTTATGAGCAATATGTAAAAAATCGCGGTGTATGTAAAAAGATGTCCGCAAATGCTTCTGCACAGGGCTACTCACAGTCCCATTAGTCCAGGCATCAGTGGCGGTTCTAGACCAATTTGACTGGGGGGGCCACTGGGGGGCCAGTTATTTTCTGAGGGGGGCACAATAAATGCAGGACGAAAAAGAGAACTAGACAGTATGAAGTAATTGCGCATAAGAAAACAATGCAATACAGTTATTGGTATTTGTTTCAGTACACTTATTTATTTCAGATAGATCTTATAGTTATTACTGTTAGCTTCAGCTTAAGTTATAGTGCAATGTTTGCACTAACACCATATTTATATAAAAATAAAGACAATGAACAATTACATCTCTACTTTACATAAGGGTGTCTGCACAATTTCACATTACAGCAACAAAATCCTGCGGTTTTTGGCAAACCGAGTACCAGAAAATATACATTTAAAAAAAAAACTTTTGATTGTTAGGGGGCCCACAGGGGGGTCAGAGGTCAGTGTTAGGGGGGCACTGGCCCCCCCTAGAACCGCCCCTGCCAGGCATCCACCAAATGCGTTCCATATTTTGTCTCCGAAAGTAAGAGAGTCTTGGCTTCCTTACAGACGAGGCATCCAAGACCACCCTCCTTTGAAAACAGCCAGGGGTTTCTTTCTTTCCAGGATCTCCACTGATTGTGTCCCCAGTTAAGTGGTGGTCCTTCTGTAGCAGTACCTCCTGCCTCCTCATGCCGCTCCGATTCGGATCTTTCTACGTGTGTGCAGGTGGTCCCACATTCAACAGCATCAGGTCCGCTAGCAAAGACAGCATCCTCCGTAGCAGCAAGGTTAGTGCTAGCTGCCACGCTAGCAGGTGCATTTTGGATGTCAAAAGCTGTTTCTTTGTGAGAAAACCAAAACTAGCCAGGCTTGTAGACCCCGTCGGCGGCAGTGGCCTTTTTTTGGGCGGCATGGTAATCGTCTGCTAGCCTACGGTACTCGTAGTATGTGTGTATCTGGTCAATATATTTGAATGTCTGTTGATATACGGTTCATTCTTCGGGCGCGCGTCCCACAGCCTCACAGGCATAGATTGCGCAATATTTTATTGCGCACCTTAGAGGTGAAGTGCAGGCATATTGTCATTCAAGAGAGAATACGATGCGTAGTTCTTTTGGAAAACATTGTTTTGTTTGCCTATTTACCTCGTTAACGTAAATAATACTCATTACATTGAAAAATGCATTATTTGTGATAAAAATAATGGTTGTTGGTAATGTATATTAGCGACCCCCACAGATGTTTGATTTCACTGGGTCTGTGGGAGCTCAGGCCCCTCCTTATGGGAGCTCAGCTCCCATTGGCTCCCACGTAACTCGAACCCTGACTGTCCCGCTTTATTGTAGGATTTCTGCCATGTCTCCACTTTAGCTTGACCATCTCTGTTATTAAGTTATGGAATTCTAAATAAATAAGTAATTAGATACCTTACCGTTACTACGCTCATAAAGAATGATAAGAATAATGCGTATTGAACTGGTTTAATTAATTAGTGAGTTTAAAAAGGTAATTATAGAAGCCCTATGTTATCAGTAGCCTATGTCTGCACAGCAGTAACAACGGTAAAACTACATTAAAACAGAATTGTCCCCATTGTTTCTTTAATAGTTACTAACATTAGATATTTTAATGAGATATGGACCGCAACAAAAAATGTGCCTGAATAACGAATTTAGCAGTTGGACATAAAAGTCAACTGAGTGTCACTTGCAATGACAGTGTTGTGTTTTTATTTTATGAGTTTATGTTAGAATTTTAAAAAGGCCCTTTTTCCAGTTTAGAGCAATAGCCCCTCCAAATGTCTGTGCACGTCCCTGCCCTACACCCTACCCCTCCGTTTGCACGTTCACGCGGAGGGTCCGCCACATTAAGTGCTGTTCCAAACCAACGAGTGTGGAGCGGTGTTGAGGGGGAGTGGGCTATCAAGCCCTCAAACAGCGAGTCTGCATCGGTGCTGACTTGAGACCGGTCTCTACCTGACCGGTCTCAACGTTGTGTGTGTCCGTCAGGAAACACGCTGTTTACAAGTAGTTCCAGCAAATATCCACTGATAAACTGCGATGTTAACAACCTCATGATAACCTCATATGTTTTAACTTAGGATCATACCTGTGTTTAGTCTAGAAAAAGGTAAATGTGTGCATTTTATTATAAAGTTGTGTATATTTACAGACTGTTGCAAAAACTAAGAAGTTTAGGTTTAAAACTAAAAGAGCTTTACAAAAAAGTAACACAATGAAAGATGTTTGGAGTTTTATTTGAGTTATTAATTTAAACTTTTTGTCTAAGAGATGCTGATTTGAAACTATTATTACATACAGTTACGGCATTTCCTGTTTCTGCCGGAGAGAGGGGAGGCCGTCCCAAAGCTTGCTGCTGTATTTACTCCCTCCATCTGACAGGAGGGAGCCTCGTTGAGCTGCAAGTGTGGCTACAGATGGAGTTCACTCCGTCACGGAGGGGTAGGGTCGAGGGAGTGGTTTGGGATTGGGCCACAGACAGGAAACCAAAGACAGATCTAAACAAGGCAAAACACAACGCAGACAGAAAACCAAAGACAGATCTAGACAAGACAAAACACAACACAGACAGATCGTGACACTGTCTTCCTAACTCATCATTCATTTAGTTTATAATCTGTTCTTCTCAGTTGTTCATGTCCACATGTTAGTCATTATATTTTCTGATTCTAATATGCTGATATTCAATAATATTTGTTTGCCATCCCTGAATGGGTTATGAACTTTCTGTCATTAACTGATCCTAAGTGAAGACTTCGTAGTCAATTACATTTGGATGGTTCCTCTAATGTGTGTATATCTTCATGTCTTTATGTCATTCTTAGAAACTGATGCTAGGATCTTAAGCATTACACTGGTGCCCAGACGTCACACAGATACTCACAGACACTCCAAATCCATACTGGGTGATCCTGACTGTGTTGAGTTACCGAGTAGTCTATCATTCAGACACACAGACACACACACACACTATCTGCTCCCTTGGACCCTTAAGTTTAGAGTTGCAGGGTAGATGCCTGCCTATCGATAAACTGTGAGGAGTGAATTTATCAGCAGCACGAGGGAGGGGTCCTCAGGTTTACTTCATTAATAGTTAAAGGGACAGCAGACAATTGACTGACCACAAAGTACAGCCAGGTTTGGCAGACCATTCTCTCAGAGACACATTTACTACTCTCCAGATAAATATGCGATCAATATTATGGTGCTAAACTAGAAGTCTGTACAGAAAAATGAATGTCTTTACTTTTTTACGGCTCCCGATTTCTACTATTGAGGATGGCAGGATGTTAAAACAATTAGCCGATTGAAAAGTTTTTCTTTGCTAACTGATGAAATTTAGTTCAGCAAAAATAACTCAAAGGTCAGTCGTCCACTTATTTCCATAATCTCTGAGTCTTCTCCTCCTAAAATCCAAACATGAAGGCATAATTCCCTTTTACACAGACTTACAATAAGAACAGATGAAACTTGATTGATCCCTGGTGGAAAATGTACAAGGAATGTACAAGAAGAAACAAGTCAAGAAGGATATTTAGAAAGGGAGTTTATAGGATTGCGGTTTTCCTCAATTATACTTTTTCTTTCTCATCTCCACGTTACATATTCCTACCAGGTTTCGTACACGTCGGACATTTGCAAATAAGCAGGTGGTGTTCTAGGTGGCGCTCTTGAGTCATTTGACCATGTGTGTAAAAACGCTATTAAATGTACATTTCCACCATATTTGAGGCATGTTTAGGCCTTCAACACTGCGATTCATTTTCTGAATAATAATACAAAATAAATCAAATGTATTTAAAAATGTAATACAAATAACAATACTACTACTACTACTACTAATAATAATACAATTCCTGCAAATCCAATAGGGTCCTTTGACCTGATTTTGTCGATGGTCTGACCCTTAAAATAAATTAAAAAAGAAGCCAGTTGGTACATGCCATTTCTAATGTATTTGTTTTGACTTAATTGTTCTGCATTATATTTCATTCCAGCTATTGCATATCCTTTACTTTGAGGGCTGTTTTTTTGCCTCCACAAGTTTTCTGAGGGGTAAAATATTGTCAGCTATAAAGAAGCCCCCCCTCTGATAATGTACAGTATAGGCTGTAACTGACCCTCACTGTAGTAAGAAGTCTGGTTCCATGACCTGGCAACTTGAATGGAATAAAGACAGATTATGTTCATTTCAGTGTGAGAAAGGTAAGTGATAATCTCAGTTTATGTTGGAGAGACCAGGAGGGATAACACATTGTCTGTTCACTTTCATCTGGAATCTTTCACATTTTTCTAAATAAATTATCTGTCTTTGTTCCTCTCTTACCGCATCGTTAAATCCCTCTTCCACATTTATCTTCTCATCTTCCACTCACACTCCTCTCTAAGTGTGTGTGTGTGTGTGTGTGTGTGTGTGTGTGTGTGTGTGTGTGTGTGTGTGTGTGTGTGTGTGTGTGTGTGTGTGTGTGTGTGGTTTATCAGTGTTTTTAATCTCAACCTTTCTCTCACCACCATCAAATAGTCTTATGGGAGTCTCTTTGCATCAGTGACACACAATCTGGAATCAATTCGAACAGCAGACTGCCCCCCACTCAACACACACACACACACTTACACGCACAATTGCAGTCACAGACAAAGATAAACAGTTTTAGTCTCTATCATCACGCACACTTTATCTTTATGTACTTTGATGTTTTTTTTACAAATAGTTCACACCTGGAAGTATATTTTACTACTTTTCATAATGCAAAATGTTTTCCTGTTTACACATGTTAGAAACAATAAAAAACACAAGTGTCCAATACACTGTACACATGTGTAGTGAACCTATGATTGGACATGTTCTGTTAATGTAAATGGATTAAAAAAATTAGATATGTAAAAAGCAACCTGGTCTCACCAGAACGCGTGACTCCACCACGACTCCTTAACACCGCAGTGCGTGGTGGAGTCACAAACTTTGCTACATTTACATGTCTGCTCCACGCAAACAAAGCCAATGTAAAGTGAATGAGGCTCCTTTGTCGTGGTGCACACACGCATTTCTACAACGTCCAGCAGTGAGCTTTTATTCTATAAAACGTTTTTAAAATCTACTTTATAGCTTGTAGTAACTCACGGGAGGCTTCTTTTATTTGCATTCATAATAATTTTTTGTTCTCAAAAAACAGTGCATAGTGTGTAATACAACTGTGATTTTTATTAAATTAGTTAGTTTTTAAGGAAGGCCAGAGCTTCAGCTGTGTCAAATAGATTGTTCCCTTTAGTTAACGTTTTTTTAAAAGACAATTATATTCCTATTTGATCATGTCCCCTTTATTGTATTACGGAGAGAAATGTGAGCGTCCATTCCCATTGGATAACGCAGGATTTTACACACGGAAGTAAGTATTCTCTTTACTGTTGATTGATTTTACAGTGATATCTGCACTACTCATCAACTCAAACACCAGATTATCCTTGTTCATTACACAACATTGATTGGTTTAAATTGTGTGCAATGCTTTTGTAATTTTCCCCTTCGATTCGGAGAAACAAATATTTGTTCAGTTTAGGATGGCCGAAGACACTACACTACCCAGAATCCTCAGCTATTGTTCCACTTTGCCTCAAGCTCTGTGATTGGTTGACCTCCAACTGCATTCCATATGAAAAAAAACGTTTCGACACTACACTACCCAGAATCCTCAGCTATCGTTTGGGACTACACCATGTGATTGGATGTTGGAGTGGAAGTGTGCGAAGATTACGCCGAGCGTCAAACAGCATTTTGAAATGGAATGAAACCCATCGACGGCACACTATTCAAAACAGGAATCGAACGTGTCCAGCATTTTACAATAAAACAAAACTACAAATAAACAAGAATATAAATAAAATAGAAAATATAAATGTAGATATTATATATGCAAATATATATATTCAAATATATATGGAATATAGAATATAAAATATTGAACAGACTATATATGTGTAAAATGTACAGCGAGGTTAAAGGTCAAATGCAAAGCTTCCAAATATGCTACATTTTTATAGAAATGTTGTTTTTAAGACTGTCTGTATTTTTTATTTAATTTAAATCGAGATAATACACCCGAAAAAAAGCTTTTTATTGATACAAAACTCGGCCCAAAGCCGTCTGAATTTCTGACATGTCATTCCCAGCAGCCTCCGCGCGCGTGACGTCATTGTGGCCAAACAGTCTCTGGGCCAAATATCCCGACTCGGCAGTCTCGTGCGCTGTTCACATGTCAGCGGTGTTTTTCGCTCATGACTGGTGCAGAAAACTCTGAATTATATCCGCGAAATCACGCAAAACATGGGTTATTGTTGTGCTTTCGGATGTACGAACGGTGCGGGATCTGTGAGAATTTTTCATTCATTTCCCCAAGACAAAATCATCCGCCGAAACTGGATTATTTTAGTGAATCGTGTTGGCTGGCAGCCGACAAAATGGAGCAAGTTGTGCTCTGACCACTTCGCGTCTGATGCATACGATGTTGATCCTGCCATCGTCAAGTCTGTTGGTGGAGAAGCATTTAAAGTACATCGTAGGCTGAAACCCGGAGCCGTCCCCTCCATATTTGAGCACAAAAAACAACCGAAAGAACGAAAGAGCCGGGCAATGCAGAAACGCCAAAGAATTGAGGTAAACAAATTTTGATTTGATTTCAAAGCGCACGGAGCACAGAGCGGACAGCAGATAACGGAATTGCAGTTTTATTGCTTATAGATTATCAGAACATTTCAAAGGGGACACAGCCCCATTGGATATTAACCTATGGATTAACTACATCATCGTTTTTATCGTTTTAATGCCATTTTAGACCAGACAAAGAGGAAGGTAAGCCTAGCTCATGTTAGTACCTAGCGCCACTTGTTTTGATGTACGTTTTTGTTGATAACCTCGCGAGTTTGTATCTTTCAGTGTTGAGGTGGGCACTGTTAGATTCTGTGTCTTTACGATCATAAACAATGTGTTGGATGTGGAGCTAGGATAAGTAATAAGGGAGCAGCTGTGAGCGATAAGCCAGGTGGAAATATGTTTGGCCACTCTGACGTCACGCGACGCCATCTTGCGGAGACGAGTGGCTGAGAAATAAATCGTCGGACTTGGTGTTGGGGGTTGAACAAAATAAATATTGCGCATTGCCAGACGCATATTATCTCTGATTTTAATACTGCAATATCTTAGATAGTGTTGTAGCTATATGATTTCGATTTTACTGGCAATTATAAAAAAATCTTTGCATTTGATCTTTAAGAGAAACTATGGAGCAGAGAGTTCTCTTCCAGCCAGAGGTGATTTATTGTACAGAGTTATTGCAGTGGGCAGGAATGTGTTCCTGTATCGGTCCTTGTGACAGCGGAGCTGCAGCAGTCTGTTGGAGAAGGAGCTCCGTTGACTGTCCAGCTGCAGGTCGAGAGGATGGGTGTGGTTATCCATGATGGACAACAGCCTGTTCAGTGTCCTCCTCTCCACCACAGCTTCAAAGGGGTCCAGCTTGATGCCGATGACAGACCCAGCTTTCCTGATCAGTTTATTGATCCTGCTGGTGTCACCGGCTCTTATGCTGCCCCCCCAGCAGACTGACAAAGAAGACAAAGAAGAGTGCACTGGCCACAACAGACTGGTAGAAGATCTCCAGCATCTTGTTGCACACGTGGAAGGATCTCAGCTTCCTCCGAAAATAGCGTCTGCTCATCCCCTTCTTGTACACAGCATCAGTGTTGATCCTCCAGTTCAGCCCATTGTCTAAGTGCTCTCCCAGGTACTTGTAGTCCTCCACAGCAGCCACATCCTCTCCTAGAATGCGGCTGTTGTGCCAGATGGCAGCAGACAGAACAGTTTGTGGCTGGGGTGATGGGGGTCTTTTATAATCCTGAGGGCTTTCTTTAAGGTTAATCTGATATTTGTACTCCACTACATTTATTTGAGTTACTTTACAGATTTGGATTAATGATGTGAAATATAAACAACCCTTAAATCAGACTTTAGTTACACCTGAGTACAATTCAGGGAAGGTGATTGTCAAGTGCCAACAATCAGGTGAGATATTTGGTGCTTGAGAAGACTAAAAATGTATCTGCAGATCCCTATAAAGTATATTCATTACTCGTTATTCTCTACTAATAGTTAATTAAAGACTGTATAATGGCTATTTTGCACATCCCTTTCAAGATTTTCTAAGGTTTATTGACATCATATACACAACTACGGTGTAGTTATGCAATGAATGAAAAACTTGGGTCACAGGTTCCTCAACAGTGCATACAAACATATTCTGCACATTTCTTATTCTATCTACATACATATTATAAGAGTATAATTAATATGTATAATATCAGTTAAAATAAGTGCTTCAACACAGTTAACATTGCAGGAAAGTTGATTGTCAAGTTCCAAAACAAACCATGAATTATATTAGACGTTAAGTACTTTGTCAGGCTTAATATTTATCTGTAGATACCCCCAAAGCTTTTTTCTTATTTAAAAGAAGACCTTAACCTAAAGTATTCTTTAATGTTAAAATAAAGCCTTATTAGTTTGTCTGTTTTGCACATCCTCCTATCAGGCACTAAACTGTTTTATTGTAGAGATCACTTACAGTATCTTCTTGATATTTTCTATTCTATATGTATATCATTGACCTTCTACTTTCCCACTATTTTGTATGTACTCTTAATATTTAAATGTTTTCATCAAATATAACACATTCAAAAGTGCTTTACAAAAATGAAAGACATTAAGAAAAAGGCATTTTAAAACGGTCATTAAAAAGCAACACAATCTACTGCATTGCAATTACTCTAAACGTGTAATAACGTGCTTTAACCAGTAGGAGGTGCAGGTTAAAAAGCTGTCAAGTTGACAGTGTTAAAGGAATGCTCCACTCATTAGATAATTAATCAAAACTTCAGTATTTAGTGAAACATTGTGTTTAAACCATACCCTGAAGAAATCAGCGATATTCCCCAGTAAATAATGATTGTATAGCTCTTTTTTATCAAAACCTGTATATTCCGTCAGGCAGCTGCCATTTTCAGTTGTCACGTGATGGTCGTGACGTCATCCATGCGTTCACTTTGTAAACACACGAAAACATGGCGGAGTATCCGAGTATTGTCAGGGCCCCAGCAAACATTTTAGAACATTTACTGATTTAAGCTAGAGAATTAAAGCAGTCTGGACAGTCTGAGAAATGTCGTCGGACAATTACAAAGACTAGATAATTCCAAAAGATCCCCATCTACAAATTGTTTATTAATTAAAAGGCCAACTACAGGCAAACAATACAATTGTGTATATCATGTACTGCCCAAATAATATAAAATAAAGTTTTCTAAAAAGGCAAACAATACAACCCCAATTTAGGCCTACTTAGTAGATACATTGATTTTTATTACTAGATATGTATGCATGTAGTACCACCCTTGCTAGCGATTCCCACTCTAGTTTAGCATACTCAGCCTCGTTGGCCCTGGCCCTAGAACCACGATTTTATGGGGCCGGAAAAACTGCGGAAAAGTACCCGCTAGCCGGTACTACGCTATATGGAAAGGCCACCAAAAACTGGCCTGGACGCTAAAGGACGTTTAAACGGGGCTACCCGCTGCAATGGAAATGCGCCATAACATACCTTATTCTTACTCCGAGCACTACTTCTGGTCCTCCGTCGCTTCACACTTGCAGAGGGCGATTTCTCAACTGGCCGAACTGGTGTCCTGGTCGGTGATGACACCAGAAAGACCGATGGCACTGCATTTCCATTAAGTAATGGTTGTTTAATAAATCCCATTTTATGTTTTATCATACTCTCAGAGTAGTCGTCCGGAAACTTGAAATGTTCGCTGCATACATGCGCCTGTGGATCTTTCGGTTCGGGCCGAGCACATTTCGCTAGCCACTGCCTCCGAACGTACTTCCTACGCTTACCTTTTGGCAACAGATGGAACCGAGCATTCCGTGGATTGTTCCTATCCGAATTGTGGCAATGTTTCGCGATACAATGAGGCATATTTCTATAGAATTTAGAGTAACTAGAGTAAACAACACGAACATCAATTTGTCCTAGACACCAAACGCATAGTTTACGTCACTTCCGGTAAAATGGCGCCGCCCACAGGGTTGATGTTATTTCGGTGATTAATCCGTTTAAAATCACTGATAACGTCATCGGATTAAAAAAAAAAAAAAAGAAGACTGGCAGAGACTGGTCTGTTTTATCGGATGATAATTATTTAAAAATGCGTGTCATGAGCATTCCCTCCCTTTAACAAAATAAAATATACTGCTGTTTCTGGTTTAGTTTACGACGGATATATTTTGTTATTGTTTTGATATTTGTAACACAAAAGCGATGGAAAAAACCCACAGCAAAACAGAAAATATGGTCTTTGTTCTAAAAAGGTTCGATGAGAAAACTAGGAATTAAATAAGATGGCTAGAGTCACCAAAAATGTATCCGTAGGTGCTTTTATTGACAGTGTTGGAGTCTACCGGACCAGGTCCGTCCTCCGCGCAGATCGTTTGGATATGGCTAGAGCGGGGTCGCTGTCCGGATCTGCCGATGACCGTTCTTAGTTCTGAGGGAAAAGGAATTGTGTCCTAGACACTATTCTCTGTTAGCTGTACAAAACTAGACTTTGCACTCCAATGGATTGTTTCTTCAAATAAGCACTTTATTACACAGTTCAACAAAGATACATCAATCTGATACTATACCACAAAGCGCCTTGGACTCCTTCTTCTTGAGTTCTCACCGCGACAAGCTCGTCAGTGTAAGATCCCAGTTGAAGAGACAGCGTCGAGTACTGAATACATCCTGCTTATATACTGTTCCTAGCGGAGCCCCCACCTTCGCTGCTTTCTTGTGGTGTAATCTGCCGTTGCTACCCTAGCAACTCTTAGGTTAGCCTTCGGCGCGCTTTTGTTACTTCCTTATTTGCTTTCACTCACTTCCTTATCTGGTTTCACTCACAAGACTGCCCTTGTGAACTGTTGCGCCTGCTTGGTGGGTGATTTAGTGTGAGAATAATGAGTTCTGCAACCTTGTGGCTTATCAGTTTGGACATAACAGGATGCCTCTGTTCTTAATCTGGTTGACCCCGCGTTTTTGTTGCACACAGTATTCACATAGTATATTTCCACTGAGGCTTCTCAGCAGTTGGACTTTAACACATACTGTACTTTTCCACTCAGACCTCAGACAGCTCAATGTCTTAGCTTTTCCATGATAGGCCCACTATATCTTATATTCACTGCCACATTTGCCTTATCTTTATCCTTCAATAGCCAACATGCTGAAAAAACACAAAGTAACAAGGATTTTACAGGAAGAAAACAAAAACCTCATATATACATACAGGTCGAGGACATATAACTGGTACCTCTCTGCTCTACAGCCACACTCTCCAAAACACTTGTGGCCAGGGTTGTATACATGTTAAGCCCCTCCCCATAGGACAATCCACTATTTATACCCCTAACCAATGTCATTCTAATCTACAAACACATTCACAATGCAAGACAAATTACCCAAACACAACAAATCAAAATAGGTCAACATATTATATCTTTCTGACCACAGAAGCCCCAAACAATAACATTTTTACACTCGCAAGAAAAGTGCCACCCGTGCCCATGCACTACATGGTATGCTCCAATTGAACACAGGTGTTCCCACTGATTGGGAGCTCTGTTTGGCCTTCACAACCTTGAAGGAGAGGGTAAGCAGGTTACTTGTAAAAAGACTTCCAATAAATCTGTTTTGAACAAACAATGACTTGGGTTTTATTTTATCAATGTCCAGGTAAGTTATTAATGTGTTTCCCTCAGTGTGCCTTTTACCATGCCCCTATGCCAACTGTGATGAAGGCTTCTTCTTCACAGTCTTAACATGACCCAGCGGTCTAGTTAATAAAAAACAATAATATCAAAACAAATTATTACTACTAACTTTATTGTGAAATTAAAACAGAACGGTAAAAGAATAGTTTCCGGTCTATTCTGACGCAAGATCTCTGTAGATAAATAAAGAACTACGACAGATGTGTAATATTTAATATAGCCAAACCATTTATTACAATGCATTCATGTGATGACTTTCAAAGAGTATGATTTTATCTTTTACGAAACGTTTTTTTTCATATGGAATGCAGTTGGAGGTCAACCAATCACAGAGCTTGAGGCAAAGCGGAACAATAGCTGAGGATTCTGGGTAGTGTAGTGTCTTCGGCCATCCTAAACTGAACAAATATTTGTTTCTCCGAATCGAAGGGGAAAATTACAAATGCATTGCACACAATTTAAACCAATCAATGTTGTGTAATCAACAAGGATAATCTGGTGTTTTTGAGTTGATGAGTAGTGCAGATATCACTGTAAAATCAATCGACAGTAAAGAGAATACTTACTTCCGGGTGTAAAATCCTGCGTTATCCAATGGGACACAGCTGAAGCTCTGGCCTTCCTTAAAAACTAACTAATTTAATAACAATCACAGTTGTAACTAATTTAATAACAATCACAGTTGTATTACACACAATGCAAAAAATAAAAAAGGGCCATTCAAGTGAAAGTATTATGGGGTTGATTTATATACGCTGATCTTCAGACGTCCCTTTCCCAATGTAAGTCAATAGGAAAAAGCCTGTTATGGCAAAAATTACGTCACAGACTAGAACTGAAGTATAGTACCGCCGTTTGGCCATGGAAATGTGCTTCAATGCCCGGCACTCTTCCTGGGAGCTTGGGTATGACTGGCACACTCATGCACCTTATGTGGCATTGCCCATTTGTAAAATACAGAATCTTTGGTATTGCATAGTAGACACATTGGCTGCCATTTACAATGCAATAACACTGTAGACATCTCTTTTCTTACTGGTACTAGTTCTGGTTGTGACTCTTTCTTTTAAAATGCTTCTTAAAGGGGACATGAAAAGCCCCCATTATTGTCTGCTGCCGTCTGACAGGCGGTACCGCAGCATCCGAACTAAAACCACCAGACTCAGGGACAGTTTCATCCCACCAGGGTTGGCTCCAGAACAAATCGAATGGGGGGGGAAATCATTTACCATGGGGGGGCACACACTGCCGTCAACAATCAACACACAAACACCAACGCAACTTCAATTTCAAAACATGCTGTAAAGTCTCTTGTCTTTCACACACATTGCACTCTCTCCCACACACAGCACTGTGCGCACGTCAGTGTTGTAGTCAAGTCACCAATTCACGAATCCAAGTCACTCTCGAGTCACCACTCTTCGAGTCCAAGTCCGAGTCACCAAGGGAGAGTCGTAGTCGAGTCCAAGTCCGAGTCACCCAAGGAGTATCCGAGTCCAGTCCGAGTCACCTAAGAAGAGTCCGAGTCACAAGTCTTCATGTATTAATCTTCATGGATATGTGTTGAAATGTAGCTGCTCCTCTACATTGCTTTTATCCTGTCATGTTATACTAATCTGTCTATTGAACTGTGAAGCGAGTTTGGCTACAATTCTTGTAATAGGTGCTATATAAATATAAAGCTTATTACTAATATTAAATATATATAAATAAACGATTTAAAATGAGTTACCTTTTAGAGAAGTGATTATATTTGTATGCCAATATTTTCCTATGATAAAGTTTTCGTTTTGCACTTGTATTTTGATACTAATAAGATCGGGACTCTTATTTTGAAGGAACTTTTACCGGTTAAATTGGTTTACTGATAAAGATTGAGCCCCAGAAAGCACATGCTCTTTTCCAATGTGGAAGCAGAATGTGTGAAAGCATACAGCACGGTGCAGGGTGTGTCTCTAGACATCTTTAGACTGGAATAGCGGGGCCCAGTACGTGAACTCGCCTCGCAGGTGCACACGCCAGGATAGAGGACATCAGACTCCAGAGAAAATGTGCTCGAGTCCAAGTCGGAGCGTCAATGTACAAGTCGAGTCCAAGTCATCGTGGGAAAAAAAAAAAAATCACGAGTCCAAGTCAGTGGACGCGATAATTCACGAGTCCATGTCATCGTGCGTGAGAATTCACGAGTCCAAGTCGCGTCAATCAGTGCGCGAGTCCGAGTCAAGTCATGAGTCCCGAAAATCGGCACTCGAGTCCGACTCGAGTACTCCATCTCTGGCGCACGTCATTAAGCCAAGTCTCTCTCTCACACACTCACACACAGCACTGTGCGCACCGTGTGCGTCATTACGCATTGGTGAAAGCGAAAAGAGGCTATTTAAAATAGACTATACTCTACTCTTCATGCATAAATGCAGACAGACCCCAACATCTTTCAATAACATAGCCAGGGCTGGCATCATTAAGTAAATGAAAAGCATGTATACCTTTAGAAGAGTTGCAAGCGGCGAGTGCTGGTGCTGAACCTCAAGAGAATGGTGTTCTTCCATTCGGTTGTGCATTTTCTTGTTAAGTCTCTCTCAAAGTTGAACCAGCTGGGCCTTTCTTGAAAAAAACGTTCCTTACCCCCTAATCCCACCAGGAGCGTCTGCGCTGCGCTGCGTTGCGTTGCGGCGTTTTTAGCGATCGCGGCCACTCTAGTCAATGGGTGCTATTCCACCAGACCCGCTGCGCCGCGGCTCGAAGTGTCCCAGAAGCTCCTCGCCGCAAGGAATTTCTAAAATATAGGATGAATCCTATTTTTGACGCGGCGCAGCGCAGGCAGGTAGTGGAACGTTCATCCAACAACCGCGAGGCTGCACACACGACGCTCCGCTTCCGCAACGTTTTGAAACGCACCTGGTGGGTTATGACGCAGGAGGTCGCAGCGCGGCGGCGCAGCCGCAGCGCAGACGCTTCCGGTGGGATCAGGGGGTTAGAGTGGAGAATGAATTCTCGCACATTGCTGTGGAGGCGCCAAATGTTAAGGCATGTTTGAAAGCAGTCATTACGCTTGGCATTGCCTTAAAGAGCCTGTGACAGCATCCCAACAACTGTTGTGCAATGAAATATTGGGCTACTAGTCATCTCGAACCGTCAGTTTAAAAAAGAAGATGCGATACCGTTCCGATAAATATCAATAATTTCGAACATCGCGGGGAAATTCTGTTATCTGTGTTGGTTATTCTCGCGTCCAGGAGAGAAGCTTAAAAAGGAGACTAAATGGAGTCTCTGAGATTGTTTCAAATTGGTACTTTAATTAAAAATAAAGGCGCGGTTATGTTACAAACAGAATATTGTTCGACAGAAAATCAGCTGTGTCTCTGGCTCTGGCACATGAAGAAAGAGGCCGAACCCCTCAGGTCCCGTTGTTTATATATCCTCTGCTGGCTCCTCCCTGCGGGCCGGCTCTCCAACGTTTTAATGTCCGTTGTTACGCATATCAGAGGATACAGACATTGTACATTCAATATATATCTAAACACGCCTTTTCTCCTCCTTAACTCTTTCATGACTTTTCACTTAACACATTCTAAACGCTGTAATCAATACTCCAAAAATACAGGAAATACTTCACAGCAGTTTGGTTTCCGGTCGTTCCGAATGTTGTCACATGCTACCCACATCTGTAAACAATAACGTACTCAAATAAACTGTACCTTCATTTAATATTCAACAATAATAATATCTTGACGTCTATAGTTGTAGTGTTGAAATCAGTAGGTTTCTGTGTGCAACATCCTGTCATATCGCTGCTAAATTCACCTCTATAGTAAATGGTATATTAGCCTCATGCTAAATGCTAACCGGAGATGAAGGTTTTTCAGAATAAAAGCTTAACAACTGGTTGTGCACAAGAACTTCTGTTTTTTCAGTATAAAACAGCATTTAAACTGACGGTATGTTTAAGGTACTTTATGCCATTAAAAACATTGATTTTAATTTCTAACAATTCCTTCGACTCATTTTGAAGTTTTGGGGGAAGCCGGAAGTGACGTCAATACGGGAACGCTTCACTGTGCGGCGAGAGAGCCAAACACGGACAAAGTGTGTTGTCATGCGTAGAAATGGTGAATTACTGAGTTTAGGCACGTTAATAACGTTTTAATGAAGTTGACTACAGTATATTCATATTTGTCAGTGCTTTCATGTCAATTCGGCGAACATAAACATAAATGATCGTGGTGAAGATGATGATTAAATTAGGATAAAAAATCGGTAGTGAGAGCTGCTGAATTTCCTCCCGTAGGATGTGATATAAAAACAAATCGATTATTTTTGTAGTTGTAAACTCAAGTGGATGAAACTACATTTATTAGTGCTTTCATGTTAATTAGGCGAACATATGATACATTAAATGATCGTGAGGATGATGATTAAAAATCGTTTGTTTGAGCTGGTCTGCATTTCCTGATGAGAAAACAAACCGATGCTTTTTGTAGTTGTAGTACACCAACATGGATTAAACGTGTGGTTTATTTACCACAATGTTGGGGAAATTAATGGATAAAATGCACGGATTATTATTATTATTCCCACTCCGATCGGGACACTAGGTCCAGCGTTTCCCCGCAGCGAGGCTCCCCCCGTTGACAGCTTACGTGGGCTGGGTGCAGTGGTGGACTGGCCATCGGGACGAACCCCGATGCGCCGGTACCGAAGTGGGCCGGTCGGATAAGTCACTAGCACATCCCCCATAGGCGGTGCGTGAGGCTCAGGTTTGGGAAGGCTAAATAACTTTTTTTACCTGACGCTGCCCTCCTCCGGCGTCTATAGAAAATAGATCAACTCAGTGTGCAGAGTTTAAATCTGTCAAGTCATATTACAGGATAAAGGAAATACAGTTTAAACTGCCGTAGGCCTATGCAGAGAAGACGCCGACGTGTCGCACTTATCATTACATCATCAATCAGATCATCGATCATAATATATCATATATTTCCTTATCTGAGTCAGCTTCTCAAGCCGTATCTGGCCGTGCAACACTTACAGTGTCACATACTGTATGCAGAAGTATTATTTTAAGCAACACATTATGTTGACGAAACACTCGAGTCAAATGTAATTAAAGTCAGATCCACTCGTGTCTTAGATGGGGCAGTGATATCATAAAACTATACGCTTTCAAACACTCGGTAGGCCTAGTTATTTTTTAACCAGTTCTGTATCCACCTTGCAGGTGCAAGTCTGTGGCTTGTATCCTGGATTATATGTTTAAGTCATGGATGTTTAAAGCTCATATTTGTCTAATATTAGTTTACTTTTCATTAATGAAGTATGACGCTGCTCTGTCAGTACACTTGTCCCCGTTTGTAATTGGTCAAATGTAGCTAACCCCGCCCCTTTCATGTGAATGCGCTCTCAGCTGGTGAGAGAAACCCTGGCTTGATTTACCGAGTTGATAACCAGCGTCGTAGGACCGCTTAGCGAGATCTCGTTTGTTAGTTTGTTTGTTTGTTACTCAAACATATTCAGGGTATGTTGAACTGGCTTCGTAGTACAGGGCACAGGTGGCTAGCAGCGCTAATGTCAAAGACACAGACATTATATTTGTATTTTACCAGGATGCAGTGACACAAATATTTGGGAAGGCTTAGCCTTCCCTAGCCTACAGCACCCGCCGCCCCTGACATCCCCCACTCCCCCCGTTGACAATTTACTAGCGGTACCGAAGTGAGTCGGTCGAGAGTCCCGGGATGATTTTTAGTCCCATTCCACCACTGGCTACATGACCGTATTATCGCCCATATTGACGCACCTAATTCCTAAACTTCTAACAGATACAACATAAACCGATCCTTCAGCCTCATATGAGCTCTCAGACACGTTCAAAATTAAACTGTCATCGCTGTCTGAGCTTGCTGCTGTGTGCGCCATCGTGCGTTTACATTCAGATGCTGGGATCCTGAACGGTGCAGCTGGAGCGCGGTGCCCGCAATGACGTCACACATAATTTGGCGGGACTTGAAGAATCCCAGAGAAGATCCAGAAAATGGTCAACATTGAAGGGCAGATTAATGGTTATCAAAGTACAAATATCCAAAATCAGTTCAGTAACGGTTTTCAAGGGGACAATATTTACTCAAATTGATGGGTTTGGATGATGGGGGAAACTCGTGTCACAGGCTCTTTAAGGTGCGTGTGGTAATTGGAGAGGATGTGCTGTATAGTCCAATCGCCCTCAATTGGCTGCGACTGTTTTTGCATGCTGAAAAACTGTTTCGCAACTTCATACTCTGCCTCAATTACAGGTGATCCTGACAGGTCCATAATGTGCTTCACAGCCTTTGCATCAAGGAATGTGTCACTTTCTGGATTCAGCGCAGCAAGTGATTTGGCCAGCTGCGAGTTGCGCTCGCTGAATCTCTGATCCATTTCTCCAAGCACTGAATCAATCGTGCTGTAGTACAGTCTCTGAAGTTCTGTTTTGTCATTATCCCTGTGTCCTTTAGTTCCCTCAACTGGCATCCATAGTCGGGTTGGCTCTGCGTCTCCGTTTGTGCACTTCGGGTCTCGGAGTAGCGCTGGCAGCCATGGCCATATTCCCACACTTTGTTAAACTCACCAAAATGGAGTTTGTGTACACAAGCTGTTGCACAAGCCACGAGACTTAAACCTGTCATCAAGTCAGTATTTTCTCTCTGTCAAATATTGTTTGGTGGGTGCAGCAGGGCAAGAACTGTGTGCACTAATGGCGCATTTCCACTGCAACGGAGTAGCCCCGTTTAAGCGTCCTCGCTCAGGCCTCGGGCTGCCTCGCTGGCCGTCCGAGGCCGTGACGCATTTCCATTACAGTTTAGGACCTGGGGTAGCAACGCAGTGTAGGCGGGGCGATCGGCTTTGTTTTTGTTCACATTTCGAGTTGTTCCGTCGAGCTCCCGCTGGATTTGATCATCCCCAATGAGATGTAGGAATGTCGTCACCTCCTCGGTCGACCACGGTGTGCTTTTCTTATTAGACGTAGCCATTTTTGTAGCTCTTCCATTTACAAAATGCTGTTTATAAAAATGCTGCAAGCTTGCTTCTAAATATATATGCGGGGGATGAACTCGCGCGCGATCTTGGGATGATTCTCTCTGACCAATCAGCAGTCGAGAGTGTTGACGTCACTAGTTCAGCCCTGGCCCTGGTCTGATAGAACCACGATTTTATGGGGCCGGAAAAAGAGGGAAAAAGTACCCGCTAGCCAGTACTAGGCTATATGGAAAGGCCACCAAAAACTGGCCTGGCCGCTTGAGGACGGTTAAGGATGCTTAAACGGGGCTACCCGCTGCAGTGGAAATGCGCCATAACTGAGCAATGAATGGGAAACTGGGCTCAGTCATCTCACGCAGCAGGCCCTTGCTTCCATTCGTATATCTGCGCCGTGGGCCACCACAGAATTAATCTCAGTCAAAAGGGATGTTATGTCGTTGAAGGATTTTATAATTACAGACACAGTGGCAAGATGTCCTGTCCATCTCTGTTCCAGAAGGCGTTTAAGGTGCACACCCTTATAATGCACAGCAACTGTGGGCTTCTTGCATAACTTGTAGAGGGCATTGCACACATGAAAGAAATCTACTAAAGCTGTCTCTGCTGACATAGCATGTACTACAACTAAGTGTAGCTGGTGGTTCAAACAGGAATCTCACGACCTAGTTTTTTTTGCAGGAGCTTCTGGACGCCACCATGTTTCCCAGACATCAGAGCAGCCCTATCAAATACCTGGCTTAGTGTCTTTGATGTGTCCAGTCCAACTTTGTTGTGCTCTGCCACGACTGTGTCCGTTAATGTCTGTGCATCACCTTTGTCAGCTGTCGATATGATCAGCAGGCGCTCTGACTTAATATGTCTCATTTACAAATTGAATAACAATCGAAATGTTTTCACACCCTGTGGGGTCACAGGTTCCATCTACTTTCAGTGTGTAAAAGGAGTCTCCTATTTCCTCCACTATAGCCTCAGTCACCACATTGCTGAGTGTACTTATGAGTTCATTTTGCATTTTGTGACAAGTGTACGTGGCGTTGAGGGATTGATTTCATTACATCAGCCAATTCGGGGTCTTTTTTGATCATATAGTCCAGCAGGAAGAGGAAAAGGCCACTGCCCCCCTCGGACATGTTATCAAAGGCCTCCATCTTCCCTCGTAAAGGCAGCTGGTTTTCCACCAGAAATCCAACAACATCAATAAGAGAGGAGATATAATACCTGTTTTTTCGTAGTTGGTCTGCATTAACAAGTGTAGAAATCTCCTTTCCAGTGCTGGCACGCCTCTCTCGCTCCTTCCACATTGCATAGCAAGAGAGATGCTCCTTTGAATTTGCATGTTTATGAAATCCCTCGTCTTTCTCCACCGCATTTTTCCAGTTACGGAAGCCAACAGACATAAATGCATCCATTCGCCGGGTTTTGCTAGACTGCCGACAGCAGAAACAAAATGCAGCACCTTGACACTGTATTCAAGCCAGTCTCGGTTGTGATACCAAGCAGAGACAAACGAACGCCTCCTGCCAGTGAGGATGCTGTAAGGGTACTGTTTTAAGACAATTTGGTTGGGCTGATCAGTTCCAAGATCATCTATGGGTTGATTTCCAGCGCTAACGTTAGCTGCAGCAGGTGGATGGGCTTGGCTAGCAGGTGTATATTGGCTGGTCGAAGAGCACGGCTCCAGCTCTTCAGAGGTGGTGCCGGCGATGCTGGAGCTGGGTGCATTCCCTTCGTTTTCAGTCGGTGGAGGAGTTGGAGGAGGCCGTGTAGCAGCTGCACCTTGCAGCCATTTACGTATATCCATACCATTACTTTATTACTTTATGTCCGACAGTCCGAGCTTAGCTTCGTCTCACTGACTTGCTAATTGTGCGCGCATTTTTTGAAGTAATAACAAATCAAAGGCCGGGGTCATTGGTCAAGAAACACACCAATCACCAGTGAGCACACCTCAAGCTGTGTTATTTATTTATATTCTTTATTTCTGATTTATTTCACTCAAAAAACATTTAGTGGAAATGTTTTCACTTATAATATGATAAATAAATTTAAAAAACGGCAAAGTGGCACGGCTTGCCTGGCCTGCGTTAGGGGGGGCACAATGACTCATTTGGGGGGGAATGGCCCACGAATGCCCACCCATGATGCCGACCCTGCATCCCACAGGCCATAAGACTGTTAAACACCTGAACTTTTTAAAGAACATCCATAAACATTAATCTGTTTGCATCTTGTAAATTATTGATTATTGAACTATTGAATATATTATATTTAAATGTACTTGTATATAGACTCTTTTCACTATCTACACCAGGGGTGCCCATCCAGTCGATCGCGATCGACCACAGGGAGATTCCCAGTCGACCGCGAGATGTGTCTAAAAATAGAACAACGATATTGTGTTTTATCGTTAATGTCCTATAACATAATCTTCCTGTGCCAGAATAATGCACTTGAACGCATCAAAGCTTCGTGATTGGCGTGACCCCATGTGTCGGGGCGTGGCTGGTGGGCAGTGGGCACTAGTTCGCTGACGTTGTCCGTGGCAACAGGAGTGACAGTCCGCACACACACACACAAGACCACAATTATGGCAGAAGCAAAAAAGCCCAAAATATATAATTTTCACTCCGAGTGGGAGGATGATTATTATTTTATCAATTCCAATTCAAAGTCCATCTGTCTCATCTGCAATGCGAGCGTGGCTTTACCGAAGAAGGGTAATTTAGAGCGGCATTTCAAAACAGTGCACAAACGCTACAAGACCGAATTCCCTCCTAATTCTGCCCTACGCTCCCAAAAGGTGAGGGACCTGAGAGGACAGCTAAATGCACAGCAGTCCATTTTCACCAGGCCCAACAACAAGAGCAAGGCTGCTACCATTGCATCTTATCGTGTCAGTCACGTTCTTGCGAAACACATGAAGTCTTTCCAAGACGGCGAAGTTGTGAAAGAAGCATTCCTGGAGGCTGCCGACACGCTTGGGGACAGTAAAAATAAGGCGGACATCATGATTGCTATTAAGGACGTGCAGGGGCAGCGCCAGGGGGTAGCTTGGAGTTACTATAGCAACTCCAACAATTGGCCTAGCAACGGCTTAGCAACCCCATTGTTTTGTTATGAAAATGTATCTATATATATTTATACACATTCTCGCAAGATCTATCAGGGGTCGTTGTAAGTTAAAGCGCAAACTGTTACTTGGCTAATGTTGTTATAATTCTCAGTATGTGAACACAGATCGAAAATGGAAAGATTTCTCACAAGTTAGCGTAAACGACCGCGATCTCCAACAGAGCCGGTCCAGACGGACAACCCTGCTATCCGTGTGTGTGTGCGTCTGTCGGTTTGCGGTCTGGTGATGAGGTTAAATGCCACAGCATGCCAGTTGAAACAGTGAACGATCGCTATTGTGTACTTGTACGCTTAGGGTGTAATGGTATTATATAAAAAAATAGTAGGAGCACAGAAACTGTTTAAATTCTGCTTTTACAAACTTATTTTGGTTGTGGTTGTGAGTGTGGGGGAGGAGAGACTCTTTTTGTCCTTTGTCACTCAGTTTAGGAGTGTATTTCCGGGGATAAGGATGTGTGAAAGTAAAGTTGTAAAGTTCAGCTTTTCCAGTCCAGAGTGTGGTGTGTGTGTGTAGAGTGCTAGAGGAGGAGAAATGATATTGGTGTAGTGATAACCACTTATCTGAGGGTGACAGGCCAGAATAGCTCACTGGATTGCAGGGTTAACTTGGAAGGGGAAAGTTGAATGTTTCCCCAACAGCTCCTGGGTTCAGTGGCAAAAACTCCCAAAAAATAGCCTGATTCAGCTGATGAAGTCCTCAAGAATCCACTTTTCTGCTTGTTAGATTCCGACTTCCTCTTGCTTCTTTCTCCCTCCTTCGAATGACATGCTGTCCTCCTTTTAACAGCACACAGGTGCCAATCATTCTCTTGATTGTTTCCTCCAGCTTCTCTCAGGGGTGCTTGATTAGCCACTCCCCTTTTTCTCAGGGAATCTGTAGGAGTGGATTTACTTTCTCCCTGTCCTGCTACAGCGTGTCCAAGTTAATAGTTATGTCAGTTATCAGATGTGCACAGTTTAGTACATTTGTAAAGTTATTTAGGGAATGTTGTTTGTGGGAGTTAGGGCAAGACCGCCCCTTCCAGGTGTGTGTGTGCGTTTTCCGGTGTGTGGAGGGAGTACGAGACGGTAGGAGTTGTGTTCGAGTGTGGGGAAAAATCATAATGAGTGTTATACTATTGATTGGTTCTGTAAGGCGTGGCTGTCCCGTCAATACCAGAAAATAAAGAGAAGGTTTTCGACATTGAAGGCTCGTGATCTGTGATTTTGAATAGCGGTGAACGCTACAATATGAACAGGCTCGTGCTTGGCCCACTGGTATTGTTTGTTTATTTATTTTGAAAATTAACTAGCAACGCCGTGCTGTCATATAGCAACTGCCAAGCTACTGCAGCAAAAAAATCCTTGCGCCGCCCATGAGGATGTGCAATTGTCCCGGAATACCATTATACGGCGGTGTGAGTTGATTTCGGAGGACGTTGAGGAGCAACTGAAGAGGGAAATTAGCGCCTGTGAGTGTTTTCTCTCTCTTTTCTCTCCAGTTTGACGAGTCGACTGATATGATGGATGTGGCACAATGTATTTTTATCAGAATGTTTTTTTCAGACATGAGTGCAAAAGAAGAGCTGCTCACTATTTTGCCATTGAAAGGACAAACAAGAGGCGAAGATATTTTCAATGCGTTCATGGATTTTGTTAAGAAGAGCCAATTTCCCCTCTTTAAACTCATCTCCATCACAACTGATGGTGCTCCAGCGATGTTAGGCCACACCAAAGGTTTCATAGCACTGTGCAAACAAAGTGAATCTTTCCCGAGCATCCTAAATTATCATTGTATCATTCACCAGCTAGCACTGTGTGGGAAGACTTTAAATATGAAAAAAGTGATGGATGTTGCAATGAAGATTGTATGCTCTGTTCGGGCCAGGAGTCTACAGAGGAGGTTGTTCCGTGCTCACTTGGATGGCTAAGCAGAGGAACATTTTTGGCGAAATTCACTGAGCTGTTGCCTGAAATCAAAGACTTTCTGAAGTTTTCAAAACATGCAGAATATCCAAAACTAGATGACCACCAGTGGCTTTTGGATTTATCGTTCCTCACAGATATCACTAGCCTACTCAATGAGCTTAATTCAGAGATGCAGGTTAAGGATACAAATGTAATGAACATGATCAGTTCAGTGAACACTTTTAAAAGCAAGCTAAAACTGCTGTTCAGTAGGCTGCAGCGCTGTGACCTGACTTTCCTCACATGCAGGCAGAACTTTAACGTCAGAGCAAAGACGTCAAGCAGTTTGACAGTACACGGTATAAAGAGCAAGTTCAGAGCATCTTGACAGAATTTGAATGAGATGCTCACACTCTCAAATGATATTGAGATAAAATCCAGCACAACACCTGGCACCAGTGGACAGTTCTGGAACCTGCTCTTGGAACAAAAGTATCCCAACCTCAGAAGATGTGCCTTGAACTTGACAGCACTTTTTGGGTCCACCTATTTGTGTGAGTCTGCATTCTCTCACATGAAGATCATCAAATCCAAGTACAGATCTACGATGACTGATGACCACCTTGTGGCCTGCATACGGCTTGTAACCAGCTCTTACGGCCCGTCCACACAGCGGTGTGCGTTGAAGCTTGCCGGCGGGCGTGTCTGAAACTCGACCAACAACCAATCATATGAATCTCTCGCCCCTGACACGCAAGCAGCGGTTTGATTGGCTAGAGCTTGTACTGGCATATGATTCGATTGGCTGACGCTTCTGCCGAGGCTTCAAAAGTTGAACATAGCTCAACTTTTGCAGCGAGCCACGCCAGCAAAGCTCCGCTTCGCTTCCCACGCCAGCAAAGCTCCGCTTCGCTTCCCACGCCAGCAAAGCTCCGCTTCGCTTCCCACGCCAGCAAAGCTCCGCTTCGTTCCCCACGCCAGCAAAGCTCCACTTCGCCTCCCACAATGCAGTTCGGCAAAAAGTGACGTCACCCCATTCAAAGTGAATGGTGAAGCTTTCAGCGCACGCCACTGTGTGGACGGGCCGTTACTGCCCTGACTACGAGAAGCTAGCGTCCTCCTCCCAGTGCCAGAGGTCCCACTAAGGTAGAAAATACATCTGATCGCACAGTGGCGACTGGTCATTAGGGGCAGAGCCCCACCTAGTGTCAGCAGAAAGTATTACAAATAATATTTACAAAAAATATATATATATATAAAATATATTTTAAGATCATGTTTAATCATCTGATTCGTCTGTACATTGCTGTTTTAGTCTGTGTTCTTCTAATTAGTGTCTACAGTGCCGTTTTGAGCCATGTGGGACAAAACCCGATCATGCCCCTCCCTGTCTAAGTCAATGGTGACTGTAAAAACTACACTACGCATGCTCAGAGTATTTTTCAATTTAATGTGTGTGGCAAAAAAATAATGACCATAGGGGCACTGAGCTGCCATCCCCACCATACGTCATCTCACATAATTCAGAACTGATTCGCTGTGAGTACGTCACGTGTGCAGTGCTGCGAAACGTCACGTGTAGTGTGAAGAGGAGACGGAGAGCATATAGCTAACATCACCAGCGATTAAAAGAAGTAAAAAACTGAAGTAGAAAATGAATGAAGTTGACCATTTACTGGAGCACACATTTGAGACACTTAGTCTCGGAGAGAAACTGGAGGTAAAGTGCCTCGGTGCCCACCATCCACCGGATTTCCAAATGGTCCAGACTGCGGGCAAAGTTAAACGTGGGTTTAACGCTGAGTGCTTTGCTAAAAAGAAATGGCTAACGGCGAGCATCCAGAAGAATTCCCTCTTTTGCTTTCCTTGCCTGCTTTTTTGTGAAGATCAAGGTACTTGGTCGAGGACAGGTTACAAGGACTTAAAGCATCTTTCGGAGAGGACAATGAAGCATGAGAGCAGCAAGTCACTTGGAAAATGCCGTAAAATTGGGATTACTGGGAAGGGTGAATGTTGCAGCTCAGATTGACAGCGCCTACAGACGCGGCATTGATCATCACAATAGGAAGGTGGAAGAAAACAGGTACGTGCTGCGTCGGATCATCAACTGTATTAAACTGTGTGGGAAATGTGAGACAGCACTGCGGGGCCACAACGAGTCGGCGGACTCTCTGAATCCAGGGATATTCAGGTCAATATTCCAGACAATGTGTGAGGGCGATTCCAGGCTTCGACGGCACTACGAAGCTCAGCCTGTTTTCAAAGGGACATCAAGCACAGAATGAACCCTTAGACTGCATGTATGATGTGTACAGGGAGCAGGGGCGGATCTACCGGGGTGGCAACTGCCACCCTAAACAATAGCCTTGTCACCCCAGCTGCCACCCCAGTTGGCATCTTTGTTTTGAAAGAAAAGTTGTGGCTCATTGGACATTTATGAGAGAAAGTCTCTAATGTCCGAGTGCAAGTGAATGCAGCACAAGACGCGAGCCTTGTAACCCCTCCCCCGGCCCTGGCGCGAGCTTGTTAATATGATTGGCTGCGAATTCATTTGAACGGGGGGACGGCGTAAAACGAGAAGCATTCGGACCTGATTCAGACCCAAGTAAAAAGAAGGAATGAGGTATTTGCAGTCTACAATGACAGAGAAGAGACTGTCAAGTCTGGCTGTACTCAGCATTGAATCAAAACGCACTAAAACTGCTGATCTTAATAAGTTTGTGAGGCGCTTTGCTGAACAAAATGGTAATCGCCGTATTCAGCTGTTATAGGCATGCCAACTTTATGCTCTGCTCACGGATGACTCGATGAGCATAACAAACTGTTATGATGATGACCTTACTTGTGTAAATCATGGTGTAAATATATATATTTTTTCTTTGTGGGGGTCTGCCCCCAAAAAACAGTTTTAAGTCCTGAGAAAGTCAAATAAGACGGTGTGTAAAACTACACTGCCCAGCCAAAAAAAAGTAACCACTTTGATTTAACTAGGCCAGTAGGTAAGGACTTTCCACTGGATAATTGCAGCGATGTATATGTTTTAGCTGAATACACGTTTTTAAAATATAGTTTATTCAATAATACATGAATATGTGAATCATAACAGTGATTGACAGCTGATAGGAATAATATGATTGTTAATAGTATCATATTCAGTCATTCAGACAAACATCGATGAGACAGTTAATTAATGTACTTATTGCAGCAGTCTTCATATATTTGGTATCCCTACTGGTCTAAGAGTGAAACAAACTCATTCAGTTATTGTTCAGTTAAAACTCATTAAATTATGTCTGCCACCTTATATATTTATATGTAAGGCTTTACTGATGTGCCACAATAATGTCACCTATGTTTTTGAGTTAAAATATTAATATTGTGGCTTTCCAAGTTAACATTGATTGATATGACTGCGATTAAATCAGCATATACTTCTGCCAGGGGATGTCACCCCTCAAAATCTCCTGCCACCCTCTTGCCACCCCATGGATATTTGTCTAGATCCGCCCCTGACAGGGAGGAAATAGCCAAGCAAGTGGACAACACATCATTTGTTGCCGTTCAGGCCGACGAGACAACCGATGTCTCCTGTAAATCGCAAATGGTGATTGTGCTGCGATACATTATGCCTGACCTCACAGTTACAGAGCGTTTTTTGGAGTTTGTGGAAGTAAAGGACACAACTGGTGTAGGTCTCTCTAACAGCATCAAGGCTGTTCTGGAACTCCTGAAGCTGAAAGAAAAGTGAATCGCTCAGACCTATGACGGGGCGGCTGTCATGAGCGGTAACGTGCGCGGGGTACAGACGGTGATGAAGGAGACGTACCCAAACGCTCAGTTTGTTCACTGCTACGCCCACCAACTGAACCTGACCATGCAGCAACTGTGTTCAGCAAGGATGAGCATCCTGAAGGTGTTTTTTGCAGATCTAACTGCTTTTTCCACTTTTGTCTCCGGTGCTCCAAAACGTGTTGCAGCTCTTGCAGAGGCAACACAGAGACGCATATCACGGCCACCGGCTGTGAGATGGAACTTTAAAAGCAGAACTGTGAACGCGGTTTGGGAGACCCGAGAAGCACTTCTTCAGTGTATGGAGCATATACGCACACAACCAGGATGGGATGCGGTCACCATAAGTGAGGCATACGGCCTGTCAAATAAACTGCGGGACCGAGCATTTATGCAGCTCCTGGAGTTTTTTTTGTTGCTTATGCCAGAAGTGGATGTTTTATACAACACTCTGCAAAAACGAAGCATCGATGCACCTGGGATCAACAGCGCGCTCTGCCGTTTCAAGGAAAATGTCCAGAAAATGAGGCAGCAAACTGATGCATTGGCCGCCACCGCTCATGATGGAACAGACGAGCCAGGCCGACGAGTCAGCAGCACAGCGCCGGTGAGGAAGGAGGCTTGTGACACAGTCATCTCACAGGTGGAACAGAGGTTCTCACAGAGTGACCATTTGATCGCTGCAAAGCTCGTTGACAGCTCATTCTTCCCACAGCATGTCCTGTCATTTCCTACACCTGAGCTTGAATGCGACGTGAAATTGTGGCCTGCTTTGGGAAACAAGGAGAAGTTGAAGTCTGAGCTGACCACGCTCTACCGCCACAGTGAGCTTCACACTGGAAACACTGCCCTGTCTCTGTTGAAATCCATTCACGAGAACAACTTGGAGGATACGTTTGCTGAGACTGTTATTTTGGTCAAAATAATAGTAACAACTCCGATGACGACATCCGAGTCAGATAAGAACTTTTCCACCATCAAAAGGATAAAGACTTTCACTCGCAACACCATGGGACAGCATTGGCCATGCTTTCAATTGAAAGCCAGTTGATCCAGCAAAGTACACAAGCAGTACGAGGAATTTAGCGACGCACATAAAGAGGCGACATGGGGTCTGCGGCTGAAAATAAAAACCTGAAAGTAAGACATATGAGTTAAATCACTCAAGTGAGGTGTTATGTCAGTGAGAGTGGTGTTTAGTTTACAGCAGCCTGTGACTGCCAATAATAGTTTAAATGTCTTCCTTACAATTGTAAGCAGTTATGAAATACCTGTCTGTGAAAGGTTATTTGTATTCTTTATTGTCAATATAGAAACCAAACCACTGCTTTCTGCTCACTGGTGAGTTAGCCTATGAATGAGTGTTAAGCTCATCAGTCCGGCAGTTGTATGGGCATTGCTCTACTACATTGTTAATCCTGGGCAATGCATCCTTAAATTGTTTAACTGTGAGGTGTTATAACATTCTACTATACTCTGGAGACAGAAAACACTACTACAAAGGACTTGTGAAAAGGCCTGTTTGTGAAAGGTCCAAGTGTTTTTTTTTAAGGTAAAAAATAAATGTCACGATTCTTGTGTTATGTCACGTTTTTAGTTTTGTGTGTCTGGTAGTGGGTGTTTTGCTTGTCTCCTTGTCATGTTTTCCTCCCTGTGTATTGTCTGGTCTTTTCCCCTGTGTTTTCCTGTCTGTCTTTAGTTTCCCTGGTGTGTTTGATTTCCTGATTGTTTTCACCTGTCACCCCTTCTGTGTCTCCTGTGCTCATCATTGTCAGCCCCGCCCCTGATTGTTCCCACCTGTGTCTTGTTACTGTGAGGTATCTATATATTACTTTGTAAGAGTAAACCCCAGCTCGGTTCAATAACCAGAACACAGTGAACAAAGATAACAGGACTCATGTTTCCAGTTTACTTGCTGCAAGGAGAATCAGCGAGTGACAGGCCATGTCCACTCCTTAACCAACTCTCAGCTAGGAGAGCCAACTCTCCTCGCCTTCTCCTTGGCACCCTCTTTTTATTTCAACAAACAGTTACAAATCATGCATGAGGAAGTGTATGTAACCAACGGCTTATTTGTCAATGGGAGTCTTGTGACTCGCAATCATGTGGGTGAGTGTGTGTGTGTGTGTGTGTGTGTGTATGGTCCACAGAAAAGAGGAACAGCCTATTCTCTGTTCCTCTTTTCTGACTATGGTCTCTTTACAACATAAAATGACAACATATTATGAAAACACGTTTATCCTTCAATAAACTCTAACATTCCCTCCTGTTTTTCATAATTACTAGCTGGTTACAGTGTCTTTATAGTCATTAGCGTCAGACCCAGCAGGGTCACTACACACAACACCTTTCCCAACATAGTCTAGTTGTGATAGTGGTTCTGTTGTTTTCTTCACCGGGGTTGAGACCAGTATTTCCTAATGAAACACCGCCCTTTGTAGCCGGACTTCCACCACTTATCCGTCGTTAAGTTGGAGAGGTATTATCTTTTTGCAGTGGCTCTGATGTATCCACGTAGTTCTTTCGGCGATTTTTAGTGCAGTCGGTGTTGTCAGCAGTACCGTGTAGGGACCGTCCCACCGTGGACAGTGCCAATGCTTACTCTTAATCACCTTCACGAGGACCTGGTCACCAGTCTGCACTCGGGTATCCTGTAAGGGAGTAGAAATGTCTGGCAGGTTATTTGTTCGAGCTATCTCATTACTTCTGAAGAGTCTGCTCATCCATTCAGCTAATGTAGTCTCTGCCTCAGCATCATCCTCCTCCCTCACCTCGTCTGTGATTGGTAATCTGAATTGCCTTCCTGTTATGATCTCAAAGGGAGACAACCCTTTTGCCGTGGGTGTGATTCTCATGCATGTTTCTACTTTCCTCTCTGTGGTCGCTCATTGCCTTGAGCATTGTCTGCAACATACTACACAGGCTCTACAAAAGTTTTTAGAAAATGTAATATAGTTGTATGTATGGAAGTGTTCATTTATTATTGTCACCATCTCCCTCCTGTTGAGACATGGCACGGCCCATGACTCAAATGTGCTGCTGTTTAATAGAGACTAACAGGGAGTACTATCTTGTTGTTTATTCTGAATGTTCCCTCAGGGTCTGTGGTTGCACCATCTGTCAACCATTTCTTCTTTTCTCTGTCGGGTGCGTTGTTCTGCATATCCCTTAATATCACAAGAGGTATTGGTTGTGAAACACTTTCCTCTCTGTGTGTATGCGTCTCCCTTCTCAGTTTAAATTGTGGCCTAAAAAGATCACTTCCTCTTTCACAAACTGAAGTTTCTGTCTTGAAACCTTGTTTCCTGTTTTGGCCAAATGTGTCAGTACTTGTAGTGTGACTTTTGTGCTTTCTTCCTGTGTGGGTGACGCAACAAGAATATCATCTACATATACCAAAATCTGCGATGTGTCAGGTATCTGTAATGTAGCCAAACAATGTGCTATTTCTCATGAAAAGATTGCTGGGCTATCCACATACCCCTGAGGTAATCTGGTGTATGTGTACTTTGTTCCTTCATGTGTGAACCCGAACCATCCTTGTGAGTCTTTTTCTACAGGAATGGAGAAAAAGGCATTGCTCAAGTCTATCACTGAGAACCATGCCATATTTGGCTTAAGGCCGTTCATTAACGTGTGTGGACGTCCTCTTCTTCCTTTTCTACGTCTAGTCAGTTGTCATAACTATGTAGGTTATGTGAAGGGAGGGGGCCATGTCTTTTTGTCTTTGTACTGTCCCTTTTGTCCCCCTTCTTTGTTCTGTGGTCTCTGTTCCTCACAGTCTCTCGCCATGTGCCCCTCCTTTCCGCACCTGTAGCAGAGGAATTTGCCTTCTGCGTTTCTGCCTCCTCCTCTGCCTCTGCCTGTTCCTCTATCATTCCCTCGTCCTCTGTTAAACCCGCCTCTCCCCTGTCCTGGTCCCACAAAGAAAATCTGATTTTCTTCCCCATCTTCTCCTATGAAGAAAGCTGATGCTGACGCTTTCTTATGTCTTTTTTCTTTGATCTGGGTTGCTGCATGTTCTGCATAATTTAGGCACTCTTGTAAGTCGCATGTCCTATGGTTAACATTATGCTTGCGGATAAAGTCAGCAATACCTGGGTGGAACCCATTCATCAGGCTTTGTTTCAGCTGCTGCACATATGGGGAGTCAACAGCATTGTTGGGTGGAATTCCGCTATGGATACGGAAACAATCTTCCATTCTGATTCTGAAATCTTGTACTGACTCTTTTTCTCCCTGTTTACACCCTGAGACTTTAGTAAAGTCTCGTCTCAGTGCAAAAACCCTCTCGATTGAAATATTTACGGGAGCGAGTGCATTTATGAGGTCCTGCTGACCTGGTTCCAGGGGGTTTCCATTGGGCGAGGACCCGGTGAAATCTCCCTTTACCCTGGCCCATTCGTGGCCAAAAATTGTCATAAGGGTTCTTAAAACTTCATGTTTTACTCACAAAACAATATAACATTCTTCAGACTAGTAGTTAACTTTATATAAGTTGTACTCTCTCTGAACTCTTCAAAACATCTACTTCTCCTGTCTATCTCTCTCTGTGCCCTGCAGCTGCTCCTGCACAAGCTTCTCTCATCAATCACCTCTCTGTGTTTAGCCAACAGTGTGCTTTTAGCCTCGTGCAGCACCTCTGTCATGTTTAAACATGAACAGATCCCTCCTGTTTACTTACTCTTTCTTCATAAACACAATTAATGTCTACTAATGATATTACAAAAACTACCTAATGACAAATACCACAAAATTCACAATGCAATGCAATAGTAACAATCAGTTCTCAAAACTTCTCATGAAAACCACAATGTGACGTAACTGCATCCCACAAAAACTATGCTAAACACGACAAATTATAGTTTCTTATTTATTTAAATATCTACGACACATTGATCTATTAATTTTCAATGTTATTCACTCCAACTTCAGACCAGTCGTTGATTATTCACTCCTTGTTTTAAATTCAACGCTCAGCAGCCATTTTTGAGGCATTTTGAGAAGAAGCACAAGCAGTCATACTGCTGCTTCAGCAATTAGAGGAAAGCTGTGAAGAAAAAAGGGGGGCTTTCTTTTTATTCTTTGTTCCTGCGCTTTGTTTTCTTCCACTATCGCTCTCAATTTGTCGCTTAATTCTCTTACTGCTTGGTGTTCCTACTGGACAACGTGCCGGTCAGAACCTAATTCCTAATTCACCACTAGTGTACTTCAACAGACCACAGAGTTTTTGTTATCACCGTTAGGTTTCCACTCTGTGCGCTGATTCCACTTGGTGACACTTTTACACACTGCTTTCACTCATAAGTGTACCCAAAGGCACGTCGATCCTCCTCCTAGGCGGAGTAGCCTTTCTCTATCAACGTTTTATCAACCTCCTTAACGGCGGAGTAGCCTTTCTCTATCAACGTTTTATCAACCTCCTTAACGGCGGAGAAACCTTTCTCAATCAACGTTTTATCAACCTCCTTAACGGCGGAGAAACCTTTCTCTCTATCAACGTTTTATCAACCTCCTTAACGGCGGAGAAACCTTTCTCATAAGTGTACCCAAAGACACGTCAATCCTCCTTAAATGGCGGAGAAGCCTTTCTCTACCTCCTTAAATGGTGGAGAAACCATGTATATCAACTTTTATCTTACCCGTTATCTGTGGTCACTGGTCCGGTTGGATTCCGTCAATCGTGCCGAGGATGAGGGAGGTTGGACATATAAGCACCGGCCCGGCCACGAATTCTGCGTCCCGGGTCTTTCTCGGGGTCGGCTGATGATCCCGGCTGTCGACAGACTTGCGGCGTGTCTTTTCCCTCCTCCTTCCCGTCACGATGTATTGGAATCCGGCTCGAAGGACCAATTAATGTGAGGTATCTATATATTACTTTGTAAGAGTAAACCCCAGCTCGGTTCAATAACCAGAACCCAGTGAACAAAGATAACAGGACTCATGTTTCCAGTTTACTTGCTGCAAGGAGAATCAGCGAGTGACAGGTCATGTCAACTCCAAAACCAACTCTCAGCTAGGAGAATCGGCGAGTGACTTATTTGTCAATGGGAGTCTTGTGACTCGCAATCATGTGGGTGAGTGTGTGTGTGTGTGTGTGTATGGTCCACAGAAAAGAGGAACAGCCTATTCTCTGTTCCTCTTTTCTGACTATGGTCTCTTTACAACATAAAATGACAACATATTATGAAAACACGTTTATCCTTCAATAAACTCTAACAGTTACCCTGTGTTTAAATTCCCCTGTCTCTCAGTGTCAGTTCGTTTTTTGCTATGGTCATGGTCAGGTCTATGCTCCTTGTCTTTTGCCTTGGTCAGGTCTATGCTCTTTGTTCCTCACCACGTGAGCGATTATCATTTTGTTCTCAATTTTTGTCATCTCATCCTGAGATTAGTTATTGACCATCTTTTGCTGTATTTTGGAAAATAAAGTATCCTACCAATACTTTACCTTTGTCTCCCGGGTCGTGCAATTGAGTCCTACCTCCTAAGTGCCTGAGTTCTAACAATAAACACTATAATGGGATGTGTAGTACTAGTAGAGAGAACCAAATATGTGAAGCACTTTTTTGTTAATTTATGATTTGCTGCATATAAGGAACAAAATCCTCGGTCGTACCATATTGAATTGTATCATTATTTTGCATTGTGTTAAATCGCATCGTATCGCATCGCTCGGTGCTTCAAATGTATCGTTAATGTATCGTATCGTTGGCAACGTATCGCATCGGCCTCAGTGATGGAGATGCACATCCCTACTGTATATGTACAATACAATTGAAAACATCTCGATGTGAGACTGGCCTTGATAACCAGGCTATGACTTCATGTCCAGGTCTGTGTCACTAGGGTTAGGCAGTATTACATTTACATGACTCACCGAGCCCCTTGGCGATAGGCCTTACCGTAGGCAGAAGGGCTTTCAGACTACTAAATAATTCACTCATCACAAATCATAGTACAGATTTCATACCAAACACTCCAGTTTCATATTTTGTTTTGTTAAAAACCTGATATAGGTGGTATTTGGCCCCTGATGAACTGCCCCCCACCCCCAGTCTGTAACAAGATGCCCAAAGTACTACACCATGTTTTTCTGTGTATCATGTGTCCGTCGCCCCCACCCCCACCCTGAAACATCTTCTCATTTGCTCAGAGACACTGTGTGAAGGGACAGGAAGGGGTGGTCTTATTGAGGTCTGTGTGAGTGACTTTGAATCCACAATGAAGGAGTTTTACTGTAGGACCGCAGAGAGTTCTATGATCTGGCCATCATTGAAGACTTTGGATGATGGAGCATATATTTTAGTCACTTTAGTTTGAGGACGTTGGTTTGCATCCTTAGTGTGACTTTTGCGAGGGCATTGGTTAGTAAAATAGAAAATATAGTTGATTTAATATGAAAATGGAGGATTCAAACTTCAAAATACTTGAACCAGTCACTCAACCAGTTCTCAACCGGTAATACAAATGTGACCTGCTCCATCGAAATCAGTCGCATTGCCCCGAAGACACATTTGTGAAAGAGGAAATTCCTAGCTTTCTAATGATATCAGGATTGTTTTTGTTCTCCAAATATGAAGCGAAATATGTCACATTATATAATGACTGTCACCGAGTCATCATTTTGAGAAAAAGGCCTTTTAAAGTTTCCTCTTCTCTGGAATCCATCGATCTGATTGATTATTAGCGGAGCAAATTATCAAAATACTACGGAGGGAAGATATTTTCGTTTGGATTACTGGTCTGGGGGAAGTGTGTGTGTGTGTGTGTGTGTGTGTGTGTGTGTGTGTGTGTGTGTGTGTGTGTGTGTACGCACGCACGCAGGGCTGCCAACCTTTGAGTTCAGCTTGGAGTGAGATTTCTTTTTTGGTGAACCAAAAAAAGAAATGTGTAAAGTGTTACAAATATATTGAACATGTACAAACTAGTGTTTCCCATTAATGTACCGGGCGCTACAGTGGAATACACAGTATACCCGCGACTCTTACAACGAAGGCTCGATAATCAGCTCGCGGCATATAGGTGTAAGCAGAGGTAAAGTGATATTTTATGGGGGGGGACCTCACCTCACCTCACCTCCTCTAGGGGGGTCCGGGGGCATGCTCCCCCAGGAAGATTTCTATTAAAATATTGAAGTTAAAACCATGAATCTGGTGCACTTTGAGAGCTAAATTAAGAGATCTATGGATACATCTCTCAACAACCATATGAAACAGAACTGTACACAGATTTTCTTTTTCTTTATGGATATTTTACAAATCACACCCCTTTTTAAACTGTATTCTTGTTTTACTGTCATAGTATTTAAAGGGATAGTGGAAACCCGTGAATTTTGGGTTTAACTTATGTATTTGTATTACAAATAAGCATAATAAACAATTTTTTTTAATTTCATGCGCCTAGTTTCATTTTATTTTCAATTTTACTGCGCCCTCTCAATGAAACGAAATACTTCGGGAATCGTCGGGAATCTTCGGGTGATGACGAGAGCAGAGGAAGACGGGCACAAACAATGGCGGACATTCAATAGCATTTGCATGTGAATAGCCGACCTTTATTATGGTGAATAGATGTGTTTTGTATGGCTGTAGTGCGACAGCAAATGCAGAGAATGGCGTATCGACTCATGCGTTTCCAAGAAACCCAGCCATTCGTCGTCAGTGGGTGAAATTTGTTCAGAAATGTTCACTATAGGTAATACTATAAGACTGTAAGACGGCAATACTTTATATTGCCATAAATATGATGATTGATTATCAGTAAAAAATTCTACGTGACACAACGACATTGGATTAACCTTGAGATGCGTTTTTATTCCGTTGAACACAACTTTTGATCACAAATCAAAAAAGGTAAGACGTAATTATTGTAATATTTTTGGAACCGGATGTTGTTTACTTTCTCTTTTCTGGCTGATAGCTCCAGGAATTCGAGGTCTTACAGTGATGATTACATGTGTGGAGTCTCAGCTTTAAATGGTATATCTTGTTTGTGCAGTTAAGATAGTAATAAGGGCATTTCTACCGTGTGTTGTGTGTAAAAAAGCGTTAGCATTAGTTAGCATTGTTTCGCTCAATGCTAATTCAAAGGCTTGGTATTACTCTTGTGTTTTTTCTAGCTAACAATTGTTCTTATTGTCAGTTAGCGGAGTTTCTTACCTTTAAAAGGGTATGAAACATTATTAGTTTCATAAATGTTAAGAAGCCCTGAGACATGTGAGAGAAAAAAAACTGTGGGAGGGGTCCACTGGGGGGACCTTCGGGCTTAACTGGTTAACAATGATTCATATTTGTAAAGGCTACAGGTGATCTTAAGATGCGTGAGCTATGCTTAGGGACCTACCAGTCAAGATTATTTGTGCGTAGGGGTGCATCATCTGGCGCCTGGTCCTGGTCATCCTCGCCATTGCCCATGCCGTGAACCATCACCTCGGGCTCGAACAAATAAGGACGTAATGGTCCATCGTCTGGCTCAATATTGTCACCATCGTCGCTTACTGAACCGGATTCAGATTCAGTTCCTAAAACGACATTTTCGTAGGAAAGCCGAGAGGATGTTTCTGACTCGCTATCATCACTGGATACCTCGTACAATCCTTCTTCTTTGTCTGGTATATTTGCCCTTCCACGTTCATTCTGCATAGACGCCATAGTTTGTTATCGTATCGTCTTCCTGAGTTTTCGTCACTTCCGGTTTGGCTGAGTCGAACATTTCGTTTCTAAAAAACTTTGGGGAAGCTGCAATAAAGTGCTTCTAACATGCGTAAGGCAATTATTATATATTTTTAATCAGGTGTGATTGTTTTGGTACGTAATTATGCTTGTATATAAGTTAAAACGAAACTATTTGAGGTTCCATTTCCACTATCCCTTTAATAACTGTTTTTCATTTATTCTCATAAATGGTGACCAAACCGTTTGAGACCGACTGAGATAACTAGACTAAAGTTAACTATCTAAACCAGGGGTGTCAAACTCAATTTCATCGCGGGCCACATTAGCATTATCGTTGCTGTCACGGTGTGTGAAGCAGGTAGGACCCAAATGCAGATTAAAGTGCAAATTCCTTTATTTCAAGGCTAGGTGAACAACAAAGACAAAACAGAACACTCACCGACGAACTAGTCATGACAAGACGAACTGACAAAGACAGACAGAAAAACCAGAACTTAAATACACACAAGACTAATCACACAAACAAGACACAGGTGAGGAGGGAGGAGAAAACACAGGGGCCACAGGTGAACACAATCGGGTAATCAGACACACCAGGGAAACTAACGACAGGGAACCACAGACAAATCCAAACAAGACAAAACACAACGCAGACAGAAAACCAAAAACAGATATAGACAAGACAAAACACCACAAAGACAGATCGTGACAGTTGCACTCAAAGCGCCGGTTGTAACTTTAAGACTATATAAATATATAACATATATAAAATAATGTATTACAGTATATTACATTATTGCCTCTGCATTGGATTATTATCGGATAGGGTAATAACTTCATAATGAACTACGTCTGAAGGCAAAAGTCTAGGGCAAATCATTACAAGTCTCTTCAGTGTGCATGTCACAAAATGAGATGCATTGTGGGACATGTAGTTTATTGGCAACGTGCTTCTGTAAAGCGGCATGTAACCGTATAATAAACGTATTATATTCTTTGCAAGCTCTTGCAGGGCCACATAAAAGGAAGTTGCGGGCCGGATTTGGCCCCCGGGCCTTGAGTTTGACACCCCTGATCTAAACACTCAGAGAGTCCCTTACCTCACTGAGCTGTAGTTATCTCTCTCTGTCTGACAGGACAGAGCTCTCCCTCTCTTTGTTTTAGAAACAGCTTCTAATATCCGTCATCTAGCGCAGCTAGCTAACCAGATGCTAACAACAACAATGCAAATAGTGAGTTTGGTAGAAATATACTGTATAATAGTAAAGTTATTGAAGATGATGCCATATTTATTAAAGATTTTACATTATAAATATTCCCCAATATTAGTCAAAAGCATATTCTTCAAAACTCCTTGTTGTAGTATGGCCACCAGGAACCTATTGATGTGTGTGGTGAGTTTGGTAGTAATATACTGTATAATAGTGATTGAATATTATTGTATTCTCTTTTTTCAGAGTTTCACTTTGCAGACGGTCCCTGAGTACTCGTTTCTTCTCGGGCTGCGGATAGAGACCAATGTAATGTGTCCAGCTCGGAGGACGGCACGTTACGGCGTATTGGCTTTTTTTGATCAAAATGTGATTGTAGTTCGTTGTCAACCTTACCACGGTACTTAGGAGACGTCATTTGTGTCTGAACAACGTTTTGTTCATGAGTTATTGATCCGTGAAATCCGAATCTCCCAATATCGTTCCAACTTCACTGAACTAAGCCAGAAGACTCTCATTTCGTAGACCGCTCGTTTTGCTGTTCCTTCACTTTATTTTTATATTTTATATACATTGATTTTGGACGGAAACTTAGCGTGTGTTCTATTTTAGAACATTAAGAAAAAAAAATGTAAGTAACCAATGTGATATATTTTCATGGGGCCCAAAATCCCTGGCGGCACCCCTTACTATACGCCTTGCATTCACAATTTCAGCCGGAAGGAGGGGAAGCTGCGCTACGGAACAGCAGAGTGGCAAGCTTCAAAAATGTATTAATGGTGTGATTTTGGAAATAAACGTTTCATATTCTGAAAGCCAAGACTTTGTTTGTTTAAAATCAAACAAAACACCGATCCCCCAAAAACTATTTTTTTACACAAATCCACGTTTATTTTGAAATGAGCCGTTGCGACTTCCGACTGATTTCGATAGAGCGGGTCACAAATTGAGCTACTAAGTTTATTAGTAAAATACATTTTAACTTAAAATAAAACATCTAAGTTCTGCCATACTGAGTGACCATGTCATTATCATAATCGAATTAGGTATTTTAAAGTCCCGTGCCGAATGATAAAGCAATGTTAGGCTGCTTTAACTGCAAGGTTTGGTAATATGTTGTTGTTCAGATTATTCTTTACTTTGTGTTTTGCTTTACCCTCTTAAGCATGTTTTAACTATGCCTTTAACATATATATGTATAGAATATATGAAAAGCATATAAATTGTTTACAATAATAATTGTACTATATTCATATACTTGTGCCATAAAAAAACATGATCAGCAAAGAAACAGGATAGTCCATTTATTTCTCTTTAAAGACTCTGTTGACTGGTGCTGAGCTTGAAAGCTGAGATAATGAAAATATTTGTATGATTATGCTGAAGTCTGCTTGGACATTTCCTTCTTGTTGTTTTTTTAAGACATTTCCTGACTCCTCAAACCATTTTTAATGATGTTGTGAACAAGGGACCAATGTGTGGTTTTGTCATTTGGCCCACAGTAGTGAAGCAGAGTATTTATAGCCTGAAGGTATCCGGCTGTGCAGCCAGTGCATTGTGGGTCCTGCGGTTTTGTGCATATCATTACTCTCTCTCACACATTTGCAAACACACACAACCTGATATAGTAGCTGTGTTGGTGAATGGGCCTGTGGGATTGGACAGTTAAACGACCAATTAACTGTGCCAATCAATACAGCTCCCTCCTGACAGACCTAATTAACTGCTACTGTAACGAGAGCAGGAACAGCTCTGGGCATGTTTACTGTGCACTAAGTGGACTGCTGGGAGCTCAGGGGGTGTTTTAGGAGAGGATACAAGGGTTAAAGCATTGGGTATTTAGAGGTGATGGTCTGTTCTGCTTTATAGGTCCTCAAAGGATTCTCAGAAACATTTACCTAAGAATCTTCTGTACAAGAAAAACCTGGCCCAGCTGTTCTGTACTGTAGTCATCACAGTCCACAGCGAATGTATGGGTATCTGGGCCTACTTTCGTCGAGCAACAAGCTTGTGCAAAGACGTTGAGTGGAGTCAAGCTTGCTGTACATGCCTTTTAGGCATGTCCTCAGTCTGTTGCAACAAAATAAAAATATACTCAAAAATAATGGAATTTGTTTTGCTTGCTGCCATAAGCTGCATTCACATTATAGAGTAAAGTGGCTCTGCGCTGCCGTTTTGTTTGGCGAAGAGAAGAGAGCTGCAGCCTGACTTGGTGGAAGCTCTAACCTCGGCGTTGAGCACTTATTGAAATCCGTTAACCCGTGACATCAGTTGGGCCCAAAAATAAATGTCCCTGTCGGAATGCTTTGGGAAACCAACGTCTATCAATCAAATACATATTACGAACACTTGAATAGCCCGTAATCAAATCACTAAGTCCTAAAAGTTATAATTTTTTCTTCTACATTCATTTGACTGAGCTGAGACCAGACGTGACATTGGTTGGGAGGAAGGGTTAATTAAAAAATACATCTATGGTAGCAGCCCGCTCAGAAAGGTCTGTAATAACATTAGGATACTGAAGAGAAGGTTAACATTTGAAAGTGTATTAAAGGACATCAGAAGAAAGCGTTGGACAATTTTATGAATACATGCGATTCCATTTCATAGGTCACCAATCAACTCCTCTATCTGTTGGGATAGTGAAATATGAGGCGGAGGCGCAATGGATAGAGCCTGGGTGTTGGGATCAGGGGAGCACAGGTTCAAACCCCACTGCAGTCAGCATGTCTTGTGTCCCTGGGCAAGACACTTCACCCCAAATTGCTGCTGTGGGGATTGTCCACAGTATTGAGAATGTACGTCGCTTTGGATGAAAGCGTCTAACAAGTAACATGTAATATGAGACTGAATATACTTAGGAAAATTGCTGGACCATTGTCTACTGGCATGTGAAAATCTGAGTAGTAAAAAAAAAGGTACAATTCTTAAATGTTCAATCAAACGATCACACCCACTCCAAGCATTGATTGGTTAGATATGTGGCCGGGTTTAAACCTTTTGTGTAAACTATTGGGTGCCTGTATGTGTAGATACAGTGTTTGTCTCGCCCTATACTACAAATCTGGCAGATTTATGATAAATCAATTAAACAAAGGAATGAATATGCAACTGCTTGGATAATGCATTCATTGTTTAAATCGTTGTGTTGGCATCTGATCTGATTTGCTTCAGTTTCCAAGGTAGTAGTGAAGTATTGAATGTAACCATGGTGGCACCACAGGTAAGGCTAACCCAAACATTAAAGAAACCTCACAAATAATTAATTAATTGCCACCTGGCTTAGTGTTGCTCTGGAACGCAGTGTTTGAGAAGTGTTCACATCAACACCTACACTTTCCCCAACACAATGCAGTTTATCGCTCATGCTGTATGATCACAGGTAGCAGTGATCCAGCATTTGTTCGGGAAGACAGCAGTAGAACGGCTGCAGTGAACCCTGTAATCAACACCAGTAGAATGGGGAATTAGATTGTTATTATTACATGTTACTTGTTAGACGCTTTTATCCAAAGCGACTTACATACTCAATACTGTGGACAATCCACACAATTTGGGGTGAAGTGTCTTGCCCAGGAACACAACGACATGCTGACTGTAGTGGGGGTTTTGAACCTGTGACCCCCTGATCCCAACACCAAGGCTCTCAGATGCTGTGTATGTGTCTAGAATGCCATCATATTCGCCACACACGGTGAGAGGGATGGATGTGAGAATGGCAGATGAGACACGAGCAAATATCTGTCTGGGAAATAGAGACCAAAAAATAAGAGAAACACAACAAAATAGATTGAAAGAGACAGGCAGACTGCAGAAAAGCCATCGTCTGATACTACTGCTGACCCTTTGAACCTGACAATCTCCTCCCTGATTAGTTCAATCAATTCTACAGAGACCAATCAGATCCAGCACTGACCTTCATATATTTTATGATGGAAGAAGATGTGGCGTCTTTGCAGTTTGTTACTGTTTTATGGGGGAAATAAAACAGTAACCCCTTTTTAAAAGAAAATCTTAACCTGATGCTTTCTCATAAATGGCTCTTAGCGCTGAACAAATTGTCTTCTGTGTGCTAGTTTTGGTCCATGGATCTATTTACAGAATCATTCATCTCAAGAGGCAATATTTGTACCATTGTTTCACAAATGTATGGGATTTTAAATTAGTTTTCTTTACTTTTGGATCAGAAAGTTCCCTGGGGCTCTCTGTCCATCAACTATAGACATGGCTGTAGCCTTATTTACCTTCTAGCTAGCTGGTAAAATGTATTGGATTTGGATCAGTTGTTCATGAATGCTAAGAAAATACAAACTTTTTTGTATCTTCAAATTGGAATATCTTTTACTGCAGTAGAAATAAATTTGTTTCGGAATATGAAAATTCAATTTAACAAACAATAAAGACTTCACAGGAAATGATCTCGGGACTCTTAATCTAAACCCAGTACTCAGTATGTAATATGAGAAGCAACTAGAGAATGCAATTCCTGAAGAAATTGCTAGTGGGAATGCTTTATGCTGAAAATCTGACGCTAAACTGCTATGCTGAAATTGAATGTGTAAGAAGAAAGTGAAGAATTTAGATTGAAATTATACATGAACACTGGGGGCTTGAATGTGTGATGAGAGAAGAAAAGAAAGCAAAAAGGCTTGGAAAAGCAGCAGAATATTTGAACTGGAAACTTTTGAAATAACTTGATGGTGAATGATCTGTCGCCATGCCAACGGCATTTGATGACATCCCATAATACGCTTAGATGCGTTGATGGCTGCATCGTTACCAAACCTGTGAAGTTTTGGGCCATTTGGAGCATTTTCACTGAAGTTATGAGAACCGTGTTTCATGACGGGCATTGTGTTGCCATGGCAACGGCATGTCCCGTAGATGTCTTCACGGCTGGACTGTTAGCACACATGTGAAATTTGAGCACTTTTTGAAAATGTTCATAGGAGTTATAGCGACATGGTGTTTTATGGCGAGGGATGCATTTCCATGGAAACGGCATATGGTGAGATCTCAGATTTGGCGTAGAGCTTTTGAGGCATGGACCGGTGATATACAAGTGAAGATTGGAGGACGATTGGACCATGTCCATTGGACATACGACATCGTGTTTCATGGCGAGTGATCTGTCGCCATGGGAACGGCATTTGATTGATGAAACCCCATAATACGCTTAGATGTGTGGATGGCTGCATCGTTACCAAACCTGTGACGTTTTGGGCCGTTTGGAGCATTTTCACTGACGTTATGAGAAAACCGTGTTTCATGGCGAGCCCAAGCGGAAAACTCTGGGGAAGAGCCAGGACGCCAATACGGAAGTGCCACAAATTGCAGTTCATACACTGAACAAAAATATAAATGCAACACTTTTGTTTTTGCTCCCATTTTTCATGAGATGAACTCAAAGATCTAAAACATTTTCTATATACACAAAATAACCATTTCTCTCAAATATTGTTCACAAATCTGAAAAAATCTGTGATAGTGAGCACTTCTCCTTTGCCGAGATAATCCATCCCACCTCACAGGTGCGGCATATCAAGATGCTGATTAGACAGCATGATTATTGCACAGGTGTGCCTTAGGCTGGCCACAATAAAAGGCCACTCTGAAACGTGCAGTTTTGCTTTATTGGGGGGGTCTGGGGGGGTCCGAAAACCAGTCAGTATCTGGTGTGACCACCATTTGCCTCACGCAGTGCAACACATCTCCTTCGCATAGAGTTGATCAGGTTGTTGATTGTGGCCTGTGGAATGTTGGTCCACTCCTCTTCAATGGCTGTGCGAAGTTGCTGGATATTGGCAGGAACTGGAACACGCTGTCGTATACGCCGATCCAGAGCATCCCAAACATGCTCAATGGGTCACATGTCCGGTGAGTATGCTGGCCATGCAAGAACTGGGCTGTTTTCAGCCTCCAGGAATTGTGTACAGATCCTTGCAACATGGGGCCGTGCATTATCATGCTGCAACATGAGGTGATGGTCGTGGATGAATGGCACAACAATGGGCCTCAGGATCTCGTCACGGTATCTCTGTGCATTCACAATGCCATCAATAAAATGCACCTGTGTTCGTCGTCCATAACATACGCCTGCCCATACCATAACCCCACCAGCACGGGCCGCTCGATTCACAACATTGACATCAGAAAACCGCTCACCCATACGACGCCACACATGCTGTCTGCCATCTGCCCTGAACAGTGAAAACCGGGATTCATCCGTGAAGAGAACACCTCTCCAACGTGCCAGACGCCATCGAATGTGAGCATTTTCCCACTCAAGTCGGTTACGACGACGAACCGGAGTCAGGTCGAGACCTCGATGAGGATGACGAGCATGCAGATGGGCTTCCCTGAGACGGTTTCTGACAGTTTGTGCAGAAATTCTTTGGTTATGCAAACCGATTGTTGCAGCAGCTGTCCGAGTGGCTGGTCTCAGACGATCTTGGAGGTGAACATGCTGGATGTGGAGGTCCTGGGCTGGTGTGGTTACACGTGGTCTGCGGTTGTGAGGCCGGTTGGATGTACTGCCAAATTCTCTGAAACGCCTTTGGAGACGGCTTATGGTAGAGAAATGAACATTCAATTAACGGGAAACAGCTCTGGTGGACATTCCTGCTGTCAGCATGCCAATTGCACGCTCCCTCAAAACTTGCGACATCTGTGGCATTGTGCTGTGTGATAAAACTGAACATTTCAGAGTGGCCTTTTATTGTGGCCAGCCTAAGGCACACCTGTGCAATAATCATGCTGTCTAATCAGCATCTTGATATGCCACACCTGTGAGGTGGGATGGATTATCTCGGCAAAGGAGAAGTGCTCACTATCACAGATTTTTTTCAGATTTGTGAACAATATTTGAGATAAATGGTTATTTTGTGTATATAGAAAATGTTTTAGATCTTTGAGTTCATCTCATGAAAAATGGGAGCAAAAACAAAAGTGTTGCATTTATATTTTTGTCCAGTGTATATTGGCCGATAGGCGATGACTGCAGAAAGGAGCACTTTCCATAGACCCCCATGTTAAAATGCCCAATTTTACAGCAGAAAAAAATGATTTTAATCAGCTACGTAAGGAATGTTAAGGCTTGGGTTAGCGTGTAAGCGAGTGGTAGCTACATCGGTGCTAACGATGCTAATCGTAGCCTCCAAGTAAAACCATAGACTGTATATATAAAGGTTAAAACGAAATAGACAAGTGTTAAGCGTTAAGTTTAACACTTGTTAAAGCGTTTGTTCTAATACTGTAGAACAAGCGGCTTCTATTTGAGGTTGATAAAATAAGGTCATCCTTGTAACTTAGAGAGATATTTTATTATGTAGGTAGGAACTGTATGCATCACTAAGGTCCCGCCTCTTTGCCCTTATTTGGAGCAGGCTGGAGTTGAACTCTGACATCACTGTTGAGCCGTTAGTGGGCGACTCCACCTACTAAGGCTTCTCGGCAACTCTGCAGAATCCTATGGGTGACGTCACGGACCCTACGTCCATTTATATATAGAGTCTATGGCAGTGGTTCTCAAGTGGGGGTACGTTGGAGTACTGCAGGGGGTACGTGAGATTTATTTTATGTTAATGAAAAAAACAACATAAGTAATGCATTTAAACAAACTACTAATAGTAGATTAACTACCTTATTCAAAGGTTTACAGTAATTCTGGATAATAAAATGGGAAAAATAAACGGGGTGCTCTCTTTTCCTCTCCCTCTCCTGACAAGCCCGTCAGTCTCGTGCAGCTCGCTGAACCTGTAATAAGTGACCGACAGTAAATAATACATATATTTATAACTAGTTTAGCTAGTTCCAGAGTAGATAAACTAACTAAGTGTGTTAGGTCTAACTCTTAATGTCCGTCACAGCGGCGGAGCTTTGATCATGCAGAGCTACGTGTTCTCCGTCAGCAGCAGCTGATCTGATCTCTGATCTCTCTCTCGCGTCCGGTTATACTTCACTCCCGTTTATGTCCAAATCTATCAGATCTAGCTAGTTCTAGTTAATTATATGACTGCCTGCTTATCAAAGGACACCTAAACAATAAGCGTTGCTTGGCAACGGCATGTGGCCGCAAAGTATAGCGCAGCATTATGCATATGTTTATATGAGGAATGAGGGGTCAAAATCCCATGCTCATAAAATGCTCATATGTGTTTCTCTTCATTCCCCACGCCCCAAAATAAATAAATAAATACATATACCAATTTTAGGAAAAGTAACGAAGTTTGAGCAGTGTGGGTTTTATATTAACAGAGTTAAACATATTTCAAAACACAAAGTATAATAACTGCAGTGGCCTCCATGTCACCGAGAATGACAAAGATCCTCAGTGAAGCACAAGCCCATGTTTCTCACTAAATTGTAAGTACAACTTATTAAAAAGATCAGTTCAATGCAACTGAGGTCGTCTTAGTGTTATTGCATGATGTTGAAATTGGTTTGCCATGAATTTAGTGATGGATTGTAAACATTTGAAATGTGACATTTAAGTGTTTCTCCGTTACAATGTTGTTGTTTTAACAAATCAGACACTGATGGTGCAGCACTGTACTGTACCTCTTTAAATAGGCATTTTTTCCTTAACAAATTGTTTTTGCGCTGATCGGGGGTACTTGGCTGAATTTTTTTTCAAAGGGGGTACATTATTGAAAAAAGTTTGAGAACCACTGGTCTATGGTATAACCCAACAGACATTTTATATTTGTATCTGAAGCATTTTTTTATTTAAAGGTCCCATGTCATGGCCATTTCTACTGATCATAATTCCATTGTTGAGGTATACTAGAATATATTTACATTGTTCAATGTTCCAAAATGACATTAGTTTCTCATACAGCATCTCTGTATAGTATGTGTATTCACTCTCGGTCCTACGCGGCTTGTTGGAGCTCCTGCCCCCCCCTCCCTATGAGCCAACTGTGTTCTGATTGGTCAGCTCGCCCACTCTGTTCTGATGAGTCCACCACCGTTACAGCAGAACATCAGTGATTATGTGTTACAATGGCATTAGCAACCAGAAAATGACACCAGTAATGACAAACAGAGGAGAATGCTGCGTGGAGTCTGGGTGCCGTGTTGGCGAGACGTTGCGGGGCTCGCTGCTGTGAGGAGCGGACAGTGTGAGCTGTATTCCTGGTGTCGTTTCCTGGTTGCTGCTGTGCGAAAATTGAAGTAACTTGAAAGTTTGAAGGGAAAGTTTGATACAGCGTATTTTTGGTATATTCATCTTAATGTCCCCTGATATATAATAAGTGTGTTTTTATTAGGGCCGGGACTTTAACGCGTTAATTAAGATTAATTAATTACACAAAAATTAACGCGTTAAAAAAATTAACGCATTTTAATCGCACTTATTTTTGCACCGCGGAACGTTTCTCACTGGATGAGTTTCAGGCGTACCGATTATACTGGAGCACCAACTAACGTTCATGACTTCAGACAACAACAAACCACAGTGAACAACAGTGGGAAATGTTGTTTTAAAAAACGGACGGATGGAAGCGTCGATAAGAGCACGGTTGTGTGCAAATTATGCAAAAAGGAATTCGCATATCACCGCAGCACATCAAGCCTCAAGTATCACCTCAATGCAAAACATATAGTTCATGAGAACCTTTTTACCCCCACGAAAGTCCCTGCTAGAGAGCAGAGAGCTGCTAGAGAGCAGGGACTTTCGTACGGCTCTCTTGTGAGAAAAGAGCTATATTTCTGATTGGCTGGGCGGATTGCAAACCACGCCCCGTAAAACTCCCAAAAAGTTTTGTGAATTTTATTATCCTCGCATTAGCATTATTAGCATTAGCCCAGCGCAGAAACGCAGAGAGACACATTTATGGCAACACAAAATAAAACATGGGAGCGGTGGAGATGAGGAGGTGTCGGCGTTCTGGCGATTTATTTTCCCGTAAAGTTTATTTTTTATAAATCTCAAAGATTGCTTGGAAATTGGCATACGCCATCTTTTGAGCGTACGCCACGTTTATAAATGAGGCCCCAGGACTTTTTAATCAAAGTTGTATCTTTTATTGTATTTTTTTTTTATTTATTCATTTACACACTCATTCTATCTATCTATTGATATGAGCAGGTATATTGTCTTCAGTGAGATAGTGTTTTGCCATTTATGTGCTTTCTTACGCACTCATGTATGACACAGAAACCACTAAAGCAGATTGTTCTACCTTACAGCTATACTATTACTCATGTACATGCACATCATTCAGCTACAGAGAATATACATGTTGAAGTACTACACACACACACACACACACACACACACACACACACACACACACACACACACACACACACACACACACACACACACACACACACTATAATTCAGAACATTAATAATTAAAATGCTTGTCTGGAGTTATTGATGTCTATGGCTGGCGAGTGGCTCCCTGAACTCACCTCGGTAACACAGTAGTGTATCTGTGGGTTTATTTGTATGCCTGCTTGTGTGTGTGTGTAGATGTGTTTTATGGTGCAGGGCTGAATCTCTGTGTGTGACTTTCTCACACAGGAGAAAATACTTTTAACCCAAACTACTAGATTTATGTTTTTTATAGAACACCACCTTACATCACCATAATTACACACAAATACAATAAGACGAATGCGACCAGATAAAACTTTAATGATCTAGAGATAAGGTGGGTCTTTGCAGCCTCCAAGGACACAGTACAGAACTCGAAAAAAACTGCAGGTAGTATGTCTTAGTCTCACTAATACACTGTACTTATTGGATTTACATTTAGATTAAGAGAATCATCAATCAGGTTACACCAACAAAGATTACATTTTTTGTGGCATAATTCTCGTTCAGATTGAAGGATAAAGATAAGGCAAATGTGGCAGTGAATATAAGATATAGTGGGCCTATCATGGAAAAGCTAAGACATTGAGCTGTCTGAGTGGAAAAGTACAGTACTGTGTTAAAGTCCAACTGCTGAGAAGCCTCAGTGGAAATATAATATGTGAATACTGTGTGCAACAAAAATGCGGGGTCAACCAGATTAAGAACAGAGGCATCCTGTTATGTCCAAACTGATAAGCCACAAGGTTGCAGAACTCATTATTCTCACACTAAATCACCCACCAAGCAGGCGCAACAGTTCACAAGGGCAGTCTTGTGAGTGAAACCAGATAAGGAAGTGAGTGAAAGCAAATAAGGAAATAACAAAAGCGCGCCGAAGGCTAACCTAAGAGTTGCTAGGGTAGCAACGGCAGATTACACCACAAGAAAGCAGCGAAGGTGGGGGCTCCGCTAGGAACAGTATATAAGCAGGATGTATTCAGTACTCGAGGCTCTCTTCAACTGGGATCTTACACTGACGAGCTTGTCACGGTGAGAACCCAAGAAGGAGTCCAAGGCGCTTTGTGGTATAGTATCAGATTGATGTATCTTTGTTGAACTGTGTAATAAAGTGCTTATTTGAAGAAACAATCCATTGGAGTGCAAAGTCTAGTTTTGTACAGCTAACAGAGAATAGTGTCTAGGACACAATTCCTTTTCCCTCAGAACTAAGAACGGTCATCGGCAGATCCGGACAGCGACCCCGCTCTAGCCATATCCAAACGATCTGCGCGGAGGACGGACCTGGTCCGGTAGACTCCAACAGCTTGGTGACCCCGACGTGATGGTCTAGAGCAGGTAGTCTGGACACCGATGACCTTCTGAGAGGACACCAAAAAACATTGAGTTTACGGCTTTTACAAGAAACCATCTCACACAATCAAAAACCCGGGTAACTCAGAATCAAGGTAAGCATCTGCCTGTTACAACAAATAGATGTGTTTGAAATACCACTAAATTTTAGGATTGTGTGAAAATGGCAGAAATAATTGTCTCAGCTAAAAAGTAAAGATAAAACGTAAATAAAATTGTGTGCACTAAATAGATCAACAAGGGCATAAACAAATCTGTGGTGAGAAGCGGGTGAAACCCGTAATTTATGAGGATCCGCCGCGGTCCAAAGGGAAGGTGTAAAACTGGTCGCCGTACCAGTAGCCATAGCACAGTGTAAAACTAGGCAAGGCCCTAGTATCTAAGGAAGGTGTAAACCTGGTCGCCGTACCAGTAGCCATAGTACAGTGTAAAACTAGGCAAGGCCCTAGTATCTAAGGAAGGTGTAAAACTGGTCGCCGTACCAGTAGCCATAGCACAGTGTAAAACTAGGCGAGGCCCTAGTATCTAAAAAAAGGTAGAAGACTAGCAAAAGACGCTAGCAACCAGAGAATCTAATAAAGAAAGATAAGGAAAAGTAGAAAATGGAAGGCGAATTTGCGAGAGAAGAAGCACTAGGCTTCAAAATCCCAGATGTACGTCGCGAGGTTTGGAAAGAATGGGTGGAAGAAGGACAAAAGGAAGTTGAGAAAAAGGATCACAAAAAATGGGAAAAAGGGGTAGCAAAATTGTACCGAAAATTGACAGATAATGGCATACTGACAGCACACAGACAAAGAACTAAGGATAAAAAAGGAGAGTTGTTAGGAGGGAAAGATACGAAAGGAATGTTCAAAAAAGCCACCAAAGGGCTAGAAGAAGAGCTCTGTCGTCACAAGAGCATAGACCCAGGGCGATGGTCACTCAAAAAGAAAGCACACCAAAACCAACAAGAAAAACTAGAACAACTAATTAGGACCTCATATGCCATGGTCTCAGCCGCTGGCCGCCTGGAAGAAACAAATAAAACCACCCCGGCCACACAAGCCCCCCTAGTAGCCGCGCCAGTAGCAGCACCGGCAGTAAAAATCCCGCAGTAGCAGAACCCCCAAAACCAGCAGAACCCATAATCAACCAAGAGAAACACACGGCCGCCACCGCCCCAGCTCTCCTGTACCCCGAGCTCCCTAGAGAACAGCATGAGGTGCCACCCCCGTATAGCCCAGCCAACCCCTTCAGCCAGGCAGTGCTGCACCCTATGAGGGCTGGACCCACCGACGGGTATTACCAGATAGAGGGAAAAGTCTTATTAAACCAAACATCCCCACCTTTGACCAGAGCAGGGGTACAAGGACCGTCCCCAGATAGGAGATACCAAGATACCCCATACCCTAGACAGGAACACAGCAAAGAAAGGGGAGGGGGAGCTAAAACAAGCGAGCATGAAGACACAGATACTCCCCGAAGAAATGAAGGTAGGGCGTTAGCCGAGGCGAATTTAGAGGCCGAGTTAGCACAAAGAAACAGAGACAGGGCCACCAGCACACCAAAAACACCCAATCAAAGCAACTGGGGAGAAGGAGCAACTGGGGGACGGGAAGAACAGCATAAGGGGGTAACAAAAGACTTGTTGGGCGATTTTCTGGGATCATGGGACAAAGCAAGGGGAACAGGTTCAGGGGGAAGGACCACAAGGCGAAACTCAGTAACCAGCGAAGAAAAAGAAAGCATAAGATTGGGTTTAAAAATGGGACAACAGATAGAAAAATACGAAGCCTCCGCAAAGAAACTGGAAGCAGAGAGCAGGAGGAGAGATGAAGGAAGCACACTCAATGGCACACGTAGGAAAGAACCAAATGGTTAGGGCCCTGACCCATTGGTGGCACCCTTACCTACCAGATTTAATAGCTAATCATCTTGAAGAATGCAGTATTTGTGGACGCTACAATGTGAGGGCCACCATCAAACCACATGAGGGAAAGTTTCCTGCAGTAACAATGGCAGGGGAGGAGATAGTCATAGACTATACAGACATGATAGACAGACACAGGGGAAAGAGGTACATACTCATGGTTGTGGATGCCTACACAGGGTGGCCAGAAGCCATCCCCTGTGCAAAAGAAGACAGCCAGTCTGTAATCAACTTCCTGGTACAAACCTACATTCCAAGACACGGGTTCCCCAAAAAGATTCGCAGTGACAATGGAAGCCACTTCAAAAATCACGATTTAGCGGTGGTGGAAGCCTCTCTTGGGCTAACCCACAGATTTGGAGCAGTGTATCATCCACAATCACAGGGAAAGGTTGAGAGAATGAACTTAAATCTAAAACAGAAACTAGCAAAGGCGATGGAAGAAACAGGAATGACATGGTTGGAGGCACTACCTCTCGCCCTATTGGCTATCAGGAGTTCCATTTGCGGGACCACTGGGTTCACTCCATATGAAATGACTCATGGGCACCAGTTTCCAGGCCCAGGGGCGGGAGCCACGGTTTCAAAGGAACTGTATGACAAAGTGGGGCACCAGGCCTACTATAAACAACTAAAATGCCTCGTTGCAGAGTTCGCGGACGAATCCACAGCAGCCAGAGCCAAAGGACACACAGAGGAAGCTGAGGGCAGCAGGGACGCTGAATACGTCCGCCTGAAGACGATCAAACCCAAGTGGTGTGCTCCAAGGTTCTCTGAACCACTCAAGGTAACCCAGCGAACAGATCATGCAGTCAGAGTAGACGGAAAAGGCGACACGTGGTACCACTGGAGCAGGTGTGTGGAAGCACCAGCACCTACCAGGACCCTCGCTGACACCATCCAGGACCTAGGCCAACTGAACATCAGGCAAACAACCGAAGCCCCCCAACCCCCAAGTGTGGACATCGACTCCACTTCCAAGGAGGAGGAGACAACAGGGGAACCAACGGCAGCCCAGGAGATAACAGCCGGCGAGGAGGCACAACAAGGGACCGCTCCCCCAAAGTAGGCGGTACACCACACGCATCACATACACACACCACACAAGAGACACTCACCTACACTGATACACCAAAGAACTTTTACAAGAAAAACAAAGATGAAGAAGAACTCAGGACCTAACCAACACCTCTAATGCTTGGCCTTAACACTGTGTTTTTTCATTATTGTTGGAATAATCATTATCATAGTGGGTGAAAGGGGGAGGCAAATCATTGACCAAAGTAATAATCCAAATTCCCCACAAAATAAAACTACACAAGATACCTTTTCTCCTCCAAAAAAACAGCCTAACTAGACACGTCCGCAATGTGGCCGGCACAGTAGATACGGCAAATTTCACCCAATGTAACCAGAAATATGCATTGAGACACATCTCGCTGACACTTTGCCTACCCTCGGACTCAAGCACCACTACCCTCATCCCGTACACCAGTTTGTCAAACGAACTCAACCAAAAAGGAGGGTCGTGGGGAAACAAATACCAATGGTACATGACGCTAGACTTTTGGTTCGGAAAAGGCGATCCCAATGAAAGATATAGCTATGGTCGAGCGTGGACCGACTTGGTGGGAGAGACAGGGGCGGATTGGAGTTCATCGTCAACAGGAACAGCGAAAAAAGTAAGGCAAAGAGTACATCTGGCAAAATCCTCATCTGGCCTCGTAGTACAGTTAGACTTAACGGGGGTACCCCAACCCAAGAAAGATGAACCCCCTTGCGCATCCTTTTATCTATGGCCCAAGACATCGCCAAGCCCCCAATTCTCTATATACGTATGCATGTCCAGTCGCATTAAAAGACCACAATCTGACATAGTATCCGTCCAAAAGGGGGTGGTGATCCACTCCACTAAGGAGTGGACAACTGATCAAGAGTTCCAAGCAGCAACTGGAATCTCGGGACACTCAGCAAACAGCAACAACTGGTTACTGATGGCACAACAAGCCGTGCTAGACACAGGCGATGACTGCCTAGTTTGTATGGGAGCCAGACCCCTGCTCCACATAATTCCTGCCCCGGTAGAACCAAGGTGTGCCACTGAAATAATGGGGACAGACAACCCTCAACACAATTGCTCTAAATACGACGTTTACTTCCCTTTAGCCAACGCGGAATTAAAAAAGCCCTTATTCTTTGCAAAAGTTCCGAGGTTGAATTACACCTGTTTCCACACCACAATCAGAAACACCGGGGGGTTCAACAAAACTCTCTGCGACCACATAGTGACACCAACTACACCTGGACGTGGTGTAATCCGAGCAGACATATGGTTCCACTGCGGTGGCAACCAACTCCACGATCGCGTCCCATATAATGCCAGTGGTCTATGTGCACTGGTCACTTTGCTTCTACCAGTGAAAACCTACAAATTAAAAGTAGGGGACATAACAAACCTGGCAGAACAATACCCCTATCATACTACGAACAAAGTCAAACGCGAAGCCATGATTGACCCAGATCCAACGTACATAGACGCAATAGGGGTACCACGGGGCGTACCAAGTGACTACAAAATAGCCGATCAAGTAGCGGACGGCTTCACATCCATCATCTGCCCCTGGTGTGTCATCAATAAAAACTCAGACCGCATCAATTACATTCATTATAATATCCAACGCCTAGGAAACCTCACACATGCCGGACTCAAGGCAGTTAGTGAGCAATTGAAAGCCACATCACTCATGGCCTATCAAAACAGAATGGCCCTAGACATGCTCCTAGCAGAAAAAGGCGGAGTATGTGCAATGTTCGGAGAGCAATGCTGCACCTTCATTCCCAACAACACCGCTGCAGATGGCACTCTACAAATAGCATTGGACGGTCTGAAAACCCTCAACTCCCGCATGAAAGATCAATCTGGTATCGACGGTAAATGGGACGAATGGATGTCAGTGTTCGGTAAATACAAAACCCTGGTCACCTCAGTATTGGTATCAATGGCCGTGTTTGCAGCAATTTTGACCTTGTGCGGGTGCTGCTGCATCCCATGTATCCGCTCAATGGTGGAAAAAATAATTAGTACCGCCATAGCACCTTCTACTCCCCTGGGCCAACAACTCGCCTTGCTATCCTTAGAAAACAACCCAGACATTGAAGAAGGCGAAGAAGAAGCGGCAGCAATGAACACTTTCCCGACAGCACCACCAGTACCACCGTATGGCAGAATGTGGGAAAGAGAGACAGAAGCCTACAACAAACAAAAAATATAAGATATAGTGGGCCTATCATGGAAAAGCTAAGACATTGAGCTGTCTGAGTGGAAAAGTACAGTACTGTGTTAAAGTCCAACTGCTGAGAAGCCTCAGTGGAAATATACTATGTGAATACTGTGTGCAACAAAAACGCGGGGTCAACCAGATTAAGAACAGAGGCATCCTGTTATGTCCAAACTGATAAGCCACAAGGTTGCAGAACTCATTATTCTCACACTAAATCACCCACCAAGCAGGCGCAACAGTTCACAAGGGCAGTCTTGTGAGTGAAACCAGATAAGGAAGTGAGTGAAAGCAAATAAGGAAGTAACAAAAGCGCGCCGAAGGCTAACCTAAGAGTTGCTAGGGTAGCAACGGCAGATTACACCACAAGAAAGCAGCGAAGGTGGGGGCTCCGCTAGGAACAGTATATAAGCAGGATGTATTCAGTACTCGAGGCTCTCTTCAACTGGGATCTTACACTGACGAGCTTGTCACGGTGAGAACCCAAGAAGGAGCACCCGCATCATCTTTGTTTTACCCAGAACCGAACCCGGAAAAAAGCGTTTGAAAAAATACCACCCGCGAATCACTTTTTTTGCGGGTCACCCGTCGGGTACTGACAGCTGAATTTCTCATGCTCCTTTACTAAATCCATTCTTTTTTCAAATCTCGCAGTGTAAGCAGACCATTATTTCTTTCCCATCTTTAATGCGAACCTGTTGTGTTCAAAATTCGAGGAAAGACAAACGACTTCTAAATTCAACTATTTATTAAAAGACAGCAAAATATATATATTCACTCCGCCAAGGACTCCGTCACGTCATATAAATTACAGGCAGACAAGCTGTAATCGGTAAACACTATTTCCGGAAAAGAGCCGTGAACCTTGTGCATCAATGCATTTTTATTACTCAGGGCGTTGCCCGTACATTTATGATTACTAGCTGAAGAGATACCGTGGTTTAGACTTGGTTCTCTTTGTTAGGTGCAGACTCAGACAGAGGCCGTTTCTCAATGTCGAGTATACCTGCTGCAGAGCCACTATTTCAAGTATACTACATCATCGAGTGGCGCCGAATGCTGGGCATTTAACATGCATTTCAACCAGAGGTTGTAGGAGTTTTGAGGTTTTTACAACCCCACTCGGCTCCGCGTGTCGTTTTGACGAGTCCTGCTTAAAATCATAACAGGAAGGAAATCAGAGAACACCCGGATACCAGTTTAAACAATAATCTGTTTTAATTATAAAAGGTAATAATGCAATGCAATATAATACATTACAATACAATATAATACAATACAATTATATTGTAATGTAAGGAGTAGGCCAGGCCCACTGCTGCCCTGGTTCGCGTGCTGCGTAGATCCTTCGGTCCTGGCAGCCCGAGAAGAGAGAGCGAACGCCAGGACTCATACAGGAGATATACAAGACAAGACAGGAGGGGTTAGGTCAGCTGGTCATCTTTTCAGGTCATCTCATTGGGAGATGCAAAATATGCTGTGTCACAGTGAATCAGCGCGGGCCAGCAGAAAACAAAACAGGCTCACTTTGCAACAAAACACATCTTATCATGTATCTTATCACATAAGTCATGTGTTTCTTTATGAAAGCCATACTTGTTGGAAATGTAACAGTCATCATCTCATTACCTCCTCAGGACCAGCTCACCAACAACGCCTAACTGTCTTCATACCCCCAGGCCATCTCTGAACTTCCATCCACCCGAAGTCAGCTCACCCAGAATCAGAAGGACCATTGTCTCTCTTAACTGTGTGACTCAATTCTCAAGACCTGCAGGATGCGCATCATTAACTTAAGAAGAATTTAACCATTATATCTAATGGTTAACCAAGAAAAACACTCAAAGGGGTAATATTTTCACTCAAAACAGAACTCACAAGTAATTCTGCATTTTACCTCCTCAAAAATAGCCTAAAAACACCCTTTTGATAAAAAGGGTAAAAGTGAAAGAAAAAGACTATTGCGCTAATCTACTTTTAAGAAAAGGGAACATTGTTTCAGGAATCTATAAAAAACCTCTCTATATTTAAGAGGGAAAATGTACTTTGTTCCTTCAACTATTAACACACAGGAATGTATATACCCACACATAGGGGTGTTGAAAATAATCGTTTCTACGATGCATTGCGATGCGGACGTGTACGATTCGGTCTCGATGCAGTGACGGAAGATAATCGGTTATAGCGTAGTAACGTTGCTTCCTGATTTTCCGGCCGCGGCTTTACTATAACGTTTTTTTTTTCTGTCACTTTAATATCAAATCGGTCAGTGACGCAGAGATCAGGGAACAGACGTGACAGCGGCACAGCAACACCAAACACGGAGCAGTCTGCTTTATCCACCAACACAACACCACCAGTCCAGAACCAACAGCAGAAGGACCCGCTCTGAATCACTCCGTGTCGCTGCGGCTCAGAGATTTATGTTTTTCAAAAATAATCGCGTTACAATCATGTCAGGTTTTTGGTGGATTTAATTAAGTCTTGGATTGTAGAGTATGAATGTCCTCTAGCAATTTTCAGACGATATATACGTGTGTAAAGTTTGTGAAGGCAGGAAGAAAAAAGCTTCCGCGATCACCGTCTCCTCTCCGTTCCTCCAAGCCCCGCCCCCTCCCTGAAAATAATGAGTGACATGCTGACAGTGACCCGATAGAAACTTTATTATTCACTTAATCACTGAGATATGATGAAGCTAACTTAATCTCATACATTCATGGGATTTATGCAACAGTAAGACAGAGAATGTAAGTGTGCACCCACATGCCGTATTTTAGTTGTTATATGCTGTTGTAAATACTCCTGTTGTCTGCTGTGTTCAGACTCAAGTCCTGTGTGTGATGCCACATTCAGGACATTCAGTGTCCTTTTTTTAACAGAAGACCGTTGCTAGAAGCTGCAGCTAGACTGCAGAAGCATTATTTTTTTGTTTTTGAGGATGGAACACACACAGATATAGGGAGGCTAGACCTATACAATTCATTTATTTTGGTTTATAAATGAATGTCAAGACATATATGTTATTGATTTCTGAAGCACTTTCTAAATAATAAAAAGAGAGTTCATATGTATTTACTGCATGTATGCATTGATGAAAAATAAGCCATGTGCAGTAATATAGAAAATTGAGGATGCAACGCATTGGTATGAATCGGGATGCATCGGGATATCGAATTGAATCGAATCGTTGACAGGATAATCGTAATCGAATCAAATCGTGAGACCAGTGAAGATGCACAGCCCTACCCACACATATATTAGGGATAACATGATGCAATACACCTCTTATATATGGGTGACATTAAAATGAATATACCAAAATTTGCTGCATCACATCTTCTGCATAATACTTTTCATCAATCTCCACAAGGTGTGGACTCGAGTCACATGACTTGGACTCGAGTCACCAATTTGATGACTTTGGACTCGACTTGACAAAATCACAAAACACTTGTGACTCGACTTGGACTTGAACACCAATGACTCGGGACTTGAGCCTTCTGACTTGAGGTGACTTGATACTTTAATTTATTCAAAAAAAGTTCCTCGCAATATATTTACCGAAGCAACAAACCAAAACATTGAATCTCCGCAACTTCCCCCATTATATAGCTATTAACCAATCAGGTTGCAGGAGAGAGTCATGACCATGACACTGCGTGATGCTGCGTGACCCAGCACTATCTAAAAAATTATACCTAAGGTAGTCGCATTTGGCTACAAAAACTACGCAGTTTTAAACAAAAAGAGAACGGCACAATGCTTAACCTGTGCCGCACACATCACAGATGGAGACGCAACAACCTCGAACTTTGTTCGCCATCTGAAACTGCATAAAGAACGGTAAGTCAAGTCTACTATTAGCTGTTTGTTCATCTCATGCAAACGTTAGCTTAAAAGCTAAATATCTGTTGTCTATCCAGCTAAATAGATGCGGGTTCTATAAACAGTCTATGGTTAAAAATATACGGTTGCATTGAATTCACAATGTAATATGTTATTACAGTGGCCAAGCCGCTAGGATAACGTCATGTTGCCGTTCTCCAGAGACAAGTAATGAATATCCCGCGTATGCAATCCAGTTGTTGTGATTTGATTCTGTGCACTGGGAACGGTCTAGCAGGTAGTCATCATTCTTTCACACACACATACGAGTATTGGGCCGAGGGCGACACCGTACTTCCGGTATCCGCCGTTTTACGCGAGGTGCAAGCAGGCCAAGGGTTTAGCCGTACACCGTCTAGGTGTTGCTAAGCTTCCTGTACTGAATATCATAGTCTATTGCCTTAATCAATATCTAGTCAACTCTAAAATACCACATATATGCAATGGCATGATAATATTATTGTGACAAGTGGGGTATTCACCTGGTGTTTCCCGAAATTAGATGTAGATGCAGCCAAAATCGACGCAGTCTGTAAGGGCAATCCGACAACCCACACAGCTCTAGTTTACGCTGGTAACGACCTAAAGCACACCCCTCAAGTCCAGAGATGTAATCCGAAGACATGCAGCGATTTCTTCGGTCGTTAATTCAGAAAAAAAAGCTAGTGCGCTCTGCCTTGCTACGTTAGCTAGCTGTTTATATTTGCACTTCCAGGATATTTGCACCTCCATGAAAATGGCGTATTTATATATATATATATATATATATGGCGCGTGTTGCATTGTGGGTAGCTCGTGACGTCACTGTGTGTGAAAGTATTGTGTCTATAAATATAGCCTTTATATTTACAAAAAACGACCAGAAAGGTATCTAGTTCCCTCTATATTTTCACTGATCGATAGCAGTAGTGTTGCACTCAGAAATTCGGTTATCTTTCTTCACTGTCAGCACTTTAACCCGACAACGAGTACACTTTGAACACACACTTATTCTTTGCTCCGTCATACAATTTACCGCCATAAACTCCTTACTTATTTTAATCCACCGAAGAAGCCACGTTCTTCTTCTATTTCTTCTTCTCGTGTCTACTCATAGGCGCCACATTGTGGCGAAAACTAGCAACAACAACAACAATATTAATACTGCTTCGAAGCACACAATATGGAGATGTGAATGACATTAGAAAATGATTAGGTACAACATTAAATACAAATAAAAATAGATTGTGGGGTCCCTTATAACATAATGTACACAGTGGAATTAAACATTCTTAAGATTAACGTTGCATTAACTTAACATCAGGGATCTTATTAATAAATTCCTGCTGACAGTCACAGTAGCCTAACCTTACTGATCCCTCTTAAAATAAAATAAAAACATGTTACTTTACCAGCAGATAAATTGATAATTCAATTATTAATGTGACTAATAAAGAGCAGTTTGTTCTGCAATTCGAGAAAGAATAACAATGCATTTACTAATTGTTGTTTTCTTCATATGTTTACCTTTTTACAGATATGAAGAATACCAGAGGAACAAAAGCATTACAAATGATGCACAACAGCCTTCAGTCTCACAGTTTTTTGGCAACCAAGATGGACAGTACAGCATGAATCATCCACAGCAGAAAGCTATCACCAATGCAATACTGTCCGACTTAGTTGTCGATTGCAGCTTGCCCCTGTCAATTATTGAAAATAAGAGTTTTCGCCACTTTCTGACAGTAGTTGACAGAAAGTACAGGCCAGTTTGTCGCAGGACACTGACTGTGAAAGTAGAGAACCTTGCTGTGGAAAGACGTTTAAAATTAAAAACCCGGATGAGTAATATAAATCATGTCTCAGTCACTGTGGACATTTGGTCTGACAGAAAGATGAGGGGATTCCTTGGTGTTACTGCACACTATTTAGAGAAGGATGAAGAGAGGATATAGCTGAAATCCAATCTCCTGGCCTGCGACCGCTTCAAAGGCTCACACACAGCTGAAAGAATCTGTGAGCAATTTGAGGCTGTATGTGATGAGTACAGCATTAAAAACAAGAGACTACATTATTAGTGACAATGCCGCCAACATGCGTAAAGCGTTCACTGTGTGCTTCCCAACGGAGCAAGAAGATGAAGATGTTGAGGATGATCTTGATGACCCAGAGTTATGGCATGACCTTTCCCTTGAACATCAGGAAACGGTAGATGCTGCCCTGGCAAAAAAACAGCGCTTGCAGTGTTTTGCGCACACACTGCAGCTGGTGGTGGGAAACGGATTGAAGGAAACAAAAGGAACAACCTCTTCTCTTGCAAAGTTGTCGAAGCTCAGCTCACTGCTGCATACAAGCACAACTTTTAAAGATGTGTTTGATGCTGAATTTGGGGAACAAAGAGGCATCCCTGCTGCTGTCACCACAAGATGGAACTCGACACTCAGGCAAGTGAAGGCAGTACTCTGTTGTGAACATCCGAAGCTTTGCCGTGTACTAGAAAAGGCTGGGCACAAGGAGTTGTTGTTCACAGCACGGGAGTGGAATGTTTTGAAGGAGTTGGTGGACATCATGAATCCATTTGGAGATGCAACAGATTTGACACAAGGGGAAAAGATAGTGACAATCAGTTCTGTTGTTCCATCTGTCCTGTCCCTAAATCACCACCTCGAGAAGCTGAAGCCACAAGTCCGTTTCCTCAGCAGCCTGGTTAGAAGTCTCCAGGTGTCCCTGAAGAAAAGGTTTGGGGGGATTTTCATCAATGTGAAAATGGCCACATTAACACAGGATGGAACAACTGCCCCCTTTTCAGATCCTGTGTACCTCAAAGCAGCTGCTTTGGATCCAGCCTTTTCTCTGATGTGGATAGACCACCATGTGCTGGTCAGTCTTGAGGTCAAAGCTGAGGTTCTACAACATGTGAAAGGTAAACTTAATTGAGTTTATTATTATTATTTTACTCATAATTTCCTTTTAATTGATTGCAACAATAATATGTGTTCAGTTTAACCCACTGCATCACCAATACAAAATATAATAAGGGCTCTTTTGTGTCTTTTTTTGTTTTGTTTTTACATGTTTTGCCAGAACTGATCCTGCGAGAGGCTGTGGAGACAGAGCAACCTACGCCTTGTGTTGATGAGGAAGAGCCTTTGACAAGGTGAAGGGCTGTTTGCTGCCTACCATAAGAGGAAGAAGAAGGATGTTGGGGCCACTCCAGCACTAAGTCACTATCTCCACATCGCTGATGGACAGAATGTCCTTTTGTTCTGGGCAATGAACATGAAGGTTCTTCCTTCGCTGTTCAAAGTGGCCATCAGAGTTTTGGCAGTGCCTGCTTCCAGTGCTCCGGTGGAGCGAGTTTCTAGCCATGGTGGCATCATCCTGCGACCCCATCGTGCACAAATGAGTGACCGACTATTGACCAATTTGGTCTTTTGCAAATGCAATGCATTATAGGGCCCCGAGATAATAGAAAAAGTGTGGGTGAATGAAACTGTTACTTCATGTTATGTTTATGCATGGGCATCGCAGCCATTATATGAGGGTGGGACAAGTCCCCCCCACTTTTTCAAATGATTAGTTTAGACCCCCCCACTTTTACCATGTGGAAAGTCCGTGAATCGGTCTATCCACTCGCCGCACTTTGTAGAGTGCTGTGTCAGTCAGGGGCGTCGCCTGGGGTAGGCATCCGGGGCTTTAGCCCCGGATGTTTTTTCTTTAGCCCCGGACAAATTCTCCCTCAATAATATGATACATTAACCTACTTTACCTATAGGACGGACGGCAGAATTGTAATTTCCCATGTTCAGTGAATGCAACACAGAGGCAAGACGACGCCACCAGACCAATCAGGGAGTTATATGGAAATAAACGTGTTTTATTGGCTGACAGGTACGTACCTCTCCTCTGTGACAATGTTTAAACTTTAAACTGTCAGCCCCGGACGCGGAGATTCTGAAGATGGACATTAGACATTTCTTTAATAAAAAAGACGGCAATTCTCAAGTGGTGGCTCACACAACAACCCCAGAGCCACCACCTGAGCCAGGTGAACAAGGTATGTACCTGTCAGTAAACTTACAAGTTATGCGAACATGTAAGCAAAGCATACATTATAGCTACGTTGACGTTACTTTGAATCGCGGGGGTAAGCTAAACCGTTAGCAAGTAGCTATAGCTAGCCAGATATATTAAATAAACACTTTGTCATACAATCTAACTGTTGTGTTTTTTAGCGTTACTTGGTGATTTCAAAGAAAGCTCTCTGGGAAATGTTGACTTACTGTCTGTGTTCGACATGAAGCTAGAAGCTACCTTACAGTAAGTAGTACACAGTTGATCCTGATTACTGAGTCCTGTCGTGTTTCATAGTTAGCTTAGCTAAGCATCAACCTAGCACTGAAATATATGGATGTTATGTGACAGTATTTCTGAGAAAAAGTCAGCTGAAATGGTGGCATAGTTGCCACTGCTTTACGTGTCGACAGCATGTTTGAACGTATTTGCAGCAGTAAATGTGGCTGTTTGGCCACTGACGTTGCCATAACAACACCTTCATGTAAATGTGAAACCTCTTTTTGTGACAGATTTTGCATGAAAATATAATTCTTCTGATTGATATTTCCTATTGACGGCTAGTTTCTATGTGAACATTATGAGATGGACAGCCAGCTAACAAGCTTTTTATTCAAATATTTCAGATCAAAGCCAATCCAGTGGGGCTCCTGAAAGGGGGCAAGGGACACTATGCTCCCAAATATTAAGCCTTGACCCGCATCTTAAAATTGATATGATCAAAAAATGATCTGCATTGTCGGAGGCCTTTTTTCCTGTCAAATTGTACAGCTTTCCTTAGTGTTGAATGCAGAAAGATGACTATATTAGAGTATTAAGTGAAAATGACTATATTAAAGTTTTAAGTAAATGTATTAAGTGAATTACTCAAACTGCATTTGTATAGGAATGATTCTGTCCTATTGGCAGATAACTACTCTAACAGTGATATCTACAAGAGATGTAAATTTAACTATTTTCAATTGGTTAGTATTACATTTTGTGACAGTGTGGTGACACTCATTTTAATGAAGACAAATGTGTGTATCTTGAAATTCATTTATTTGACAGAGCTGGAAACTGATACATACTTGTTTGTGTTTACCCACAGTCATCACAGATGAGCCAAACAGAGTAGAGGATGAAGAAAGGAGAACAGGAGAAAGGGACACACAAGAAGGAGATACAACAGACAAGAACGACAATGGAGACAACAACGAACAGGAACACCAGAACAGACAAGAGTCAATGAGTAACATGACTGATTTAGGGACTGCAGAGACAGGGCCAAGGCAAGTGAGACATCACTGCTTTCCATCCAGCATGTTTGGCCAGCAAAATAAATCATTTCAACCGCAAACAGCAAGAGATGAGGGATTATTATTTCCTCCTTCCATCCCTTTTTTCTGTTTAATCTGATTACTAACAACTTCTAATAATTTGACATAGTTTATGATTTAATTGGAAAATGAAGTGTTTTTAACTAATAAACCCGTTTCTGATTCTTTGATTTATTTTTGACATATGGGTGTTGAGAGATGTATCCATATCTCTTGATGTTGCTCTCAAAGTGCACAAGATTGATGCTTTTAACTTCAGTATTTAAAAAAAATCTTCCTGGGGGACCCCAGAGAAGGTGAGTTCCCCCCAAAATAGCACTTTATCTCTGCTTATGTAACTCCGGTGTAGTGTCCCCTCGTCAACAGATCACTCAGAGCTGATTACTTTCCTGCATTTCAATGGACAGCATATAAAAAGGACACGTGAGCTGCATTGCTTAAGAGATCCTCTCATGCTATCTCTTTTACAAAATAAGTGTCCAGTCAACAACAAAACATCAGTGATCGTATAGTGGTAGTATCTTTTTCACAAGCAATGTGAAACATTAAACTTATACAAACTGGTGTACAAAACTCACATACCTGCATTGATCTCCTGGAGTGTCTCTACTCTTTCTTCTCCACATCTCTTGTCCACCATCAGAGATTGCAAACATTTCAGAAACAGCTAGAGGTAGGGGACAAACAACTTGTTCGCTGGGCATGTCAAAAACCTCCCTGCTTTGATCAAGACTTTAGGGATCCTTTCAGCCCCTCTAGCAAAGGGACTGGAAAGCAAGCTTTGAAAATGCAGTACCATCTACATGCTCTCATGTTCCAGACACTGCTCTCAACCACTCAGGGCCTGCACACATACCTGCAGAAAGAAACAATTGACTTGGTGCAGGCAGTAGATTACAAAACAGCAGTTGAGAACACACTGAAAAGTTACCGAAGTAATGAGAAAGCACATGAGGTCTGACAAGACCAAGGCCCTGTGCAATGATCTTGATATTCCCGAAACTGTGACACAGAGGAAGAAGCGTAGAAACATGGAAGACTTTGTAGTCAAGGCATCATGTGGAGCAATGTGAAACATTAAACATAAATAAACTGGTGTACAAAACTCACATACCTGCATTTCAATGGACAGCATAAAAGGACTCGTGAGCTGGGTTCTGGTGCTCAGATTAGCTATTGATGATCACGTTGATATATCATATAAAACAAATAGCCAATCACACTAAAAACATGTTGCTGTGACTGTGAGCATTAAACAATTAACATTAAACTAAACAAACACAACAGAACGTTATTGTCCTTATAAAATAAAAACATACATTTTGTCCACCGAGATAATACAGGCACCTTACCCTCAAGAGATCCTCACGTGCTATGATAATCTCCCACAATCCATTGCCGTAACAAAGCTTTTTGTTTGTGACACCAGATGGCGCAATTGTGTATGTGCGTGTGGGGAGTCTTGCAGTAGAACATTTGACTGTAGCGCCGCCACTGTGGGCTAAGCCCCGAATGTTTCCAGGTCCAGGCAACGCCCCTGGTGTCAGTGCTTCACTATCAAATCCATTCCACTTGCTTATTGAGAGAATGCCCAAATCAATGAAACTCCGTACCATGTTTTCACTGCTACTTTGTACCAGGGCAGATTCTCACATAGCGCGCGCATGTTCAAGAATTGTTGTCATAGTTGGACAGCTCAGATCTGTTGTATGAAGCGATGCCGGTAGCGGAGGTAAGGTACACACACCAATTGTTCAGGACATTGTTAATACAGCGAAAATCAAAGCTGACGATCTCTTGGTTTGATATGTTTTCTCCCCCAGACAACATGGACATAAGAACATTTCAAAGAAGAGGAAAGTAAGTCTTCAGCTGGTAGCAGTTAATCAGTTAACAGTGATGGCGGCGGTGGCGTCTCACTTCTGGAGAGGAGTTTCGTCTTTATATCATGATAGAGAGATACAAATACTGAATAGTTTAGATGAGAAAAGGCATCGAAATGCCAGGTTGCTAGTATTTATCATGTAAACAGGGAACATGAATAACCCGATCTCTCTGTGCTCATGTAAACACCATGATGTCCATGTAGAGACGCAGTCAGTGGGTTTTACTGGAGCCTCAGTTCGATGAGAGATTATTTTCTGAGTTCTTTAACTTTGGTACTCTCTCTCAAAATGGTAATGTGCATTATGTTTTAATTATACTTCTTATCATTCAGAAGCTTTGTGTGTGTGTTTATGTTTTACTGAGTGCTTATAGGCTATTTCCATCCCAGTATTCAGTTAACTATTTATTTTCTGTGCACATTACATAGACAGCTAATATTCTACCTGTGAAGTTAAAACTTCTTTGCAGCAATGTTGAGCCAATCATGAAATGAGTGAAACTGGATTCGCCTGTCAATACACAGATATTTATTGAAAGACAAACGGCCGGAGGATTAACAAAGCAACTCGCACTGTTCAATGCAAGCTGCCAAAATTAACACTGCCCACACAAAGACGGAAGCGCTCGAACCTGGTCTCTGAGAAGGGGCGGAGCCCAGAAACGCGGGCCTTTACCCCAATCGATTACAGATGAACAGACAAAGAAACCCTTCCCCCTACACAGAGAAAGAGTAGTCACTCATGTGAAGTTTCTCAGTACAGCTACGCATCAGACTAAAATATTCCTTTACAGATCCACCCTTTTATCAATTTATGATAACCAATTAACATTAGTCTAAAGAATATTTCAGTCAATACTTAAATCAATAAGCGTCTTCAGAGTTGTGTGGGCTCACTCACATTAATTACATCAAAAGTAGAACAAGATTGAACACAGTCAACTATAATAGAAAAATCATCTCTCTTCAGTGTTTGGCATCTTTTTGTCAAAAGCACAATAATGAACACACATGAAATATAATAGCAGAATATATGTTTAAAAAATAAGACCTTTTATCATTTATCACTCAGTTAATCTCATTCATCAAACACAAATTCTAACTCAGCTTACGTCTCAAAGATTTACTTCAAGGCAATTACTTATTAAAACACAATTAGAATTTAGGATTTATAATAAATCCAATTGAGGTATAAAATCAGAATCATGAGAGATCCAGCTAAGGTTCCTAGTTAAGGTATAAATTCACAGTGATGAATCGATCAATCTGTAATCTGTAAAGTTACAGTGTCCTCAACCTTTAACATTACTTTACGTTTACTTCATTACGCTTTATTCAAGAGTAAGGCATGATATTTAATTAATTACATTACTTCAACTATCAATCATTATGTCATTTCAAAATCTGAAGGGAAAACTAAACAATTCTCAAGATGTTTAACAATCTGAAGAATCAAACATTTTATTGTATAACGACCTGAAAAAGAAAAATCAAAACATCCGTTCTTTATTCAGAGGATCAACTGTAATCAATATCAAAACATCTGTTCTTTATTCAGAGTATCAACTGTAATCAATATCAAAACATCTGTTTTACCTGGTAATGATTAAGGATAGTAACATTGTCTGTAATCAATATTAGAAATATCTTATTGTTCAATACCTTATAAATCTGAAAATATCAATTAATTAATTAGTTTAGTGTGAAAGTGTAATCTGATCTGACAAAATATATTTATCACCACTATTTAACACATATCTGTTCATTGGGAATACAAAAACAATCATTAATTGTACATCTGTAATCATCTGATCATTCAATTCAAATGTTATCTTTGTATCAGAGCTAGAAGAACATGTTTTCCTCCTCTCTTTATGACACAGAATGTCTGGTGTGTAAAGGCATCCTGATACTGTAGATTAGCACTGAGGTGCTGATTGGCTCAAAACTCTTCTTCATCAGAGCGCCATATCTCAATCCCCCCCAATTGCTCTGCTTTTGTGGCTCAATTCAGTGAGCGCTTTATGATCTCCCAGTGAAACAGAGGCTCATCTGCCTGTATTCCTTCTGCTATCTGCTTGAGAGCAGTGCACCTGCCTATTCCAAGTGGCACATCCAGATGCCCCCCCCCGTGATGGGAGAGGTTATGAAAACATCTGCTCCTCCAAGAAACATGGAACCTTGTATGAAGCCTCTGAAGCCATCACTCGTCCTGCAGAGTTGTCTGCCTGAGCCCACCGAGCAGAAAGATGAAGAAGCATCCCATCTCATCAGAAAGTTGAAGATTAGAATCCTCTCATCTCGAACGACCTCCTTGCCCGTGGATACGTTGCTCTCTGCAGCCGCAGAGTGTGCTTCTCTCTCTGACCCTTCGTCTTCAGAGCTGTTTAACACTTGATAGGGATGTTTTTCTGAGTGCAGACAACTCAAAGTAATGGATTAGCACATTATCATTCAATTACAAAAATAGGATAGGCCCCCTCAGAATGATTTGGGAGCCTTCCTAACACATGCACATTATAAATGTAAGGTTTGTGTTAGTCATTTAACATGCAAGAATCATATACTCATCAGTCCAAAGCAGAGAAATGTTATTTTAAGTTAAATGTGAGCTAGTCCCTGTGGAATAACCCTTTCTCAATGATTATAAATGTTATATTAATTCATCATTTACCGTTTGATCAAGGATTAGTTTATCAGAAGTACCTTTCCTCTTCCATAAAACATAGGTTTGAGAAATGAATGTTCCAATATGAAATCAATTGCTCAATTTCTCAATATAATTTGACTCTTCCCTCTCTTTTCTTACATATTGTCACATATGAAATAATAACTTAGGAGTCTATTTAAGCATGGTATTGTCTATATAAGCCATTAATCGAGAAAACTCAGAGTGAGTATGCAACTCGCAAATATCTCTCCTCCTTCCTATCCCTCTTTACTCACTTTCCCATCTCTTTCTCATCCCTCTCTCTTCTTCATCTCACTCTCATCTCCCTTTACTCACTTCCCCATCTCTTTCTCATCCCTCTCTCTTCTTCATCTCACTCTCATCTCTTTCTCTCTTACTTCTGTTAGATATGAAGCAAAACCATACAAGTCCATGTAAGCATCTGAGTCACCACCGTTACCAAACGGTGTGCCGCGGCACACTGGTGTGCCGTGAGGCAAGTCCGGGTGTGCCGTGGGATTTTGTGACAACCATACGTTATTATTGCAATATACAACTACACAAAAATAATTAATTCTTTATTCACTATATCAGTACTTTGTAGGTTTATATGTACGTAATCTGCGCGACTTGCGCATCCACATCTCCACGTGCAGTGCTGCATAAAACATGGCTGAGTCAGCGATAACTCTCGAGGGGTGGAGGTATGCCCATTATTTTTATATCACGCAGTCTGTTCTTCTTCTCTGTCTTCCGGTTGTTGCCTGTATTGAATGACAAATACACACTACCGCCATGGATGTACAATAAGAACTGGATACAGCGTGGGAGGCGGGGCCTCATTAATTCCTATGAGAGCTGCTCATTAGCGCATGATGATAAAATGGCCCAACTTTTGAGAGAGTGAAACGTCACAGATTACCCAGCATGCCTGAGAAGTACCCGTACGTGCACTCATAGAGCATGCGCAACTTTAACCAAAATGCTCGTTCACATCAAGTACGTCAATTTGCGTACACGTAACAGCACCGCACGTTCATGACAGCATGGTAATGGGTTGTTGTTATCATGGATTTGATATGAACGAGGCGGCAGTTAGCAGCTAGCGGCTAGCTAGTAATGATCTAGTGATATCCAACAGGGCCTCATTTAGCATGAAATTATTACTGCACTGTATACATATATATTTATATACAGTGCAATAAGCTTCCCAGTGTAATACGAAGCTACAGGGACGTTAATAATGTCGGTAATATTAACTCTATTTAATACAACATTTACGGTACACGATTTAATCATACAGCCCATGTAGTATGACAATGAATTACAGCAAACATGTGCAATATATCCATTATTACAGCTCCGTGGGATGGCAGTAAGACGATATGGATCCGTTCCCATTGTGGATCCATGGGTAAAGATAAACGCAACTCACATTGGTTCCTCATACAGCATCTCTGTAAACTACGTGTATTCACTGAATTTCACTCTCTGCATTTAACGGCTCGTTGTAGCTCCAATAGCTCCAGCCCCACCCTCCCTGTGAGCACAGTGTGCTCTGATTGGTCGGGACACGTAACATGAACGTGCCGGGCTGCGCGGTCCCGTGGATTAGATGCGCGTTCATAATGCAGAGGGAAATAACTCTCAGAATAACGTTATTAGCAAAACAATTTACAACTTGAGGAACGAATGTTTTTAATAAGGGCTATACAAGTGTTCATACTGGGTAGTTTATTTAGTTAAAAATTATCCAACGAGTTACAGACCACTCTTTCCCCATGTAAATCAATGGGAAAAGTGTTTCCGGGCCTGGCAACCAAACGGAAGTGTAGTAGCGCCGTTTGGCCAGCACGAATATTTTCATCTGAGTCCGGCGCACTTCCTGGGGGCTTGACTACCGCCGCCTGCCGGTAAGGAAAGCTATTGCCACTCACGCATGCGCAGTTTGTACGTGCTCGGCGAGGAAAGTAACGAGTAAAGTAACGAGTTACTTTATGTAGATAGTAACGAAGTAGTGTAATATATTACATTTTTTAAAGTAATACATTTATAATTTGTAGTTCCGGACCATGGACAATGCAGCTTCCTTGCATTGACAGTTGTCTGTGCTGAATTTCTGCTGAGTTTCTTTTGCCTCATTTTCTATTTTGTGACCTGTCTGGTGTAAATGAGTGTGTTGCTGGTTTGATGAAGCCTAATTTGATAAAGTTTCAAATTAATTTCGGAAATATTTCGTAATATAGTTGTCTTTGTCACATTTTATTTGGCATTAGTAAATAATTATGCACATTTACAGATACTTTACATAATATGAGTGATAACACGTGTTATAAGGGCTATCTTTTCACAATAGGTGTGCCTTGAGATTTTTTACTTGTCCTTTGGTGTGCCTTGGGCACAACAAAGTTTGGGAACCACTGGCATAAATGATAGTGGGCGTCTGAGGGTGTCATTACTGAGAAATGTCAAAGAAATTCAAAACCTTACATTTTAAAACAGGTTTGCATTCCTCCACTTAAGGTGACGTTATCATTGGAAACAATAAAAACGAACTATTTTGATGTAGAATTTATAAATTGAATCGTTAGAGCAGAACAAAATGGTTGTATTGTAGCCTGAGTTCCGTGCAGCCCTAGTTTCAACAGGTGTAAACATGGTCCATATAATGTGAATACATGCAGAAGTAGACAGTAAGAGGCCCCTGACATCAGGTCTATTTGTTAAAATAGTAGGGGCTCTTCACTCTGCATAGCAGTATGAATAACCTTAAAAAAACAAACAACCCACTCCGTGGTAACTGTTGTGGAAATAATTATCATAAGACGCCAATTAGTAACATACAGGACAAACCTCGATGTCTGTTTACCTTCTTTAAGGACACAGGCGGCTTAGCCAATAATGTTATTGTTCCCATTCTGTGACCGGTCAATACTGGGATACAGATGGTCTGTGTTGTGGGTACACTGGGACACTTCCTTCTCTGTATTTGTGGACTCCAAGGTAAAATCTTCGAGGTCATAAGTGTCCGAGGCAAGTAGCTCTGTGTTCCCACACTGTTTAGGCTATCTCCTCAAATATGTTGTTTACTCTCTGCGAAACCAGTTAGATGGGCTGGCAAGAGAGAGGCTCTCCAGAATTGACGTGGCAACTCTACCGTGAAGTCAGAACCTCTGACTCTTGGACTTGTGATGTGAATCCTCCGGCCGTTAACTCCAAATAAACCATCATGTGTTTGACATCAAAGCTACTGCTCTTCCCGTGTCTCCTTCCTGAGTCGGTGACTCCCACTGCATAGCTACACAGAGGTTTCCTCTACAGTAACGAGAGTCATATTTCGGACCCATATGCCCTAAGTGAAGCCGTTAGTCTCATCTAACTGACCCAAGGGTTGGTGCTGGTGTGACAGTTCCAAGTGTTCCGAGCAGACGTCATGCTTCCAGTTCATGGCTCGGTGGGGGGGAGCAGACCCACGTGAGACAGTATGAAGGCTGTAATGTTCAGTGTGAGGAGCGTCATTCTCTCTGGGAGCAGGAAATGGTGTCCATTCTCGGACCAAACCATTAATGTCATGTAGAGCAGCCATAGCATCTCTGTGACTGCACTCAGCCGGACTGTAGCAGGGTAGAACTGGGTGACTCTTAGTGAAGCTGTCCAACGCCATTAGACAAAATGGAACCACGTGCTAACAAAAAAGAAACAGGGTCATCAATGTCTCTCTTTACCATTGGCCTAATCATAAACAAATTAGTGGGAAAAATGTGGAACACTAATCCATCATGTGGAATGTTGAGTTAATTTAAATAATTACTTATGGGTTGAAATCAAATTAACATTAACATTTGAACTAAAGTCAGTTAACAAATTGGACATGCACAGATCAGTAATCAATACACCATATGTCCAGCTCCGTGATGAAAACAATAACAAGCAGGGATGCAAACTTGTCATCTTTTGGGGAAATTTGCCGTTTTGAATCCAAAATAGGTCGTTTGTGTGATTCATGTTGATCTGCAATAAAATATTATTGGGGTATGGACAGGGTTGCTAACTTTGGGTACCTGGCTGGAGTGAGATTTTGATATCATGGGTTTAATTACACACATGCGCACGAAGTGACTGCTATCGTGTCCGTAGCGGGACCTTAGCATATATTTAGGATATATATATATAATATATATATACAAATACACAATATTGGACACAGACTATAAAGGGCACACAGTTTCATTAAATAATGAAAGTCAAACACATGTTTGTTTCCACTGTTTTATTGTGTGCCTGTCGCGATAAGCAACTTATTGACTTATCGGCTCCCGAGTATTTGCGATATTTGCGTTGGGTAATCTATGGTAGGGCTAACCCATACAGTGGTGGGGCTCAAATCAGTATTTGAAATGTAATTACATACACGCTATATCGCCCCTGGAGAGTGAAAACGCCACGCGTGAGGTTTAGATTATTTCCCTGTCTCAATCCAAATTGAACTGTATGAAATAAAAATAAAAATAAAAACATTTGTCTTGTAGTAAATAAAAAGGGCGACCTGGAGCCAATCCTGCCATTTCCTCACAAGTGAAAGTGTTGACATGCTGAAAACCCAACCGCCGCTTGGGGTCTGGGAGGATTCTCCCCCAGGAGATTTTTTGAAATACTAACATAAAATACACATTCTCTCTTGAGAGGAAAAAAAAATAAATCCATCTATTACTGCACGACATATTTAAATGAAGCTGAACCTGCTGCTCGTCGGGAAGAGGCTGTGTGAATTACTTTACATTACCCCATTGTTCTTTGTGTCAAAATGGAAGGTTTCTGGCTAACGTTAGCTTAGGTACTCAGATCTTGTTCTTGAGTACAAGTAGAAGTACCAGAGTGTAGGAATACTAAGTTACAGTAAAAGTACTGCATTCAAAATGTTACTCAAGTAAAAGTATAAAAGTATTGTCATCAAAATATAGTGAAAATAGCGACAGTAAAAGTAGTCACTGTGCAGATTGGTTTATTTCAGAATACTATATATGATATGTTTTATAATGATTGATCATGAAAGTGTTCTCAAAGCTGGTGAAGGTGCAGCTAGTTTGAATGACTTTGTATACTGCAGGGTAGCTGGTGGATTTACTCCAGGTGGAACTAAAGTCTGATTCAACACTTGATTAGATTTCACATCATTCATCCAGATCTGAAAGTAACTAAAAGGTATTAAATACATGTAGTGGAGGAAAAGTACACCATTTACCACTGAACTGTAGTGGAGTAGAAAAATTAAGTAGCAACACATTTAAATACTCAAATAAAATACCAGTATCTCAAAATTGTGCCCAAGTATAGTACTTGTTGAGTCTATGAACTTAGTTACTTTACACCAGTGGCTATACAGATAGAAAGACTAAGCCTTGCACAGAGGCATGAAAATACATTTTCAAAGTGCTCAACAGTTCTGCCAAAAAAAACTGACTGCTGACATGAGATGTTCCTTTGTGCTCAGGGCATAAAAACCCCCAACGCACAGTGCTGTGGTCTGCTTCAAATGATCTTTTCCTTCCAGAGGTCACGCCTGTCTCTGACCCCGTGTCTTGCGTTTTATTTTATTTTGTCTCTTCTGCAGCACCAAGCAGAGTAAAGAAAAAGGGAGGGGATTTTGACTAGAAATAATTTGAAACAGTTTAATAAAGAATGTTGAACTATATTTAAAAAACTGTAATTGAACTTCAACCTATATCCATTATCTGATTCCAGTGACCAGTTGGAAACAGATAATGACAAAGTTTTCATTTTGCATCAATCGTGCAAAAAGGTTCAATTACCATTATGTCTGAGTCTTGTCTTATCTGCTTTGTTTCGGAATGTGTTCAATACATTAGGTTATTTTATTTTCATTATTACCATACAATACATAGATTAAGAATAAATGAAACAAATAATACAACATTGACCTATTTGAGCAGACAGATGACCCGCAGTGATGCCTCTGAGGTTCCCGGGTGTAAAACAGAGGCTTTTTTGCTATTTATTGTCCTTTTGCGGAAATTTAGATTCATTTTACCTTGGCTGTGGACTGATTCATTTATTAGTTGTTACAAAGCATGCACAAGACGGCGGGTAGACAAACAAACACGAAACAATTATACAAACAAACATGAACCCGCAACAAATATCAGGTGACAGCTAAAATCATCCAGTTTAATTTTAATCCGAATTAGGGAAACTTCCGCGGGGGTAGGGAAATATCTGTTTAATATGAGTGCCTTCTTACCCATATTGTACAAGTGCTAAGAACGGAATCTGCTGAAGAGTAATAACTACATTATTCTCAATCAACAACCACTATGCTAATTTAGTGGTGCTCTGCCCTCTCCGATCCGGAGAGCAGAGACTTTTAATTAATTCAGTACCCTTTATTTTAACAACAGCCAAATTCAACAACCCCTCAGTTTATGAAACACAGCGCGACGTAATATTTCGTATCACGTTTCCCGTTAATAAGAGTTCTGTTTAGTTCCAAAACTCATAATGGTGCGATTTAAGAAGATACGACACTGTGCTTTGTTTCTCCTCGTGTGCTGCTCTCCACAGGGGGGGGGGGGGAATTACCCACACCCTCCCTGCAGCAGCAACAGGAAGATTTCGAGGCGAGTTGATTTAACTGGTTAAACCGTTGAAATCTCCAGAATTCGGCGATTCGTTTCAGTACAAATCTTTACATTGCTTTTAAACAGAAGTTCCACATTACTGATGCCCTCTTTAAGGTCTCTCCGAATATTTGCCGTGCACACACACAGAGGAAACCAAAAATATTGCATCTATCTGTTCCACAGGTAATTTTATACCGTCAATCACAGAGTCTGGCGAGGCAATGTCAAAATATAGATTTGAAATTACACTCACCAGCTCGACGATTTGTTGGTAACTGTTCGCGACGCCAATTGGGAAGTTAAAACTTTTGCAGCAATGTTGAGCGCATCATCAAATGAGGGAAACTGGATTCGCCTGTCAATACACAGATATTTATTGAAAGACAAACGGCCGGAGGATTAACAAAGCAACTCGCACTGTTCAATGCAAGCTGCCAAAATTAACACTGCCCACACAAAGACGGAAGCGCTCGAACCTGGTCTCTGAGAAGGGGCGGAGCCCAGAAACGCGGGCCTTTACCCCAATCGATTACAGATGAACAGACAAAGAAACCCTTCCCCCTACACAGAGAAAGAGTAGTCACTCATGTGAAGTTTCTCAGTACAGCTACGCATCAGACTAAAATATTCCTTTACACTACCTACTGCTTGGGGCTTTGAGTCTTCAAAATGTCCAATGTCACAGACTGGGACTTACTTTAGAGTCAGTTGTATTTACATTCAGTATGACTTGTTATGATTCAATGTGAAAGAGTATACTGCTCAATAAATAATGATCACTTCACCACCTCTCTTGACATCTAGGCGCTTGAGAGTGAGTCAGAGGCAGAACACAGGGACAGTGGAGAGAGGTTCATTGCTGAGGTGAGTGATGAAAGGGAAATTAGTTGAGTCAATTGTGATGTGGACTCTCATCCCAGAATGTTAAGGAAATCAGTGGGGATATTGAACAGGAAGCATTTCAGTCAAGGGGCATCATATGACCAATATAGACAGAAGAGCAACATTTATTTGAACATTTAAGTCAATGATACCATTCCTAGGTGAACTTAACATCTGTATGGAGTCAGATCAGTCTCAATATTAATAAATGCTCACAGAAGGATTCACAAATGTATTTTGCGATTTATATATAAATGACTCTCCACAACAATGCAATGCACTCGCAAATATTTATTGTTGTATATAAATGTACAAAAAATGGGCATTTAAACTGCTTTTTATTAATTCAAAGACGGCTCTGAATTAATAATCAAATATGTTTCCTTTCTTCACTATTGGATGAAATTACAAAATGTACCCATAATTTTCCTCATGCTAGTATAGCCACATAAAAGTATCAAACCACCTGTTAAAATGCACCAGAATATAGGAAATCTATTTTTTTTCCTGTGGTGGGCGACCGCCACACCCCCCCCCCCCGTTAAAAATGTCCCCCCACATTCAGGATGCTTCCTACACCCATGTGTTTATGCAACTGTTGTGTTTCTCAGCCTGTCGCTTAATTTGGGCAAATTTGGTCTCTTGGACCCTGAGATTGATGCATCTATAACTTGTGTTTTTCACTCACTCACACTGTCTGACAATAACAAACACACACTTCACATAATTTTTCATATTAAAAAAAAGCACACAAATTGTGTGGCTGAATGAAACTGTTACTTCATTTTATGTTTATGCAACTTTTATGTTGAAAAGCACATAATGACTTGTTTAAGACTCAGTTTTCAAAGTTTAGGACTTGGGACTTGACTTGAACTTGCCCAACCTGACTTGAGACTTGACTCGGACTCGAGGGCAAAGACTTGAGACTTGACTCTGACTTGCAAAATAATGACTTGGTCCCACCTCTGATTTCAACAGTCCTTCGGCGCCACTTGATGATGTACAGATGGAGCGCTCCATTTCAGACGCCTACCCGTGCGGGTCCGTGATCTGCACGGGGTGGGCCCCTGCTGAAAAGGAAAACCCCCCCGCAGGACTTGAAACGCCCCCTTGATAAATACATTTAATTATAATGAAACCAGCTGCAATGGATCATGGATCCACCAGGGGGAGCCGTGATTAAAAAGCTGCCACACTGGAACTCATGTGAAATAAACAGCTGATCTACAGGTATCTGATATAGCGGATATTTGTTAAGATCCATATGTCAGGGATAGGATCATATTCTGTGCTAAATAAGAGACATGTAATCATTTACTAAACATCCCCATGTTTTTATTTAACAAAATAATGTTTAATTCACGTTGGCGTAAGTACAAAACCATCGCTATGTTTTTAGATCAGGAAATGCATCCAGGCTCAAACAAACGATTTTCAATCATCATCCTCACGATCATTTAATGTATCATATGTTCGCGAGTTGAAATTAATGCACTAATACATGTAGTTTAATCCACGTGAGTTTACAACAACAAAAATAATCGCTTTGTTTTTATATCACATCCGACCGGAGGAAAATGCAGCACGGGTCTCACTACCGATCATCCTAATCCCACGGGCAAACAATAATATGTACAGTGTTAATAGTTTACTGTATTATTAGTGTCTAATATTACTGGGGATTTCGGAATGGTACTGGATTTTGATTTATTGTATCGGCTTCATATCGCAATATATTCCTGAAGTCTGAAATGCAAAAATGTCCCACATTAGGGCAATTCACCCTACATTTAATCATTCATACAAAATCATATTTCGTTTCTTTTTAACAAAATAAATGTGGTTTAATCCACATAATTTACTGTGTTAATTGTTTTCTGTAGTATTGTGCACATTACTTTTCGCTGCTTGTTGCACCCCTGGTTAGAAGCTAAACTGCATTTCGTTGTCTCAGTACCTGCAATATGTGCAATAACAATAAAGTTGAATCTAATCTTGAGCAGGAACAAATGTATTTAGGCTACTTAGTACATATCTGACATAAACGATTAAACACATTTGTGCATTCTTTAAACCGAGTCAAGCCGAGTCCGGAGGTGGCGGCACATTAAAGTGTGCACCTGATTGTTTAACTTGAAGGTGCCTGATGTGAACATTTCCAGAATAACTCTAGCTTGAATGGCCTTTGTATGTATACAGTAGGCCTACACATAGGCGGCGTGTGAGGCTCAGGTTTGCGAAGGCTAAATAACTTTTTTTTTCATCTTACGCTGCCCGCCTCCGGCGTCTATAGAAAAGAGATCAACTCAGTGAAAGCACCGCCTGCTGACCGATCAGAGCTCAGTGTGCGGAGGTTAAATCTATCAAGTCATATTACAGGAAAAAGGAAATGCAGTTTAAACTGCCGTATGCAGAGAAGACGCCGACGTGTCGCACTTATCATTCATATCACACTGACATCACCAATCAGATCATCGATCTCACATCGATATCACAATATTTTCTTATCTGAGTCAGCTTCTCGAGCCGTATCTGGCCGTGCAACACTTAGTTACATTGTCACATATACTGTATGCAGACGTATTATTTTAAGCAACACATTAAGTTGACGAAACACTCAACTCAAATGTAATAAAGTCAGATCCCCTCGTGTTTTAGATGGGGCAGTATCATAAAACTGTTGTACGCTTTCAAACATTCGGTAGTTTATTTTTTAACGAGTTGTTCTGTATTCTCCTTGCAGGTGCAACTCTGTGGCTTGTATCCTGGATTATATGTTTAAGTCATCATGGATGTTTAAAGTTCATATTTGTCTAATATTAGTTTACTTTTCATTAATGAAGTATGATGTTGCGCTGTCAGTACACTTGTCCCTGTTTGTGATTGGTCAAATGTAGCTAACCCCGCCCCTTTCACGTGAACGCGTTCTCAGCTGGAGAGAGAAACCCTGGCTTGATTTACCGAGTTGATAACCAGCGCCGTAGGACCGTTTAGCGAGATCGCGTTTGTTAGGGTTAGTTAAGATAACTCAAGCATATCCAGGGTCTGTTGAACTGGCTTCGTGGTACAGGGCACAGGTGGCTGCAGAGCAGCGCTAATGTCAAAGACATTATATTTTTATTTTACCAGGATGCAGTTACACAAATATTTGGGAAGGCTTAGCCTTCCCTAGCCTACAGCACCCGCCGCCCCTGGGCCTACAATATAAGCCCAACCATGTGTACACCTTCCTTTTTTCCCGTCCAAAGTTTGAATTGGATAAAGGTAATGGTTATCGATGGTGCTTTTATAGCCTATTGTATAATAACTGTGTGATTTATATTGCTTTTCAAATGCATATGGCCACCCATTTACACTGCTCTTCCCGTCAAGAATATGAATAGAACTTAGTTAGATCACTTTACATTTCTGCAAATTAATTTTTAATCACACACGTCTCCCCGTCCCAAAAATGATAAATAAAATAAAAAGAGGAAACCATTTTCAAGTTCAGTTTTCAACGTTTTATTTAAAATAACTGACATAACAGACACCATACTGTAGGCCTATCTGCTGCGGAAACCAGGACGAGCTATTTCGGGATCTGTTTTTCGGGGGCTCCTCAGTCTCTCATTTACCCGGCTCCTGATTAGGGGATTGTGTTTACAAACATTGACAAGACCGTTCACCAGCCCCCACCCCCCATGTTGCCTATGCTGTCCTGTGTTGCGAACTCTTTGTTTAAAACGAATTGGCCATCGGAATGTATGGAGGAATTCTCCCAAGGGTCACATTCCACAGCTCTCCCCCCCCCCCCCCCCACTGCTGTGATCTCCCATCCCCCAGTCTGTAGGTTTGTGTTTGCATATTTCTATCCTGTAATTCATACTGGTCCTCTCACGCACATACATTCTCCTTACAGTATACATACATAGGCTATATGAGTCCGTGTATCTACGGACCATTTGTTTTTCTTTATTAATAAAGTAAACGGAAGAGCGTCTGAGAGGCGTGTTTACCCTTTTGCTTTTTACTCGTTTGCTTGGAACAAAGAAAACGGCCAAGACACACATTGAGTCCAGAAAATGAATGTTATTAAGGGCTGTAAATATAATAAGCCTGTGTCTAAAATTGACAACAGGCTTATTATATTTACAGCCCTTAAGATACACTTTTGTGTTTAACAGCTGACCACTACCATGACATACTTTGTTTTAGTAGATTTCGCATGAGAGCAAAATGTATAAATATGAGCATTACATTATATGAATATGAGAACAAAATGCATGAATGTGTGAGTGACAATATATGAATGTGTGCATTGAAATATGATAATATGAGAGCAAAATGTATGAATGTGTGAGTGTGTGTGTGTGAGAGTGAAAATGTATGTATGTAAAAGGAGAATATATGTGTGTAAGAGTGAAAATGTATGTATGTAAAAGGAGAATATATGTGTGTAAGAGTGAAAATATGCTGCATTTTGAATGTCCGATAGTCCACCATTTCCACCGGAAATATCAAACATTTAATAAAAGTGAAAAACAATGAACAAGACTTAACGTATTCATCATAATTAATTATATTTATTTCGTTTGGATGTAGGATTTTTGACTTTGTTTAGAGCAGTGATCTTCTACTATGTGAACATTTTGGACCCAAAATCACAACAAAAAAACGTAAAAACAGATTTTGAAAATGATATTATTTTTCATATGTAACACAAACATACACAACGAAACCATTTAAAAGCTGGAAATATATAGGCCTACATGGGATGTCACTATGATAATGTGAAAGTTTGATTGAGGTAGCATGGGATTTCATTCTGATAAGGCAAAAGTGTTATTATAAATATAATACAAATATATATATATATACACATTATGTACAAAAATCAGTTTTTTCTGTCTTTATCTGTGCCGCGCTTCAAAGCGGTTTCTGTCATCTACGACACAGAGGGCAACATCACAGATTCCTCCTCCTCCATGTCAAAAAACAAGCTTAAAGCTTGACTCACGTTCAGAGTTCTCTTCATCATAGTTGAATCTTCAAAACTCTAAATCTATCTAACTATATCTAAATTCTCAATGTTTGTCTGTCACTTTACTTCAATCGCAGTCTCCCGCCGTCTCTCTTCGTCTCGTTTCGTATCACTCCGTTTACCTGATTACCTCACCCCCTCCCTCCCTGGTAAATACATCCTGTTGAGCAGAATCTACAGTTTCCAGTATTTTCCGTTTCGTAAAATGATAAAATACGGCGAAGATATTAAAATATGTGCTTCCATTATTCATACTTCTGAAATATATCTGTATTAACTTTATATCATCGTATGTCCGTGTTTATTGGGTCTTTTTGCATGAAACAGAGACTGGCATATCGTTTCAAGCCAGTACTTTCGACAGAAATACACATATACATCCTGTTGAGCAGGATCTACAGTTTCCAGTATTTTCCGTTTCGTAAAATGATAAAATACGGCGAAGATATTCAAATATGTGCTTCCATTTTTCATACTTTTGTATGAAAAATGTATGTATGTTATGTATTAACTTTATATCATCGTATCTCCGTGTTTACTGGGTCTTTTTGCATGAAACAAATCCATCCATCCATCCATCTTCTCCCGCTTATCCGTGGTCGGGTCGCGGGGGTAGCAGTTCCAGCAGAGAGCCCCAAACTTTATTTTCCCTGGCGACATCAACCAGCTCTGACTGGGGGATCCCAAGGCGCTCCCAGGCCAGCGAAGAGATATAATCCCTCCACCTGGTCCTAGGTCTACCCCTTGGTCTCTTCCCAGCTGGACGTGCCTGGAACACCTCCCTAGGGAGGCGCCCAGGTGGCATCCTAACTATGTGCCCGAACCACCTCAACTGGCTCCTTTTGACGCGAAGGAGGAGCGGCTCAACTCCGAGTCCCTCCCTGATGACCGAACTTCTCACCTTATCCCTAAGGGAGACACCAGCCACCCTGCGGAAAAAACCCATCTCGGCCGCTTGTATCCGCGATCTCGTTCTTTCGGTCATGACCCATCCTTCATGACCATAGGTGAGGGTAGGAACGAAAATGGCCCGGTAGACAGAGAGCTTTGCCTTCTGGCTCAGCTCCCTTTTCGTCACAACGGTGCGGTAAAGCGACTGCAGTACCGCTCCCGCTGCTCCGATTCTCCGGCCCATCTCACGCTTCATTGTTCCCTCACTCGAGAACAAGACCCCGAGATACTTGAACTCCTTCACTTGGGGTAAGGACTCATTCCCTACTTGAAGTGGACAGTCCATCGGTTTCCTGCTGAGAACCATGGCCTCAGATTTGGAGGTGCTGATCCTCATCCCAGCCGCTTCACACTCGGTTGCGAACCGATCCAGTGAGTGCTGAAGGTCGCCGACCGATGAAGCCATTAGAACCACATCATCTGCAAAAAGCAGTGGTGCAATCCTTAGTCCACCGAACTGCAGACCCCCTCCCCCATGACTACGCCTCGAAATCCGATCCATGTATATTACAAACAGGATTGGTGACAAAGCGCAGCCCTGGCGGAGGCCAACCCTCACCGGAAATGGGTCCGACTTACTGCCGAGGACCCGGACACAGCTCTCGCTTTGGGAGTACAGCGATTGGATGGCCCTGAGTAGAGACCCCCTCACCCCATACTCCCGCAGCACCTCCCACAGTAACTCCCTGGGAACTCGGTCATACGCCTTCTCCAAGTCTACAAAACACATGTAGACCGGATAAGCGTACTCCCAGGCCCCCTCCAGGATCCTTGCGAGAGTAAAAAGCTGATCCGTCGTTCCACGACCAGGACGGAATCCGCATTGTTCCTCCTCAATCTGAGGTTCGACAATCGGCCTGACCCTCCTTTCGAGTACCTTAGAGTAAACTTTCCCGGGGAGGCTGAGTAGTGTGATGCCTCTGTAATTGGCACACACCCTCTGATCCCCCTTTTTAAAAAGAGGAACCACCACTCCGGTCTGCCACTCCTTCGGTACTGTTTCCGACTTCCACGCAACGTTGATGAGACGTGTCAACCATGACAGTCCCTCAACACCCAGAGCCTTCAGCATTTCCGGGCGGATCTCATCCACCCCCGGGGCTTTGCCACTGTGGAGTTGTTTGACGACCTCAGTGACCTCTTTAGAGTTATATTTGTATTTATTCATGTTAGCAAACTATGGATAAGCTTAAAATGGGAATAATTTGGGTAAAACTGTGAGCTGGATTTGGGGCCTGTTGACATGTGTTTTTGAGGACAAAGGAAGATGGGGGAAGGTGAGAGCATGTCCTGATTTGCATTCAACTTAGAACGAGCTACAGTGGTTGTGATATTAAGAGAGGTCCCTTGGGTTTCTCTGGTGGTTATCAATAGTAGCAGTTAAGTGAATACTGTTCAAACAATACCTGTGTTTGTGTTTTATATTGATTTCTCTGTTTTATCCTTTCATAAATGTAAGGACTACAAATGGCTATAAACATTCTGGGCTGGTTGGAGTAAACAGGGTTTTATTGCTCTGTGGGGGAGGTGTAGGTATGCAGGCCTTGAGACCTTTTGTTGTAAAGTGAGCCTGTTTGGTTTCCTGCTGGCCAGCGTTGCGTCTCCCAATGAGATGACCTGAAAAGATGACCAGCTGACCTAACACCAAACCCCTCCTTCTTACTCTGGTATATATCCGGTGGATCCCTGGCGTTCGGTCTCTCTTCACATGCTGCCCCCGAGCGAAAGAATCTCCGCAGCACGCGAACCAGGGCAGGAGTAAGCCGGCATTACTCCTTAAGCATTACAATATAACTGTAATATATCATGTTGTATTGTAATGATTGTATTGCATTGTCATATTGCCATTAAAGTAGATTATTGTTAACGGTTACTTTGTAGATATGGATTCCTTCCTGTATTATAACCAGCTTCATAGGAACGCGCGGAGATTTGAAAAGCGGACCAGTTATCCCTCCAAATCTCCAACACCTCCCCCCGGGAGATTGGTGCTGATCCCCCGTCATACTCCAGCTCTGCCTCTAACATAGAGGGCGGAGTTGTCGGGTTCAGGAGTTCCTCAAAGTGTTCCTTCCAACGCCCTAACACTCCATCAGTTGAGGTCAACAACGTCCCATCCTTACTGTACACAGCTTGGATGGTTCCCTGCTTCCCCCTCCTGAGGTGTCGGACAGTTTTCCAGAACAACTTTGGTGCCGCCCGAAAGTCCTTCTCCATGTCTTCTCCGAACTTCTCCCACACCCGCTGCTTTGCCTCGGCCACGGATGAGGCTGCTGCCCTTCGGGCCTGTCGGTACCTTGCAACTGCCTCGGGAGTCCCCCGGGATAACAAATCCCTGAAGGCCTCCTTCTTCAGTCGGACGGCTTCCCTGACCACCGGTGTCCACCAGGAGGTTCGAGGGTTACCGCCCCTTGAGGCACCTAGGACCTTGAGACCACAGCTCCCCGCCGCGGCTTCGGCAATAGAGGCTTTGAACACCGACCACTCTGGTTCAATGTCCCCAACCTCCACAGGAATGCCTGAAAAGCTCCGCCGGAGGAGTGAGTTGAAGGCCTCCTGAACTTGGGCCTCCTCCAGACGTTCCCAGTTCACCCGAACTACACGTTTGGGCTTACCAGGTTTATGCAGAGGCTTCCCCCGCCACTCGACCCAACTCACCACCAGATGGTGATCAGTTGACAACTCCGCCCCTCTCTTTACCCGAGTGTCCAAAACATACGGCCTCAGGTCCGATGATACGATAACGAAATCGTTCATGGACCTTCTGCCTAGGGTGCTCTGGTACCACGTACACTTATGAGCATCCTTATGTTCGAACATGGTGTTTGTTATGGCCAATCCATGACTAGCACAGAAGTCCAGTAACAAACCACCACTCCGGTTCAGATCAGGGGGGCCGTTCCTCCCAATCACGCCCCTCCAAGTGTCTCCATCATTGCCCACATGTGCGTTGAAGTCTCCCAGCAAGATTAAAGAGTCCCCTTCAGGAGCCCCATACAGGACTCTTTCCAGGGTCTCCAAGAAGGCCGTATACTCTGAACTGCTGTTGGGTGCATAAGCACACACAACAGTCAGAGTTTTCCCCCCCATAACCCGCAGGCGTAGGGAGGCGTCTACCCTCTCGTCCACTGGGGTAAACTCCAACAACGAAGCACCTAACCGGGGACTTGTGAGTATCCCCACACCCGCCCGGCGCCTCACACCTTGAGCAACTCCGGAGAAGAATAGAGTCCAACCCCTATCCAGAAGTAAGGTTCCAGAGCCGACGCTGTGCGTAGAGGTGAGCCCAACCAGATCCAACTGGTAACGCTCCACCTCCCGCACAAGCTCCGGCTCCTTCCCCCCCAGAGAGGTGACGTTCCACGTCCCCAAAGCCAGCTTCTGTCGCCCGGGTCTGGTCCGTCGAGACCCTCCGCTTTCACTGCCACCCTTCTGGCAGCGCACCCGACCCCATCAATGTTTCCCGTAGGTGGTGGGCCCGCGGGACGGAGAAGCGGAGGTGTTGCCCACGTTGCCTTTTCGGGCTGGGCCCGGCCGGGCTCCGTGGCAAGCCCGGCCACCAGACGCTCGCCGACGAGTCCTCCTTCTGGGCCTGGCTCCAGAAGGAAACCCCGGGCTTCCTCCGGGCCGGGTATCCTCACTACTTGTGTCGTCTTTCATGAGGTCTTTTGACCTCATGAAACAAAGACTGGGATATAGTTTCAAGCCAGTACTTTCGACAGAAACACACGGCAATGTTGTCCGGACTGTTGTTTTTATGCGGCACCGGCTTGAACAGGTCATGTGATCTGATCACGCCGGCGTGACGGTCGACTCCAAAGGGTTAATATTAAATACATGAGAGTATTTTTACAACTTGTATTTAGAAATACTCTGTTGTAATTATTGATGCATAAATGTGTTCATCCATTCAATGTGGCATCTGCTATAATGGGGTTAATGTATGATATTACTTAATAATACAATACATTATAATATAATAATTATATTTTAGTTTTATTCATTTCTTGTTTCATAGTTTCTCATTATTATTATTTGTATCGCTCATCTTATTTTTGATTGTATTAATCTGTGTGAATCTGTGCTGTCCTGTTTTTCACTCTCACCCTAAGGTCCATCTTATCTTAATGTATAAGTTGATTTACTTCAATCTACTGTACTGTGTAAAACACCCCAACAATATTACAAGAAATATACTGCATAAAGCAAACTATATACTTTATTTGATCTAAAATATTGATGTTTTTTCATTATAGTAGCTTGTGAAAACCATACAGTAACAAATAAGTGATTAAATGCTACAGTATTCAACAAACACAACTGCAGAGCTGCAAACTTTGCAAACAGACTAAGTTCATCAACACCCAGTTGTCTTTGTGTATTTTGTGAATGAAGCGCCATCTCATGGTTAAATCCTGTAATTGAACAAATGGGGAAATTGGGCAACGCCCTCTAGCAATTTGGCAACACCCCCAGCCACTGGCATCCGCTGGGCTTTTGACTGGGACACACCCATCTGAGTCTGATCTGGAGTGCTCCATCTGTAGTATACTTGAAATAGTGGCTCTGCAGCAGGTTTACTGGACATTGAGAAACGGCCAGAGTCTCTTGGCAACACGACCTTCCAATCAGCATTCGGCCGGCCTGTGAAAGTCCCTCCCTACTCTGTCGCCATCATACGTAATTTGTTTCCGCTAACGTTTCTACAGTTATAGTGGAAAACCTTCATAATGCTGCTTCTTAGCTATGCAGGGGCGTTGAGCACCAGTGTTGGGTGTAACGCGTTACAAAAGTAACAGAGTTACAGTAATATATTACTTTTTGCTGTAACAAAGTAATGTAACGCATTACTAATGACATTTGGGTAATATATTACCCGTTACAATGCTCAGTAACGCAGTTACAACACATTTTAACCCGAAATTAAATGGTGTTTTGTTTTTTAAGAATGTACTAACATAGCGAGACATTCCGACACCAGAGACAAATTGTGCGGGTAGATTAGTAAACCTGGTGTTTACCCTTCAGGCTTCGCGTCGGGATCTTCGGGGCAGTTGAATGTTATGCACCCTCTATTAAAAAAAGAGAACAATACAAACAACAAATTGTGTCAGGTGCGCGTGACCTGCAGTCTTCATCGCCCGAAACTACGCCACCCCTCTGCGGCCCGCAGGTGCCAGGATACCACGGCAAAACAGAGCCTGCCCAAGTATATCTAAACAAGTACCCGCCTGTACAGTGGGGTTAGGCGGTAATCTTGCAGCTTGTGGTATAAAAATAGACAATGGCAAGAATATTCATGTGAAAATAGTGCCATATTTAACCTTAAGCTACAGTTTAAGCAACAGGGATCATGCCTGTAGAAATGTTGGGTCCAAAATAATGCATACAATAGCACAGATGCCTTCGCCACGAATGGCTATAAAAAGATCTCATATCCCAAGCTTATCAACAAGCTGATGTTGCAGCTGAAATGTTCTCCAGGTCACAAAGTCAACCTAACATAATAATAATAATAAATAATAATCCTTGTTGTGGAATATTTTCCAAGGCCCATAACTTTGACCCAGTTTATCAATTCAAACTGTCCTGACTGAGCACACGGACCTCGTAACCTTGGCTGCTGTGCTCTCAGTGTTCTGTCTCCCTGTTCCTGCCTGTTGGCGTCAGCTGATAGAGGTGTTATAATTCTATGTTCCTGCCTGTTGACGTCAGCTGATAGAGGTGTTTTGATTTTATCTTGTTATGCAGCAGTTTGATGATGCTCTCAGAACTAGTTAAATACATGGGTCTGAGGTAGAGTTCTTTAGAATTGACGTGGCAACCCACCCGTGCAGTCTCACCGTGACTGCTGTGATTTGTGATGTGAACTCTCCGGCCGTAACTCCAAATAAACCTCCAGTGTTTGACATCAAAAGCTCCTGCTCCACCGTGTCTCCTTCCTGAGTCGGTGACTCCCACTGCATTGCTACACAGAAGTTTCCCTTTCCCTTATATTTATTATAGCGCTTTATCAATGACTCTCAAAGCGCTTTACAAATACACATTACACATACAGATCATACATACATGTAATGGTTGTCTACTGTGGACAATACCCACAGGAGCAAGTTCAGGTGAAGTGTCTTGCCCAAGGACACAACGGCTTTACAGACACAGCGCCGGCGGGCCACACCGCCCATCTTCACACCTCAAAGTCATCGAGGCGCTTTTACAAGTACACATTGATATTATACATGTACTGTGGACAATACCCACATGATGATGTGATACCAGTTTTCAAGCACAGTAAATATTCTCTTCCCAGAGTATATGATGGGACCAAAGTGATGATTTAGTACATGGTTTTAATAATACTTTTGCTTTTCAATGTTTGCCATTTCAAACCATGAGCTGGTTCAAATAATATTTGAATTGATTTACAATATGTTCTCATTTGTTTTATCAGTAGCTTTGAAGCTTTGGTGCTTTTCTTTGCCATAGTCCACTTTGGACTATATGAAATGTAAGAGAATATTTTTAATCTGATCTTGATTATAGAGTTTCTTATTGTTTCTTAGAATCTGTGATATTGTAAACATGCTTTGTATTTAAAAGTCAAAGCTCCTCTCTGAAAGTTGAGGTCACAGGTCAAAAGCTTCTCCCCCTTTCCTGTGGGGGAAGGGTCCAGGCCTGCCTGCATTTTGCGGGACAAACAGATTATTGTCCCACATCTGCTATTGATTAGGTAAACGCATGGCTCCGCCTCTTCTCATGTTGATGCGTGCTGTGGTTTATTTGTGGTCAGAGATGGCTTGGTGGGTGCACAGGATGTGTGAAACTAAGTGATCTCCCCGGCTGTATTAATGTACTTGTAAAATAAACTCTCAGTGCTTTGGCTAACGACGATTCATTCCACCTCAACATTGCAACATCAGAAGTTTTACTTCACAGATTGGCATCACGGACAATTACCAACAGATCGTCGGGCTGGTAAGTGTAATTTCAAATCTATATTTGGATATTGCCTTACCAACTCTGTGATTGACGGTATCAAAATTACCTGTGAAAACTGCGCGGATGCAATTTGTTTTTGGTCTCTCTACTCTGTACATTTGGGAAATAATTATAACCTGGGAAATCGGTGTCAAAGGGGATTCTATCCTGGCCGATTTTTCCTGTGATTGCTGCTGGGGCAAGTGCCCACAGAAGCAAGCACAGCTCATGTATAAAACAATAAGAATATTTGGGGCTAATAAATAACCTCGGAATATCGACTTTTACCGATTTCCGCTGTGTGTGGTTCCTGGAATTAAATTACTAGACAATTACACACGGCAAATATTCGGAGAGACCTTAAGGAGAGCATCAGCAAGGTGGAACTTCTGTTTCAAAAGCAATGTGAGGATTTGTAATTGAAACAAATCGCCGAATTCTGGAGATATCAACGGTTTAAGTCAGATCAATCCGCCTCTGGTTTCTGCTCAGCCTGCACGAGGGAGGGCGAATTCCCCTCCCCCCTATGGTGAATGGCACACGAGGAATATAGAGCACAGGGTGGTATTTTGCTAATCACAGCATAAGTTTTAGAACAAAAATAAAACGATTATAAATGGGAAGGGTGATAACAGAATATTACATCACACTGTGTTTAATAAACTAACGGATTATTGAATTTGGCTGTTTTAAAAAAAATAAAAGTGAAGAGTACTGAATTAATTAAAAATATCTGCTCTCGGTCGGTAGAGCAGTTTTACCACTAAATTTGCATAGTGGTTTTGATTGAGAATAAAGTAGTCTATTGCTCTTCAACAGATTACTAGTAAATATGGCTGAGAAGAGCCCATATTAAACAGATATTTCAGTGCTCCCGTTGAGGTTTCCGTAATTCGGATTAAATTAAACTGGATGACTTTTTGGCCAGGGCGCTGATTTTGTTGCGAGTACATGTTTGTTTGTCTAATTGCAGTGTTTGTTTTATTGTACTAACCGTTAAACATGGGTAATACTGCCTCCACAAACGATTCAGTTGGTAAGAGGAAAACGATTTCACGCACAAAGACACTTTCTAAAAATCCAATTGCAGAAAGCCATTACACGCACTTGTTTTCTCCAAATATGCCGTCTGGAATTGTCGGAAGATCCTTGGATTGGTCTAAAGTTATGCCGTTTACATCGTTACTTTGCGAACACTCACAACAGATTAATCAGAAAGGATTTATTCAATTTGACTGGCCTCTTACAGGTAGTTTTGACATGGCCGTGTTGTGGCAAGCATTTAAACTAGTGGAAAATAATTCAAATTGTTCATGGGATAGGCAATACATGACAGGATGTGTGAAGGCTTGGATGGCAATTGCAGAGAAAAGAGGTTATGATGAGCGGAAGAATGCAAAATCTGTTGGCAGCGAGCGAGGCTCCATTGAGCTCAAAGCGCTTATTGATAAGGTTTCTCAATGTGCAAAAAGTTGTCATTTGCTTAGCCTAGAGGCTGCTTTTGATGTTAGATCAGAAAACATGTCCAGAATCAGGGAAAGACACAGTGAAAATACTCCAGACATTGCAAAGTCAGTCATATTTGATTGGGTTAAACGACAGGGTAAATCTCCAAGCCCGTCTCAGCTCATTTGCATTTTGACAGACGCGGGGCTGTTGGACGGAAAGCAGGCTGTATCTCTCTGTACAAAAATAATTCCCGCGACAGAACTCTCAAATCCCGTTGCGAGAAACTCCGATGATGATCTGTTAATGACAGCTGCAGCTATCATGAATGAAAATGGGTTGAGATATCAGACAGGACAATATAGAGAATTAGAATCGGCACAAGAGGAGCAGAGTGCAGCAGCGGGGGAAGGGAATTATTCAGACGGCAGTCCGTTACAGACCCCCGCTCCTCGCACTCCGCCACTCCGCTTACGCGATTACCCAGGTACGCCATATGGCGGAAGTTTTCCAAAGCATAACCCGCGTAAAATTATCACGAGAATGCAAACATCTCAGAATAATAATTCTGCTGAAACTGTGACCGCCCCGAAAATTCTGATAGGAGAGGTTCCAGTTTTTAAGCCCTGGACACCCGCTGAGGTCATTGATGTCACTAACCACGCTCCCAGTCCCACTAAAAGTCCAGATGAGTATCTGTCATGGTTGACTAATGTCTTCTCAGTTTATAACTGTTTGGTTCATGATGTTAAACAGCTGATAATCTTAACATACAAAGCAGATTGGCCCACGTGCAGAGACGAGTTTAAATTTCCTGAGTGTACGGCCGCAGGAGACTGGCCCCCGACACAGACGCGAGACATGTGGATACAAAACGTCGCTGCATTGGCTATCAGAGCATGCGCTAAGACTCACACAGATTTTTCCCAAGTGATGGCTTGTGTACAAAACCCAACAGAAAATGTCCCAGAATTTATCCAGCGTTTCATGACAGTGTGGGATAATAATGCGGGCATTAAAAGAGAGGGTAATGATTTGTTTGCCATACAGACCTTGTTACATAATTTAATCCCAGAGACAGCTCAAGCCTACATGATGGCGACTCCTGAATGGCAAGTTAAAACCTGGAAAATGACGATCGCCAAAATGCGGGCCCTGCATAGGAGCCAAATATTTCTTACCCCCAGAATTGCACAACTGCTTCAACAATTTCCTCAAAATACCCAGGCTTATCAAACTCAGGGACAAAACCACACACAGCAGTATCAAAATCAGGGAAGATCACAGGATTATCAAAATAAGAGCAGACAGCAGCAGAACAAAAATTCAAAAAAATTGACACCATGTCATGTTTGCGGAGCAACGGATCACTGGGCAGGACAGTGTGATAAGCGGTGGGGGGTCCAGCAGCACACACAGCCCCCCCTTACCAAGCCCCCCTTTTCCCAGCCCGCCCTTCCCCCCCCCCCTTCCCCAGCAGTCCAGACATCCGGCATTAATGCAGCCTCCACGGTATGACAGACAGATCCAGCAGGAGCAAAACGGTCAACAAAGTGGATTTAATAGAAGATAGGGGTGCCAGGAAGAAATAGGATCAGATTCACAGCATTTCCCCATTCAAGCAGCAACAATTCGCCTTTCCAATAACCCGAACCTGAAGATCCGATTATGCCCGTTGATTTTAGTGGTACGGCTGTAGATATTTTGATTGACAGCGGTGCCACATTGTCTGCCGTGCGTACTAAGGAGAAAGTGTGAAGCAACCAATAAGTTTGTCACAATCGGTGTTGCTGGAATTTCTATGTCTGAACCCATTTCAGAGAGCACTAATGTTTCAATTAATGGATCAAACGTGCAACACTCTTTCATTATTTCAGATGGAAGCCCGATCAATCTAATGGGCAGGGACTTACTATGTAAGTTACAGGCAACAATACATTGCACTTCAGGCGGATTGTTTTTGACAATTCCTGACAGTAAAGTCTATCAGGCAGTCCAATTCATTCAATCATCGCGAGACAACCTTTATTGTTGGTCATTTCCAGATTTCAACATGACTTCTGTTTTCTCTACAACAGGGATTCAGAAAATTGCTAGCATTTCTCCGGTGTGTGCGTCTTTAATGTCTCTTATGCGACCTGTGTTGAATTGTCACTGCACAGCTGCCTTTAATCCGTCAGATGACTACGCGCGATCAATAAGAGGTTTTTGCAACAGCTCAGATCGATTGACATGTGAGCAATTTTTGTTCATTGGCCAACAGGGGTGTGCATTACCCCTCAGGCTAACACCCTCACAGCAGGGCTTTCATCTTGAAGAAACCCTCCCCTACGTCACAGTGGCTGTTACGCCAGGCAGTAACCCAAAGGAGGTGGGGGCCATGGCAGCCCGCTGCCAGGCCCAGCTGGAAGCCACACTTTCCCCTCTCTCACACACACACACAGACACGCAACGTAATTAACTTTGGAGGGGAGCATTTCCTGCTGCGTCTCGCGGAGCCAATTGCTCTTCCCCAAAGCACCTTCCTTCATTTACAACCAAACCCCCCCACAGAGTATGGCACCCCCTCAGATTTATCAGAAGTCCCGGCTACATTATGGGCCAAACATAAGAACCATGTTGGTTTTGTTAGCTCAGCGCCTCCACATCGAGTAACACTTAAAGCCAACGCCAGATTGCCTGCCATCAGACAGTACAATTTACCCCATAGAGCCATTTTGGGGATTGAAGGAGCCATCCAATCTTTGCTCGATCAGGGCATGTTAATTTACACAACTAGTCCCTGTAATACTCCAATTCTACCCATACCTAAACACAATCGCCCTGATGAGTGGCGCTTTGTCCAAGATTTGCAAGCTATTAACGCTATTGTCATTCCGACAGCTCCAATAGTGCCTGACACTAATTCGATTTTAGCTTCTCTGCCCCCGGACTCTAAGTACTACACAGTGATTGATTTATGTTCAGCATTTTTCTCTGTTCCTCTGCATCCAGACAGCCAGTATCTGTTTGCATTTACTTTTAAAGGTAAACAAATCACATACACGCGCCTGCCACAGGGATTTGTTGAATCTCCTACGGTGTATGCAGCAGCTGTGAAGAGAGATCTGGACACTTTGGTCCTGACAGGAGGTAGTACCTTGCTTCAGTACGCAGATGACCTGTTGTTAGCTTCTCCCAATAAAGACGCCTGTCGCATCGACTCCATTCTGCTCATGAAAAGACTTTCTGAATGCGGACACAGAGCATCCCTGGCCAAGTTGCAATACTGCCAGACTGAGGTCACGTATTTGGGTCACATTCTGAGGGATGGACACCGTCTCCTCTCGCCAGCAAGGATTTGCCTGTTGAACAAAGTACCACCACCTCGCACAAAGAAGGACATGCTTTCCTTCTTGGGCATGGCAAATTATTGCAGACACTGGATTTTTGAGTATGCTGCGATGGATTCTGTCCTGCGTGCTGCAACTCTGGAGGCTGCCCCTAACATTGTTCAATGGTCTGAGGACATGCACACTGCCTTTCAGAACTTAAAGCGAGCCCTCACATCGGCTCCCGCCCTGGGTCTACCTGACTACCATCAGCCGTTTCACCTGCACGTCCATGAGAAGGGGGGCTTTGCAACGGGCATCTTGGTGCAGAAGCATGGCTCTAATTTCCGGCCTGTTGCGTACTACTCATCTCGACTGTCCCCTGTGGTGCTTGGTATGCCTTCATGCCTGCGTGCAGTAGCCGCAGTTGCGATAGTTGTAAAACAATCCTCTCCCATTGTACTGGCCAGTGACTGTGTAGTACATGTCCCACATGCAGTTTTGCATATTCTGAACACCTCTGCTACTCAGCATATGACGGCAGCAAGGCGATCTGGTTATGAAGCGGTAATTCTTTCAAGTCCACACATCACTCTTAAACGTTCCCCCCCCCTAAACCCAGCTACGCTGGTGCCAATTCCAGATTTTGAAATAACACATGACTGCGTCACAACGATTGACATGTCTTCCTCCCCCAGAGCTGATATGTTGCAAACTCCTATCCCTAATTCAGATATGATTCTATACACAGACGGGTCTGCGAGCAGGCCGTCTGACACAGTACACTTGGCAGGCTACGCTGTTGTGAATGACTGGGAAGTTTTAGAAAGCCGGGCCTTGCCAAATGGCACGTCAGCTCAGGCTGGAGAGTTGTATGCTCTGCTTAGGGCGTGTATTTTGGCATTTTCACAGACTCCAGGTATGCATTTGGTGTGTGCCATGATTTTGGTGTCTTGTGGAAAATGCGCGGTTTCTTAACATCGGCTGGTAAGCCTATTCAACATCATGCGTTAGTAGCTGAGCTATTAGACGCTATCCTGCTCCCTGCACAGCTAGCAGTAGTTAAATGTGCTGCTCACACAAATTCTGATGATCCTATTTCACATGGAAACGCGTTAGCCGACACCGCGGCTAAACAAGCAGCAGTTTCCTGCTCTTCTATGGTGCTCCAATGCCCCTCGACACAACCCGCAGAAACCATTTGTTTGCCTTCCTTTAATGATGTCGCGGACATGCAAGCCCGCGCTGATGTTAGGGAGAAAGATGTATGGCTAAGACGAGGTTGTACACTTGACGCTGAGTCCAGCTTGTGGCTCCACCCAGACGGCCGGATGGTTTGTCCCCGTTCGTTCCTCCATGTTTTGGCACATGTTGCACATGGCAAATCACATGTAGGAAAAGGAGGGATGAATGGGATTATAAAGTCACAATGGTTTGGTCCAGGCATCACACTAGCTACACAGACCCTTGTAGATAGATGCATGATATGCCAGCAGACAAGAAGAAGAAATGGTCCAGTTCAGCATGAACACTTACCGCCCCCCTCGGGGCCCTTTGTAAATATGAAAATTGACTTTTCGCACATGCCACCATGCCAAGGATTCAAATATTTTTTTGGTAATAGTGTGCCAGTTCTCCAAATGGGTAGAGGCCTACCATACCAGAAAAGAAGACGCCAGAACAGTTGTAAAGTGTCTTCTCAAAGATGTTATCCCTAGATTTGGTGTTCCAGCAGGGATTAACAGTGACAGAGGTCCAGCATTCATTTCTAAGATAACCCAGAGTCTAGCTACAGTGTTAGGGTTCAAATGGCAATTGCACATTCCCTATCATCCACAGAGCTCAGGTCAGGTTGAGAGAATGAACTTGACTATAAAGGAGAAACTCACTAAAACAATGTTGACCACAGGACTAAAATGGGTAGACGCGCTGCCGCTAGTTCTGTGCTCTATCAGAAGTGCACCAAATGCAACGACAGGGCTTAGCCCACACGAAATATTGATGGGAAGGGCAATGTTCACAGGGTCTAGCCCCCCAGTAATACCCCACAGACTCACTCTTTTGTGGACAGATGATTACATGACTAACTATGTCAAATATCTAACTGACATGTTGAGAAAGTTTCACAGGCAGGTGGCTGACAGGCTCCCTCAGCCTGGAGAGGGGCCCTCCCACCCTTTTCAGATTGGTGATAATGTACTAATCAAATCGCTTGAAAAAGATTCTTTGTCTCCCAGGTGGAAAGGTCCTTTCCAGGTGTTAATAGTGACCAGAACAGCCCTGAGAGTACAAGGTAGAGCGGAGTGGATTCACGCTTCAAGATGTCGTCTCTCTCCTCTACCGGATGCTGGCGTGTGAAGGCAGTCATCATCATAGTCTTTCTAGGTTTACTATACCTGGCCAAGGACGCCCTGCTAGATGAAGCTGTGAAAATCCCAACGACAGGTGGCGGGGGACCTCGCCCGTCTGAGGGAGAAAATAAGGTGCTCTTATCTAAGAGCGCAGACGACTTGACCACTCAGGGCCCAGACCCTGAGGGCAAAACAACACCAACGGGCAAAGCAGTGCCTAACGACAAGGACAGGTTGTATCCAAACACCACACAGACATTCAGTATGGTGCAAGAGACACAAAGAGAGAGAAAGGGAGGGAGAATAAGGAGGATTGTCTCCCTCCCTGGTCATAAGTCAGAGACTATTTCCTTTAACTGCCCAATTTCAATATGTGACTCATCTAACTGTATTATTGTGTTTCCTGTGTCCTTAGTTTACCCAACGTGGGAGATGTATCCAAAGAACCAGTATCATTGGTTCGGGGTCTCATCAGAGGTAATAAGAATGGCTCTTAACACCATTGAAGAAATGCCCCCAGAACTGTGGTGTAGCACTGTAGAACAGTTCAAGACACTGATAAGGGATAAGGTTAAATGTACAATGAGGAAACCAGATTACCAGGTTCCCAATCCAGGTGATACTGCATGCACATTTACTGGACCAAATAGCAAAATAAATGTTCCATCTACTCCACTTAAACAATCAGGAGGTGATGTTACTCCACTTAAACAATCAGGAGGTGATGTTACTCCACTTAAACAATCAGAAGGTGAGGTAGATTCTTCAAAAAAGGCCTTAATTACTCCTTTTAAATGAACTAAAATTAATTCTGCAGTAAGTTTAATGTTAGACTACTCACATGAACGTAATGTTAGCAACTGTTGGTTGTGCCAAAATATGCTAGAATCCATGCATTCTCCCATGTTTAGCCCAATTCCTTTCACAAAAGCTGATTACGGTTTAGTAAGCTGGAATGACATAGCATCCAGAATTAGCGACGAGGCGGAGGATTGTTATACTCCTTCCTACCCCATAGACTCTGAGCAACCTTTACAGTACAAGGGCTTAGTCTCTCTCATTGTTGATACAGTAAATAAAAATTACTTGCCTGACGGTTTCAAACGGTTGATGTTTTTAAAACTAATATATATGAAGAAATACGTTAACCTAGCTTTTGAATATAGATTCCAGTTAGCTCTAGCTCAGACTAATTGTTCGGCTAACGTCACAAGTTCATGCATAATGCAACCACACACACCCGCTTTGTTAGTTGAAGCTTTGGTAACAGTTGTGCCCTGGTTTGGCTCTAGAACAGTGGACTCCTTTGAGGTTAAAATACATGACTGTACGCAGCCAATACCCTTAGGCAAGCCCCCTACACGTGACTGCTCAGTATATGTTCCCCCAATTGTGGTGCATGAATGGAAGAATGTGTCCATCTGCTTCCAGAATGAAGTAGGATCTCACACCTCTCCTGATGTGGGACACAGCGACTGTAATACCATAGTGAGGGTAAATTTAGCCAGAATTCCCCTCCCACAGAGAGTTTACTTAGTTTGTGGGGATCGCGCGTACGGCTGTGTGCCATATGACGTTTTTTATGGCACTTGTTATCTAGCCTACCTAATCCCTTTAATCCGTAAAGTAGAGGCTAAGCAGCGATTCTTCCCTCTCTACACAGGAACAGCAGGTCAATTACACAAGGACAACAGATAGCTAGCCTATTTTTGCCTTGGTACGGTATTTATGTCACTCAGCAGGAAATTGTGGCACTGTCCAAAGTTGTAGAACACCATCTAAATGTATCCAACACAGCGATGTTAGCTGAACACAAAGAATTGCAGGAAGTTAGGACGGTAGCACTACAGTATCGCATGGCGCTTGATCTCCTCTTAGCTGCCCAGGGGGGCACATGCAAGGTGATAGGAAGTGAGTGCTGTTCTTTCATTTCTGATGCCACACCTGAAGTTATGGATATGGCTCATGATACTGCCAGGGGAATACAATAATTGCATGAAACTCATGGGTTTACATTTGGGGAATTAAGTGGAACCTTTGGATCCTGGGGAGCGGGGTTGGTTAAATTTGTTGTTACTGTTTCAGTGTTTATCTTGGTTGTGCTAATCCTAGTGATCTGTTTGATCACTGTAGTTAAATTAGCCATACGAAGGGTTGCCAAGACTGCCCTCCAGGCCCCACAAAGGCTAGTGGGGCATTCGACTGTAAAGGACACAATATTAATGTACAACGCTGAGCTTCCAGATCCCTGGGTCTCCATCGCGGTTTCTGACCCATGGGTACCCCCGTTCAACGATTGAGATGTTGGTTAAAGTTGATATTCTGAATAAAGAACAGATGTTTTGATAATTGATTATAGTTGATACTCTTGATTAAAGAACAAATGTCTGATTTTTCCTTTTCAGGTTGTTATACAAATAAAATGTCTGATTCTTCCTTTTCAGATTTTGAACAAATGTATGTATCACTAAGTGCCTTACTCTTGAATAAAGCGTAATGAAGTAAACGTAAAGTAATGTTAAAGATTGAGGACACTGTAACTTTACAGATTACAGATTGATCGATTCATCACTGTGAATTTATACCTTAACTAGGAACCTTAGCTGGATCTCTCATGATTCTGATTTTATACCTCAATTGGATTTCTTATAATCCTAAATTCTAATTGTGTTTTTAATAAGTAATTGCCTTGAAGTAAATCTTTGAGATGTAAACTGATTTAGAATTTGTGTTTGATGAATGAGATTAACTGAGTGATAAATGATAAAAGATTTTATTTTTTAAACATATATTTTGCTATTATATTTGGTATTTCTCGTGTTTATTATTGTGCTTTTTGACAAAAGATGCCAAGCACTGAAGAGAGATGATTTTTATTATGATTGACTGTGTTCAATCATGGTGATTGAAGTGTTTTCAATCTTGTTCTACTTTTTGATGTAATTAATGTATCTGAGCGCACCCAACTCTGAAGACGCTTATTGATTTAAGTATTGACTGAAATATTCTTAGACTAATGTTAATTGGTTATCAATAGATTGATAAAAAGAGTGAAACTGTAAGAGAATATTTTAATCTGATCTTGATTATAGAGTTTCTTATTGTTTCTTAGAATCTGTGATATTGCAAACATGCTTTGTATTTAAAAGTCAAAGCTCCTCTCTGAAAGTTGAGGTCACAGGTCAAAAGCTTCTCCCCCTTTCCTGTGGGGGAAGGGTCCAGGCCTGCCTGCATTTTGCGGGACAAACAGATTATTGTCCCACATCTGCTATTGATTAGGTAAACGCATGGCTCCGCCTCTTCTCATGTTGATGCGTGCTGTGGTTTCTTTGTGGTCAGAGATGGCTTGGTGGGTGCACAGGATGTGTGAAACTAAGTGATCTCCCCGGCTGTATTAATGTACTTGTAAAATAAACTCTCAGTGCTTTGGCTAACGACGATCATTCATTCCACCTCAACATTGCAACATCAGAAGTTTTACTTCACATGAAATATTTCAGGATTGCACTTTTAACACACTTGAAATGTTCTCAGTTCTTGGTTTCAAAACATAACAAATGCCATAATATGTTCATTGGGGACCATCAATGCTATTTTTCATTGCTGTTGCCGGCCACTATTGCTCATGTAAACCTACTACTGCTGCGCCCCCTGTAATCTCAGATCTGACTAATTTTGTTCTGGAACCGGGCCTGTACACGGCCATATACTAAACAAAATACAGAGCCCATTCCGTGTCCTGTTATTGTTTACTTCCTCTCTGCCTTCTTCTGGTGATTTATCTGACGTCCAGCGCTCCGTCTTTTAACCTCTTTTCCTTTCTCTTTCTTGATCCTCCGTAGCAACCTTCATTATAGTCCTTGACAGTGGTCTGTACTACTGTATTAACAACGTGTCACATGTTAAGAATTTACAATCAGAATCGAGTATTCAACTAAGCCGTGTAATACAAGTTGTTAGTAGCCTTAAGGGCCTACACAGTTGTTATGCTATACCACATTGCCCTTCACTGGATGTATAATGAGCTGCACTAAACTACATTTTAGCATTTAAAATACCTAGCCATTATTTTTGCGGTTATTTTGGTGAAAGTAACTTAAAAGTAACTAAAGTAGTGTAACTCATTACATTTCAGAGACAGTAATATTGTAATGCAACTTATTACTTTCAAAAAGACAGTAATATGTAATATGTAATATATTACATTTTGGAAGTAACTTGCCCAACACTGTTGAGCACACACACACACACACACACACACACACTGCCAAGGCCAGAGCCTCAATAACTCATTGTCTCTGCAGAGTGCATCTGGCTTTTTGCAACATTTCTAATGCAAGCTAAAAACGTTCTTGATGTGACTGTTCCCTTCGTTCCCTTTCCAATACATCAAACCTTGGGATTGGTGATTTTGTCTATTTATTCCAAAGTCACAGCCACATAAAATGAGCACAATATCACACCAAATCATAATCTCGTCTTGGGCACCAAAATGTCTAGGGCCGGCCCTGGTTCAAGGTTTTTATTTTGTCATACGAACATAGCTACAGTGATGATGAAAATCTTAGGTTACAGGCTCCTCAAACAGTGCAACACAATAAAACAGATATACAGAAATATAGTGCAAGTAAAGAGTAAATACAAAAATAGTTTAAAAAAGGGAAATAGTGCAATAAGAGTCTATGTGCAAGTTATTGGAATATGATATGTTAGATACATAGATTAATAATTTTAAGTAGCAAATGAATGTTATGGGTGTTGTTTCAACAGTTCAGGGGCCTCATTTATAACGCCGTGCGTAGGATTGATGTGGGAAGGTTGCTTACGTAGTAGAAATCCGAAAAATAGGTCCATACATTTTCCGCCACTTCCCAATTCACCAAACATTGCGTACCGGCGAGGAAAGTGCGTATGGCACTTCCTACGCCGGTTTCCCTTTATAAATCCCAATCAACTCGAAAAGCGGTGCAGCTTTTGCGGGCTTCCCATCACACCCATATGTGCCTATAAATAGTCATTGATACGCCCATAATGAATATTCATCAAACCGATTTCAGGCAAAACGAACATGGCAAAGAGCGAAAAAAGAGGCAAGAAAATAAACTTCAACAACTGTGAAGTTGAAATCCTTGTCGGAGAAGTAGAGACTGTTAGAAATTAAAATCAATGTTTGATAGCATAAAGTAGCTTAAACATACCGTCAGTTTAAATGCTATTTTATTCTGGAAAAAAACGGAAGTTCTCAATACCAAGCTTTTATTCTGAAAATCCTTCATCTTCGGTTAGCATTTAGCATGTGGCTAATATATAATTTCATATAGATGTGAATTTAGCAGCGAAATGACATGGAGTGATGCACACCGAAACCTACTAATTTAACACTACAACTAATTGAACCAAGAGATTATTATTGCTGAATATTAAATGAAGGTACAGTTTATTTGAATACGTTATTGTTTACAGACGTGGGTAGCATGTGACAACATCTGGAACTACCGGAAACCAAAATGCTGTGAAGTATTTCCTGTATTTTTTAGAGTGTTGATTTTAGCGTTTGAAACATGGATGTATAATAAGAACTGGATACAGCGTGGGAGGCGGGGCCTCATTAATTCCTATGAGAGTTGCTCAATGGCGCATGATGACAAAATGGCCCAACTTTTGAGAGAGCGAAACGTCACAGATTACCCGGCATGCCTGAGAAGTACCCGTATGTGCACTCATAGAGCATGCGCAACTTTAACCACGCCGCCCAAAAGGCTCGTTCACATTAAGCACGTGAATTTGCGTACACGTAACAGCACCGCGCGTTCATGACAGCATGGTACTGGATTTATATTAACGAGGCGGCAGTTAGCAGCTAGCGGCTAGCTAGTAAATTATGCTAAGTTACACATCAATCGTTATGTACTTTTATATTACGCTGACATCAGGATCTAGTGATATCCAAGCAACAGAGCTTCATTTAGCATGATACTTGTGTGGGTTGTACATGAAACCACTTGGTAATATATAAAAATGTATATGTTGAAGCCTGTTATGATCAATTGTGAGTTAAAACTTTATCTAAAAAGTAAAGCTGATGATGGATTACTGTGGTGGAGTTAAAATAACAATAGCCTATTTCTTTTTGAAATGTGATGGAGTAAAAGGATAGTAACTGTGATTATTCATGTTAAGTAGCCCACAAGTAACTAAAACAATTGCAAGTGCAATAAGAAGCTACAGGAACGTTAATCTACGTCGGTAATATTAACTTTATTTAATACAACATTTACGGTACAAGATTTACATCATACAGCCCAGTATAATATTTTACAAATGATGAATTACAGCGAACATGTGCAATATATCCATTATTACAGCTCCGTGGGCTGGCAGTAAGGCGATATGGTCCGTTGTTATTGTGCATCCATGGGTAACGAGAAACTCGTGTAGTACTGAACACGTAACATGAACGTGCCGGGCGGCGCGGTCCCGTGGGTTAGATGCGCGTTCATAATGCAGAGGGAAATAACTCTCAGAATAACGTTATTAGCACATTTTTACAACTTGAGGAACGAATGTTTTTAATAAGGGCTATACAAACGTTCATACTGGGTAGTTTATTTCGTTTAAAAAAAATTATCCAACGAGTTACAGACCAGTCTTTCCCCATGTAAGTCAATGGGAAAAAGTGTTTCCGGGCCCAGCAACCTAAAGGAAGTGTAGTACCGCCGTTTGACCAGCACGAATATTCTCATCAGACTCCGGCGCACTTCCTGGGGGCTTGGTTTGAAATGTATTTAGATGAAAAGTCATGAAAGAGATTAGGAGGAGAAGAGTTATTTATCTAGTTATTCAATGAATGTAAAATGTCGAAATCCTCCGTTTAACGCAATATCGGACACAGAAGAACGAGGGGGAAGTCTCCTACGTCACCACAGCCCCTAGAGAGGAGGAGCAAACAAGCGGGAAGGACGAATGCTTGTGAGCTCTCTTCTGCACGGCCACCACAGGGAGAGGAAGCTGCAGGCTTTCTCTCCTGACTGAACAATATCCTGTTTGTAACATTACCGCGCCATATTTTTAATTAAAGTAACCATTTGAACCTTCTCAGAGACTCCATTTAGTCTCCTTTTAAAGCTTCTCTCCTGGACGCAATAATAACGAACACAGCATAACAATTGGAATGACCCCGACGTGATCTTGTTGCACCGGGAGAGCAGTTGCAGTTTTCAAAGGAGCTTGAACAATGCTGGCAGATATACACTCGGGCCCAATACAGAAAGGTAAAGAAGTACCTGTTTATTCAAAATCTTCAATAGATTACATAGTGAACAATAGGAGTGTGTGTCTGTCTGGTAAATTGGACTCCTGAGAAAGACTGCCTAAATTAATTTTAAAACAACCAAATTTATAACAATAAGAATTCTATACCTCGTGGCGTTGCTTTGTCAAAAGCAGGGTGAGATCAAATTTCTTCTTTTTCTTACATTTAACCCTGCATGCTATTAATTTGTGTGTGTTTTTTATTATTTTTTATATTATTATGTGTGTACTCAGTTTAAGACTGATCATACTTCTGATACTTCAAGGAGGTGTCTCTTCTTACGTTTAAGGCCTATAACGTAAAATATTTAAGGTCATTAAACAGTTTAAGGCTGTTGGAATAAAGAAGACATCGCGAGTCAGTTTAAGGCTGAGGAAATTGAAGTGAGTGTTTGTCTAGCAGCAGTTTAAGGCTGTTCTAAAAAAGTCCTTGTAATAGGCCTGAGTAAAGTTTAAGGCTTTTCACAGTGTTTATTCTGTTCTATTTATTTTCTGTTAGACATTGCGAGTGTATTACGACGAGAAATGCGACATTCGTGCGTTAGATAGACGATATTCTCCTGATTGTGTTTGATTAGCGTCTTACTTTGTCCCATTATAGCGTGTCTTAATAGAAACGGATAAAACATAGTGACTCTAAGTCAAATATTACGTAATTCGGTTTAAGGCCTATAACGTAAAGGGTTTAAGGCTCATTTTTAATTGTAAAATACATAGAAGTGTTATAATTTTAAACTAACAGTGTTGGGTTGTGTTGTACGCTCTAGATTACAACATATCTCACCAGTGACTCCTTATGCTACAGTAAAGATCAACCAGCCATTATTCAAAACTCCCCTGTGAAAGCCAAGTGGTGTATTTTCAAATCCCTTTGTTCTTCAGGTTGGGGTTTTGGAAAATCAGTTGCCATCTTTTTTTCACCACATATTGACAAACAAACACAGGGCAATCGCCATTTCGTGAAATGCAAATTCAAAGCACTCCTTTGTTTGTTCTTATGCATCTGGTTTCACTCCAATGAGGCATTTTCCTGACCTCCATCTTGTGAAGAACGAATCATACTTCTTGTCACAGTTGGAACTAGAAGGCTAAATCAGCTTTTGGATATTGAAGGGAAGGATTGTTGTATTTTCTAAAACTCCAAACTGAGTTTTGAAGTATTTAACCAGGCAACAGTGTATAGGCTGATTTTTGAAGTATTCTTGTTTGCAAATGTGTTTTGGCGGTTTTTGAAGTATTCCTGTTTGCAAATGTGTTTTGGCGGTTTTGTGCTGTATTGTTTAACCATATTGTAATTTTCTTCCCATTTTTAAGATATTTTTAAGACAAATAAGCTACTTCTTGTTAAATAGAGGTTCGTTTTGTAACGGCTATCCCTAGTGGATAGAGCTGGAAATTACAACAGCGCACTCTGCTGGTAGAACAGTATTATTACACAGATAGAGGAAACACCTTAGGGAAAGATACAAAGAATTCTGAAGTTTAATTTTAAGTGTTATAAATGAACACATGCTTCATCCCCGAGATAGAATTGCAAGTAGTTTCTCATTAGTAGGTTCATTTTGTAACGGCTATCTCTAGTGGATAGAGCTGGAAATTACAACAGCACACTCTGCTGGTAGCACAGTATTATTACACAGATAGAGGAAACACCTTAGGGAAAGATACAAACAATTCTGAAGTTTAATTTTAAGTGTTATAAATGAACACATGCTTCATCCCCGAGATATAATTGCAAGTAGTTTCTAATTAAGAAACTTTACATGATAGTCTTTCAAACACAAATCTATTGAAGCTAACAGAAGTTATGACATTTGCATAATTCCATACACTTCAGTACACACTAGATTTAGATTTTCACCAGATTTCTATTTTTCTATTTCAAATTCAAAACCATACACTGTACAATTTGAATTTTTTTAACATTTCTGATTTAAAAATTTTCATAATTTGTATTTATTAATTTACATTATAATTTTTTTACAAAAAACTTAAATAATAAAAAAACAAAACAAAACATCTATAATTAAAACAATATATATTTAAAACTTTAAAATTAACAAAAAACAGATTAAAGTTAAGTTCGGATGACATAGGATATTATTTATCAGGAACAAAGGTGCTAGTCAGAGGATTGGTGCTTCATCTTTGATAACTTAATAATTCCATTAAAGTATTTAAGAAACATGTCACCAAAACACACCGTAGCTTGTAGGAACAAGACAAGGAGAAGGGAGGGGAAACTTCCAGAGAAGGCAGGGCAGACACCTCCAACAATTCAAGCTCAGGAAGAACCAGAGAATGCAGGGCAGACACCTCAAACAGTTAAATCTCAGATGGTGCCAGTGAATCAGATCCAGAACCGACAACCAGGAGGTTTCCGAGGAGGCACAGGCAGAAGACGTCTACGGTTTGAGGGATGTTACCATTGCAACCAAATGGGCCATTGGACTAGAGATTGCCCGCAACTACTAAGGCAACACCCACCACATGCACCAAACAACGGCCCTCCATGCAGATACCCCGGGGGAGGTTTCCATGATGACAACGGAGGCAGGGGGTCCCAGAGATGTCAAAGACGAACAGGAGTGCCAAACATGACCCAAATGCCACTGACACCCTGGTATCAACCACAACAATGAGGAAGCTCAGAGGGCCAGACCACCAGGTGATGCATCTTCAGCACAAGGGTATTTTGAAATCCAGCTACATATCTGTCACCACAGGAGGGAGAGGTTTAATGTTTAATGTAAAACAAAATCGAGAGTAGCATTTGCATTTACACATAAAGCATCCACAGAATAGAACATTTAGCAGACTATTTTTGTAATTATGAGAAGGAAAGAGATTACGAGTGATGTTGTTCCCCCACACAGAAAACTATTGTGTCCACACAGCTAGTGAGGTCAAGACGACGGGTTTCCACCCAAAAATATGAAGACGGAAACCTAGTACTCACCCAAGACGGAGGATCCTTACCAAGTCCTCCTGTTTACACCGACTGCAGTTCAAGGGGCGGTGATACACCTGACGTGGAGCTGTTGAGACCTAAAAACAGAAACTCGATTCTGCTGTGGTGAAGTCTGGCTACAAAGGGAGGTGTCCGATAGGGTCGCTTGTCTCAAACCAGTGAAGAAGTCAACAAGAAGGCTGTGTTTAAAGGGGAACTTCATTTATTGTTAGTGGAAGTATAGTTTTATTTATAAACAATTATGTGATTTATGGAGTCAGATTACATTTCTCATAAACAACATTTTATAATCAGTCTGAAGTATCTGTTTTAAGGCAATAAGCTGCAGATTAAATAACATAACACTGATTGAGAGCTTGGATGAAGAAGTTGTAGGGTTTTTACAACAGTTTCAAGAATCAGTTTTTATTTATTTATTCTTGAGTAACTTTACTGATTTATAATGTAAGGCAATATCTCATTTTGAGTGAGGGGCACCAGCCCTTCATGCATGTCACCCTCTCAATCAATCAATGTTTATTTATATAGCCCAATATCACAAATGTTACATTTGTCTCAGTGGTCTTCACAGTGTGTACAGAATATCAGTATGACAATACGACACCCTCTGTCCTTAGACCCTCACATCGTACAAGGAAAAACTTCCAGAGAAAACCCACAGTTTAAAGGGAAAAATGGGAGAAACCTCAGGGAGAGCAACAGAGGAGGGATCCCTCTTCCAGGACGGACAGACGTGCAATAGATGCCATGTGTAAATTGAAAAGATAATACATTTGCAACATAGGTAGTCCAAATGTTTGGAAATGCATGTGTGTATAATAGGAAGATGAATCCACGAGGATATCCATCCAGGACCTATGATCCAGGACCACAGTCACGACTCAAGATCCAGGGCTCGCGATCCAGGACACAGGACCGCAGGATCATCCATGACTCCGGATTCCGGCGTATATAGACACCAAAAAGAAAGACATTTGGGGAAGATGGGTTAATCGGAACATGAGAGTACACAGGTATAGACAGAGAGAAGGAAGAAGTAAGATGTCCCCCGACAAACTAAGCCTATATCAGCAAAACTAGGGGCTGAATCTAATCAGCCCTAACTATAAGCTTTATCAAAAAGGAAGGTCTTAAGCGCACTCTTAAAAACGGATAGGGTGTCTGCCGCCCGAACACAAAATGGAAGCTGATTCCACAAATGTGGAGCTTGATAAGAAAAGGCTCTGGCTCCCATTGTACTTTTAGAGACTCTAGGAACAACCAACAACCCTGCATTCTTGGAACGCAATGCCCTAATAGGACAGTAGGGTATAATGAGTTATTTAAGGTAAGATGGCGCCTGCCCATTAAGGGCTTTGTAGGCGAGAAGAATAATTTTAAATTCTATCCTGTGTTCTATAGGGAGCCAGTGTAAGGCAGCCAGAACAGGAGTAATGTGGTCCCTTTTCCTAACTCTGGTTAGTACACGAGCTGCAGCATTTTGAATCAGCTGAAGCGACTTGACTGACTTCTTGGTACACCCTGATAATAAGGAGTTACAATAATCCAGCCTTGAAGTAACAAATGCATGGACTAGTTTCTCTGCATCGTTTTGAGGCAAGATATGCCTGATTTTTGCAATGTTACGTAGATGGAAGTAGGTGGTCCTTGAAATTGATTTTATGTGGGCGTTAAAGGATAAATCCTGATCAAATATAACACCAAGATTCCTTACAGTCTCACTGGAGGCCAAATTAATGCCATCCATAGTTAGTATATCTTTAGATAATTTGTTTCGTAGATTCTTCGGGCCAAGTACAATAACTTCAGTTTTGGTCGTGTTTAACATCAAAAAATGTAAGGTCATCCACGTTTTTAAGTCCTTAAGGCAGTTTTGAATTTTATTTAGGTGATTAATTTCATCAGGCTTGATTGATAAATATAGTTGAGTATCATCCGCATAACAATGAAAGTTTACAGAATGATTCCTTATAATATTGCCTAACGGAAGCATATATAATGTGAACAAAATAGGTCCGAGCACTGAACCCTGTGGCACTCCATGGCTAACTTTGGTTTGCGTGGAAGATTCATCGTTAACACGTACAAACTGAGAGCGTTCAGATAGATAGGACCTAAACCAGCCTAAAGCAGTTCCCTATATGCCAACTAAGTGCTCTTTGCAATAGGATATCATGGTCGATAGTATCAAATGCAGCACTAAGATCGAGCAAAACAAGAATAGAGACAAGTCCCTTGTCTGAGGCTATTAGAATGTCATTTGTGACTTTAACCAGAGCTGTCTCTGTGCTATGATGTGTTCTAAAGCCAGACTGAAAATCTTCAAATAAATCATTGTTTTTTAAGAAATCACACAGCTGTTTTGCGACTGCTTTCTCAATAATTTTTGAGAGGAACGGAAGATTAGAAATAGGTCTATATTTGGCTAAAACCTCTGGATCGAGGTTGTGCTTTTTAAGAAGAGATTTTATCACTGCTACTTTGAATGATTGTGGAACATAGCCTGATAATAAAGACATATTCATAATATTTAATAAAGAAGTGCTAATTAATGGAAAAACTTCCTTCAACAGCTTAGTTGGAATTGGGTCTAACATGCACGTTGATGGTTTAGAAGAGAGAATCATTGAATTTAATTGTTCAAGGTTAATGGCTGAAAAGCATTCTAGTTTACTATCTAGTGTAATATTAGAACTTACGTTTCCGGGAGCTGTTGATAACTGGTAATGGATACCAGTTAATGGATAACTGGTCAAAGGCAAGAGGTAATTAATTTTGTTTCTAAGAGTAACAATTTTATCGTTAAAAAAGCACATAAAATCATTACTACTGAGTGCTATGGGAATAGAAGGCTCAATCGAGCTGTGGCTCTCGGTCAGCCTGGCTACAGTGCTGAAAAGAAATCTTGCATTATTCTTATTCTCATCTATTAATGAAGAGTAGTAGGCTGCTCTCGCTTTACGCAGTGCTTTCTTATATTCATTGAGAGTAATATGCCAAATTAAACGAGATTCTTCAAGTTTAGTGGAACGCCATATCCTTTCAAGTTGTCTCGACTTTTGCTTTATTTTGCGGGTTTCGGCATTATGCCATGGAGCTAATCTATATCGTTTTATTTTCTTCTTTTTCAAAGGAGCAACAGAGTCTAATTGTATTCGCAGCGCATCTGTAGCACTATCAACAACATGATCAATTTGGGGTGGTGTACATTTTGTATAAGTTTCCTCCCTTACATGCAGACATGCTATCGAGTTAAGTATTGGTGGAATCTCTTCCTTAAATTTGGCTATAGCACTAACAGATAGGTTTCTGCTGCAAGAGCTTTTGACTAATGCTTTGTAGTCTAGTAACAGTACTTCAAAAGTTACTAAGAAATGGTCGGATAAAGCAGGATTATGCGGTTCGACTAATAGTTGCTCAATTTCAATACCATAAGTCAGAACAAGGTCGAGAGTGTGATTATAGCAGTGGGTTGGTTTATTTACACTCTGACAGAAACCAACATAATCTAATATAGAGTTAAATGCAACAGTAAGGCTATTTTTATCATCGTCAACATGAATATTAAAGTCACCTACGATAATTACTTTATCTGTTTTAAGTACCAAAGTTGATAAAAACTCAGAGAATTCTGATAAGAATTCTGAATAAGGACCTGATGCACGGTACACTGTAACAACTAAGATTGAATGCAAAGTTTTCCAGGTCGGATGTGTAAGACTAAAAACGAGGCCTTCAACGGAGGTATAATTTAATTTTGGTTTAGTATTGATAAGTAAACTTGAGTCAAAGATTGCTGCAACTCCACCTCCTCGGCCCGTGCCTCGGGCAATATGAGTATTGATATGGCTGGGTGGAGTGGCCTCATTTATGCTGACATATTCTTCATGTCTCAACCAAGTTTCAGTGAGACAGCATATATCAATATTATAATCTGATATTAAATCATTTACCAATATTGCTTTAGATGCTAGAGATCACATTTAATATTCCTGTTTTGTTGCACTGTAGTAGTTGTTACATTTACTTTTATTAGGTTATTATGTATGACACCTATTAGGTTTTACCTTAAATTGTCCTTGGGCAGACACACACACCGTTAATATTGGGTATTTTATTGGGTTCGGGATTCCTATGGATGACTGCCTAGGAGAGAGCGCAGAGAAGCGTGTAAGACTGCGACTCCGCCTCCTGGTCTCAACTCCAGTTTGTCATGGATTAAGTCCACAAAGCCCTGAAATGTTTGCCGAAATGAGATCTGCACCATCCAAAGTAGGATGAATGCCGTCTCTCTTAATCAGACCAGGTTTTCCCCAGAAGGCTGTCCAATTATTGACGAAGCCCACATTGTTTGCTGGGCACCACCAAGACAACCAGCGCTGAAATGATGACATGCAGCTATACATGTCATCATTGATCAGATTGGGGAGGGGACCAGAGAAGATTACGGTGTCCGACATTGTTTTAGCATAACTACACACCGACTCCACATTAAGTTTGGTGCATTCTGATTGGCGTATACGAACATCATTACCACCGACGTGAATAACAATCCTACTGTATTTACGTTTATTTTTAGCCAGCAGTTTAAGATGCGCCTCAACGTCGCCCGCTCTGGCCCCCGGAATGCATGTGACTGTGGAGGCTTCGGTCTCTAATTTCACGTGTCTCATAATAGAGCTACCAATAACCAGAGTTGGCTTCTCAGCGGGTGTCTCGCTGAGTGGGGAATATCTGTTAGATACGTGAACGGGTTGGTGGGGACCTGCGGGTTTCGCGTTATGCCCCTTCTGAACAGTCACCCAGTCTCCCTGCTGCTCGGGAGTTGCCGGGGGACGGCTAAGAGGAGCTACCTTTTGCCGGTCCGCAACGGCTAACATGGGCTTTACTGTAGCTGAGTTACTTTCTAAGATGCGGAGCCGGGCTTCTATGGCTATGATTCCCGCCTCCAACCTAACAACTATACTACATTTAACACATGTATCGGTACCAGTAAAGGAGGTAGGGAAGTAACCAAACATGAGACAGTTGTTAGAAATTAAAATCAATGTTTTGATAGCATAATGTACCCTAAACATACAGTCAGTTTAAATGCTGTTTTATACTGAAAAACCAGAAGTTCTTGTGCACAACCAGTTGTTAAGCTTTTATTCTGAAAATCCTTCATGACGACATCCGGGACTACCACCCATTAGTATAATTAAAGTGGCTATTGACGCCGTTAACATGTATTACATATAAAGTTATGAAAGAGATAAGGAGGAGAAAAGGCATGTGGAAGTAAGCAATGAATGTAAAATGTCGAAATCCTCTGTTTAACGCGATATCGGACACAGACGAACGAGAGGGGGAAGTCCCTTACGTCACTACAGCTCACAGAGAGGAGGAGCGAACAGCGAGCAAGCGGGAAGGACGAATGCTTGTAAGCTCTATTCTGCACGGCCAGCACTTGGGAGAGGAAGCTGCAGACTTTCTCTCCTGTCGAGCCATATCCTGTTTGTGACTTTACCGCGCCTTTTTATTAATTAAAGCAGTGGTTCCCAAACGGTGTGCCGTGGCACACTGGTGTGCCGTGAGGCAAGTCCGGGTGTGCCGTGAGATTTTGTGACAACCATACGTTATTATTGCAATATACAACTACACAAAAATTATTATTTTTTTATTTACTATATCAGTACTTTGTAGGTTTATATGTACGTAACCTGCGCGACTTGTGCGTCCACATCTCCACGTGCAGTGCTGCATAAACATGGCTGAGTCAGCGATAACTTTCGAGGGGTGGAGATGCCCATTATTTTGAGTTCGTCCGAAGAATAGACAGGAATGTGACGGTGAGGTGCAAACTGTGTCCAGGCCAGAAGCTGTTATCCACTGCTGTAAACACCACGTCAAACCTCAACACACACCTGCAAAGAACACTTGCTAAGGTGAAGCTACCGCACACGCTATTAGTTGTTTGTTTATATCACGCAGTCTGTTCTTCTTCTCTGTCTTCCGGTTGTTGCCTGTTTTGAATGACAAATACACACTAGCGCCGCCTGCTGGTAAGGAAAGTTATTGCCACTCACGCATGCGCAGTTTGTACGTGCTCGGCGAGTAAAGTAACGAGTTACTTTATGTAGATAGTAACGAAGTAGTGTAATATATTACTTTTTTTAAAGTAATACATTTATAATTTATAATTTGTAGTTCAGGACCATGGACAATGCAGCTTCCTTGCATTGACAGTTCTCTGTGCTGAATTTCTGCTGAGTTTCCTTTGCCTCATTTTTTATTTTGTGACCTGTCTGGTTTAAATGAGTGTGTTGCTGCTTTGATGAAGCCTAATTTGATAAAGTTTCAAATTAATTTCGGAAATATTTCGTAATATAGTTGTCTTTGTCACATTTTATTTGGCATTAGTAAATAATTATGCACATTTACAGATATTTTACATGATATGAGTGATCACACGTGTTATAAGGGCTATTTTGCACAATAGGTGTGCCTTGAGATTTTTACGTGTCCTCTGGTGTGCCTTGGGCACAAAAAGTTTGGGAACCACTGAATTAAAGTACCAATTTTGAACCTCCAGAGACTCCATTTAGTCTCCTTTTTAAGCTTCTCTTTCCTGGACACTGAGAATAAGAACACAGTTAACAATTGGTGACCCTGACGTGATTCTCGTTGCACCGGGAGAGATTATACACGCGGCTGTTGTCCGGAGCCGCTGGCAATCCCGTTCGACACACAGAGAGCTCAAACTACAGTAAAGAAGAAGCCTGTTACGTCAAAATTCTTCAATAGTTTATGCAGAACAATCTGAGGACTTGGACGTTGGACGGCTGCTTCCGGTTCCTGAAAATAGCTGGGAAATTAATCTTAAAACAACCACATTTATAACAATAACAATCATAACACGTGGCGTTGCATTTTCACAAGCAGGGTGAGTTCAAATTTCTTATTTTTCTTATATTTAACCCTGCATGCTATTCGTTTGTCTGTTATTACATGTCGGCAGAATGCTAATTGCTCCAAGAAGTGTTTTTTGTTACGTTTTTAGTTAACGTGAATGGTTTGAGGCTATTTAGCAGTCGGGATTGCTTGAGACAAAGAACACAATCACAGTGGAAGCTGAGAATATTGGAGTGAGTCTTTGTGTTTTTCTTATTAAAAAAGTCCTATTTGAGGAAAAGGCCTGAAAAGTTTGAAGCTTTCAGTGGTTGTTTTTTCTGTTTTCAAACAGACATTGCGTCTGGATTACGATGAGGAGTGCGACATTTGTGCGTTAGATATTACGATATTCTTCTGATTGTGTTTGATTAGCGTCTTGCTTTGTCCCATGATAGCGTGTTTAAACGGAAGAGATAACCATACTGGCTTTTAAAGTCAAAACATTACGGAGTGAGTATTTGTGTTAAAGACAGTGTGAGGCTGTTTTTCTTTTTAAAAGTTCTTTGTGTGATGGGGAAAATAATTTCAAAGTGTTTCTTGTTATGTTTTAATTTAACGTGAATGGTTTTAGGCCATTAAACAGTGGGGACTGTTTTAGACAAGAACACAGTTGAGTGAGTGTTTTAATTACAGCAAGGGGCTTTCTTATTAAAAAAAGTCCTATTTGAGGAAAAGGCCTGAAAAGTTTGAAGCTTTCAGTGGTTGTTTTTTCTGTTTTCAAACAGACATTGCGTCTGGATTACGACGAGGAGTGCGACATTCGTGCGTTAGATAGACGATATTCTTCTGATTGTGTTTGATTAGCGTCTTGCTTTGTCCCATTATAGCGTGTTTAAACAGAGGAGATAACCATACTGGCTCTTAAAGTCAAAACATTACGTACACAGGTTGAGGGCTGTGACGTAAGGGTATGAGGCCCATTTATAATTGTAAATTACATAGAAATGTTATTTTAAACTGCAGTGTTGTTTTGAGTTGAATTTTCTAGAATTAAAAGATCACCCTCATTATTTCAACTCCGCTCTGAGAGCCACGAGGTGTTTTCAAATCCCTTTGTTCTTCAGGTCAAAGGTTGGAAAATCAGTTGCCATCTTGTCTTGTCCTCGTGTTTACAATGAGCAATGGCAGTCGCCATTTCATGAAATGCTAATTTGAAAGTACTCAGTCCTACTCACATGAGGCTAGGCACTCCATCTTGAGAACGATAAATCATATTTCTTTGCAGAGTTGGAACTATAAAATAGACAGGTTATTTTAACGTGGGAAGTTTGGTATTTGTAGGGATCTGATTTAAATAGTTTCTTTTCTGCTAGGAAGTGTGAATTGACGTTTTTTTAAATAGTCCAGTTTGCAAATGTGTTTTGGTGTTTATGTGCTGTGTTGTTTTACCATAGTGTAATGTTCTTCCCTAGTGTAATTCTCTTTCCATTTTTAAGAAGAAAAATAAGCTTTTCTTGTTAAATAGGTTAGTTTTGCAACAGTAATCCCTAGTGGATTAAGCTGGAAATTACAATAGCGCGCTCTGCTGGTAGTGCAGAATTATCACCAATAGCTCTCAATAGCATTTTGAAGTTTAATTTTAAGTGTTATAAATAAACACATGCTTCATCGCCGAGATAGAATTGCAAGTGGTTTCTAATTATAAGATAAGAAACTTTACATAATACTTTTTCAAATAAGCAAACAAATGTATTGAAGCTAACACAAGTTAGGACATTTACACAATTTCATACACTTTGGTCACTGTACACAGTAGATTTAGATTTTCACCAGATTTCGAATTTTCATTTTTCAAAGTCAAAACCATACACTATACCATTTTTATTTTAGCATTTCCGATTTTCAAATTTGCATAATTTGTATCTTTTAATTAACTTTCTTAATATATACAAAAAACAAACAAAAAAAGACTTAAAAAAGCCCAGATTTAACGTTAGGTTCGGATGACATGGGATATTACTTATCAGGAACGACTGTGCTAGTCAGAGGATTGGTGCTTAATCTTTGATAACTTAATAATATTCATTCGAATAGGAAGAGAGCATGTCACCAAAACAAACTAAGCTGGGACTAGACACAGAGCCAGGCTCAACTGCAGATATCAAGGGAAGAATAAAAAATCAGATCGGATGCTTTAACAGCTCCAAATCTTAGAAGAAAGACATGGAGCCAAATGGAGAAACTGTTGCAACAATGGCAAACGAGAGGACTGTATCCAGCTGATGATCAACCAGCACCAACGAAAGCCCATAGAAAAGCTGTAATTGACCATGAAAATGGAAGCACTACAACTGAGACTCTTGAAGATGCAAATAGCTGAGAAAGATACCGAAGCTAATACAAACAAGAAAGCGGCAAGGCAAATGCTAGCTACATCAGGGATGGACATAGAACCAGAGAAGGCAGGTCAGACACCTCCAACAATTCAAGCTCAGGAAGTGCCAGAGATTCAGGTGCAGAATCAACAAAGAGGGGGAGGAGGTTTCCGAGGAAGACAAAGTGGCAGAGAAGGAGGGCGTTTCCAAGGAGGTAATCGATCAACAGGACAAGGTTTCCAAGGTGAAGGATGCTCCATATGTGGTCAGTTCTCACATTGGGCCAGATATTGTCCGCAACACAGGATGCTGCAAGTACCAGAATATCTTCCCACACAATTTTGGCAACAGCAAACACCTGCATATCATCCTACCCAAGTACAGCCGCAAGCACCGGCATACACTCCCATACAGCATCAACAAAAAGGACAATGGAGAGGAGAGCCACGATCAAGACGAAGAACAGATTAAGGCTGCTACAAATGTGGTCAGCTGACACATTGTTCCAGAGAGTGTCCACAGAACATTGCACCAAACAACGGCCCTCCATGCAATTACCCCGGGTAGGTTTCCATGATGACAACGGAGGCAGGGGGTCCCAGAGATGTCAAAGACGAACAGGGGTGCCAAACATGACCCAAATGCCACTGACACCCTGGTATCAATCACAGCAATGAGGAAGCTCAGAGGGCCAGACCAACAGATGATGCATCCTCAGCCCAAGGGTATTTTGAAACCCAGCTACATTGAGCCATATCTGTCAACACAGGAGGGAGAAGTTGAATGTTATTTAAAGAGATAGTGAGTAGCATATTGCATTTACACATAAAGCATCCACAGATTAGTAGAAGATTGAAACATAGTAGAACATTTAGCAGACTATTTTTGTAATTATGATAAGGATAGAGTTTACGAGTAATGTTGTTCCCCCACACAGAAAACTATTGTGTCTACACAGCTAGTGAGGTCAAGACGATGGGGTTTCCACTCAAAAATATGAAGACGGAAACCTAGTACTCGCCCAAGATGGAGGATCCATACCAAATCCTCCTGTTTACACCGACTGCAGTTCAAGGGGCGGCGATACACCTGACGTGGAGCTGTTGAGACCTAAAAACAGAAACTCCATTCTGCTGTGGTGAGGTCTGGCTACAAAGGGAGGTGTCCGATAAGGTCGCTTGTCTCAAACCAGTGAAGAAGTCAACAAGAACCCAGCAGAACTAGAGAGTGACTGTTAGCGGGAGAACAGTGACAGAGCGACAGAGACTGGCACAACATTTTCCAGCCAGTCAATCAATCAATCAATCAATGTTTATTTATATAGCCCAATATCACAAATGTTACATTTGTCTCAGTGGACTTTACAGTTTGTACAAAATATCAGTATGACAATACGACACCCTCTGTCCTTAGACCCTCACATCGTACAAGGAAAAACTTCCGAAGAAAACCCACAGTTTAAAGGGAAAAATGGGAGAAACCTCAGGGAGAGCAACAGAGGAGGGATCCCTCTCCCAGGACGGACAGACGTGCAATAGATGCCGTGTGTAAATTGAAAAGATAATACATTTGCAACATAGGTAGTCCAAATGTTTGGAAATGCATGTGTGTATAATAGGAAGATGAATCCACGAGGATATCCATCCAGGACCTATGATCCAGGACCACAGCCACGACTCAAGATCCAGGACAGAGGAGCGCAGGATCATCCATGACTCCGGATCCCGGCGTATACAGACACCAAAAAGAAAGACATTTGGGGAAGCTGGGTTAATCGGAACATGAGAGTACACAGGTATAGACAGAGAGAAGGAAGAAGTAAGATGTCCCCCGACAAACTAAGCCTATATCAGCAAAACTAGGGGCTGAATCTAATCAGCCCTAACTATAAGCTTTATCAAAAAGGAAGGTCTTAAGCGCACTCTTAAAAACGGATAGGGTGTCTGCCGCCCGAACACAAACTGGAAGCTGATTCCACAAATGTGGAGCTTGATAAGAAAAGGCTCTGGCTCCCATTGTACTTTTAGAGACTCTAGGAACAACCAACAACCCTGCATTCTTGGAACGCAATGCCCTAGTAGGACAGTAGGGTATAATGAGTTCTTTAAGGTAAGATGGCGCCTGCCCATTAAGGGCTTTGTAGGCGAGAAGAAGAATTTTAAATTCTATCCTGTGTTCTATAGGGAGCCAGTGTAAGGCAGCCAGAACAGGAGTAATGTGGTCCCTTTTCCTAACTCTGGTTAGTACACGAGCTGCAGCATTTTGAATCAGCTGAAGCGACTTGACTGACTTCTTGGTACACCCTGATAATAAAGAGTTACAATAATCCAGCCTTGAAGTAACAAATGCATGGACTAGTTTCTCTGCATCGTTTTGAGGCAAGATATGCCTGATTTTTGCAATGTTACGTAGATGGAAGTAGGCGGTCCTTGAAATTGATTTTATGTGGGCGTTAAAGGATAAATCCTGATCAAATATAACACCAAGATTCCTTACAGTCTCACTGGAGGCCAAATTAATGCCATCCATGGTTAATATATCCTTAGATAATTTGTTTCGTAGATTCTTCGGGCCAAGTACAATAACTTCAGTTTTGGTCGTGTTTAACATAAAAAAGTTTAAGGTCATCCACGTTTTTAAGTCCTTAAGGCAGTCTTGAATTTTATTTAGATGATTAATTTCATCAGGCTTGATTGATAAATATAGTTGAGTATCATCCGCATAACAATGAAAATGTACAGAATGATTCCTTATAATATTGCCTAACGGAAGCATATATAATGTGAACAAAATAGGTCCGAGCACTGAACCCTGTGGCACTCCATGGCTAACTTTGGTTTGCATGGAAGATTCATCATTGACACGTACAAACTGAGAGTGTTCAGATAGATAGGACCTAAACCAGTCTAAAGCAGTTCCCTGTATGCCAACTAAGTGCTCTAGTCTTTGCAATAGGATATCATGGTCGATAGTATCAAATGCAGCACTGAGATCGAGCAAAACAAGAATAGAGACACGTCCCTTGTCAGAGGCTATTAGAATGTCATTTGTGACTTTAACCAGAGCTGTCTCTGTGCTATGATGTGTTCTAAAGCCAGACTGAAAATCTTCAAATAAATCATTGTTTTTTAAGTAATCACACAGCTGTTTTGCGACCGCTTTCTCAAGAATTTTTGAGAGGAACGGAAGATTGGAAATAGGTCTATAATTGGCTAAAACCTCTGGATCGAGGTTGTGCTTTTTAAGAAGCGGTTTTATCACTGCTACTTTGAATGATTGTGGAACATAGCCTGATAATAAAGACATATTCATAATATTTAATAAATAAGTGCTAATTAATGGAAAAAACTTCCTTCAACAGCTTAGTTGGAATTGGGTCTAACATACACGTTGATGGTTTAGAAGAGAGAATCATTGAATTTAATTGTTCAAGGTTTATGGCTGAAAAGCATTCTAGTTTACTATCTAGTGTAATATTAGAACTTACGTTTCCGGGAGCTGTTGATAACACTATACTGGTCAAAGGCAAGAGGTCATTAATTTTGTTTCTAAGAGTAACAATTTTATCATTAAAAAAGCACATAAAATCATTACTACTGAGTGCTATGGGAATAGAAGGCTCAATCGAGCTGTGGCTCTCTGTCAGCCTGGCTACAGTGCTGAAAATAAATCTTGCATTATTCTTATTCTCATCTATTAATGAAGAGTAGTAGGCTGCTCTCGCTTTACGCAGTGCTTTCTTATATTCATTGAGAGTAATATGCCAAATTAAACGAGATTCTTCAAGTTTAGTGGAACGCCATATCCTTTCAAGTTGTCTCGACTTTTGCTTTATTTTGCGGGTTTGGGCATTATGCCATGGAGCTAATCTATGTTGTTTTATTTTCTTCTTTTTCAAAGGAGCAACAGAGTCTAATTTTATTCGCAGCGCATCTGTAGCACTATCAACAACATGATCAATTTGGGGTGGTGTACATTTTGTATAAGTTTCCTCCCTTACATGCAGACATGCTATCGAGTTAAGTATTGGTGGAATCTCTTCCTTAAATTTGGCTATAGCACTAACAGATAGGTTTCTGCTGCAGGAGCTTTTGACTAATGCTTTGTAGTCTCGTAACAGTACTTCAAAAGTTACTAAGAAATGGTCGGATAAAGCAGGATTATGCGGTTCGACTAATAGTTGCTCAATTTCAATACCATAAGTCAGAACAAGGTCGAGAGTGTGATTATAGCAGTGGGTTGGTTTATTTACACTCTGACAAAAACCAACAGAATCTAATATAGAGTTAAATGCAACAGTAAGGCTATTTTTATCATCGTCAACATGAATATTAAAGTCACCTACGATAATTACTTTATCTGTTTTAAGAACCAAAGTTGATAAAAACTCAGAGAATTCAGATAAGAATTCTGAATAAGGACCTGGTGCACGGTACACTGTAACAAATAAGATTGGCTGCAAAGTTTTCCAGGTCGGATGCGTAAGACTAAAAACAAGACTTTCAAAGGAGGTATAATTTAATTTTGGTTTAGTATTGATAAGTAAACTTGAGTCAAAGATTGCTGCAACTCCACCTCCTCGGCCCGTGCCTCGGGCAATATGAGTATTGATATGGCTGGGTGGAGTGGCCTCATTTATGCTGACATATTCTTCATGTCTCAACCAAGTTTCAGTGAGACAGCATATATCAATATTATAATCTGATATTAAATCATTTACCAATATTGCTTTAGATGCTAGAGATCTTATGTTTAAGAGACCACATTTAATATTCCTGTTTTGTTGCACTGTAGTAGTTGTTACATTTACTTTTATTAGGTTATTATGTATGACACCTCTATTAGGTTTTACCTTAACTTGTCCTTGGGCAGACACACACACCGCTAATATTGGGTATTTTATTGGGTTCGGGATTCCTATGGATGACTGCCTAGGAGAGAGCGCAGAGAAGCGTGTAAGACTGCGACTCCGCCTCCTGGTCTCAACTCCAGTTTGTCATGGATTAAGTCCACAAAGCCCTGAAATGTTTGCCGAAATGAGATTTGCACCTTCCAAAGTAGGATGAATGCCGTCTCTCTTAATCAGACCAGGTTTTCCCCAGAAGGCTGTCCAATTATTTACGAAGCCCACATTGTTTGCTGGGCACCACCAAGACAACCAGCGCTGAAATGATGACATGCGGCTATACATGTCATCATTGATCAGATTGGGGAGGGGACCAGAGAAGATTACGGTGTCCGACATTGTTTTAGCATAACTACACAGATGGATATCCATCCAGGACCTATGATCCAGGACCACAGCCACGACTCAAGATCCAGGGCTCGCGATCCAGGACAGAGGAGCGCAGGATCATCCATGACTCCGGATCCCAGCGTATATAGACACCAAAAAGAAAGACATTTGGGGAAGCTGGGTTAATCGGAACATGAGAGTACACAGGTATAGACAGAGCGAAGGAAGAAGTAAGATGTCCCCCGACAAACTAAGCCTATATCAGCAAAACTAGGGGCTGAATCTAATCAGCCCTAACTATAAGCTTTATCAAAAAGGAAGGTCTTAAGCGCACTCTTAAAAACGGATAGGGTGTCTGCCGCCCGAACACAAACTGGAAGCTGATTCCACAAATGTGGAGCTTGATAAGAAAAGGCTCTGGCTCCCATTGTACTTTTAGAGACTCTAGGACAGGGGTGGGCAAACTTTTAGGCTCGGGGGCCACTATGAGTTTTACAATTTGACAGGCGGGCCGGGCCAGTAGCAGATGGATGGAGAGTGTTTGTGTGAACAAATACAAATTACAAGTAAAAGCCATTACCTGAAAAAGTTAAGAAAACTTACATTTCCTTTCAGTGGGAACAGTGTTGTTGGTCACCCTTTTTTGCCAGTGGATCAAAGTTTGGTGTCAGTTTGGTTGTGGCAATTCTCAGGACATATCTGAGGTGTTCATCAGTTAACTGGGATCTGTGACGTGATTTGTTGATGTTCATCACGCTGAACACACGTAGGTAGAGCCAAACAACACCAGCATCCTCTGTGCCATCCTCCTAATGTTTGGAAACGTGGCTTCGCTTAGTGAAGCATAAAACTCCTCCAGTTTGAGGGAGTTGAACTTCTACTTTAAGACGGAGTCACATTGAAGATCAATCAGTTCCAATTGCAACTCCTGCGGCGCTGTTTCACAGTCTTGTGACAGGGGACATGAAACCAGCTGAAGTGACTTTTCGATTTTTTTTTAGCTCTGGAAAATCGTCAGCTTTCCCGATTAACTCCAAAAATGAGCTAATCTCCCCTTTAAGCTCCCACACTCGTCGACATACTTTCCCCAAATGTAACCAGCGGACATGAGAATGATAAAGCAAGTCCTGGTGATCAGCATCCGTTTCCTCAAGGAACTTAATAAATTGACGATGCTGAAGTTCCCTCGCTCGTAAACAGTTAACGAGTTTTATGACTGGCTCCACAACATGATCAAGTTGCAATACAGATTTACACAGGGCTTCCTGATGGATTATGCAGTGCAGGAAAATGACATCCAGCTCAGGATTTTCCTCTTTCACCTTATCCTGGATTCTTTTCAGCAGCCCGACTTTTTTTCCTGTTAAGTTTGGCGATCCATCTGTGGTGACATTGGCAAGTTTACTCCAAGGTAGCCTCTCGATGACATACAGTTCTTAAGACCCAAACTGCGTTTTACGTCGCTGATTTTCTCCGCAACACCGCTCACAACATCAATAGAGGACTGCGTCGGGTAGTTTTTAATCATACAAAGCCAGATTAAATAAAATAACTACTTCTCCAGCCTTATACCTTTCTCCAGAGTGCCATGGTGCATTGTTTATTAATGTGTTTCAGTGGCATTACCGCCCGCTCGTCCACCGGAGATTATTCTCCCGTTAGCTCACAGCAGCGGCCGCTGGAAAGTATTTACTGTCCGACTGTCACACAAGCAGCTGAGAAATATTCCCCATCCCCAACAGTGAATGTGTGTCAGTCTGAATTGATGCTGTTTGGCATCACAACGCTGTTTCTCTGGCATTCTACAGATGATGTTAGCATAGCAACCGAAGCTAATCAGACTATATTGACTACTTGTTATCATATTGTGGCATAAATCGGCACATTTTACCGGCGTAGTTTTCGTTATGATTTGACTTGTGATGGCCACATGTAGCCCATGTATTGATTCCATCCGATAGCTGCAATAATACAAAACAGGAAAACATCTGCCTCTTCACAATTGTCAATAACGGTGAACGGATGGTCATTAAAGTAAGGTAAAATAAACAGAATCACACTAAGCTGGTTAGTGTTGCCTGACTTTATATAAGTGTTTTTTATAAGTGTGTGGTTGCGTTTTAGTCGCTTTGCTCAGCGCTACTTGTTACAACTTGTATTCGCTGTTCTCGCCATGATTGCTCAGGTTAATCTCAATTTCCTCCATTGTAAGGGTGACGTGTGCGGTTTTTAGATCCTGCGGTCATTACTATAATTTGGACAATTTTGTACCAATATTCGGCGGGCCGGATTAAAAAGTCCAACAGGCTGTATGTGGCCCGCGGGCCTTAGTTTGCCCATGCGTGCTCTAGGAACAACCAACAACCCTGCATTCTTGGAACGCAATGCCCTAGTAGGACAGTAGGGTATAATGAGTTCTTTAAGGTAAGATGGCGCCTGCCCATTAAGGGCTTTGTAGGCGAGAAGAAGAATTTTAAATTATATCCTGTGTTCTATAGGGAGCCAGTGTAAGGCAGCCAGAACAGGAGTAATGTGGTCCCTTTTCCTAACTCTGGTTAGTACACGAGCTGCAGCATTTTGAATCAGCTGAAGCGACTTGACTGACTTCTTGGTACACCCTGATAATAAAGAGTTACAATAATCCAGCCTTGAAGTAACAAATGCATGGACTAGTTTCTCTGCATCGTTTTGAGGCAAGATATGCCTGATTTTTGCAATGTTACGTAGATGGAAGTAGACGGTCCTTGAAATTAATTTTATGTAGGGGGTTAAAGGATAAATCCTGATCAAATATAACACCAAGATTCCTTACAGTCTCACTGGAGGCCAAATTAATGCCATCCATAGTTAGTATATCCTTAGATATTTTGTTTCGTAGATTCTTCGGGCCAAGTACAATAACTTCAGTTTTGGTCGTGTTTAACATCAAAAAGTTTAAGGTCATCCACGTTTTTAAGTCCTTAAGGCAGTCTTGAATTTTATTTAGATGATTAATTTCATCAGGCTTGATTGATAAATATAGTTGAGTATCATCCGCATAACAATGAAAATGTACAGAATGATTCCTTATAATATTGCCTAACGGAAGCATATATAATGTGAACAAAATAGGTCCGAGCACTGAACCCTGTGGCACTCCATGGCTAACTTTGGTTTGCGTGGAAGATTCATCGTTAACACGTACAAACTGAGAGCGTTCAGATAGATAGGACCTAAACCAGTCTAAAGCAGTTCCCTGTATGCCAACTAAGTGCTCTAGTCTTTGCAATAAGATATCATGGTCGATAGTATCAAATGCAGCACTGAGATCGAGCAAAACAAGAATAGAGACATGTCCCTTGTCAGAGGCTATTAGAATGTCATTTGTGACTTTAACCAGAGCTGTCTCTGTGCTATGATGTGTTCTAAAGCCAGACTAAAAATCTTCAAATAAATCATTGTTTTTTAAGTAATCACACAACTGTTTTGCGACCGCTTTCTCAAGAATTTTTGAGAGGAACGGAAGATTGGAAATAGGTCTATAATTGGCTAAAACCTCTGGATCGAGGTTGTGCTTTTTAAGAAGCGGTTTTATCACTGCTACTTTGAATGATTGTGGAACATAGCCTGATAATAAAGACATATTCATAATATTTAATAAATAAGTGCTAATTAATGGAAAAACTTCCTTCAACAGCTTAGTTGGAATTGGGTCTAACATACACGTTGATGGTTTAGAAGAGAGAATCATTGAATTTAATTGTTCAAGGTTTATGGCTGAAAAGCATTCTAGTTTACTCTCTAGTGTAATATTAGAACTTACGTTTCCGGGAGCTGTTGATAACTGGTAATGGATACCAGTTAATGGATAACTGGTCAAAGGCAAGAGGTAATTAATTTTGTTTCTAAGAGTAACAATTTTATCGTTAAAAAAGCACATAAAATCATTACTACTGAGTGCTATGGGAATAGAAGGCTCAATCGAGCTGTGGCTTTCTGTCAGCCTGGCTACAGTGCTGAAAAGAAATCTTGCATTATTCTTATTCTCATCTATTAATGAAGAGTAGTAGGCTGCTCTCGCTTTACGCAGTGCTTTCTTATATTCATTGAGAGTAATATGCCAAATTAAACGAGATTCTTCAAGTTTAGTGGAACGCCATATCCTTTCAAGTTGTCTCGACTTTTGCTTTATTTTGCGGGTTTCGGCATTATGCCATGGAGCTAATCTATGTTTTATTTTCTTCTTTTTCAAAGGAGCAACAGAGTCTAATTGTATTCGCAGCGCATCTGTAGCACTATCAACAACATGATCAATTTGGGGTGGTGTACATTTTGTATAAGTTTCCTCCCTTACATGCAGACATGCTATCGAGTTAAGTATTGGTGGAATCTCTTCCTTAAATTTGGCTATAGCACTCACAGATAGGTTTCTGCTGCAGGAGCTTTTGACTAATGCTTTGTAGTCTCGTAACAGTACTTCAAAAGTTACTAAGAAATGGTCGGATAAAGCAGGATTATGCGGTTCGACTAATAGTTGCTCAATTTCAATACCATAAGTCAGAACAAGCAGTGGGTTGGTTTATTTACACTCTGACAAAAACCAACAGAATCTAATATAGAGTTAAATGCAACAGTAAGGCTATTTTTATCATCGTCAACATGAATATTAAAGTCACCTACGATAATTACTTTATCTGTTTTAAGTACCAAAGTTGATAAAAACTCAGAGAATTCAGATAAGAATTCTGAATAAGGACCTGGTGCACGGTACACTGTAACAAATAAGATTGGCTGCAAAGTTTTCCAGGTCGGATGCTTAAGACTAAAAACGAGACTTTCAAAGGAGGTATAATTTAATTTTGGTTTAGTATTGATAAGTAAACTTGAGTCAAAGATTGCTGCAACTCCACCTCCTCGGCCCGTGCCTCGGGCAATATGAGTATTGATATGGCTGGGTGGAGTGGCCTCATTTATGCTGACATATTCTTCATGTCTCAACCAAGTTTCAGTGAGACAGCATATATCAATATTATAATCTGATATTAAATCATTTACCAATATTGCTTTAGATGCTAGAGATCTTATGTTTAAGAGACCACATTTAATATTCCTGTTTTGTTGCACTGTAGTAGTTGTTACATTTACTTTTATTAGGTTATTATGTATGACACCTCTATTAGGTTTTACCTTAACTTGTCCTTGGGCAGACACACACACCGCTAATATTGGGTATTTTATTGGGTTCGGGATTCCTATGGATGACTGCCTAGTAGAGAGCGCAGAGAAGCGTGTAAGACTGCGACTCCGCCTCCTGGTCTCAACTCCAGTTTGTCATGGATTAAGTCCACAAAGCCCTGAAATGTTTGCCGAAATGAGATCTGCACCATCCAAAGTAGGATGAATGCCGTCTCTCTTAATCAGACCAGGTTTTCCCCAGAAGGCTGTCCAATTATTGACGAAGCCCACATTGTTTGCTGGGCACCACCAAGACAACCAGCGCTGAAATGATGACATGTAGCTATACATGTCATCATTGATCAGATTGGGGAGGAGACCAGAGAAGATTACGGTGTCCGACATTGTTTTAGCATAACTACACACCGACTCCACATTAAGTTTGGTGCATTCTGATTGGCGTATACGAACATCATTACCACCGACGTGAATAACAATCCTACTGTATTTACGTTTATTTTTAGCCAGCAGTTTAAGATGCGCCTCAACGTCGCCCGCTCTGGCCCCCAGAATGCATGTGACTGTGGAGGCTTCGGTCTCTAATTTCACGTGTCTCATAATAGAGCTACCAATAACCAGAGTTGGCTTCTCAGCGGGTGTCTCGCTGAGTGGGGAATATCTGTTAGATACGTGAACGGGTTGGTGGGGACCTGCGGGTTTCGCGTTATGCCCCTTCTGAACAGTCACCCAGTCTCCCTGCTGCTCGGGAGTTGCCGGAGGACGGCTAATAGGAGCTACCTTTTGCCGGTCCGCACCGGCTAACATGGGCTTTACTGTAGCTGAGTTACTTTCTAAGATGCGGAGCCGGGCTTCTATGGCTATGATTCCCGCCTCCAACCTAACAACTATACTACATTTAACACATGTACCGGTACCAGTAAAGGAGGTAGGGAAGTAACCAAACATGAGACAGTTAGAGCAGGAAATAGCACCCGAGGGTGGGGAAAGAGCCATGGCTAGCTATCAAGCTAAAGTAGCTACCGTTAGCAAACCCGAAAAGAGTGTAGGCAACTGTGGAGTTACAGTCGCTAAGAGAAGGAGAGTTGTGAGTGCTTAAGTTATAGTAACGTGTGATTACAACGTCAGGCTGTTGCTGTGATCATGAGTTTTAAAACGATCGATTAAGTTAAGATAATAAGCTATCAGCAACAGAACAGGCACACGGGATACCCGGAGATGACAACAACCGGAAGTTACAACATGCTTACCGCAATAGTGGTCCGTGTAGAAACTCCCAGCCAGTACATAGATAGACCCCGTCAGAAGACCGGGGCTGTGTTTAAAGGGGAACTTCATTTATTGTTAGTGGAAGTGTAGTTTTTTTAGTCAAACAATTATGTGATTTATGGAGTCAGATTACATTTTTCTCATAAACACAATTTTATAATCGGTCTGAAGTATCTGTTTTAAGGCAATGAGCTGCAGATTAAATAACATAACACTGATTGAGAGCTTGGATGAAGAAGTTGTAGGGATTTTACAACAGTTTCAAGAATCAGTTTTTATTTATTTATTCTTGAGTAACTTTACTGATTTATAATGTAGTGCGTAAGGCAATATATCATTTTGAGTAAGGGGCACCAGCCCTTCATGCATGTCACCCTCTGTGAGAATAGTTCGCATTTTCTCTCTAGTTTAGAGAAATATTATGTTATCATATCTTTGTTCAGCAGTATCAAACAATCCTCTAATCCTAGAATTATTGAGACGCATTAGCGACACCAGGGGTATTGTTTTTCGCAGCAACAATGATGCATAATACCAGGACAAAAGCCATTATTGCAACAAGTAAACCATTTTTTGTGCTAATGGCAGATTTGAGTGAATATGTTTTTATACCATCAGAAAGCCATACATCATACGATATGTTGTACGCCTTATGGGTACACGGAGAAGTTATATTTATTTAATGCAACGTTATGGGTTTTACATGTCCTGTTCAGAATAGGGTAATCATTGCAATATTAATTGAGCATGTTCTGCTCAAAGGAGGGAGTGTCATGATTATACAGATATGTTGATTTCAGTGACGTTGTAGTTAATAAATAATAACATGTAGTTAATAATAGGTCTCATAACGACAAAAGGTATGCCGACGCTTGGGCCTCCTCCAAGGAGGGAGTGGTCCAGTTTTAGATATTAGACGAATAAAAGTAATGAATATGTCAAGCTACAGAGATACCAGACGAGTCACCAGAAGAAACTCCTGTTCGGCCAGGTGATTGGGTGAGGGTGAAAGTTCACAAAAGACAGTGAGCTGATCCCCGGTGGACGGAACAGTGAGAAGTTGTAACGAACTTCACACGCGCTCCGGTTTAAAGGTAAAGAAAAAGGAGCAAATTGACACCACCTCACACATTGTCACCCTTCACTGGCAACTTCCAGAAAATGATTGGGAGTTAGGACTGATTTGGCAGAGCTAGAACAAAACAATAAATAGAAATAAGATAAAGATAGAAACAGCTCAAAAGACGAATTGTCTATAGATTTTTATAGATTGTACACTAAAGTGAAAACCTATTTTTTGTTTTATATCTGAAAAAGAGTCCAATTTTTGTATACGTTATTATAGTACTCATTATTTAAATTCTGTAACTGACACAACCATGGAGAAAATAGAGATGATGTCAAGAACAGAGCCAAACCAATTGTGGGGTCCCCTAGGGATAAGAGTCAGAATAGCATTGTTGATTGTGCTCATTACACTTGGCACCTTTCTGGTTGGATGGGGAGTACAATATCAAGTAAGACATGGATCCATTAGTCCACTCATAGATAATGCCCACATCACTAACAAAACTCCAGCTGTGTTTCAGAGAGTTTCACTTATCCCCAGAGCCAAAAGATCAGCTGAGCAACAAGAGGAGGAGTTAGAAATACTCGGTCCCAAAGGTGAGGCGGTTACAATCAAGATGATTCACCCCCCATATATGCAGTTCTTGTATCAAATGATGAGATGGGTTTAAGTGATCGGGATATGTAAGTGATGGGGATTTACAGATTAGAGGAATCTCCAAATACACTGGATCCATGTTTTAGTCTGTACCAGAAATACCCCCTGTTAAGTTTATGGACAACCGACCGGAGACCTGAGCACAATTATTGAAAATGATTACAGTAGAAACAGGCTACTAACCCACAATTACAGCTTTGTACGTACAAACTCTATGAACAAAATTCCGCAGCAGATTGTGGCGACATTGCAGATATGTCCAGTCACAAAAGTTACTTATGTTCTAAATAACAGTGAGATTTAAAGTGATGGAGAAAATATGGGGACGTTCTTTTATAGTGTGTGAAATATGTGGTGCTTAAAACATGTAGGTATTTCAATTTATGGAAGAAGATGGTTTCCTGAAAGAGTTATTTGGAGTAGCCATGTTACAGTGGGTGAAAACAATGTTTACCACACTGGGCTCACAGGGAGGGGGGGGCCAGAGCTGCAACGAGCCGTTTAGTGGAGAGAGTGAATACTGCTGAATACACATACTTTACAGAGATGCTGTATGCGAAACCAATGTGAGTTTGGAAAATTGCACAATATAAATCTATTCTAGTAGTAGACCTCAACAATGGAATTATGATCAGTGGAAATGGCCATGACATGGGACCTTTAAAGGAGAAACATATCTGCCATAGGTGAAAATTCCTGAATTGAAAGTCCTTGTTAAAGGAGGGAGTAATTATCACATGCTCGGGCACCCAAGGTTCCACACACTGTTAAAGGGGTCAGCATAGTTCTTCAAGTAGACCAGAATTGAAGATAAATGAATATAATGAGTTAGTGATATTCCACTGGTTTTCACACCATTTCAGGGACTTTATCACTGCATTAGAACAGACCACCCAAATCCATCAAGTAGGAACTGTTAAGTGATGAAATTCTACAACTGTTGTAACTGACCAAAATCTTCTCCCAGGAATGACAGTCTAGAATGCCGTATCCCAGAGTAGATGTTTGGTGGTACTATGGAACTAAAACCTTGTACTAAGTCTTGCCACAGGATTGGGCTGGGACCTGTGCACTAGCACAGCCAGTGATGTTTTTTATGCAGTTAATCAACATGGCGAAACACCCCAAAGCCAGTAGGGCTAAGAGACCAGTCCCAGGGGGAGTTTAGGCTCCACAGTGTACAAGGATAGCATAGGGGCACCCAGGGGAGGCCTAGATGTTGCATTGCATGTCCTAACGTAGAACATATTACATATTATATTACTTTCATACCTTAAATGGTATGAAAGGAGGGAGGGTACATTTCTCATGAGGAGACAGTTACAAATGCTAGCAGAACAGGACGAACCACCCCCATATACCGATGTTGATGGAAATGATGAAATCATGTGAAGAAGTGAGCAAACTAAAATGCTAAAATGGAGTGAATTCATTTCATGATATTATACTATTCCAAGATAGTTTATTTTTATTTTTCAATTTACTTTACACTATTCCAAGAAAGTTTATTTTATTCTTCATTATTTTATACTATTCTAATATGGTAGATTTCATGTTTTATAAATCATTGCTATTCTAAAATGGTTAGTTTCTTTTCACTTTGTAAAAACAAGTGCCTTAACACTGAGCGTGGTATGAGAACGGTTTCTGTGAAAGGAGGGGGAAAGAAATGTTCTGATACCAAGCCATTGCTGCTATTTTGAAGAATGATATTGAATGTTAACACTAGAAGTTATGCACAAGGGAAAACTATTATGTTTGAACACAGACAAAGTATTTTTGTAAAGTTGAGGCTATTTGAACCATTCCATTTTGATTGTATGTTTTTGATATGAGTTATGTATTATGCAAAGTTCAGATGAAGAACTCATTGATTTCAGTATTATACACACCTTTTAGGTGTGTAAGGAGGGACTGCTAGAAATTAAAATCAATGTTTGATAGCATAAAGTAGCTTAAACATACCGTCAGTTTAAATGCTATTTTATTCTGGAAAAAAACGGAAGTTCTCAATACTAAGCTTTTATTCTGAAAATCCTTCATCTCCGGTTAGCATTTAGCATGTGGCTAATATATAATTTCCTATAGATGTGAATTTAGCAGCGAAATGACATGGAGTGATGCACACCGAAACCTACTGATTTAACACTACAACTAATTGAACCAAGAGATTATTATTGCTGAATATTAAATGAAGGTACAGTTTATTTGAATACGTTATTGTTTACAGACGTGGGTAGCATGTGACAACATCCGGAACTACCGGAAACCAAAATGCTGTGAAGTATTTCCTGTATTTTTTAGAGTGTTGATTTTAGCGTTTGAAATGTATTTAGATGAAAAGTCATGAAAGAGATTAGGAGGAGAAGAGGCGTGTCTAGTTATACAATGAATGTAAAATGTCGAAATCCTCCGTTTAACGCAATATCGGACACAGAAGAACGAGGGGGAAGTCTCCTACGTCACCACAGCCCCTAGAGAGGAGGAGCAAACAGCCAGCAAGCGGGAAAGATGAAGGCTTGTGGTCTCTCTTCTGGACGGCCACCACAGGGAGAGGAAGCTGCAGCCTTTCTCTCCTGACTCAACAATATCCTGTTTGTAACATTACCGCGCCATATTTTTAATTAAAGTAACCATTTAAATCTTCTCAGAGACTCCATTTAGTCTCCTTTTAAAGCTTCTCTCCTGGACGCGAGAATAACGAACACAGCATAACAAGACAAGGAAAAACATTTAGTTTCGAGGCCATAGTATTGGCGTAACGAATGCCAAAAAGGCAACAGAGTGGCAGCATGTGGCAGATGGTGTCAACTCTGCATCAGCGCACTGTCGCGGAAATTAAAAAGAAGTGGTCAGACATTAAGGTGGACGCCAAAAAACACCAGGCAGAGTGTGTGTGCCACAGGAGGGGGAAAGGGGGCACCGGAGCTCACCCCTATGGATGAAAGGCTGGCCGGTATAATCGGTGAATCCCTGCTGAGTGGAGTGGTGACGGAGGCAGATGGGGACACCGATGTTAAGGTTGCACCGGATGAACCAGGTAACCATATTTATATGCCCTACCCGTGTTTGAAATGAGAGTAAACCAAATGCAAGTTGTGTGATATCTGCTGGTAGCCATATGTCAATAAAACAATACGTGTATTTAGAAAAACAAATCATAACTTTAATAACAAAATCATTTGTCGTAGATGCTGGTTCCAGCGGGGTAGGGGGACAGTGTACCGAGGAAGTGTACCGAGTTTTTAAATCAACACTTAAAACTCACTTTTTCTCTCTGGCTTTTGTTTAATTATTTATTTATTTAGTTATCCACAGAATTGATACTATTTTTAACATTATTAAATGTTATTAATATTATTGGGGTTTTATGGGGTTTCAGTTTTTCATGATTAGTAGGTTGGGGGCGGGGAGACCTTAGAGAAGGTTCTGACTGGACTGACTGGTTGCTACGTCTGGTTGCTTGGAGCTGAGTTGGTATAACCCTGAATTAGATTAGAACATTTTAGAAATATGAGGAATAACCTCTTGGTTTTATAAACCGTTTTGTAATTACTTCTTCATCCATTATTGGATCTCTGCGGGGTTTTCTTTTAAAACCCTAAACCCCCCCTTGGGGTTGGTCCCTCTGCGGAACTAAGGTCCGGTAGAGGGGGATGGGGCACAGAGTCGCTTATCCAGGCGGGGGAGTGCATCTGACGAAGAGATAGGTTGTTGTGCTCTCTATCTCTGTTTCTTATCCTACATTTTCACCCTGGACTAGAGGGAAAGCGTTCTTGGACGCCTTTTCAGCTCCGTTTCTTACTATATTCTTCCTACCCCGTTTACCTTGAACTATTCTAGGAGAGTGTGTTGACGTTGACTCGTTGGGCCTTTCCTCCTGTACTTGTTTTTTCCCCAGTTCTTTCCTTTAACTGAATCTAGGAGAGGGCATTTAGGCCTCTCTACTTCCTTCTTTTGATTAGTTTAGTTTTTCACCCCCTTTCCCTTGAACTAATTTATACAGGAGAGTGCATTTACGTAGTTACGTTGTGCCTCTCGGCGTATACTTTGACTTTCTGTCTCTTTGGAGAGTGCTAGTACGTTGGATACGTTGGGCCTTTTCACTGTTGTCCCTATTCACTAGTATCCCATGTCCCCTCTTCATAATTTGGGTCTTCATAATTTCCACCCTATTCTAAGGGGAAGCATGATGGTGCCTTTTCATTTCAATTTCTGGCTTTGTGTTTCTTCACCTCTTACTCGTTTAATATTTAGGAGAGTGCATTTACGTAGTCACGTTGTGCCTCTCTTCCTCTGTTTCTGGCTGTTCTTTTCATACCCTTGTTTCTCCTCTGAAGAGAAGAAATACTATTCTAAAAAGGAGCTGACGTTGCGTTCCAATAGTCCATTTAGCTTAGGAACCTTCCTAACCAAGTGAAATGACCCGGAAGTCCCTCAGTGGCAGCCATGATAAGTGCCGTTCCAATTCTCTAAAAGAAAGGAAAGGAGGTTTCAAACTTCCTTTATAACCTCCTTTAGCTTAGGAACCACTGGACCTCCCTTGACGAAAGGAGAGGAGAAAATGCTGCCCCACAATGCATTGCAGCCGCAGCATTTGCCACGGAAACAACCGATTATGACCGAGAAATGATATCATGAAAGTTACGAGGCTTATTAAGCATTTTAAAACGTATTTGGTAAGTTGCCAAAGTGCTTTGTTCTGAACGTTCATCAGTATTATAATCAAAAAGAGAAATATGAACGTTAGTTTTGACTGAAATGATCAAATAAAGTCAACATTTCACAGTGTTTACTGAGCTGTGTGGGGTTTGTTCCAACTTTTAAAATATGTTTGAATGGTGATATACACACTGATAGATGGTAAGGACTAACGTATTAATGTGGACCGGAGGGAGAGGGTGACGAGCATAAGTTTCACTTTCCTTTTTTATTTCAATTCCAACTTTGGTCATGAAGAATATGTTTCTCTGTTGTCCACGTTCATAAAGCATAAAGCAACAGCATCAGAGCATGGTGCAGAGTCTTATTATACATCCATGTTGTAGTCCGCTATAGAAAACTGTATTTTCCATAGTTTCCCCACAGCAGCAGACGCACATTTATGACGTCCGCTGGCGCATCATAAACACGTCGGATAGTGAAAGTGCATTCGAATTCTCTAAAGTACCGCAGTCTCTTCTCCTAAATCCTTTTGAATTCTCCTATCCACTATCCCTTAACCCCGTGACGTTTCACTCAGAGGTCAAGGAATAGGAGATAGGGTTAGAATTTAGGAGCTGATTTTTGGATTATCGGAACGCAACCATGGTGTCTCTTCACTTGTACATTTGAGGGGTGTTAGAAATTAAAATCAATGTTTTGATGGCATAATGTACCTTAAATGTACCTTTAGTTTAAATGCTGTTTTATACTGAAAAACCAGAAGTTCTTGTGCACAACCAGTTAGACTTTTATTCTGAAAATCCTTCACCTCCGGTTAGCATTTAGCATGAGGCTAATATACCATTTCCTATAGAGGTGAATTTAGCAGCGATATGATATGATGGTGCACACCGAAACCTACTGATTTCAACACTACAACTATAGACGTCGAGATATTATTATTGTTGGATATTAAATGAAGGTACAGTTTATTTGAGTAAGTTATCGTTTACAGATGTGGGTAGCATGTCACAACATTCGGAGTGACCGGAAATCGAATTGCTGTGAAGGATTTCCTGTATTTTTTGGAGTGTTGATTACAGCGTTTGGAATGTGTTGAATGGAAAGTCATGAAAGAGTTAAGGAGGAGAAAAGGAGTGTTTAGATATATATTGAATGTACAATGTCTGTATACTGTGATATGTGTAACAACGGACATTAATTAGTCGGAGAGCCGGCCCCCAGGGAGGAGCCTGCAGAAGCTATATAACAGCAGCACCTGGGCGGTTCGGCCTCTTTTCTCTGCTAGCGAGGGCCAGAGGCAGCTGCTTTTCTGTCGGACAATATCCTGTTTGTGACTTTACCGCGCCTTTTTTATTAATTAAAGTACCAATTTGAAAACATCTCAGAGACTCCATTTAGTCTCCTTTTTAAGCTTCTCTTTCCTGGACGCGAGAATAACCATCACAGTTAACAGGGGTCAGAGTTCATATGGTGAGGGATTCCATGAGCGGTATGCGCCGGCCTGTGCCTTTACCTTGGACTTCTAATAGAACTGCTCGGGTCTTGATAGATTGAGTGGGGAAGTTCATGAGATCTTTCTAGAGGGTTATCAAGAATAACTTTTATCCAATTACCTTTTCCCTGTGTCTGTGTATTCTCTTGTTCCGATTAACCCAGCCAAATATTTTTTTTTTTCTTGTTTTGTATCTATATCTACACCGGGATCCGGAGTCGAGGCTGATCCTCTTGCTGTAGTCCTGTGTCTTGGATCCTCTATCCAGAGTTCTGGATTAAGTCGTGGACGTTCGGGTCGTGTCTGAACCTGTCTCTGCGGTCCCGCCATGCTGCTTCCCTGATGGCTTCCACAGGATTGTAGCTGACATCCTCGTGGATTAATCTTCTTATTACAGACACATGCATTTCCTAACATTCGGTCTATATGCTGTAAAATGTATTATCTCTTCGATTTACACACGGCATATATTGCACGTCTGTCCGTCCTGGGAGAGGGATCCCTCCTCTGTTGCTCTCCCTGAGGTTTCTCCCATTTTTTCCCCTTTAAACTGTGGGTTTTTCTCTGGAAGTTTTTCCTTGTACGATGTGAGGGTCTAAGGACAGAGGGTGTTGTTTTTCTCAGACTGATATTCTGAACAATCTGTGCTGTTGTATTTGCTGTAAAGTGTCTCTACTGTAGGCTATTTTTATTATATGTACAGCACTTTGGCTCGACCAAAAATCGTTTATAAATGTGCTATATAAATAAAACTTGATTTGATTTGCACCTCCTGCCTTGAGCCCCGGCGTCTCCACGGCACCTCCTGCCTCGAGCCCCGGCGTCTCCACGGCACCTCCTGCGTCGAGCCCCGGCGTCTCCACGGCACCTCTTGCGTCGAGCCCCGGTGTCTCCACGCACCTCCTGCGTCGAGCCCCGGCGTCTCCACGCACCTCCTGCGTCGAGCCCTGGCGTGTCCACGCACCTCCTGCGCAGCCCTCCAGCAGCGGCCGTGTCAGAGGGACACAATTGCTGCAATACACGAGGTTGCAAGAGAGCAGGGACAACTTCGTCATGTGTTGGCTGAAATAAGCACTTCTTTAAAAGATTTGGCAAATAAATGAGTTGTTTCCATACCTTTTTTTTGTCTGTTTTACAAGTGACGCATCACATCCAGACGCTGTTGCAGTCCACCAGGGTTTCTCGCCCATGCCTGGGGAAGGGGGTCGGGCTCGTCTTGGGCACAAGCAGCCTCTGGGGGTAATGGGACATTGTTCAGCAGTGCCAAATTGTGAAGCACAGCACACGCCCTAACAATTTGGCACACCTTGTCAGGCTTGTAACAGAGTTTGCCTCCTGTGGCATCGAGGCAGCGCCATCTGCCCTTTAGCAGCCCTATGGTGCGCTCTACCACAGCTCGTGCCTGGCTGTGGCGAGCCTTATATTGTCTCTCCTCTGCGTTCTGCGGGTTGTGGAATGGGGTGAGCAGCCACCGCTTGAGGGGATATCCACTGTCACCTGTAGGGTTGATAAATAGGTCATATAATGCAGCATATATACATTATTATTTATTTAGGAGTTTTACATTAATCATTCTTACCTAAAAGCCAGCCATCACGCACAGCTCCGACCTCAAGTCTGCGGTCAACACTGCTGTTACGCCAAATGAAGGCGTCATGGGTTGACCCAGGCCACCGAGCAACGACATTTGTTAACAGCATGTTCACATCACATATGATTTGGACATTCATTAAATGAAAGTGCTTTCGATTAACGAATGCACTTAAAGCAACGTGAGTGCAGTCAATGGCACCGATTACATTTGGGAAACCGGACATTGCTGAAAATTGCATTTTTGTATTTGCCTGCTCACCCACCGTGTAAGGAAACATAATGTAGAAATGCGACAACGCAATTATACCTCCCAACACATCTGGCATAACACGGCTGAGGGTTGGCTGGGATATCCCCGACCTGTCAGCCATTTCCCTCTGAAACGTGCCGGTTGCCAGAAATCCAAGTTTGTAAGCACTTGGATTGGAACCGGCACGGCTCGGTTTCTCAGTGTGCTTCTCTGCAAAGCCGGGCCCAACACAGCACAAAGCTCCAACAAAACTGCTCTTGGAAGTCGGAACCGACTCATGAGCCACTCATCATCATTGGCCAGCAAATCTTGCTGGTCTCTGAAATGTCGCTCCCTCCGCACTCTTCCATTCGCCAAGTCCTCTAGCAGTGCCAAATCAGCCATTGTGCATCATTACGCATTGTGATGGCACGCATTTGTATACACACCCGGCCACCTGATTGTATCTGATAAGGTACAGGTGGTGAAATGACCCTGCTTTTATTGACTGGTCCATTTGTTAGCCATAATAAGACGAAGATTCGTCATAATCATAATGAATATTAATACTATATGGCTTCCCTTTTACTCTATATGTATGTAAGGCACCTACAGCTGAATCTGTGTTAACCCTTGTTGTAGCCTACCACTGTTAAAAGTTATTATTGATAATTGATTTTAGACCATGCAAGCTTTTTTAATCACTGAAACGTATATAGTTGCACACCGAGGTGTGCCCGTCACCAGACGCACAGGATAGCCTACCTCAGATGTAACGTAATGTTCTTCCCTTTTTAGAAATTATAGTAAACAGAGTGCAATTAAGCTGGGTTTGCACATGTATGTACAAACAGTTGGGGCTTTGTTTACAAACGTGGTTTGTGTTCCAGCTGCCGATCAGCTGTGCGCAGCGGCTCCACTGCACCATGTGTGTCTCAACGCCACCGCAACAACTCTACCCACCACTTAAATGAAATAAAACAAATGTGTTGTGTTAAATCAGCTGTACAATTATCCAAATACTGTATATGGTGTTCTTAGTTTCTATACCTCCTGTGTTTTACGAGCGACTTATCAAGTCTTGGCAAACGGCATAAAACACGATTAAACGTGATAGTATATAAAACCATGCTCGTATCTATACAACCTATAGAAATGCAACACGGAGTCAGTTTAAAGTAATTCTGTCCTCCTGCTTACCCCATCATTTATGAGAAAACATTTCATAGCATTAACACAACATATTTGAGGTGGTTTTAAATAACATATCCGTATTTATGTATTTCTCCAAGTTACGTTTTTGTGTGCACTGAGGAGTCTCAAACAAGCGTTTGTTTAATCATTTTAAGAAGGTACATTAAATATGTACAGCACTTTGGCTCCACCAAAAATCGTCTATAAATGTGCTATATAAATAAAACTTGATTTGATGTTTAATCTGAATTTTCTTTAAAATAAAAAACATCTATATTGATTCTGACTTTTCTACATCCAACTCACAGGTTTATCATTACTTTGAGAAAAAAGATTATTAATGTAACCCTTTTAGAAGGGAAGATATGGTCATTTGTTCTGGGAATGTCATTTTCGAGCATGAGACCTGAAAAACAAGCTCGGGGCCTAACAGGTTAAACCCTTCATAGATGACAAATCCACTGAGAAACGAACCTCCGCTCTCCACGGTCACGGAGATGACCCAACTAAATAGGGAGTAGCCGATCGGCAGTCAGCCCCTGGAAGGCAAAACACAAATCCTTTCTGTGCTTTGGAGCAATTTCGACATGAAAGTAAGCGTCCTTCAGGTCGATGGTTGTGAACCAATCGCCTGGCGATACCAGTCCCAGTAACTGATTTATAGTTAACATATGGACATTTGTGCCGGTTCAGGCATCGAAGATCCAGAATGGGCCTGAATTCTCCTGTCTTCTTGGGAACCAGGAAGTACAAGGAATAGTGCCCCTTCTCTCTGTCTTGAGAGTGCACAACAGACACCGCCTGTGTTTGCAACAGGACCTGAATCTCTGCCGAGAGGAAACCTATCTCCTCTTGGGATGATAGATTTGCCTCTCTCATGCCTCTGAACGGAGGAGGGAACACCTCTGCCATCTGAACTGCACACACCCTGAGAACACGGCCAGGGATGCCATCAGGTCCAGGAGCCTTGAGTGGGTTAACCCTTTTAAAAGGATTTGCACACATCTGCCCAGTTTAAAACAAAAGGACAGAGCTCCTGATCCTTCTGTGCCTCCACAGCCTGGCTGCTGTCAAATCTTGCAAAAGAACTGTTCAGCTCATCTGGGAGAGATGCACACACATACACTCCCGCAGCACCCCCCACTGCTCCTTTGTAGTCTGTCAAAACAGACACAGCAAGCGTCTTCGCATTAAAAGCTGTCTTTAATGTGCGGTCACTTGACAGTTCAGTCAGTGCGTCCTCCTTGTCGGATGACAGATGACTTGCGGTCGTTACGGTAAATGGTGATCTTATCCAGTCATATTTTTCCGGAGCTGTTTCCTCTGGGAAATACTTGTTAAAGTGTTCCAGGAGGGCTTGCAGGTGGGTAGTGATAGACTTCTTCACAGAGTTAACACTAAGATAATTTTCCTCTATGAATTCCTCCAGCTCAGGAAAACATATCAATCCTGCCCATTTCAACTTGCGCAGTCCAGCGATCCACTTTCCTCTTGAATGCGCAGATGTTATCATTCAAGGACATGATGCTTGTGTTTTCACCTTGCAATGACAGGTTAAGTCCGTTCAGTCTGTCAAATATGCAAGACAAATATGCCAGCCTTGTTAACCAGTCAGGTGGTCAGCGAGCTGGGACCCATGCTCCTTGAGAAATAAGCGTACCTCGTCCCGCAGTTCATACAGGCGGCTGAGAACATTTCCCCTTGAAAGCCACCTGACTTCTGTGGGGAACAGCAGGCCCTGATGCTCCGATCCCAGTTTGTTGCAGAGATTGGCGAACAGCCTGGTATTGAGTGGACGGGATTTGATGTAGTGGACCATTTTTATCGCTGTCAAAAGAACGCTTTTAAGCTCTGGGTCAAGCGTTTAACTCATGTAAGAAATTAAAATCAATGTTTAATGACGTCATTTCATTTAAACATACAGTAAGCTTAAAACTGTTTTATTCTGAAAACATTTCCGGTTAGCATTCGTCTGTGGCTAACGTTGTTGCTAAAGTTTATTTTGAAAAGCTTTACCGGAAGAAGTCTTGTTGACGTTAGCTTCCGGTTTTATGTTAACAACGATTACAGCCGTTAAAATGCATTAAATAAAAAGTCATGAAAGAGAGTATGAGGAGAAAGGCATGTGGAGTTATACAATGAAGACACTAGGTCTAAATCAGGGGTGCCCAACCTTTTTTGAACCGAGAGCTACTTTTAAAGTTGCCAGTCTGCCGAGATCTACCAGTCCAAATAGAGAGGCGTAACCATTACTGACAGCCTACTACCAGGTAAATACACACTTCTACTAGTATAAAACTGACCTTTGTACGATTAATACTTCATAAAATACTGCAGATCCTTTATCTTACCTCTTTCTAATCTACACACATACAAGTATTTAACTGAAGTTACACAACAGTGTTGTTGATACGGAGTTGGAGTTTATTCACACGTCACTACAGTGGGTAATGTTTTCAAGAAACATTGAACAGTGCTGCCACATATGACACAGGAAGAAAAGAAAAGACTCTGAACCCTTTCTTTGCCATTATATAAAAATAGTGTTGCTACAAAATTATAAATTAGGCTTTCTAATAAGACAACTCAGATCTGAAGCTACACAGGAATCTGCTGCCAACGTGCAATAAAAGAGACAACATTAATAGAATCAAACCCTTTTTTTGTTACATTTTAGTAGAGTATAAAAATAAATGCCTTTTTTAAAATAGGATGCAAGCAACACTAGTTTCTTAACCTGAATTGATAATAGACTATAATCAATTTAAACAGAACAGATCTTAATGTTTGCATTCTTATACCATTTTGTACAATAATTATAATGAATAAGTTCAAACAAACTAAAACTTACAGCTGATTAATAACGATATCTAACTTGAGTTTTTATTATATCAAAAACCTGTTGAAATGCTTCTGTTATTTTTACTGTCCCCCAAAAGCGCGTCGCAGCCTCCAGGAAAGCTTCTTACACAACTTCGCCGTCTTTGAAAGACTTCATGTGTTTCGCAAGAACGTGACTGACACGATAAGATGCTCTGGTAGCAGCCTTGCTCTTGTTGTTGGGCCTGGTGAAATTTGGCTGTCCTTTCAGGCCCCTCCCCTTTTGGGGGCGTAGGGCAGAATTAGGAGGGAATTCCGTCTCGTAGCGTTTGTGCACTGTTTTGAAATGCCGCTCCTAAATTACCCTTCTTCGATAAAGCCACGCTCGCATTGCAGATGAGACAGATGGACTTTGAATTGGAATAGATAACAAAATAATCATCCTCCCACTCGGAGTGAAAATGATATATTTTGGGCTTTTTTGCTTCTGCCATAATTGCGGTCTTGTGTGTGAGCGGACTGTCACTCCTGTTGACACGGTCGGACAACAACGTCAGCGAAATAGTGCCCACTGCCCACCAGCCACGCCCCGACACATGGGGTCACGCGGCCAATCACAAAGCTTTGATGCGTTCAAGTGCATTATTCTGGCACAGGAAGATTATGTTACAGGACATTAACGATAAAACAGAATGTTGTTGTTCTATTTTTAGACACATCTCGCGATCGACTGGGAATCTCCTGGATCGACTGGTTGGGCACCCCTGATCTAAATCCTCTGTTTTACGCGATATCGGACATAGAAGATAGCGGTGGGAGGACCCCCGGCACCTGTGGGAGCCATGAGAGGAGGAGTCACGGAGGATATATAAAGATAGCGGGCGAGCGTTGTTCGTTCTCTCTTCACCCCTGCACCAACGGGACACACAGCTGTTTTGTCAGACTACACCTCTGTTTGTTTCATTACCACGCTACTTAATTAAAGTAACCAATTTGACCCTTTTCAGAGACTCCATTGTCTCTTATTCTTTAAACTTCTTCCTGGACGCGAGAGAACCAGCACAGATCTCAGATCTACACTCGCTAGAGCTTCTCTGTGGATAATACAGTGCGTAAACAGGGTGTCCGCGGGGTCTTAAAAAGTATTAAAAGTTGATAAATCAATTTAGCGAAAATTAAGGCTATTAAAAAGTATTGAAAAGTATTAAATGGCATTTTCCAAGGTATTAAGAAGGTCCACAGCAACGACAACATGAAACACCCTTTAATTTACTGAAACAACATGTCGGGAAACCCCCTCAAGGTGGCCCCATGCATAGCGTGCCATAAAATGCTGCTTCTTATTTTAAGTTTCGTTGCCTTGCTCCGCTCTGTGGTGGGGGGGGGGGGTTATCTGCTGGTGGACTACCTGAGAGATATACAGCAGGAGAACACGCCGTCCACCGCGGAGAATAAACAGAAGGGCAACCATGACAACCATGCTCAGGGGTCTTCTTCGCTGCTTTTGGTGTATTTTGTGGCGGCAGCAGCGCCACTTACAGGCCTGGCATATGTACTACAGCGTTTCCAGCATTTCCAGCGGTCTAGTGTGAACGGACACGTTAATGAATCGAATGCGTGTGAACGGAATACTTTTTTACGTTTGCGTATGCGTTTTACTGTATGCGTCCTCGTGGGGCTGGGGTCTAAGCTATATCCGGTCACAGAGATCTGCTATTTTAAAGTAAGGTCAACACATATCGACCCTAAATATGGTCTATATTAAGAATGAGAAAAGTCTTAACGTATATATCGTTTTTTGTAAACATATGACAAATGTGTGAGGGTGATGACGTCAGAGCATCGTCCTATGTGCCGGGCTTAGCCCCGGACAGCCCCAGCCCAATTTAACCCCTGGGTATTTGTGAGGGAGCTCCTATATGGCATTACCCCGCTGAAGCTCACCAAAGTTTAATATTTCATAGTTCAAAGTTGTCAATTGTTTTGTTTATTGGTAAAATACTGGTTTCTAATGGTTTCTGAGGAGTTTTACTGGAATGAAAGAGCACAGAGTACAGAAGCAACAAAGCAGCATACTGCATTAAACCTTCACAGAGAGGTTGAAGTTCATGTGGAGAGGAGGCTTCAGTAGTCTGTCTGCACTCTGTTTAGTTGTGCTATCTTACAATCAATATAGTAAAGTGTGGCAGAGTCATTCTTTGGTAGACGCTCTAAGTCCCCCCTCTGCCTCCGCGCGTCCTTTTGTGAATGGGTCAGATTAACAGAGGAAGAATTCACAGCAACCATTGGTAAGGTTATAACAAATATGCTGATTTAATGGTAAAAGATACAAATACAATATCATCACGAAGTAATCCGGATTACTCCGGCCCTGTCCTCCCGCTGGGAACTCTTACTTACTCGTCTTGGCAGCTGGAGGAAAGAGAACGGACACCAGGACTCAACAGGAGATATACAAGAATAAAACAGGAGGGGTTAGGTCAGCTGGTCATCTTTTCAGGTCATCTCATTGGGAGATGCAAAAGATGCTGTGTCACAGCGAATCAGCGCAGAGATGATCCGGAAACAAGAGTCTCTCAGTTTGAAGCAAAACAAACACATCTGGCATTTGCTGTCTCATATTTCTGCAGCCTCCACACACACATCTCATCATGTAGCTTACCACACAGTCATATGTTTTTCTTTATGAAAGCCATACTTGTTGGGGTTTAACAGTCATCATCTCATGACCTCCTCAGGACCAGCCAACCAACAAAGCTTAACTGTCCTCATACCCCCAGGCCATCTCTGAACTTCCATCCACCCGAAGTCAGCTCACCCAGAATCAGAAGGACCATTGTCTCTCTAATGGTGTGTGACCCAATCGTCTCCTGCTCTTTTAGGAGTCTTGAAATGAACGCACATACATTTCTCTCACTAACTGATACTTAACATCCCATATATCAGGTGACATAAAAATGAATATACCAGAATTACGCTGTATTGAACTTTTTGCCATAATACTTTACAGATGAAGCACTCCAGATCAGACTCAGATGGGTGTGTCCCAGTCAAAAGCCCAGCGGATGCCAGTGGCTGGGGGTGTTGCCAAATTGCTAGAGGGCGTTGCCCAATTTCCCAATTTGTTCAATTACAGGATTTAACCATGAGATGGTGCTTCATTCACAAAATACACAAAGACAACTGGGTGTTGTTGAACTTAGTCTGTTTGCAATGTTTTCAGCTCTGCAGTTGTGTTTACTGAATACTGTAGAATTTAAGGCGAGACACGGCAGGCAAAAACATCGTTTTTCAAGTACTCGTCAATTTTGAGATTTTGTGCTATTTTGATTCTATAACATGTTTTCTTTCAGGCTTTTGGAAGGAAAACGTACAAAATACACATTTAAGTGTTTATTTTACTATAGTTTGTCTATTTGCGTCTGTAGATTTCTCCTAAATTCACCAAAAGTTAGCATTCTAACGTAACATAAAGTACCGCGACCGCTGTGTGCACCATGTCAACAGAGATATCGTTGGAAAGCTGAGTCTCTCCTGCACAATCTCATCGGATCCAAATATGGTCATTTCCTTTGTATCAGCAACCAATCGTGAAAGCACAAAGGGGTCTTAAACCAAGAAACGAAATCTCATTGGCTGGTGTCAATTTCTGACAACGTGATTCGTTCAGATGTGTCACGTGGTGTGCTAAAACACTTCCTGGTTAGCTTTCCGCTAGAAATTGAAATCTCAAAATGGCAAAAGAACGGCGAAAAAAACTTTCAGAGAGAAGACGACAACAATTATCACTTGCACGAAGCAAGGTTATACAAAAAACAAATGACCCCGAACATGAAATACCTTCACGGAGTGAGTCGATGCGCAAGCTGTCATCCAAAGAACAGGAGGGTTTAGCTAGCGCCACACTGCAATCTTTAAAGGTCGTTTTCTCAAAATGAGTTTTTTCTCCGACTCTGAGTTCGAAATCTCAACTTCAGTAGCACGTACATAGACCAAACCTTCCAGTTATATTCCTATCAATATTATGAAGGCTTTTACAGAAGGGTTTGGTCATATATCATTCATAGCCTGAATTATACAACATTGTATACCTAAAAACATGGCGAAAATTGATATTTTAGGGCTGTTGACAGTATTTTCTGATTTATGGAGTGATAAAAAGAGATATCCAATATCCCTTCTGTAAAAGCCTTAGATACTAATATGACTACAAAATGAAACAAGAATTTTGAACCTGGCTTTATCCAAAGTTCAGATTTTGATTCCTGAACAGTGTTAAAATATGTGCATATTTAATGAGATAATGGTTAATTTGCATATTTAAACATGCTATTTCAGAAAACTTGTAATACAAAAAACAATTACCTTATTGTAAGTCATTAACTGGAGAAATTTCTAGCTGATACTTTTAAGTTAAAAAAATTACCCTATTCACCTGGGGTGTCTCGCCTTAATCACTTATTTGTTACGGTATGGTTTTCACAAGCTACTATAATGAAAAAACATCAATATTTTAGATCAAATAAAGTATATAGTTTGCTTTATGCAGTATATTTCTTGTAATATTGTTGGGGTGTTTTTACACAGTAGGCTACAGTAGATTGAAGTAAATCAATGTATACATTAAAATAAGATAAGATGGACCTTTATTAATCCCGTGGGGAAATTCAGTAGTTCAAACAGCAACAGGGTGAGAGTGAAAAACAGAACAGCACAGATTCACACAGATTAATAAAATCAAAAATAAGATGAGCGATAAAAATAATAATAATGAGAAACTATGAAATAAGAAATGAATAAAACTAAAATGTAATTATCATATAATATATTATAATGTATTGTATTATTAAGTAATATCATACATTAACCCCATTATAGCAGATGCCACATTGAATGGATGAACACATTTATGCATCAATAATTACAACAGAGTATTTCTAAATACAAGTTGTAAAAATACTTATATGTATTTAATATTAACCCTTTGGAGTCGACCGTCACGCCGGCGTGATCAGATCACATGACCTGTTCAAGCCGGTGCCGCATAAAAACAACAGTCCGGACAACATTGCCGTGTGTTTCTGTCGAAAGTACTGGCTTGAAACTATATCCCAGTCGTTGTTTCATGCAAAAAGACCCAGTAAACACGGAGATACGATGATATAAAGTTAATACATTTCAAAAGTATGAAAAATGGAAGCACATATTTTAATATCTTCGCCGTATTTGATCATTTTACGAAACGGAAAATACTGGAAACTGTAGATCCTGCTCAACAGGATGTATATGTGTATTTCTGTCGAAAGTACTGGCTTGAAACTATATGCCAGTCTTTGTTTCATGCAAAAAGACCCAATAAACACGGACATACAATGATATAAAGTTAATACAGATATATTTCAGAAGTATGAATAATGGAAGCACATATTTTAATATCTTCGTCGTATTTGATCATTTTACGAAACGGAAAATACTGGAAACTGTAGATTCTGCTCAACAGGATGTATATGTGTATTTCTGTCGAAAGTACTGGCTTGAAACTATATGCCAGTCTTTGTTTCATGCAAAAAGATCCAATAAACACGGACATACGGTGATATCAAGTTAATACAGATATATTTCAGAAGTATGAATAATGGAAGCACATATTTTAATATCTTCGCCGTATTTTATCATTTTACGAACGGAAAATACTGGAAACTGTAGATTCTGCTCAACAGGATGTATATGTGTATTTCTGTCGAAAGTACTGGCTTGAAACTATATGCCAGTCTTTGTTTCATGCAAAAAGACCCAATAAACACGGACATACGATGATATAAAGTTAATACAGATATATTTCAGAAGTATGAATAATGGAAGCACATATTTTAATATCTTCGCCGTATTTTATCATTTTACGAAACAGAAAATACTGGAAACTGTAGATTCTGCTCAACAGGATGTATTTACCAGGGAGGGGGTGAGGTAATCAGGTAAACGGAGTGATACGAAACGAGACGAAAAGAGACGAAGAGAGACGGCGGGAGACTGCGATTGAAGTAAAGTGACAGACAAACATTGAGAATTTAGATATAGTTAGATAGATTTAGAGTTTTGAAGATTCAACTATGATGAAGAGAACTCTGAACGTGAGTCAAGCTTTAAGCTTGTTTTTTGACATGGAGGAGGAGGAATCTGTGATGTTGCCCTCTGTGTCGTATTGACAGAAACCGCTTTGAAGCGTGGCACAGATAAAGACAGAAAAAACTGATTTTTGTACATAATGTGTATATATATATTTGTATTATATTTATAATAACACTTTTGCCTTATCAGAATGAAATCCCATGCTACCTCAATCAAACTTTCACATTATCATAGTGACATCCCATGTATATATTTCCAGCTTTAAAATGGTTTCGTTGTGTATGTTTGTGTTACCTATATGAAAAATAATATCATTTTCAAAATCTGTTTTTAGGTTTTTTTGTTGTGATTTTGGGTCCAACATGTTAATATAGTAGAAGATCACTGCTCTAAACAAAGTCAAAAATCCTACATCCAAACGAAATAAATATAATTAATTATGATGAATACGTTAAGTCTTGTTCATTATTTTTCACTTTTATTAAATGTTTGATATTTCCGGTGGAAATGGTGGACTATCGGACATTCAAAATGCAGCATATTTTCACTCTTACACACATATATTCTCCTTTTACATACATACATTTTCACTCTTACACACATATATTCTCCTTTTACATACATACATTTTCACTCTCACACACGTATATATTTATACTCACACATTCATACATTTTGCTCTCATATTATCATATTTCAATGCACACATTCATATATTGTCACTCACACATTCATGCATTTTGTTCTCATATTCATATAATTTAATGCTCATATTTATACATTTTGCTCTCATGCGAAATCTACTAAAACAAAGTATGTCATGGTAGTGGTCAGCTGTTACACACAAAAGTGTATCTTAAGGGCTGTAAATATAATAAGCCTGTTGTCAATTTTAGACACAGGCTTATTATATTTACAGCCCTTAATAACATTCATTTTCTGGACTCAATGTGTGTCTTGGCCGTTATCTTTGTTCCAAGCAAACGAGTGCTTTTTGTTTTGAAATCACTTCCGCGAGTTTCGCGGGCCTCCCCCCTCGCTCCACTGACCATCAGACCATTTAGTAAGGTAACAAGCAAAAGGGCAAAAACGCCTCTCAGACGCTCTTCCGTTTACTTTTTTAATAAAGAAAAACAAATGGTCCGTAGATACACGGACTCATACAGTATAGCCTATGTATGTATACTGTAAGGAGAATGTATGTGCATGAGAGGACCAGTATGAAATATGAAAATAAACTACAGAGTGTTTGAAAGCGTACAACAGTTTTATGATACTGCCCCATCTAAAACACGAGGGGATCTGACTTTATTACATTTGAGTTTAGTGGTTCGTCAACTTAATGTGTTGCTTAAAATAATACGTCTGCATACAGTATATGTGACAATGTAACTAAGTGTTGCATGGCCAGATACGGCTCGAGAAGCTGACTCAGATAAGGAAATATTGTGATATCGATGTGAGATCGATGATCTGATTGATGATGTCAGTGTGATATGAATGATAAGTGCGACACGTCGGCGTCTTCTCTGCATACGGCAGTTTAAACTGCATTTCCTTTTTCCTGTAATATGACTTGATAGATTTAAACTCCGCACACTAAGCTCTGATCGGTCAGCAGGCGGTGCTTTCACTGAGTTGATCTCTTTTCTATAGACGCCGGAGGCGGGCAGCGTAAAATGAAAAAAAAAGTTATTTAGCCTTCCCAAACCTGAGCCTCACGCGCCGCCTATGTGTAGGCCTACTGTATACATACAAATGCCATTCAAGCTAGAGTTCTTCTGGAAATGTTCACATCAGGCACCTTCAAGTTAAACAATACTAAACAATTAACACAGTAGGCCTACATTATGTGGATTAAACCACATTTATTTTGTTAAAAATAAACGAAATATAATTTTGTTTGAATGATTAAATGTCATCAGGCACCTTCAAGTTAAACAATCAGGTGCACACTTTAATGTGCCGCCACCTCCGGACTCGGCTTGACTCGGTTTAAAGAATGCACAAATGTGTTTAATCGTTTATGTCAGATATGTACTAAGTAGCCTAAATACATTTGTTCCTGCTCCAGATTAGATTCAACTTTATTGTTATTGCACATATTGCAGGTACTGAGACAACGAAATGCAGTTTAGCTTCTAACCAGGTGCAACAAGCAGCGAAAAGTAATGTGCACAATACTACAGAAAACAATTAACACAGTAGATTATGTGGATTAAACCACATTTATTTCGTTAAAAAGAAACAAAATATGATTTTGTATGAATGATTAACCTGTTAAGCCAGCGGGGACCCTGTTTTTTTTTTTCACGACACTGTGTCTCAGGGTATCTTAATATTTAAAAACCTATTAATGTGTTATACCAGATTAACGAGAAGAATCTCAGCTAACTGACTATATGAACCATTTTTACCGAAACAAAACACAAGTCTCACAAGAAGCGTTAGCATTAGCCCTTAGCTAAAACGGGCAGATGCTACTTCCGGTGCTAACTAGCAAAAACGATCTTTAAAACTTAATATTTTCTGCACAAACTACATATCATCTGAAAGCTGATACTCCACAGATTATTTTGTTATAACTATCATCACTGTAGGACACAAACTCACTGAGATATCAGCCAGAACAGAGAAGAAAAAAAACAACTGTTTTCAAAACCATAACAATAATTATGTCTTACCGTTGCTGTTTTGTGATCAAAGCTCGTGTTCAAGGGAATAAAAACGCTGCTTAAGGTTAATCCAATGTCTATTAGTCACTTTAGAATTGTTCCTGATAATCTATCATTACATTCATGGCAGCAGAGTAGGTAAAAAGTTTCGCAGTCCCGAGCTAATGCTGTCTCACGTGCTGTTTACGCAAACCTCTCTCTAAGTGTTTAGCGGGACTTACTAACTGTCACTCGATTATATTGGCTCTAACGGTTCAGAAAAGGTGTCAATCACCCAAATCGACCAATGGGTTCCAAAGATATGATCCTGCGTAGTATAAACTACATCCGCTCCGGCTTCATTACGCATTACGCAGCCAGAAGGGAGAGCTTCACCACTTCATTTCTAGTCCAATATTATCCTTTAAGTATAAGCCAGTGAATTAATCTAATCTCTTTGTTTTTCCACATTTGTTAGATGAGGAGTGACCCCAGCAGGACAAAGCCACACACCCAGAAGACTTTCAGGGAACAGCTTGCTGCAGAATTGTTGGAGTTTGCTGAAGGCCCTGCACCTTTTTATTGCGCAAGTACACCTACACACAATGACCTACAGTGTGGTTTTATTGTATAGTGCGTTGGTACAGTTACATACACACAGCTACACTTACACATACACACCTACACATACCCACACAGCTACACACACCTACACATACAGTACCCACACAGCTACACTTACACACCTACACACACACACACACACACACACACACACACACACACACACACACACACCTACAGTGTGGTTTTATTGTATAGTGCGTTGGTACAGTTACATACACACAGCTACACTTACACATACACACCTACACATACCCACACAGCCACACACACACACACACACACACACACACACACACACACACACACACACACACACACACATACACACACACACACACACAAACACAAACATATATTTAAAAAATAATTATTTAAAAAAAAATATATATATTTTTTTTTTGGGTGGAATGAATACCTATAGTGATTATTCAATGTAATACAATCATTTTTATAGTCTGGTACCTGAAAAAGGTCAAATGGCACTGATGGAACCAAATGTGCCCAAAGCTTATTCCGCCTGGACTTTATTTTCATAAACCTCTCTAAAAATTGCAAATGTCACTTGTTTTGCCTCAATCTTGATACAGGGTACTTATTATATGTTATACTTTGGATTATTAAAGCTTTTAGGCTACTAACCCATCATTCAAGGTTGGTCTTCACTATAAGTAATGGGTTTTCTTTAGGCGGAGACAGGAATTTACATTTTTTTGCTATGTTCCATCTGAATTTACTGACACAGAAAAATCTATATTAATTCTGACACTTCTACATCCAACTCACAGATGTAACCTTGCTTTGATAACAACAATTATTCATATAAACCTTTTAGAAGTGAAGTTATAGTAATTTGTTCTGGGAATGTCATTTTCGAGCCTGAAACCTGAAAAACAGGCTCGGGGTTTAACAGGTTAAATGTAGGGTGAATTGCCCTAATGTGGGACATTTTTGCATTTCAGACTTCGGGAATATATTGCGATATGAAGCCGATACAATAAATCAAAATCCAGTAGGCTACCATTCCGAAATCCCCAGTAATATTAGACACTAATAATACAGTAAACTATTAACACTGTACATATTATTGTTTGCCCGTGGGATTAGGATGATCGGTAGTCAGACCCGTGCTGCATTTTCCTCCGGTCGGATGTGATATAAAATCAAAGCGATTATTTTTGTTGTTGTAAACTCACGTGGATTAAATTTAGTGCATTAATTTCAACTCGCGAACATATGATACATTAAATGATCGTGAGGATGATGATTGAAAATCGTTTGTTTGAGCCTGGATGCATTTCCTGATCTAAAAACATAGCGATGCTTTTGTACTTACGCCAACGTGAATTAAACATTATTTTGTTAAATAAAAACATGGGGATGTTTAGTAAATGATTACATGTCTCTTATTTAGCACAGAATATGATCCTATCCGTGACATATGGATCTTAACAAATATCCGCTATATCAGATACCTGTAGATCAGCTGTTTATTTCACATGAGTTCCAGTGTGGCAGCTTTTTAATCACGGCTCCCCCTGGTGGATCCATTATCCATTGCAGCTGGTTTCTTTATAATTAAATGTATTTATCAAGGGGGCGTTTCAAGTCCTGCGGGGGGGTTTTCCTTTTCAGCAGGGGCCCACCCCGTGCAGATCACGGACCCGCACGGGTAGGCGTCTGAAATGGAGCGCTCCATCTGTACATACATTTCCACAATTCCCCCTTTTTATCTCTTTCTCCAGAGATAAACTTAAACAAGGCATTTTGAAACATACCCACTGTCATTCTTTTCCACTGTGTCCGTCCCCGAAACATTGTATAAATCCATCCGAAGCTGGGATTTAGAGTACTTGAAACCTTCATGGAGACAGAACACCACTTTCCATGGCAGTGAAGGAACCATGAGAGGTGTAACCTGAGGGGGGGAGATGCGGCTTTCCCTTCACGGGTTGAACTGATCAGAGAGAAGTAGACTCCTCTGCTGCCTCGACTAGTCCCCTGTGCCGTCCTGGCTTGCCGTGTCTTTGTCCCCCCGATCCGCTGACGGCGGCTTCTGGGCTGCCTGCTAGAGAGATGTCTTCCTCCTCCTCCGGCCCGCTGATGGCGGCTTCCGGGTCGATGCTGGAGAGATGTCCTCCCGATCCTCCTTCTCCGGTCCGCTGATGATGCCTCCCGGGTCGACTGCTGGAGAGATGTCCTCCCGATCCTCCTTCTCCGGTCCGCTGATGATGCCTCCCGGGTCGACTGCTGGAGAGATGTCTTCCCGATCCTCCTTCTCCGGTCCGCCGATGACAGCTTCCAAGTCGACCTCCTTGACGAGAGCCAGATCCGTCCTGATGTCGTCCCCTGGTCCTAGTAGGTGGTTTCCCCGCCGCACACTGGCTCCCGTGGTACGAGCTGTCCCCCTTTTCTCCTAGGCAGACGGCATGATAGGTCCGCTGGGTCACTCGGTCGGGGCCGGAGAGCCTGGGGTTGAGCCACTTTGTCCTGATGACCTTCAGCCAGACGAACTCCGCTGTGTCGGACTCCTGCGTCTCCCTTTTTGCATCACCAACCTGTGTGGAGAAATCTGATACAAATCCCTCAAGCCTATGCTCAGGGCTCCTGGGCCCTCAGCTGTTTGACACACCACTGCGTAGGCCGCTTGGAGCCTGTTGGTGGTGTGTCTTAAAACAACAGACGTCTGTGAACACGTTTTCTAAATTAATTGTAGACCTCCTATCTGCCAGTGCAGCTTCAGAATCTTAATACTTGGACTGTGCCAACTAAATAAGAACTCCAACATCTTTAGGTAAACTAAATAACATATTTCAATAGCTCTGAATTTCTGACAAGCATCTGTGTTTATTTTTAAATGAAATCCTTGAGATCCCCTTTAAAATCTAAATATAATATGAACTGCTAATGTTTCTGGTAAAGAAACACACTAATGTTATGGATTCAAAAACAACCAAAATCACAATACTAACAAAGTGAATGATTTCCTGGTGATACTGCTTTTACCTGTCAGTGCTTAGATATTATCACGCTGAAAAAATGAATACAGAATTCCAACAAACTGTCATCAAATGTCTTTCTATTATACATTTAGATGAAATGTATATCCCCATAATGACCTAAACAATAAAGTCTATGGCTTTTACTTCTTTACCAGGCTAGTTACATGATGTTGTCTAAATTAAATTCTGTCTCATTACATTACTATGTTTTAGCTTTAACTGTAATATGTTCTTTCTACATTTCAAACCTCAGTTACTTTTATACCTGTTGAAACATTACTCACAGGTCAACTTCTTCAGTATTCCATTCTGGAGTTACATCTCTCACAGTAGCCCCTTGGCCACTGATTCTGCATCTGTGTTACCTGTTATAACTCAATCAATATTAGAGACATCCATCAAACAGTATCTTATCCCCAGATATGGAGCAGGTCAATTCTAAAACTGTCAATCAATGGTCAGATTGAACAATCGAGTTGGGGCAGCAGTACACTCCCCCTTTTTACACATGACTCATGTGTAACCAAAATCCTGTATGGGAAGAAAACCTTCAGGCAATAATGGATTATTAGAAAATACCAAACATTTTCCCAAATGTACATCCATCATTTCCACAGTAAACACTTCAGTGAAATGAAGTGTTTCTCTCCATCCTTCAGTCCTAAAAGAAACAGAATCTTCATGTTTTAGTTTGAGTTTCACATTCTGCAAACTGCCACCTCCTGTGGGAGTGCACAAGTGCGGTTTTCCAATTCTGTGGAATTTTATTGAGCCCCAGAAAAACGTGTTACTCCAAAAACATGCTTGATTAGTCATTGTTTTAAATCATGCAGTTGCACTGATCACATGCAGACATACACTCACATTCACACTCACACTGTCAGGTTGTAAAGTCAAGTTTGGTCAGGTTCACCGCAGAGTCAGTCATTGACAGTGCCTTGTCAAGTTACACTGTCGGTCAGGGTCAAAGGTCAGTTGGTCTCAGTCTTTTTGGCCATGTGTCGTGCTCTGCAGAGACTTTGATGTTTCAGCATAGGCCAGTATCCTTTGTATACAAAAATATGTATATATTTAGCGCCATCATTTATTAATTCACAATTACAACTATATTGTTCAAGATATCTCTAACTTTTCATCGGAACAGCTGTTTAGCCAAAAAATGTCACTTCCTTATTGTACGACTACTACTGCAGTTTATCAACACCTAATCCATATTAAAATGTCTAATAGATCTATTTCAGAAACTTGTGCACATAATTATTATCTTGAGTCAAACCATTACTAGGACCTGTGTAGCTTTTCATCGGTCATTATACGCATTTATCTTCAATTCTGGTCTACCTAAAAAACAATGTTAAACTCTTTAGCAGTGTGTGGAACCCTGGGTGTCCGAACATGCGACAATTACTCCCTACTTTTTCAAGGATTTCATATTGTAATAACTATGGCACAATGGTGAAACCAATACTTTATAGATTGGAATTGGAATGGCTTGGCACCAGCTCTCCCTTTAGCCTTATCCATACAAATAAAGATTTGTCCTATAGAGTGGTTCCTAAAATTACCCTTTTAATGGTGATCAATATTGTAACAAATGAGATCAGTATTTTATTCACAGGTGAATACAAAATCTCTTGAAGAATGATTTGTTAACATGATGAAAAGATTTAAGCATATGGTACTACTCTGTCATGTCTCCCCCTTTATCCCTCAGTGTGTTTTAGGATGATTCTCATTTTACTTTAATAGTTTCCTCTTTACTGCTATTTTTAATTTACCAATTGATTAATTCATGGGTATGGCTTTTTATCTTCACTTATTTATCAAGTCAATTCAAGTTCTCTAAATGTGCGCTTATAATAAGTGTGTTTATGTGTAAACTCACTCATTCCCGTTGATTCCCTTCCCCTCTCCTCTGGTTTATCTCAAGCTGCGACCCCGGGCCACCGTGACATTCTGCTCCTCCATCTCCTCTGATTCTGACTCCTCCCCCTTTATCCATCAGCTGTTGAATCCGTTCGCTGTAAGTCTTTGAGGCAGCCATCTGCCCAGCTACATCTGCAGCCCCCATCATGCCGCGGTTTTTGTCTTTGCATTTCATCTCCTCCTTTACAGTCTCTCTGCTGCTTTATGGAGGGCGAATTCTGCTCTCATGTCCCACACTTTGCTTTTGTGCCAAATCTCGTGGCTCAGCTTGGAACTTCATGCCCTGCTGGGGGACTGATGAGAGTAGATCTCTGCCTGTCAGCAAGCTGTTTGGTTCTGGATGCCACAGGTGGCGATAGTTCCGGATGCAGTTCTTATTGTTGTTGTTGGTACAGCTCTGGTTCTCTGTCTGTTCGATGGAGAAGGAGGAGTCTCCTGGTTGGGATAGGCCTTTGTTTGCTCAGGCGGATCGGGGTCTTAGCCGTCTGACATGCAGAGAGAGAGAGAGTCCAGGTCTCGGGACGCATTACCTATAGAAATTCTAGCACACTGAGGTTAAATAAATCCAACCCTTTCCACTCTGTCTTTTTCTAATCATACTATTTATCTTAGTAGTTAACTGCCATCTAAACAACACAATTAATGTCTTCTAATGATATTACAAAAACTCCCTCTAATAATCGTTTCATCCATTGTGACATATTTACCCAAACTAAGTTTTTCAACACCTACATGTTTCCAGCATCGCATATTTCACACACTATGAAATAACCTCCCTGTACTTAAAAATCCCACTGCTTGGTTAGAACAATAGTAAACCTGCAGAGCACACTAATCAGATCACAGTAATGTAATTTGACCCAAGTGTAGGCCTATGTCGTTCCTAAAAATGTTAGCAAACACCAAACTCCAACTACAACATTTATAGATAAATTGATTTAGCAAAATAAAATGTTATGTAATTCAAAATGTGACAAAAGAACAATGATTTGTCTTACACAAGATTGTGGTCTAACAGAATGACTCTTGACCTCATGGGGTCAAATAACTTGGATGCTGATCATCCTGAACATGTGGCCTGAAGAACAAAAGGACCTCTTACTCATTAACCCAATGGACTCTCAGAGATGAGATCTAGCCATGAGGTGGCTGACTTTAAAATGAACTGTGCCAAATAAACCACATGCGTGTGGGTACATTATATTTTACACAATATAACACAAAACAACACTACATTAACACAATAACCACTCAAATGAGCCTTGGTGAAAAGCATGAAAAACAAAACAACTTAATCTACTCTCATTGTTCGTGTACATCTTTACTCCCACTATTCCACCATCTAGTAATGCCAACTTGCTGGACAAATAGCTTAGCAGTATAGCACTGGCCTCATGTGAGTGGGGGAAGAGGAGGGGAACACTCAAACATGTGCAGATATAAACTACACTGCTTGGAGACTGAGTTCAATAAAAATTAAACCATACGACTTGTAGTCTGGCTCCAATAAAAATGTAACCAGCCAAGACCGGTTCATAACACTTAGAGCTGTGTCTAAAGTTCCCAACATCTCATGTCCTATCATTTGCTTATAGTTCATTGTCTCTCTCTCTCCCTCTCTCCCTGGGCCCTGCAAGCTTCTCTCATCAATCACCGCCATGTGTTATCAAACCGTGTGAGATGGCTTTCAGCCTCGTGCAGCACCTCTGTAATGTCTAAACATTAACAGCTTCCTTCTGACTGACAAACTTATAAAAACCTCCTGTTTACTTTCTACTCTTTCTTCATAAACTTAAAAACACAATTGTGGTAAATTGTTTACATTCTCAGTTTCCTATCTCACTGTTGTATGATCAATACAACTCCTAAATAACATTACAATATGTATTTCTTACAGTGAGTTTGTTATCTAATATTTAACAAATTCTCCTCTTTCTATGTGTAATCTAGGTGGAATAATCCACTATTATATTCAATTTGAATCAAACTTTAACCTGCATGTACTTCAAATACTCAGTAAACCTCTTTTTACTTTCCCTCAACGTTACTGTATGCAATTAAGTTCCTCTGAAATATAATTAAGTAAAATTCTCAGTTAATGACGAATACCATGAAATTCACAATGCAATGCAATAGTAACAATCAGTTCTCAAAACTTCTCATGAAAACCACAATGTGATGTAACTGGATCCCACAAAAACTATGCTAAAAACGACAACTTATAGTTTCTTATTTATTTAAATATCTACGACACATTGATCTATTAATTTTCAATGTTATTCACTCCAACTTCAGACCACTCGTTGATTATTCACTCCTTGTTTTAAATTCAACGCTCAGCAGCCATTTTTGAGGCATTTTGAGAAGAAGCACAAGCAGTCACACTCCGGGCTGCTGCACAGCAATTAGAGCAAAGCTGTGAAGAAAAAGGGGGGCTTTCTTGAACCCATGGTATCCGTCCATTATGACTTCGCATTTCTTTATCTGACTAAGGCCATTCTATGTTCAATATTATATTCTATTCATTCATAAGCACATAAATATATCCTCCACGCTGTCTGTTCAGCTTTTAAGATGCGATATTTCTTTCAACAGAATGGGCGTTAAACCCAATAGAACAAGACAATGAGAAATCCGTCAATTTCAATGGCTTTTGAAGTTGGCGTTTCTGCGCTTGGATTCACATATAATTTCACCTTCAACTCCTATGAGTCTCGGATTCATTATTCAGTTTTGTTCTGGATGGAATCTTTTAGGAAACCACTGAACTCCCCCGATGGGTTAGCCGTCTCGATTTCTGAAAAAAACCGCACGGGGCCTTTCACCTTCGTCTTACACTCCTCACCGCTTCACGTGTAGCTAACGAGTCCTGTCGTATGAGTCTGAAAAATCCACGAGGTTCTAACCGTTGCTTTATTTATTTATGACTTACCTACCTATGCTAAACTATGCATTGCATTCTTTACCGTAAATGACACTTGGAAATATTCCTTGATAAACATATAATGCGACTGCAGTGACCTATGACCCTGGAAAGCATTATTCTGGTTTGTTCTGGATGGAGTCTTTTAGAAAACCACTGAACTTCCCCGATGAGTATGTCGTAATATTGATTTCTGAAAAAATCCACTGGGTTTTTCACCCGGTGTTACACACCTCATCGCTTCACGTGTAGCTAACGAGTCCTGTCGTATGATTCTGAAAAATCCACGAGGTTCTAACCGTTGCTTTATCAATTGTATTGGTTACCTATCTATGCTAAAATATGTATTGCATTATACCATCAATGACTATGAGTATGACACTGGGAAATATTCTTTGACAACTCTAAAATGTAGCTTGAGCCAATTACAGACCTTCGATAGAAACAGGCGTCCGTTTTACCTTTCAGTTGTAGGATCCTTAGTTGTCAGAGATTATTCCAGGCATCTCCCTCCGTCCGCTGGCTGCTAGTGTTCTCCTCTAAACAACTCTTTTCACCCGCGTCAGGGTCACTATTTTGTTGTGGCAGAGTCATTCTTTGGTAGACGCTCTAAGTCCCCCCTCTGCCTCCGCGCGTCCTTTTGTGAATGGGTCAGATTAACAGAGGAAGAATTCACAGCAACCATTGGTAAGGTTATAACAAATATGCTGATTTAATGGTAAAAGATACAAATACAATATCATCACGAAGTAATCCGGATTACTCCGGCCCTGTCCTCCCGCTGGGAACTCTTACTTACACGTCTTGGCAGCTGGAGGAAAGAGAACGGACACCAGGACTCAACAGGAGATATACAAGAATAAAACAGGAGGGGTTAGGTCAGCTGGTCATCTTTTCAGGTCATCTCATTGGGAGATGCAAAAGATGCTGTGTCACAGCGAATAAGCGTGGCATTTGCTGTCTCATATTTCTGCAGCCTCCACACACACATCTTATCATGTAGCTTATCACACAGTCATATGTTTTTCTTTATGAAAGCCATACTTGTTGGGGTTTAACAGTCATCATCTCATGACCTCCTCAGGACCAGCCAACCAACAAAGCTTAACTGTCCTCATACCCCCAGGCCATCTCTGAACTTCCATCCACCCGAAGTCAGCTCACCCAGAATCAGAAGGACCATTGTCTCTCTAATTGTGTGTGACCCAATCGTCTCCTGCTCTTTTAGGAGTCTTGAAATTAACGCACATACATTTCTCTCACTAACTGATACTTAACATCCCATATATCAGGTGACATAAAAATGAATATACCAGAATTACGCTGTATTGAACTTTTTGCCATAATACTTTACATCAATTTCCACAGAGGTAAAGTGTGTGGCCAATGTAACCAGTTAGAACTCGAAGTTGCGATGAGGTCTTAAAATGTATGGAAAGGGTCTTAAAAAAGGTCTTAAAAGGTATTACATTTGACTTCAGGATTCCTGCATATACCCTGGTAAAGATAACGTGGGGCGCCACTTGTAAGACTCTTGCTTTTAGTCCTCTCTTTTTCCCCAGCATTGCTCCAGCACCATCTGTACACACACCAATGCACTCATCCCAAGACAGTCCCTCTCCTTTTATTTTGTTGTCAAGTTTTGTGAAAATGTCCTCGTCTGTGCACTTTAGCTCCAGCGGGGTGCAAAACAGCATGTCCTTAAGTTTTCCATCAAAACTGTATCTGACGAAAACAAGCAGTTGGGCAGAGTTTGACACATCTGTGTATTCGTCTAACTGCAAAGCATATTTCCCTTTCTTCACCCTGTCAATCAGCTGACACTTGATGTCCTGGGCCATGTCCGTGATGCGCCGGGATATGGTCCTGTCAGACAGCGGCACTGCTTCCAGCTCCCGTGCCTGTTTATCCCCATGCATTGCCCTACTCATAGCAATAGCAGCAGGTTTAATTAGGGTTTCACTGATTGTGTGTGGCTTTTTTGCCTGTGCAATTAAATATGCCACCTCATATGATGCCTTTTGAGCCTTGGTAGGGATTGTTGTTTGGTTAGTTATAACTTTCTTTTGGCCTTGCAATTCTCTCTGCTTTCGGCGGAAAAGATCTGCTGGTTTAGTAGCAAGAGAGGGGTGCTTTGTGTTTAACACTAGAACCGCCAGAGATGTTATTATACCTAAAACCACCACTGGGGTCAAATTGACCCGGTATTAGAATGCATTGATTTTCAAGTTAAAATGTTGTTTTATTGAACAGTGAGTTTTGATCGCACAGGGATGAAATGTATACCAATAGAATCTGTGGACTCTCAGCTTTTCATATGATACAGGGTTCGACATTATAAATGGCTCGCTGGCCCGGAAGCACTATTTAGACACCCCGGCCAGCATAACGTACTTTCAACTTGCCCGCTCGGGCCACTAAAAATGTTGGTTTAAAAAAAAAAAATGGTCCTGTGGTATTGGTATTTTGACAAGCAATTTTGTTAAATTGTTTCGTTTATTAACGCTACAACATAGCGTTTCGTGAGGCGGTTGTCGTTGTTGGGTGAAAAACAAATAGCTGTTTGCTGCGCAGCCTCCCGTGAGCGGGAGCGCGCTCCTTCACTATAGACTGTCGCTATCAATATATCTATCCATCTATCTCTCTCTCTCGCAATCTATAAGGAACCGCAGTAGACAAAAGGTGTTGCTTTAGCAACACGTCATGTTTATGTTTACACACATAATCAATAGCGCGAAAAGGGGTGGGGGTCAATATGACCCACTGGGCGGAAATAGGTATAAATGGCAATTTTTGTTGGCGATTTCTTCAATCTGAATTCATATTGACAATTTTTAACAACATAGGGTGCTACATAACCAGAGATGGGGTCGTTACTAAAAAAAAGTAATATATTACATATTACATATTACTTTTTTAAAAAGTAATATATTACACTACTTTCGTTACTCTCTACATAAGTAAGTTGTTACTTTACTCGTTACTTTACTCGCAGGGGCCGACCCGCCCCTCCCCTGCAGGCAGATCACGCAGACTGCTAAAGTTTCAAATGTTCTCTTTAGTTCAGTTTCCATTGTCGCATAAGACTGATCCAGATAGCTCCTGAATGTTTTCCTATCTGACCATGGCTGTCCTCTGTCTCCTGCTATCTGTATATTTTGTGCAGTCTATCTCTGCTCACGCTGTTGCGTCGGCGTGTTCTCCTGCGTGTTGGCCATAGTGTTGCACTGGAACCAGACACCGCAAAGACTTCAGCCGAGCACGTACGAACTGTGCATGCGTGAGTGGCAATAACTCTCCTTACCAGCAGGCGGCGGTAGTGTGTATTCGTCATTCAAAACAGGCAACAACAGAGAAGAAGAACAGACTACGTGATATAAACAAACAACAAATAGCTGTGCGTTAGCTTCACCTTAGCATGTGTTCTTTGCAGGTGTTTGTTGAGGTTTGATTATGACTGATTTTAATAAGTAACGAAGTAACGCGTGTCAGGGCAATGTTAGTAACTGTAGTGTGATTACTGAATTATAAAAGTAGCGCGTTACACTACTCCGTTACCGACAAAAGTAATATTATTATTACGTTACTTTGTAACGCGTTACACCCAACTCTGTACATAACACACTTTCATGAAAAGCCACGGCCTGGGAGACTTTAATATTTTCTTGAAAAAAAGTTACATACAATAAAAAAACAGCTCTGGGTCAAATTGACCCGATTGGCGGTTCTAGTGTTAAATGTCTAAGCATTTTTACGGGCTTTAAGCTCTCATGTGCAAGAACCTCAATGCACACTACACATTGGGGATGTTGTGCTTCATTGATAATGAGGCATGTGAATCCGTACTGGATGAATTCCTCTCGATATTTGCGACACTTGGATGAAGGCTGGTCTGACTGCTTATGGACCGCCTTACGGTTATCGTCTCCTCCTCCTCCTCCTCTTCCTGCTCAAGAAGTCGACGACCTTTGTGATGGCGGCTCTCCGCTCTCCTCCGCTGCCTTCTCACTAGTTGGTATTAACCAACGTTTCATTTTGAAAAATGTATTAAAGAGCTGTTCAGAAGAAATATACTAGTAGTTGATGTGTGTTTTACATCTGTGATATTTACTGTGGTGCTGTAAAGTGACCTTTGAGCTGCAAATGATACTGTCGTAAATCTGTCAGAATCAAAATTATTTTATTTGTCCCACTTACCTATTAAACAGACTTACATAATAAAAAAGGTCTATGCACACGTTATTATTCATAATAATAATAATGAAAAAAAAATATATAAAAAAAACCAAAAAAAAAACACCTCAGGGGTCAAATAAAGAGGATTCTGAAATCATCTCGCGACCCCCACTTTGGGAACCCCTGTGATAGAGAACTGTAGCAGATACGACCGTTATGTCCTCTCGTATTCACAGCAAGCATGGTAACATGACACTCGTGCCGGGGCCGTGCCACACCCCCCTCTTCTGCAGGGGGGCGTGGTCAGCTGCAGCTCATTTGCATTAAAGCTACGTCACAGAATCAGGGCTAGAATCGAGCAAATGGAGCGATATGAGGCATGATCTGTTTGGTATTTTGAAAAAAAAAACTATATATTTCAAATATAGCATGATAGGTCCACTTTAACATGACCAAATCAGGGGAGCACGAGTAAGGAATCCAGGACCAAAAACTTCAGGGACAAACATGGAGCGTGACGTGAAAGGAAAGACAATGAACCGACATGGAGCACAGGGGGAAGACAAGACTAAATACACAGAAGGGTAATCACAGGACAAGACACCGCTGGGCAGGTGAGGCAGAAACACAAGGGCAACAGGTGAACACAATCAGACAATCAGACACAGGAGGGAAAACATATTAAGGAAGACAAGACACAGGAAGAACAGAATTGCAAAATAAAACCATGACTAGACAGACAAAACTAAAACCGTGACAGACTTCCATGTTTGTTGATAACTGTGACGCGGCTCTCAGCCTCCGTAGTGGCAGATCAAAGATCGTCTCTGCTGAGTGCTGACAAAAGTGGATGAGAGGATATTATATGAATGAATCGTTTTTTTAGCGATGCAAAGACGCTACAATAGATGCATCGCAAATTCAACCCAAACTGTAGCCGATGTGCACTCTTTCAATCGGTGCACTCGCATTTTGAACGTTTATGCCGGGGGACCGATGCGAATCGGTGAATCTTAACATCCCTAGATTCAACACAATGCTAAATAATGATACAATTCAATATGGTACGTGTAAGAAATTAAAATCAATGTTTAATGATGTAATATAGTTTAAACAGTCATTTTATAACTGTTTTATTGTGAAAATATTTCCGGTTAGCTTTCGCCTGTGGTTAAAGTTTATTTTGAAAAAAGTAGGCTTGACTTCCGGCTTTAACAGAAACACGATTACAGCCGTTAAAATGCATTAAATAAAAAGTAATGAAAGAGAGTATGAGAAGAAAAGGCGTGTGAAGTTATGTAATGAATGTACAAGCGTCAGAATCCTCTGTTATGCGCGATAGCGGACATTGAAGACCAAGGTGGGAGGTCCCCCTGCTACGCCAACCGGCAAATGAGGAGGAGCCAACGGAGGAGATATAACGAGCTGAGGAGTATGGTCCGTCCTCTCTTCTCTGCTGCAGACACCCGAGACCACAGCTGTTTTCTCCCACTACCTTCTGTTTGTTTTATTACCACGCCATTTAATTAAAGTACCCATTTGATCCTTATGCCAGAGACTCCATTGGTCTCTTTATTCTAAGCTTCTCTCCTGGATGCGAGAACAACGAACAAAGCTAATATATGACAGAGGATTTTGTTTTATTCCTTATGTGCAGCAAATCATAAATTAACAAAAAAGTACTTTACATATTTGGTTCTCTCTACTAGTACTGCGCATCCCATTATGCTGTTTATTTTTTACCTTAAAAAAACAAAACACTTGGACCTTTCACAAACTGGCCTTTTCACAAGTCCTTTGTAGTAGTGTTCTCTGTCTCCAGAGTACAGTAGAATTTTATAACACCTCACAGTTAAACAATTTAAGGATGCATTGCCCAGGATTAACAATGCCCATACAACTGCCAGTCTGGTGTGCTTAACACTCATTCATAGGCTAACTCACCAGTGAGCAGAAAGCAGTGGTGTGGTTTCTATATGAACAATAAAGAATACAAATAACCTTTCACAAATAGGTATTTCATAACTGCTTACAATTGTAAGGAAGACATTTCAACTAGTATTGGCAGTCACAGGCTGCTGTAAACTAAACACCACTCTCACTGACATAACACCTCACTTGCCCCTTTCACACCAATGTAGTTCCAGGGCCGGTTCGGAGCCTGATAAGCAGTGGTTTTTCCTGTTCACACCGCAGCGGAGCCGACTCTTTTCCCCGAAAACCGGATCTTACCTCGAAAAAATTGTCCGTCTAGAAGCAAGAACCGCATACGTCGGTAAAATGGGACTGTAGACTACGGCTTATGCCACAATAGGATAACAACAAGTAGTCAAGATAGTCAGTTTAGCTTCGGTTGCTATGCTAACATCACCTATTTTATACCAGAGAAACTTTCATAACAGCGTTGTGATGCCAAACAGCGTCAATTCAGACTGAAACACATTCACTTACGGCCCGTCCACACACAGGCATGAAAAAAATCTTGATGCTGGGCGTGTCTGAAGCTTGGCGATTTCACGTGCCCAAGGCGACCAACAACCAATCAGGAATCTCCCAGGAATCTCCCGCCCGCCCTCGGCATACAAAGCAATAAAAAGCCCGCTTCTTCTCCACTATTGCCAAAATGGATGCCGGTTTTGTAGCAAGGGTAGCAAGAGTAGCGTTGGTATATGCAATGTCTAGCAGGAGGCCATGTAGTGTGCGTCGCTGTTGGGTACATCAGAAAACGTCTGCAACGGGGGGAATACCACGTTCTTGTCCAAGAGCTCCGCCTGGATGATGTACTGTTTCAGCAGTACTTCAGGATGAGCAAAGACGTGTTCGACGAGTTGCTCGGAAAAGTGGGTCCACTGATTTCAAAGGCGGACACCCATATGCGTTTGTCAATCGGACCCGCCGAGCGACTCGCCATCTGCCTACGGTACGTTTTGTGTATTTCTACTTCTTTAATATGACTCTGTATATAAAGAGAGAGAATGCATGCCATGGATGAATGATGAATGAAGTCTGTGATTTAGTTCAGATGAATGACATTAATTAAGATAGCTAGGTAAACACAGTATTGCTCCCCTGTGTACATGGCGTGTGTGTGTCATTTCATTTCAAACCTTTACATTACATTGCATTTAGCTGACGCTTTTATCCAAAGCGACTTACAATAAGTACATTCGACCAGGAAGACACAACCTTATTTATACAGATAAATCCCATTGAGATCATTGATCTCTTTTTCAAGGGAGACCTGCTCAAGTAGTTTCACATGAAACACGTGTGTGGTCTCTGTGTGTGTGTGTGTCTGTGGTGGGTGTGGGGTCTGTGTGTGTGTGGGGTCTGTGGTCTGTGTGTGTCTGTGGTGTGTGTGGGGGGGGGGGATCTGTGTCTGCGTGGCGTCTGACATATCTTTTTTTTAAATCATGTATATTACTTTTTTCTCAGCTACCTGGCAACCGGTGACTCGTACAGGACCATAGCATTCAGCTATCGGGTCGGGCATGCAACAGTGGCTGTCATCGTGAAGGAGGTTGCGGGTGCCATCTGGACCGCCCTGGTCGAGGAGACCATGGTCCACAGTCGGAGGACTGGAGAGCCATCGCTGCAGAGTTTCAGGAGATCTGGAACTTTCCTAATTGAGTTGGTGCCATTGATGGTAAGCATGTGGTGATCCAGGCTCCGGCAAATTCTGGGTCCCTCTACTTCAGGGGTCGGCAACAGGCGGACCGCGGTCCGGATCCGGACCCAGACGCCGACCTATACGGACCCGGAGCTATAATCAATACATTAATAGGGGATTTTTCGGCGCCTCCTGCTTTTTTAACGCTGATTTGGGTGACTTGTGTAATTCGTGGAGAACCGAAGAGTGTTAGTTTTGGGGGTGGGGGGGGGAGTCCGTCCGTCAGTCCGACTGACGGACAACTTCTCACTTCAAAAAAGAAGAAGAAATCTAGACCGCAAAAATAATTAAACAAGCGAGTAACTGTTTTTCCTGGCCAAGGACAGGTTCCTTGAACACAACACGAGCGTAACGTGTCTTCACGTGGTATAGTCTCGTCTGAGTGCGGAGCCGTACACATGCCGCAGTGTCTTTAGTTGTAAGCACAGTGGCGATCTGTTGTTATTAGCATCTGGTTAGCTAGCTATGCTAACGAATTTAAAGAGCTTTTCTACAACCAGGTGGAAGAGAGCTCTCTCCTGAGAGGCTCAAATAACCTCAGCTCAGTGAGGTTAAGGCACACCTTGATATGATCATTATAGTTATTAATGAGACTAAATGAAAAACAGGTATAAAATACTATATGACAGTAACAAAAAAGTTGTTAAAAATAACAAGAATAGAGTTTAAAAGGGGAGTGATTTGTAAAATATCCATATGAAACAGTTCTGTTTCATATGGGTGTTGAAAGATGTATCCATAGATCTCTTAATGTTGCTCTCGAAGTGCACCAGATTGATGCTTTTAAGTTCAATATTTAAAAAAAAAATCTTCCCGGGGGAGCATGCCCCCGGACCCCCCTAGAGGAGGTTAGGTCCCCCCCCCCCCCAACACTTAAATCATGTTCACATGGATAGGATACTAAATACATTTGCGCACATCTTGTGTCCATATATTTCTGTGTTGGTGGTCATGCCACACCGTGCACATGCATGCATACGTGAGTCATGGTGAGATATCTGGATTGGTTGCTTTTTCTTTGCACAGCATGAAAGAAAGGCTAAATGAATGGGCTGTGATTTTAGTTTTTTTTAAGCAGAGGTTGAGTTCAATCATTTGTACGGCCCTCGGAGGATGTTGTAAAAATTGAAAGGAAAAAGGTTCCCCACCCCTGCTGTAAATAATAATAAAAACCCTTGATTTATAACTTAACATCTCTGTCTCCTATTGATCTGAGTATATTATAAAGAATCAGAGGTGGGGACTCGAGTCACATGACTTGACTCGAGTCCGACTCGAGTCAAGTCATGTGACTCGAGTCCCCACCTCTGATTCTATTTTTGGACTTGAGACTTGCTTGACAAACATTGATAAAAGACTTGACTTGGTATTCATGACTTGAGACTTGAATTAAGCTTGAGATAGATGACTTGAAAGGACTTGACTGTTTAAAATAAAATATTTGCGTTTGTTTTTGTAGTGAGATATTACGTTTAGTTTTTTCGAAAAACGTGATTATAGCGCCGTGCGCGCAAACCTGGCAACCCACTAGAAGGCAGGAGTGTCAGTTAACATGGCAGCAGCTAGCTTTACTCCACAAATAGTGAAGTTTGGATTCAAGGATTATTTTGTCGATGACGGTAATAAGAAGAGAACAGCGGTATGCAGGGTCTGCAGCATACAGATCAGTGACACAACCACCACAACATCCAACTTCACTCGTCACTACAAAAAACCCCACAGAGAAAGGTGCGTGCATGTGTTGTGTTAGCTAGAAAGCTAACGTTAAGTTTAAGCTACGTTAGACTTGGTTTCAAATCGATTAAGCAAAGCGAAGACAAAACGGTAAATGAACACTAGAACCGCCAAGGGAGAGAGAGAGAGAGAGAGAAAAAGAGAGAGCGAAATAGAGAGAGAAAAAGAGATGCCTCGTTTATTTCCCCTGTGTTATTATCAGAAGTTACTGTAAACTTTTGAATAATGTAGTTCATCTACTTTTAGTAGTTTGTTTAAATGTGTTAATTATGTTGTTTTTGTTTGTAGAAGTGCATCATTCCTTGATTTATTGTAAAATGAATCTGAACTTCTTGATCTGTTATGATGATAAACTGAAGCAATTTCTAAATTAACCCAATTAAGTGAGTTTTAAATCGTCCTACTTAGTTTATAAGGAAAATATGAAGAGGAACAAATTAAATGATTTGAAAATGATATCTATGTAGGCGCTGACGCTGTTGGCGGTTCTAGTGTTAACAGAAATTTAAATTAAATATGAGTAATGGCAAATGCAAATTAGTGGCTTTTCGGCGCCTCCCGCTTTTTTAACGTTGATTTGGGTGACTCGTGTAATTCGTGGAGAACCGAAGAGTCCGTCCGTCAGTCCGAATGACGGACAACTTCTCACTTCAAAAAAGAAGAAGAAATCTAGACAAGCGAGTGCCTGTTTTTCCTGGCCAATGACAGGTTCCTTGAACACAACACGAGCGTAACGTCTCTTCACGTTAAGTTCCCCACCCCTGCTGTAAATAATAAAAACCCTTGATTTATAACTTATATATATATCTCTGTCTCCTATTGATCAGAGTATATTATAAAGAATAGCCAGTTAATTGAAGCACAGGCCTTTGTCAGATGGTATATTTGACGCTGTTTTTTTTCTGCTAGGAATAGTTCTCTCTTTTTTCACCATACCTGTGTTTGCATCCCTGTGTATGATTTTCTTACCTGGAATTCTGCCTTTTTGAACAGACTTTTTGAGTCCTAGCTATATTGTCTGCAGTTCTAGGGTTAATATGAATCTAATATGATTGTCATCGGTCTAAATTAGATTTCAAATGATTAACTGTGTATGTAATGAAGATCATAATGTGGGTTGAATCCATTTTCATAACCACTGTCTTTGAACTGATTTAAATGCGGAAACTGGGCTTATTCATCAGAATTTCGTATGACTTGACTTGCTTGAGCTGAGCAATGACTTGACTTGCTTGACTCTCACCACAGTGACTTGGGACTTGCTTGATAGTTGTAGGTCAAGACTTGAGACTTGCTCATGACTTGCACATGTAGAACTTACTCCCACCTCTGCAAAGAATAGCCAGTTAATTGAAGCACTATAGCACAGGCCTTTGTCAGATGGTATATTACGCTGTTTTTTTTCTGCTTCGAATAGTTCTCTCTTTTTTCAACATGCCTGTGTTTTCTTAGAAATTAAAATCAATGTTTTGATGGCATAATGTACCTTAAATGTACCTTTAGTTTAAATGCTGTTTTATACTGAAAAACCAGAAGTTCTTGTGCACAACCAGTTAGACTTTTATTCTGAAAATCCTTCACCTCCGGTTAGCATTTAGCATGAGGCTAATATACCATTTCCTATAGAGGTGAATTTAGCAGCGATATGATATGATGTTGCACACCGAAACCTACTGATTTCAACACTACAACTATTGACGTTGAGATATTATTATTGTTGGATATTAAATGAAGGTACAGTTTATTTGAGTAAGTTATCGTTTACAGATGTGGGTAGCATGTCACAACATTCGGAGCGACCGGAAATCGAATTGCTGTGAAGGATTTCCTGTATTTTTTGGAGTGTTGATTACAGCGTTTGGAATGTGTTGAATGGAAAGTCATGAAAGAGTTAAGGAGGAGAAAAGGAGTGTTTAGATATATATTGAATGTACAATGTCTGTATACTGTGATATGTGTAACAACGGACATTAAATAGTCGGAGAGCCGGCCCCCAGGGAGGAGCCTGCAGAAGCTATATAACAGCAGCACCTGGGCGGTTCGGCCTCTTTTCTCTGCTAGCGAGGGCCAGAGGCAGCTGCTTTTCTGTCGGACAATATCCTGTTTGTGACTTTACCGCGCCTTTTTATTAATTAAAGTACCAATTTGAAAACATCTCAGAGACTCCATTTAGTCTCCTTTTTAAGCTTCTCTTTCCTGGACGCGAGAATAACCATCACAGTTAACAATTGGTGACCCCGACGTGATTCTCGTTGCACCGGGAGAGACTATACACGCGGCTGTTCTCCGGAGCCGCTGGCAAACCCGTTCGACACACAGAGAGCTCAAACTACGGTAAAGAAGAAGCCTGTTACGTCAAAATTCTTCAATAGTTTATGCAGAACAATCTTAGGACTGTGTGTTGGACGGCTGCTTCCGGTTCCTGAAAATAGCTGGGAAATTAATGTTAAAACAACCAAATTTATAACAATAACAATCATAACACGTGGCGTTGCATTTTCACAAGCAGGGTGAGTTCAAATTACTTATTTTTCTTATATTTAACCCTGCATGCGATTTGTTTGTCTGTTATTACATGTCGGCGAGGCTAATCATTTCAATTGTTTCTTGTTAGGTCTCAATTTAAACGTGAATGGTTTTAGGCCATTAATCAGTGAGGGACTGGTTGAGACAAGAACAAAGTGGAGTGAGTGTTTGTGTTAAGGACAGTGTGAGGCTGTTTTTACTTTTAAAAGTTCTTTGTGTGATGATGGCAATCATTTAAAGTGTTTCTTGTTACGTCCTAATTTAAACGTGAATGGTTCTAGGCCATTAATCAGTGAGGGACTGGTTGAGACAAGAACACAGTTGAGTGAGTGTTTTAATTACAGCAAGGGGCTTTCTTATTAAAAAAAGTCCTTTTTGAGGAAAAGGCCTGAAAAGTTTGAAGCTTTCAGTGGTTGTTTTTTCTGTTTTCTAACAGACATTGCGCGTGGATTACGACAAGGGATGCGACATTCGTGCGTTAGACAGACGATATTCTGCTGATTGTGTTTGCTTGGCGCCTTACTTTGTCCCATGATAGCGTGTTTAAACAGAGGAGATAACCATACTGGCTCTTAAAGTCAAAACATTACGTACACAGGTTGAAGGCTGTGACGTAAGGGTATAAGGCCCATTTATAATTGTAAATTACATAGACATGTAATTTTAAACTGCAGTGTTGTTTTGTGTTGAGAATTAAAAGATCACCCTCATTATTTCAACTCCGCTCTGAGAGCCACGAGCTGTTTTCAAATCCCTTTGTTCTTCAGGTCAAAGGTTGGAAAATCAGTTGCCATCTTGTCTTGTCCTCGTGTTTACAATGAGCAATGGCAGTCGCCATTTCGTGAAATGCTAATTTGAAAGTACTCAGTCCTACTCACATGAGCCTAGGCACTCCATCTTGAGAAGGACAAATCATATTTCTTGGCAGAGTTGGAACTATAAAATAGACAGGTTATCTTACCGTGGGAAGTTTGATATAGGAGTCTGTATTTGAGATATTCTTGTTTGCAAGTGCGTATTGGCGGTTTATTTGAGATATTCTTGTTTGCAGATGTGTTTTGGCGGTTATGTGCTGTGTTGTTTAACCATATTCTAATGTTCTTCTCATTTTTAAGGAAATAAGCTTCTTCTTGTTAAAAAGAGGTCAGTTTTGCAACAGCTATCCCTAGTGGATTGAGCTGGAAATTACAACAGCGCACTCTGCTGGTAATACAGAATTATTACAAAGATACTATAACATTTTGAAGCTTGATTTTGAGTATTATGAATGAACACATGCACAAATCGCCAGGACAGAATTACAAAGTGGTTTCTAATTAAAAGATGAGAAACTTACAAACTAGGCTGTAGAATATTCAAACAACAATTGATTAAAGCTAACACAAATTATGACATTTACATAATTTCATGCACTGGTACACAGTAGATTTAGATTTTCACCAGATTTCTAATTTTCATATTTTAAAGTCAAAACCATACACTGTACAATTTTTTATTTTATCATTTCAGATTTTAAAATTTGCATAATTTGTATCTTTTAATTAACTTTATTATTTAAAAAAAATCATATAAAATAAAATAAAAATCTATAAAATGAAGAAAAAAAACAAAACTTAAAAAGCCCAGATTTAAAGTTAGGTTCGGATGACATAGGATATTACTGATCAGGAACGACGGTGCTAGTCAGAAGATTGGTGCTTAATCTTTGATAACTTAATAATATTCATTCAAATAGGAAGAGAGCATGTCACCAAAACAAACTAAGCTGGGACTAGACGCAGAGCCAGGCTCAACTGCAGATATCAAGGAAAGGGTAATAATCTGATCAGATGCCTTCCAACTTAACCTTTCCAATTAAAAGAACTATGGAGTGAAGATGAAGAAAGATTTATAAGAGTTACAAGTCTGATACTCCATCTGGAATATGCCAGCCTATTGGCACACAGCATAAATGTGGTCCGAGTAGCAGACCTGCCAGTGAGGGAAGACATAGCAGAAAAAACAAGACACCGTAGCTTGTAGGAACAAGACACGGAGAAGGGAGGGGAAACTTCCAGAGAAGGCAGGGCAGACACCTCCAACAATTCAAGCTCAGGAAGAACCAGAGAATGCAGGGCAGACACCTCAAACTGTTAAATCTCAGATAGTGCCAGAAAATCAGAAGCAGAACCAACAACCAGGAGGTTTCCATGATGACAACGGAGGCAGGGGGTCCCAGAGATGTCAAAGACAAACAGCATTGCCAAACATGACCCAAATGCCACTGACACCCTGGTATCAACCACAACAATGAGGAAGCTCAGAGGGCCAGACCACCAGGTGATGCATCTTCAGCACAAGGGTATTTTGAAATCCAGCTACATTGAGCCATATCTGTCACCACAGAAGGGAGAGGTTTAATGTTTAATGTAAAAACAAAATCGAGAGTAGCATTTGCATTTACACATAAAGCATCCACAGAATAGAACATTTAGCAGACTATTTTTGTAATTATGAGAAGGAAAGAGATTACGAGTGATGTTGTTCCCCCACACAGAAAACTATTGTGTTCACACAGCTAGTGAGGTCAAGACGATGGGGTTTCCACCAAAAAATATGAAGACGGAAACCTAGTACTCGCCCAAGACGGAGGATTCATACCAAATCCTCCTGTTTACACCGACTGCAGTTCAAGGGGCGGCGATACACCTGACGTGGAGCTGTTGAGACCTAAAAACAGAAACTCGATTCTGCTGTGGTGAAGTCTGGCTACAAAGGGAGGTGTCCGATAGGGTCGCTTGTCTCAAACCAGTGAAGAAGTCAACAAGAACCCAGCAGAACTAGAGAGTGACTGTTAGCGGGAGAACAGTGACAGAGCGACAGAGACTGGCACAACATTTTCCAGCCAGTACAGAGATAGACCCCGTCAGAAGACCGGGGCTGTGTTTAAAGGGGAACTTCATTTATTGTTAGTGGAAGTGTAGTTTTTTAGTCGAACAATTATGTGATTTATGGAGTCAGATTACATTTTTCTCATAAACACCATTTTATAATCAGTCTGAAGTATCTGTTTTAAGGCAATGAGCTGCAGATTAAATAACATAACACTGATTGAGAGCTTGGATGAAGAAGTTGTAGGGTTTTAACAACAGTTTCAAGAATCAGTTTTTATTTATTTATTCTTGAGTAATTTTACTGATTTATAATGTAGTGCGTAAGGCACTATCTCATTTTGAGTGAGTGCCACCAGCCCTTCATGTATGTCACCCTCTGTGAGAATGGTTCGTATGTTTCCCTCTAGTTTAGATATATATTATTTTATTATATCTTTGTACAGCAGTATCAAACAATCCTCTAATCCTAGAATTATTGAGACGCATTAGCGACACCAGGGGTATTGTTTTTCGCAGCAACAATGATGCATAATACCAGGACAAAAGCCATTATTGCAACATGTAAACCATTTTTTGTGCTAATGGCAGATTTGAGTGAATATGTTTTTATACCATCAGAAAGCCACACATCATACGATATTTTGTACGCCTTATGGGTACACGGAGAAGTTATATTTATTTAATGCAACGTTATGGGTTTTACATGTCCTGTTCAGAATAGGGTAATCATTGCAATATTAATTGAGCATGTTCTGCTCAAAGGAGGGAGTGTCATGATTATACAGATATGTTGATTTCAGTGACGTTGTAGTTAGTAAATAATAACATGTAGTTAATAATAGGTCTCATACCGACAAAAGGTATGCCAAAGCTTGGGCCTCCTCCAAGGAGGGAGTGGTCCAGTTTTAGATATTAGACGAATAAAGTAATGAATATGTCAGAATGCTGAGTAATATTATCCAAGTTTTGTCTACACAGGCTAAGAAAGCTACAGAGATACAAGACGAGACACCAGAAGAGACTCCTGTTTGGCCAGGTGATTGGGTGAGGGTGAAAGTTCACAAAAGACAGTGAGCTGATCCCCGGTGGACGGAACAGTGAGAAGTTGTAACGAACTTCACACGCGCTCCGGTTTAAAGGTAAAGAAAAAGGAGCAAATTGACACCACCTCACACATTGTCACCCTTCACTGGCAACTTCCAGAACATTATTGGGAGTTAGGACTGATTTGGCAGAGCTGGAACAAAACAATAAATAGAAATAAGATAAAGATAGAAACAGCTCAAAAGACGAATTGTCTATAGATTTTTATAGATAGTACACTAAAGTGAAAACCTATTTTTGTTTTACATCTGAAAAAGAGTCCAATTTTTGTATACGTTATTATAGTACTCATTATTTAAATTCTGTAACTGACACAACCATGGAGAAAATAGAGATGATGTCAAGAACAAAGCCAAAGCTATTGTGGGGTCCCCTAGGGATAAGAGTCAGAATAGCATTGTTGATTGTGCTCATTACACTTGGCACCTTTCTGGTTGGATGGGGAGTACAATATCAAGTAAGACATGGATCTATTAGTCCACTCATAGATAATGCCCACATCACTAACAAAACTCCAGCTGTGTTTCAGAGAGTTTCACTTATCCCCAGAGCCAAAAGATCAGCTGAGCAACAAGAGGAGGAGTTAGAAATACTCGGTCCCAAAGGTGAGGCGATTACAATCAAGATGATTCACCCCCATATATGCAGTTCTTGTATCAAATGATGAGATGGGTTTAAGTGATTGGGATATGTAGGTGATGGGAATTTACAGATTAGGGGAATCTAAAAATACACTGGATCCATGTTTTAGTCTGTGCCAGAAACACCCCTGTTAAGTTTATGGACAACCAACCGGTGACCTGAGCACAATTATTGAAAATGATTAAACAGGCTACTAACCCACAAGTACAGCTTTGTACGTACAAACTCTATGAACAAAATTCCCCAGCAGATTGTGGCGACATTGCAGATATGTTCAGTCACAAAAGTTACTTATGTTCTAAATAACAGTGAGATTTAAAGTAATGGAGAAAATATGGGGACGTTCTTTTATAGTGTGTGAAATATGTGGTGCTTGAAACATGTAGGTATTTTTAATTTATAGAAGAAAATGGTTTCCTGAAAGAGTTATTTGGAGTAGCCATGTTACAGTGGGTGGAAACAATGTTTAGGGATATGGCACAACCATTAGTAGACATTAATTGGGTTTAGATGACATTTAACATCTAAGACAGATAGTAAGATTAGGAAAATAGAGTGGAAAGGATTGGATTTGTTTTACCTCAGTGTGTTAGAATTAACTATAGGTAATGCGGCCCGAGATCTCTCTCTCTCTCTCTCTCTGCCTGTCAGAATGCTACGACCCCATCTTCAGACAAATGACCTCACCACAGGAGACTCCTCCTCCTCCGGTTTAAAGACAGACAACCCGAGCTGAACCAACAACGACCTGAGGCATCCAGAACCATCTCCACCTGAGGGATCCAGAACCATCTCCACCTGAGGCATCCAGAACCATCTCCACCTGAGGCATCCAGAACCATCTCCACCTGAGGCATCCAGAACCAAACCAGCATGCTGACAAAGAGGCAAACTCTCATCGGTCCCTCAAACAGGACATGAAGTTCCAAACTGAGCCACGAGATTTGGCACAATAGCGGAGTGTGGGACATGAGAGCAGAATACACCACTCCATGCAACAGCCAAGAGACTGAAAAGGAGGAGATGAAATGCAAAGCAGTTGGGCCACTGAAAAGAATTACAGCGGGAAGATCCAAGTGCGGATGGACTGAGGAGAAGACAGGACGGAGGAGGAGACAGAACCAGAGGAGTTGGCATGGGCCAGCAGAACGTGAGGGGGTCGTGGCTTGACGACCAGAGGGGGAGAGAAGGAACACAGGAGTGAGTGAGTTTACACATAAACACACTTATTAGAAAATAATCCTAAAAACACACTGAGGGTAGAACATATTATTCAATCTTTTCATAATATAAACAAATTATTCTTATAGAGATTCTTATTCATGTGAGAATTTGGGGAAGATTTAATTTGTTACAATATAGATAGCAGGCAAATCTTTATTTGAATGGAAAATGTTAAAGGTAGAGCTGGAACCAAGCCAAAGAAAGTATTCCAATCTAGAGTATTGGTTTCTCCATTGTAGCATGGTTATTACCACAGGAGAACTGTTAAGGTGGAAATAACATTTGTTTGTCGTCCAAGATGTAGAGTTTTAAAAAGACACTAGGCAAAGAGCGATTGAAGATTTTAATTTTGAAAAAACTAGTACAATTGGGAGTAATACATGCAGGGCCTTGGATCACTCATTTTAATGGTGCATATTTTCAGCAACAAATATCGTTCAGGGAGAAGGGGTTGCTCAACCCACCCTGCAGATGTTTTAAATCTTACTTACAGCTTCAGAGGGAGCGCACGGCACCAGAGTATGAGTTTTAAAAGACAAGTGCCACCACCTCCTAATGCTCATCTATTTAATCAGTGATGACCTGACATTTAGAGATGTTATTTAAAAGGAGAAACATATCTGCCATGAGTGAAAATTCCTGAATTGAACTACAAACCATTAATGAAATGACTTCTGTTTTTAAAGTCCTTGTTAGAGCACCCAAGGTTCCACACACTGTTAAGGAGGTTAGCATAGTTATTTAAGTAGACCAGAAATGAAAATAAATTAGTATAATGAGTTATTGATATTCCACCGGTTTTCACACCATTTCAGGGACTTTATCACTGTATTAGAACAGACCACCCCAAAGCCAGTAGGGCTAAGAGACCAGTCCCAGGGGAGTTTAGGCTCCAGGGTACAAGGATAGCATAGGGGCGCCCAGGGGAGGCCTAAATGTTGCACTCATTCCATGTCCTAAAATACCGATTGATCACGACGGCCTCTTCTAGAGAACATATTACTTTCATACCTTAAATGATATGAAAGGAGGGAGGGTAAATTTCTCATGAGGAGACAGTTACAAATGCTAGTAGAACAAGACGGCCCACCCCAATACAGATGTTGATGAAAATGATGAGTTAGTTTGAATGATGTTAAATGATATGGATGTTCAGAGACCAGGTTGTTCAATGAATGTCCAGCCGATGTGATTCTTTAAATGATGAAATCATGTGAAGAAGTGAGCAAAATAAAATGCTAAAATGGAGTGAATCCATTTCAATTTACTCTATACTATTACAAGATAGTGTATTTCTATTTCAATTTACTCTATACTATTCCAAGATAGTTTATTTCATTTTTATTATTTTTCACTGTTCAATATGGTAGATTTCATGTATTTTCGAATCATTACAATTCTAAAATGGGTAGTTTCTTTTCACTTTGTAAAAACAAGTGCCTTAACACTGAGTGTATTATGAGAACGGTTTCTGTGAAAGGAGGGAGGAAGAAATGTTCTGATACCAAGCCATTGCTGCTATTTTGAAGAACCATATTGAATGTTAACACTAAAAGTTATGCACAAGGGAAAACTTTTATGTCTGAACACAGTCAAAGTATTTTTGTATTTTTGTAAAGTTGAGGATTTTCGAACCATTCCATTTTGATTGTATGTTTTTGATATGAGTTATGTACTATGCAGAGTTCAGATGAAGAACTCATTGATTTCAGTATTATACACACCTTTTAGGTGTGTAAGGAGGGACTGTTAGAAATTAAAATCAATGTTTTGATGGCATAATGTACCTTAAATGTACCTTTAGTTTAAATGCTGTTTTATACTGAAAAACCAGAAGTTCTTGTGCACAACCAGTTAGACTTTTATTCTGAAAATCCTTCACCTCCGGTTAGCATTTAGCATGAGGCTAATATACCATTTCCTATAGAGGTGAATTTAGCAGCGATATGATATGATGTTGCACACCGAAACCTACTGATTTCAACACTACAACTATAGACGTTGAGATATTATTATTGTTGGATATTAAATGAAGGTACAGTTTATTTGAGTAAGTTATCGTTTACAGATGTGGGTAGCATGTCACAACATTCGGAGCGACCGGAAATCGAATTGCTGTGAAGGATTTCCTGTATTTTTTGGAGTGTTGATTACAGCGTTTGGAATGTGTTGAATGGAAAGTCATGAAAGAGTTAAGGAGGAGAAAAGGAGTGTTTAGATATATATTGAATGTACAATGTCTGTATACTGTGATATGTGTAACAACGGACATTAAATAGTCGGAGAGCCGGCCCCCAGGGAGGAGCCTGCAGAAGCTATATAACAGCAGCACCTGGGCGGTTCGGCCTCTTTTCTCTGCTAGCGAGGGCCAGAGGCAGCTGCTTTTCTGTCGGACAATATCCTGTTTGTGACTTTACCGCGCCTTTTTATTAATTAAAGTACCAATTTGAAAACATCTCAGAGACTCCATTTAGTCTCCTTTTTAAGCTTCTCTTTCCTGGACGCGAGAATAACCATCACAGTTAACAGTTTGCATCACTGTAACCAAATGAGCACCTGCATGTGTATGAGAATGGCCCTGACACCATTTCAGCCCAGATTTACAAACTCCTGGCAGGACAAGCTCGAGCTCAATTCTCGCACTGAATTAAAGAAAAGTGAGTGAGGGACTGCAATATAAGAGGGAAAGAAAGAGAAACTTTAAAACTGTTCAATTGTTATGATGTGTAAAGACTGATATTGTTCTATAATCGTCTGAAACTGTTAAGTCATGATGTGAAACGGTTAACAAAGAAAAAGGGAAACTCAAGCTGCTGCTACACTTTATTTTATTTATCTAAAATTAAGCACTTTTAAGATGCACACATTTTCAAAAGCTATTTTATTTATAAATGCAGCCCGAGAGGAACATTACACATATCCACAGTATTCACTGTATATCTGTATAGTTCAATGTTAATAGACAATAAATATTGTTGTTTTTGAATTGTACTTTCTTTATTTGATTGGCAGTCAGTTGTTGATTACATGCAGACAGGGGCGCCGTAAGGGGGTGAAAAGTTAGGACGATTCTAAGGGCCCGTGACTGACAGGGGCCCCAAAATGTTCAGAACATTAAGAAAAAAAATGTAAGTAACCTTTCATCAATCCTCAATAATTAACATTAATAGAACGTTATATTGATAAATTACTCACTAAACTTACGATTCATTTAACTTATTTTCTTCCAAAAGTTAATTACCCAAAGCCTCTGTACACCCCCTTCTATTTACATGTAATGGTTTGGTCCTGCCTCCAAACGCGGTGCGGCACCGGCACTTGCAGAGAGTGAAAGCAAGTGAGGAGGGATGCTAGTACTTAGCCAACATACGTGTGTTGTACTTCAACGACCAACAAAGTCAGGCTCTAAGAAAGGAGAAAGACAAGAGAGAGGGACTAAAGGGCGACAGTATGTCACCCAGTTTTTCCACAAGAAAAGGTGGGTGTGGTCCATGAGTGGTGGAAATGATTCTGTTAGCTAATGTTTTTTTGTTTACTAAGCTGACATTAAGTACTGTTAATATCTTTACAGAAAATACAGAGGTCTTTAATTTCACTGCTCTTTTAGATGATATTTAAAAGGTATGGTAGGTAATTCACTTCAGAAGCACTTCTTGTTATATTCCATGGAGTGCTCTTAACATCCCGATAGCAATGAATATCTGAAGTGCTTTGACAATAAATGTCATCTGTGGAAGCCGTGGCGCTGTAAAAAGCACGACCAATCATCTGAGCCGGCCCGGCTAAAATAACTGGATGGTCTACCTGCCTGTCAGCCTTCCATCTGTGCAGAAACGTATCTCTGCCCTCATTGGTCATGTGCGCGTTTGTGTGTGTTGCAGGAGGGGCTCTGTAAGGAAGTGGCAGATTTTTTTCGGTTGTGTATTTTCAAATTCTAGCGCACTCGAGCTGGTTTCTCCAAAATTACCTACCTACCTTTAATAAATGCAGGCACATTTGTAGCGCATATTCATACTAAATCAGTTGTCCCTCCCCCTGGTGTTAGGACCAACAGATCCATCTTTAGGCTCAGCAGCCCTGTCCCCCCATAAGGCTGAACCTGAACCAGCTTTTCTCCCAACTGAAGGAGGTGAGCAGCATTGTGTTGAATGCCACCTAACATATCTGAAGGGAGACTGGAATACTATATATATATATATATAACATAAAGCTAACATCTCATTTAAATTATACATTTCAAACACAGTATTTTCCCACATAGCCAATGATTTATATAAAACAAAAAACTGCTTTTAGTCTATTTAGGATGATGGACAGTTTGAAGCATTGAGTGATCAGTCTGTAAACAAAATGTTAATCACAGACATTTTGGTTATGATATTAATACTAATGTTATTATATTAAAGCAGGGGTGGGGAACCTCCGGCCCCCGGGCCGTATACGGACCGCTAGACCATTTGGTACGGCCCTCGAGGTAATTTATAAACAAAGTGGCCTGTGCCTGGTGGTGGGGCCCAATGTGATATATTTTCATGGGGCCCAAAATCCCTGGCGGCGCCCCTGCATGCAGACGTTGATAAAGCTACAGGCTACTTCAATATATATCACACTAATTCATAAAGCAAGTTCGACATTTTGATGTTCCGGACCTTTGCATGGGGAGATTTTCTCTAACTGGACCTCGTTGAATTTGAGTTGAATACCCCTGCTCTACTTCAACTACAAGTCCACCCACTCCTTGGTAATACTGGCTGTCGTGGATGCCCAGTACCTCTTCAGGGTAGTGGATGTCGGAGGTTCTCATTCATAACACTCCGTTCGATGTCTCACTATGGGATGCGCCTCAACGTGTATGCATCAGAAGCATCAATCTCATTACGCCAATTCTGATTGGCTGGTGATCTTGACCACTACGTCAGGGAATCCACCCACCATTTAAGTAGCTTGCGCTACGTCGCAGCGTCTTTCAAACACCTCTTCTCGCTTCGGAGCACATCTCAACAATATCAGTAGCCGGGCTAGCTTAACTGTCCACAGACTGAACCACAAGCTAACCTTCGGTCGCCGGACGCTTGCCGGCTACTTTTACTTCGCACAAAGATTTGATTTATTAACACATCAGTTAATACTAAAATCTGCCCCGCCGTTTTTTTTTGTTTTTTTTTTAAACGGTAACATACCTGTTACTGGTTTGTCCCTCCACATTGACACCATGGCGAGCGAGGATGGACCCTTCTCTCCCTCACACCAGAGGATATGGAGGCTCGACTCTGCGGCTGCAGGTTCAAGATTTCGAGCACGGACTCACACCAGGTCTGCTCGTCCTGCCTTGGGCTGGAACATGCCCGAAAGGCTATCGACGCCCCCGGTTCGTGCGGACACTGTGCCCGCTTCACCACCAAGAGCCTCCGCCGACGGCTAGCGCGCCAAGCTAGCCTGTCGGGACAAGACCCCTTCATGCCTGTTGATTTGCCGGCCGGCAATCAAGGCATGGTGGCGACCACCGTGGGAGTTGAGCCCTGCGCTGTGTCAAGCTGGGGCTCAACGGCGGCGGCAGCCGCGGGAATGGAGCCCCGCGCTGTGACAAGCTGGGGCTCCCAACTGGACCTCACCGTGGTTCCACCCGTGGAGGATGTCCTGGAGCTGGATTACATGGAGGAAGATGAAGAGGATACCTCTAAGTTCCTCTTATCCGACTCAGACGAAGATGACATCTTCGTCCCATCTGCTCAGGCTGCCAAGCCGGAGGCGGTGTCCGCTCCCCCAGGCGAAAGCGCGCCAACTTCGCCCCGCCTCAGCATGGACTTGCAGGCCGTATGCCAACGCGCTTCGTCCAGGCTAGACATCCCCTGGCCTGAAGTAACCAAGGAGACCTCCAGATCTCGCTATGAGGGGAAGAACTTGCCCCAAGCCGCGAGGATGACGAGGCAGCTTCTCCCAGTCTTTCCAGAGCTGCTGGACGAGGTGTCTGTCTCGTTGAGAGACCGCCCTTTCAGCAGCAAGGCCCCAATCCAGGGAGCCTCCTCTTTGGACTTTGAAGGCATGGAGAAGCTCGGCTTGCTCTGCATGCCGCCTATGGAGCCGCTTGTGGCAGCCCACCTTGTGAAGAATTGAAGATTATATCACCTGATATATAAGAAGTGTGTTACATTTGAATGGCAGAAAGTCTTGTTGCAATTTCCAGATATTAAAAGAGGCCCCTTGAGTTTCTCTGTTAATTATCAATAGTCTGTGCAACTAACCAACTAACTTTGGTTAGTTGACTGAACTTAAAAGCATCCATCGGTGATGGCTTTAGGCTACAAGGACAGTTAACTTTGGTTAGTTGACTGATCTTGTGGCCCCATGACGGTTAAACGGTTAAAAGCAGGTAACTGCACAAGGTGCAGGTAACTGCACAAGCCGAGAAGCAATCACAGACTCATGCATCGGGCTGGCCAGGATACTCCCGAATAATAAGCTGACAGATATATTTATAACACTTACCTGCAGTTCGAACTGGGTCTGTAAATTCCGTTTCAAAACCGAATGGGAAAAAATAGAAACCGGTGTTGTTTTTTTGTTTTTGTTTTAAAATAGCAAAACAATAAAACAACACTGGTTTTAATTTTTTCTTATTCGGTTTTGAAACGGAAAAACCAAAGAACGAACGGATTAAACATAAACTTCTCCTCATATTTTTATAAATAATTTTTTTATAAAAGCAATCATCATCTAGTTTCAGTAATCCCATGGTAATTGAGGACACAAGTTATCTAAATGACTAATGTCATCTTTATGGCTTTCAGAAAGGACAGGAGACCGACAGGTGACTATCAAAGGACTAGCAGCAGCAGCAGCATGATGATGATGATGATGTTAAATGTGTTGTTTTAGGAACATCCATTGCAAATACATGGAATTCAATAAACATTGAATAGCATATCATGCAGTTTGTCTGTGCCTTTTCCTCCGTGTTGTCCTGGTTTGCTGTGCTGCCTCCTTAAATTTGGCTATAGCACTAACAGATAGGTTTCTGCTGCAGGAGCTTTTGGCTAATGCTTTGTAGTCTGGTAACAGTACTTCAAAAGTTACTAAGAAATGGTCGGATAAAGCAGGATTATGCGGTTCGACTAATAGTTGCTCAATTTCAATACCATAAGTCAGAACAAGGTCGAGAGTGTGTTTATAGCAGTGGGTTGGTTTATTTACACTCTGACAAAAACCAACAGAATCTAATATAGAGTTAAATGCAACAGTAATATGGGCTCAGAACAGTCTCATAATACACACGTGCACACAGAAGGATTCACACTTGTATTTCATGATCCGCAAAAGGATTCACACTTGTATTTCCGGATCCATACTTGTGTTTTTCAATGCACACACAAATGTGTTCCGTTTCATATACATGTAAATAAAATTCAAATACAGAAAAAAGTTTTACATATGTATTTTTGATCCTCACATATTTGTTTTCCGTTTAAATCCCCTGAACCTGCAAACACAAACCACTTTCTGTGCATGGATCGCTGTGCATTCGTGTGTGGGTTTTTTGAGACTCCCCTGACCGGCAGCCGATTCGTACTTGTAATTTTTTCTATCTATAACCAATCAGATGTCTCCTTCATTCTAAGCCAATCACATGAGCGCGCCCCCACGAGGGTATGATTTCTTGCGTTCATGACACTTCATATACGCATTTTGCGTATTCAGCTCGCTAAACAGTGGGCGGGGCTTCAGGTGATTATGCAGAGCTGCGTGTCTCCGTCAGACTCAGCAGCTGATCTGATCTCTCTCTTGAGGCTAAGCTAACCTGTAGCTGACAATAGTAGCCAGACAATAAGAAACATAAAGTTGATTATTGAGTTGCTCAGTTTTTTTAGATTGTCAATACTATTACTGTATAACTAATATCTCAGGTTAAGAGGCATATTCAAATAAAGATTGGTCTTTAAATACATTTTGTCTTTTGAATTGTTTGTCTAAAGTCAAGGATCTAGAACTGGTACTTAGTTTTAATGATACAGTCTGGTTATTATGCTGTTTGGAGGAGGCCTCACAGGTAAGAGTACTAACTAGCTACCATCACATGTACCTTGGCTTGACTTAAATGTATAGTTAAGTGATATCAAAATATAAATAACTAATGTCATGCAAACATATTAATATTTGCTTGAATTTAGCACAATTGCATACAAATGTTAAGGGATTTTAAGATTCTGAAGTATTATGCTAAAAACTCAATAATTTAGATTATTATTTATAGTTTTGCTGAATAGTTTCATGTCCGCTTACCTTAGAAACGTAAAATGCCACGGCAGTGTGCAGATGGGGAGCATGTTAGCTTAGCTTGGTAGCTTCAGCTAGCTCTGGAACTTCCAGCTCGGTGGCAGGAGGTCCCGCCTCTTTGCCCTTATTTGGAGCAGGCGGGAGTTGAACTCTGACGTCACTGTCGAGCCGTTAGTGACCAACTCCGCCTACTAAGGGCTTCTCGGCAACTCTGCAGAATCCTATGGGTGACGTCACGGACCCTACGTCCATTTATATATACAGTCTATGGGTTTGATTGGCTAGCGCTTGTACTGGCGGGATTTGCATAAATGGGATTTGATTGGCTGATGCCAGCTTCAAAAGCATCGGGAGCATAAAAAGTTGAACATTGCTCAACTTTAGATGCTCACGATGCTTGCAAAGCCATACTCCGCTCCCCACAATGCAGTTCGGCGAAGATTACAAATCTTCTACGTCACCCCATTCAAGTGAATGGGCGAAGTTTTGAAAGATTTTTTTCATGCCTGTGTGTGGACGGGCCGTTATGGGGAATTGGGGATATGTATCAGCTGCTTGTGTGACAGTCAGACAGTGAATACTAATTAGTTAACAGGAGAATAAACTCCGGTGGACGAGCAGCACTGCAGCGGTCGGTAAATACAGCTGAATCACATTAATAAACAATGAACCACGGCACTCTGGAGAAAAGTATAAGGGTTGAGAAGTAGTTATTTTATTTAATCTGGCTCCGTATGATTAAAAGTAACACGGTCATCGACCCGACGCAGTACCCCATTGTTGTTAATGTGAGCGCCGTTGGGGAGAAAATCAGCGACGTAAACGGTGACGTCATGACGCAGCAGCGGCAGCACCAGTTGGGCTCTGGGCGGTGTAAACAAAACGGGGGCTGAAAAGAAAAACCGGTTCCGAACCAGAAGAGCGCAAGCACAGAGCTAGAACAGGAGCTGCGTTGGTGTGAAAGGGGCAACTGAGTGATTTAACTCATGTCCAGGGTGTCCGCGGGGTCTTAAAAAGTATATTCAAAGTTGATAAATCAATTTAGCGAAAATTAAGGCTATTAAAAAGTATTAAGCGGCATTTTCCAAGGTATTAAGAAGGTCCACAGCAACGACAACATGAATCACCCTTTAATTGACTGAAACGACATGTCGGGAAACCCCCTCAAGGCGGCCCCATGCATAGCACGCCGTACGTAAAATGTTGCCTCGCTCCGCTCTGTGGGGGGGGGGGGGGAGAAAGAGTCTGTCGATGGGGTTCAAAGCTGTCCGGTCCCACATGCTAAGTGCTAGCCAGAATTTAGAGGAAAAGGAGCCGTTTTGAGCTCTGCTACTAAAAACTGCTTTTTTTTTAACGTCATACGTCAAACGCGTCATATTACGTCACATGGGGGAGCAACTTTCTCGGACTCGTTCTCTGCCCAATCCGCGGTAGTAGTTTGTAGTTTGAGCGGTTGTGATTTAGTGAGCTGGTATTTTTCGGTAATTTTACATTGCATTTCACCATTTGTGACCTGCTCTATCGAAATCAGTCGCATTGACCCGAAGACACATTTTGAGTTGTATACACTGCTGGAAAGAGGATATTCCTAGCTTTCTAATGATATCAGGATTGTTTTTTTACTCCAAATATTAAGCGAAATATGTCACATTATATAATGACTGTCACCGAGTCATCATTTTGAGAAAAAGGCCTTCAAAGTTTTCTCTTCTCTGGAATCCATCGATCTGATTAATTATTAGCGGAGCAAATCATCAAAATACTACGGAGGGAAGATATTTTCGTTTGGATTACTGGTCTGGGGGAAGCTCGCGAGTGTGTGTGTGTGTGTGTGTTTGTGTAATTTTGCGTTTGTGTGTATTGCGTTTGTTTCCCGGGGAAAACCCTCACGAGAAACACCGGCTGTTGTTATGCCTGCTGTGACGTTAAATTACTCCGTTCTCCGCTTGTAATTATAACGTTACAAGCTTCAAAGTTGTATTTATCATCTGAATTTGCCGAAACAAGTTTAATATTCTGAAAGCCAAGACTTTTTTTAATTGAAATCAGATGAAAACAAACTGTAACGGACCCTGCCGTGTTATTTATGATTACTCTACGCTTACATTCATAATGTCAGCCGGAGGGAGGGGGGGGGCGGCGCTGCGGAAGAGCAGATTGCCTGTCATCTTCCCTTTACAAGCTTAAAGAATGTATTTATCGTGTGAGTTTGGAAATAAAAGTTTCATATTCTGAAAGCCAAGACTTTGTTTGTTTAAAATCAAACAAAACACCCAAACCCCGAAAAAATAGTTTTTTACGCAAATCCACGTTTATTTTGAAATGAGCCGTTGCGACTTCCGACTGATTTCGATAGAGCGGGTCACATTTGTAATCATGGTGAGCTTGTGTTTGTGCAGGTTGCACAAACTCCAGCCTGTCAGGACATCGAGTCCACAGTTTCCCTCACGGGAAAAGGACCGGAGCTAGCGTTCGTTCCTGGGTGCGTTGTGCATCCACCTAACCCTGCAGCACATACTCTCCACAGCTTTATCAGGAAACCGTATTACATCTCTCTCCCCCCCTTCGTTGCTCTCTCTCTCTCCTCCGGTACACGGCACCGTAAGATGTAATGTGGAGTTGCATTAGGTAACGCTGTGGTGGCTGTACTGCTCCAGCCGTCTCCTTTGTGTTTGTTTGTTTCCCCCTGTCTGTGTTGTTTGTGTGGGCGTGGTGGCTGTCACTCCTGGCTCCCAGCTCAACCTCCACTCACCTGCTGCAATCAGCTGTGCACCCTCCCCAACTACACACCTGCTTTCAATCAAGCCTATAGGCGCATTCACACGCAGTACTTTTCCCACAAAGGTTCATGAGAACTTAGTTCATGAGAACTCTTTAGTTCTCATGAACTAAGTACAGATCGCGTTCACACCGGAATAAGTCCCTGGGGGAGGATTAGGCAAATGAAGCCGCTGACGTCACTTCTTCTTCTTCTGCTTTAGGTTTACTGGCAGGCCGCAAACCACTTCACGGCGTATACTGCCGCCCAAAGTCCCCGGCCGGAAGTCCCCGGAGTTGGGGACTGACTTCAGTAGAAGCTGCTGGGACTCCCAGCAGCTTCTACTGAAGCCTTCCGAGTAAATCGCCAGAACGCCGACACCTCCTCATCTCCACCGCTCCCATGTTTTATTTTGTGTTGCCATAAGTTAGTCTCTCTGCGTTTCTTCGCTGGGCTAATGCTAATAATGCTAATAAGAGGATAATAAAATGGCGGCTTCACAAAACTTTTTGGGAGTTTTACGGGGCGTGGTCTGCAATCCGCCAAGCCAATCAGACATAGGAACCTTTTTCTCCCACGAAAGTCCCTGCTCTCTAGCAGGGACGGAAAAGGGGGTGAAAAGGTTCTCATGAACTAATTTTAGTTCCGGCTCTTTTTGGTGTGAACGCGACATTTCGGAACTAAAGTGGGAAAAGTACTGCGGTGTGAACGCGCCTATTTACAACGGCATATCAACGGAGGCTCCACAACCTTTCTCCACCAGATCGTCAAGTATCAGCCGTATCTCGCGTCTCCCCTCCGGTACACAGCACTGTAGTGTGGAATTGCATTAGGTAACGCGAGATACGGCTGATACTTGCGCATTAGTTTCTGTTATGGATCAGTATTAACAGTCCTGCCAGTAACGTTACTGTATTATCAATACTACTTTAGTTATAGCCTGATATATGATTGCTAACTTTACAATGTTGTGATGTGACTGAAGTTAGCTAACATTAACTGTAGCTAACGCCGGCCACTCACCAAGACAGAGCTCTGTTCTCCACACACCAAAGCTCCATTTCTCTCCGATGGCCGTTATTTTTCCTAATCCTTGGCTGCTCCTGGTCTCTTGGACGCATAGCAGGCTCATAATTATAATCATATGCATTTGAATATATATTTTCAACCTCTTCTGTGTAAAAACTAGCATTGTGATCCATGTTTATTCATACGTTAGACCGGCCGCTCTCCCCCATGTTACGTCACACGCAGGAGGTCACGTGCGGAGGCTTTTTTATGCGGAAGTGAAAATGTCTTACTAAAACGACGCCAGATGTCACTGTAGTGTATATTTCTATATATCTTTGGGAAAATCTAGTGTATTCATCATTTTCCTACACTGGTGTCTCTAACCTGCAAGTTGCTCTTTAAGTCCCGACTCTCCCGATGGCCAATCCGTGTCTCCCCTGACTGCACGTCGCTGACACACACCGCTGCACGGAGGAGCCGCGAAGGAGCAGCGGAGTCTCCAAGGAAGAGACACATGTTCACTAAGCCAAACTATATCCGGTCACAGAGATCTGCTATTTTAAAGTAAAGTCAACACATATCGACCCTAAATATAGTCTATATTAAGAACGAGAAAAGTCTTAACATATATCGTTTTTTGTAAACATATGACAAATGTGTGAGGGTGATGACGTCAGAGTCCTATGTACCGGGCCAATTTAACCCCTGGGTATTTGTGAGGGAGCACCTATATGGCATTACCCTGCTGAAGCTCACCAAAGTTTAATATATTTCATAGTTCAAAGTTTTGTCAATTGTTTTGTTTATTGGTCAAATACTGGTTTCTAATGGTTTCTGAGGAGTTTTACTAGAATGAAAGAGCGCAGCATACTGCATTAAACCTGACCTTGACAGAGAGGTTTAAGTTAATGTGGAAAGGAGGCTTCAGTAGTCTGTCTGCACTCTGTTTAGTTGTGCTATCTTACAATCAATATAGTAAATGTGAGGTAAAGTGTGTCGCCCTGCAGGTCCGCTGCAACTCTTACTACTTTTAAATCCAGGCTGAAGACTTTTCTTTTTGTCGCTGCTTTTAATTGAACTATTCATATCTTAAACTGCACTGTAACTTTTATCCATGTATTTTTTCTTTCAATGTTTATTAGGGTCTGAGACCTAGGTCGGCGAAGACCCTATTGAAATCGGTCGCGAAGCGACCGATAAACCTGCGAAAAACACACAAAACAGGGAAATCGACCGGCAGAAGCACAGAAAACGTTCGGAAATGATGACGGCTGATAGGCCGCGTTAGCCCAGTCACGTGTTCCTCGCCAATAAACCTGATGTCGTCGTAATTCAATGGAAAATCTTCCAAACGGCACCAGACTTCACACTATCATTAATGGTCCGGCCCTCAACAGCTCTATGTCAATTATGGGATGTCCTCACATGCCGTTGCCATGGCAACGCGTCCCTCACCAAAACACCGGATGTTGTCCTAATTCAATGGAAAATGGTCCAAACTGCACCAGACTTCACATTACAGTTAATGCTCTGGCCCTCAACAGCTCTATGTCAATTATGGGATGTCCTCACATGCCGTTGTCATGGCAACGCGTCCATCGCCAAAAAACCTCATGTTGTCCTAATTCAATGGAAAATGGTCCAAACTGCACCAGACTTCAGATGACACTTAATGGTCCGGCCCTCAACACCTCAATATGACAATAGTGAGTTCTCCTCAAAATATGTTGCCATGGCAACACACCCCTCGCCGTTAAACACGATATTGCTATAAATCCTGTGTATATGGTCAAAAACTGTTCTAACTGTACATGTGTATTAACCGTCAAGCCCTCGAGACATATATGTGGAACTTTTGACATTTATTCAAATATCGTTGCTATGGTAACCAAATTGTCGCCTTGAAACATGGTTTTCTCATAAATCCTGTTAACATGCTCCAAACGGCACAAAAATTCACCGGTTTGATAACGATGCAGCCCTCAACACATCTAGGCGTATTATGGGGTGTCATCAAATGCCGTTGCCATGGACACAGATCGCCCGCCATTAAACAAAATCGTTTGTGTTACTGCTGTAACTCAAAGACATTGTCCGATCGGCCTGAAACTTCGCACGTTTGCCAACGGCCCAGTCCTCCAGACACCTACACACGTCGACGTGCGGACAACAGCCTGCGGAACGTCGAAGACCCGCTCAACGCTGCTCGCAGCTTTAATTATGATTAATATTATTATTACTCACATTGTTGTCCCTGTTTCCTTTATAAAGGTGCTTCGAAACATGACCCTACAAAGAAAACAGCACCGCAGTGTACCTTTGGATCACGTCATGAAACCAAGACTGAGATCCCCCCTGGACCGAGCTACCTCATTCCCTCCAACATCACCAGAGTACGCCCTCCTGCTTATTCTCTCTACAGCCGTCCAAAGGATCCAAAACTATTCCAGACCCCTGGACCAGGTCAGCAAACCCCCTTGCACATTTGCAAAAAATGAAACAAGGCTGATATCAAATCTCCGACTACTCACTCAAAATTGGAAATATGCTGTTCTTGTCATGATGCATACATTCATTTGTGATAAAAACTTTCTGTGGTTTTCAGCCACATACTCCCCAGAAAATGCTGGAAAGTCAGTCTTCCACTGTGCTCCTGCCTATTCTATGTCAGGGAGGGGCAAAGAAATCAGCAATATTCAAACACCAGGTATGTATTTGGTGTCAACTTCATTTAAGCTGTGGGTTACTAGCATATCTGGAGGCGTGTGGCGCAGTGGATAGAGCATTGGTTTTTGGATCAAGGGAGCACAGGTTCAAACCCCACTGGGCAAGACACTTCACCCCAAATTGCTCCTGTGGGGATTGCCCACACTATTGAGTATGTAAGTCGCTTTGGATAAAAGCGTCTAACAAGTAACATGTAATGTAACAAGTAACATGTAATGCATATCAACTTCCCCTGTATGTTGCTCCTGCTGCAGGTCCAGCCTCCTACTCTCTGCCCCCTCTGCTGGGAAACAACACTGTGGTCAAATCCACAGCTCCCTCTTTCTCTCTTTGTGGCCGCAACAAACATGGCAACTTCTATGAGGACCTAAGTAAGGTACATATAAGTGTCAAACACATGTCTTAAACAATAAATCCTGAAATCCTGGGATGTAGTTATTTTTCAATAATTGTGTTCCCCTCCAGACTCCAGGCCCTGCTGCGTACAACGTTGTGGACCCTAATATTTACATGAAAAGATTTCCTCAGATCAGCATGACAGGCCGCAACTTTTCACCTGGGGTATCTACAAAGACTCCAGGACCTGGTGCATACTATCCTGAGATGGTAAGAAACCACATTGAAGATTAAATAAATATATCACAAATATGTAGCATTTCCACTAACATTTCTCTCCACCAAGGTGACCTGCACAAGATCCAAAGCTGGAAAGTCAGTCTTCCACTGTGCTCCTGCCTATTCTATGTCAGGGAGGGGCAAAGAAATCAGCAATATTCAAACACCAGGTATGTATTTGGTGTCAACTTCATTTAAGCTGTGGGTTACTAGCATATCTGGAGGCGTGTGGCGCAGTGGATAGAGCATTGGTGTTTGGATCAAGGGAGCACAGGTTCAAACCCCACTGGGCAAGACACTTCACCCCAAATTGCTCCTGTGGGGATTGCCCACACTATTGAGTATGTAAGTTGCGTTCGCTCGATTTTAGGCGGTCCCTCGCCATGGAACACGATGATGTCATAACTCCAACTGACATACTCAGAACGCCACCAAACTTCACATGATGGTTAACACTACAGCCCTGAACAGCTCTAGGTCAAATCTGACATTACTTTATTTGGCGTTACCATGGCGACGGATCCTTCGCCATAAACAACGTTGTCGCTGTAACTCCAATGGACACGGTCCCATCGTCCCCCAATATTCACTTTTATATCACCGGTACATACCTCAGCAGCTCTACGTGAAATCTGAAATCTCACCGTATGCCGTTTCCATGCCAACGCATCCCTCGCCAAAAAACACGATGTTGTTGAAAGTCAATGGAAAATCTTCCAAACGCCACCAGACTTCATATGACGGCTAATGGTCGGGCCCTCAACAGCTCTATGCCAATTATGGGATGTCATCATATGTCGTTGCCATGGCAACGCTTCCTCGCCAATAAACCTCATGTCGTCCTAATTCAATGGAAAATGGTCCAAAATGCACCAGACTTCAGACTATCATTAATGGTCCGGCCCTCAACAGCTCTATGTCAATTATGGGATGTCATCATATGTCGTTGCCATGGCAATGCCTACCTCGCCAAAAACCCTGGTGTTGTTGTAATTCAATGGAAAATCTTCCAAACGCCACCAGAATTCAGACTATCATTAATGGTCCGGCCCTCAACAGCTCTATGCAAATTATGGGATGTCCTCACATGCCGTTGCCATGGCAACGCGTCCCTCGCCAAAAAACCTGATATTGTCCTAATTCAATGGAACATGGTCCAAAATGCACCAGACTTCAGACTATCATTAATGGTCCGGCCCTCAACAGCTCTATGTCAATTATGGGATGTCATCATATGCCGTTTCCATGGCAACGCGTCCCTCGCCAAAAAACCTGATGTTGTCCGATAATGGTCCGGCCCTCAACAGCTCTACGTGAAATCGGAAATCTCACCGTATGCCGTTTCCATGGCAACGCCTCCCTCGCCATGAAACACGGTGTTGTCCTAATTAAATGGAAAATCGTCCAAACGACACCAGACTTCAGACTATCATTAATGGTCCGGCCCTCAACAGCTCTATGTCATGTGTTGCCATGGCAACGCGTCCCTCGCCAAAAAACCTGATCTTCTCCTAATTCAATGGAAAATGATCCACACTGCACCAGACTTCAGATGACAGTTAATGGTCCGGCCCTCAACACCTCAATATGACAATAGTGACTTTTCCTCAAAATATGTTGCCGTGGCAACACACCCCTCGCCGTTAAGCACGATATTGCTATAAATCCTGTGTAAATGGTCAAAAACTGTTCTAACTGTACATGTGTATTAACCGTCAAGCCCTCGAGACATATATGTGGAACTTTTGACATTTATTCAAATATCGTTGCTATGGTAACCAAATTGTCGCCTTGAAACATGGTTTTCTCATAAATCCTGTTAACATGCTCCAAACGGCACAAACATTCACCGGTTTGATAACGATGCAGCCCTCAACACATCTAGGCGTATTATGGGGTGTCATCAAATGCCGTTGCCATGGACACAGATCGCCCACCATTAAACAAAATCGTTTGTGTTACTGCTGTAACTCAAAGACATTGTCCGATCGGCCTGAAACTTCGCACGTTTGCCAACGGCCCAGTCCTCGAGACACCTACACACGTCGACGTGCGGACAACAGCCTGCGGAACGTCGAAGACCCGCTCAACGCTGCTCGCAGCTTTAATTTTATTAGCTTTTCTTTTTAATGACTGCTTTTAAATGCCCTTTTCTTAATGTCTTTCATTTTTTGTAAAGCACTTTGAATTGCCTTGTGTTGAAAAGTGCTATATAAATAAACTTAACTTGCCTTGCCTTGCCTCGCCGCGTCCTAAAACCCGGAAGTAAGTTAGCATTTTTACCACGGCCGGTTCCTTCGAGAAAAAGCAATGAAATTTCTCCATAGGATTTTGGAAAATAGCTCCAAATAAGGTCTGTGTTTGACACAAATTGAAGAGACGGATCACGTTTTGTTCTACGACATTAAATACATCAGCAGTGACCCCGCTGGTGATTTTTAAAGAGTTTACATGTCTGAAAAACGATGGTTGTTAACAAGTGGCTGAATAGGACTACAGAAGTTGTCCAGGCCGTTTTACGTCATTACACCGAACACGTAAACACTCCCGCTAAGTTTGTTTGCCCTGTTCTGCTTGAAAGCAAGTACCTGCCTCCTGCAAACTGTTCAAACAAACACTTCAACTTGTACCATTTACAATCTGTATGTTTGAATATGGATCTTAAGTTGGTGTGACGTTGAAGCAGCGACCCTGCTGTAGTTCCTTTATAGCATAACGTTAGCATTTTGCTTCTTGCGACTAGATTTATGCTTCGAAAATTCTAAAAGTAGGATAGACATGTGGATATTATCCGGCTGAACAAAACGTGATCCGTCTCCTAAATGTGTGTCAACCACAGACCTTATTTCGAGCTATTTTCCAAAATCCTATGGAGAAATTGCATTGCGTTTTTGAAGAAGGAGTTTACATCCGGGTTTTAGGATGCGTCACTGCGGTTCTCTATGTAACCGGTTAGAACTCGAAGTTGCGATGAGGTCTTAAAATGTATGAAAAAGGTCTTAAAAGGTATTAAATTTGATTTCAGGATTCCTGCATATACCCTGATGTCTTACTTTAAGGTTTTCCCTAAGTGTTGCCAAACGTTTGATTTGTAGGTATTTTTCGGTGCGCTTTGTATCTTTCTCCTAGACTTCTATGTTTGTTGACAGGGCCGTCCCTGGGCAACTTGGGGCCCCAAGCGACATTGTGAGATGAGGCCCCCCCCCCCAACCGACGGGTGCGCAGAGAACTGCGCACAAGCCAAGCTCATAAGCTGAGGCCCCCTGCGCAATGTGAAGCCCCATGCAGCCTGCATGATCGGCCTGTAGGGAGGGACGGCCCTGTTTGTTGATAACTGTGACGCGGCTCTCGGCCTCCGTAGTGGCGAAGCAAAGATGTTTTGAGTAATATACACTGTTGGAAAGAGAACATTCCTAGCTTTCTAATAATATCAGGTTTGTTTTTGTACTCCAAATATTAAAATATGTCACATTATATATTGACTGTCACCGAGTCATAATTTTGAGAAAAAGACCTTCAAAGTTTCCTCTTCTCTGGAATCCATCGATCTGATTGATTATTAGCGGAGCAAATTATCAAAATACTACAGAGGGAAAATATTTTTGTTTGGATTACTAGTCTGGGGGAAGCTCGCGAGTGTATGTGTGCGTATATTTGTGTATTTTTGCACCGGCTGTTGTTATGCCTGCTGTGACGTTAAGTTACTCCGTTCTCCGCTTGTAATTATGCCGTTACAAGCTTCAAAGTTGTATTTATTATCTGAATTTGCGGAAAACAAGTTTAATATTCTGAAAGCCAAGACTTATTTGAAATCAGATGAAAACAAACTGTCACGGACCCTGCCGTGTTACCTATCAATCAATCAATGTTTATTTATATAGCCCAATATCACAAATGTTACATTTGTCTCAGTGGACTTCATAATTTGTACAGAATATCAGTATGACAATACGACACCCTCTTAGACCAGGGGTGTCAAACTCAAATACACAGTGGGCCAAAATAAAAAATCGGTACTAGTCGAGGGCCGGACTGGTTCAATTTTTATTGCAGAACTTATTGAAATTAACTTATTGCACATATTTAACCTGGAACTAACAAAGCTTAAATTATTGCCTATAAAAACAACATGAAACATTAAATAATCAGTTGCATTAATTTCTTATGGCTCTATCTGCAGCTTTTCCAGAGTCATTTCTTATGATTACATTTTTCCACAGGCCAACAACAGCTTCAAAAAAACTATTTCCCTCAAAGAAAAAACAAACATGCCCTGTTGTCGTGAGAGAGAAAGTGCAGAAGGAAACATCCATGTAAAGTCAGTGTGCTGCTCTGTGACGCTAGTTCAAGCCAGATACTTGGCATCTCATCTTGGGTGCAAGTTCATCAATGTTTGGGGTCAGGCTCTGAGCTGGGGAAATCCTCAGGATTGAGTGTGCGTGCAATATACCGGCGGGCCAGATCTAATAGTAATTCAACATTATCCAACGGGCCGAAATTAAATCCACCAAGGGCCTGATTTGGCCCCCGGGCCTTGAGTTTGACACATGTGCCTTAGACCCTCACATCGTACAAGGAAAAACTTCCAGAGAAAACCCCACAGTTTAAAGGGGAAAATGGGAGAAACCTCAGGGAGAGCAACAGAGATCCCTCTCCCTGGACGGACAGACGTGCAATAGATGCCGTGTGTAAATCGAAGAGATATACATTTTACAGCGTAGGTAGACCAAATGTTTGGAAAGACCAAATGTTTGGAAATGCATGTGTCTATAATAAGAAGATGAATCCACGAGGATGTCAGCAATCCTGTGGGAGCTGTTGGGTTCAGAATTCCAGAAAAGACAGACAACTTCTAAGTTTAACTATTTATTGTAAAGAGAGCAAAATATATTACATTACATTACATTACATTACATTGCATTTAGCTGACGCTTTTGTCCAAAGCGACTTACAATAAGTACATTCGACCAGGAAGACACAACCTTGAAGAAAACAGAATCATATAAGTATATCAGGTTTCATAGAGCCAAACATTTCAAGTGCTACTCAACTGGCTTTAGGTAATCCAGTCCTTTATTGGTATAAAAGTGCTTCGTTAATCGTTCTAACACTCGAAGTGGAGTCGAAAGAGATGAGTTTTCAGTTTGCGCCGGAAGATGTGCAAGCTATCTGCCGTCCTGATGTCAATGGGGAGCTCATTCCACCATCTTGGAGCCAGGATAGCAAACCCACGTGTTTTCGCCGATGGGAACTTGGGTCCCCCTCGCAGCGAGGGCGCAACGAGTCGTTTGGCTGATGCAGAGCGTAGTGCACGCGCTGGGGTGTACGGTTTAACCATGTCCTGGATGTAGGAAGGGCCAGATCCATTCGCAGCACGGTAAGCAAGTACCAGTGTCTTGAAGTGGATTCTAGCAGTTACCGGAAGCCAGTGAAGGGAGCGGAGGAGCGGAGTGGTGTGGGAGAATTTAGGAAGGTTGAAAACCAGACGAGCCGCTGCATTCTGGATGAGCTGCAGAGGTCGGATGGCACATGCAGGTAGACCAGCCAGGAGGGAGTTGCAGTAGTCTAGGCGTGAGATGACGAGAGCCTGGACCAGAACCTGAGACGCTTTCTGAGTCAGCTGGGGACGTATCTTCCTGATGTTGTAAAGCGTGTATCTGCAGCAGCGGGTTGTAGCAGCGATGTTTGCAGTGAAGGACAGGTTGTTATCTAGGGTCACACCCAGATTCCTTGCAGTCTGAGTCGGGGAAACAACTGAGGTGCCGATGTTGATTGTCAGGTCAAGAGTTGGACAATCTTTTCCTGGGAGGAAGAGCAGCTCAGTCTTGTCAAGGTTGAGCTTGAGGTGGTGAGCAGACATCCACTGAGAGATGTCAGCTAGACAAGCAGAGATGCGTGCGACGACCTGGGTCTCTGAGCGGGGAAAGGACAGAATTAATTGGGTGTCGTCAGCGTAGCAGTGGTAAGAAAAACCATGCGGGCTAATGACTGATCCGAGCGAGTTTGTGTACAAGGAGAAGAGGAGGGGACCAAGAACAGAGCCCTGAGGGACCCCCGTAGTTAATTGACAAGGGTCGGACTCAGACCCTCTCCAAGTCACCCTGTAGGTACGGTCTTTCAGGTATGAGGTGAGGAGGGAAAGTGCAGAGCCAGAAACTCCAAGTTTTTGGAGAGTGCGAAGGAGGATCTGATGATTCACCGTGTCGAATGCAGCAGACAGGTCCAACAGGATGATGACAGAGGAGAGGGATGCAGTTTTGGCAGTGTGCAGTTCCTCCGTGACAGCAATGAGAGCAGTTTCTGTGGAGTGACCTGCCTTGAAACCAGACTGGTGCGGATCCAGAAGGTTGTTCTGATTGAGATAACAGGAGAGTTGTTTTAAAGACAGCGCGTTCAAGTGATTTAGACAGGAACGGGAGGAGAGAGACAGGCCTGTAGTTTATAACATCAGACGGGTTGAGAGTGGGTTTCTTTAGGAGAGGGTTTACTCTTGCCTCCTTGAGACTGTTTGGAAAGTGACCAGAAGTTAGAGAAGTGTTGATGAAATGGGTGAGAAATGGTAGAATATCAGGAGCGATAGTCTGAAGGAGGTTTGAAGGGATAGGGTCCAGAGGACAGGTGGTAGGGCGGGCAGAGGTAATGAGGGTAAGAACCTCACTTGGAGAGAGAGGGGAAAAGGAGGTTAGTGTGTTGGTGGAAGGAAGGTCTGGTGACCCAGCGGTGAGTAAAGGTGAGTCAGAAAAAGAAGAGCGAATATCATTAACCTTTTTTTCAAAGTGGGTAACAAAGTCGCTTGACAGAAGTGAGGAGGGGGGAGGAGCTTTTGGAGGGTCCAAGAGGGTGGAGAAGATGGAAAATAGTTTTTTAGGATTGGAATAGGAAGATTGGATCTTATCTTGAAAGAAAGTGCTTTTTGCCTGAGAGATCGAAGCAGAGAAAGAGGAGAGGAGAGCTTGATAGGTTAGGAGGTCGTCACGGTGTTTGGATTTCCACCATTTCCGCTCTGCTGCCCTAAGGACGGTTCTATTAGCACGCAGTGCATCATTTAGCCAGGGAGCCGGAGGGGACTGACGAGCCTGCCGAGATGTCAGAGGACAGAGCGAGTCCAGAGTGGATGAGAGAGTAGAGAGGAGAGTTTCTGCAGCAGAGTTTGGAGGCAGTAGTTGGAACGAATCAGAGGAAGGGAGGGCTGAGAGCACCGACGAGGCAAAGGTAGAGGGAGAGAGGGAGCGAAGGTTACGGCGGACAAGTGTAGGATGGGAAGAGATTAGTTTGTTATGTTTAACTTACAGTGGTTGCTGCGTCAATAGGTAATGTTGTCACCGGGTCCAGATGCACACTGAGTTCATCAGTTTCTAAATGCGGTATTTAAATGCTTTTTGAGCTAAAGGATGACTGAGTCACGCAGTTCTACTTCACGCAATCAATAGACTGGCCCTGCCTATGTTAATAATGCAGGCTTGAGTGCTGAGAGCTGTAAAGCAGGTTTCGCCTGAGCAGATCTGAGATTTAAAATCTCTCAAAAGCGATTTAGCCGTTTTAGCTACAGTAACAATTATACAGAGTCGAATAAATGAAACCGAGAAGTCTAATTAAACAAGAATATAACTTACAGTGGTTGCTGCGTCAATAGGTAATGTTGTCACCGGGTCCAGATGCACACTGTATACATACACATATATATTTTACTTGGCCAAGGACTCATCACGTCTTTGGAAATCACAGGCAGCAAAGCTGTAATCTGTAACCACCAAATCCTTCAAGAGCCTCGAACCTCGTACATTTTATTACACAGGGCGTTGCCCGTACATTTTTTGATTGGTCAAGACCAGAGCCCTAGAGATACTAAGAGTTACGACACTCCAATAGACCTCCGTAGTAAAAAATGGTGGCGCTTACTTCCGGGGTATGGACATCGAAATAGTTCCAAATATTGTCATTTGGGCGTTGGACCTCATTCACTTACATTACGGCGCGTCGATTAGTTCCAGAGGTAAGTTGCTGAAATATCGAACTCTTTTGAATTGTCAACTGTCTATATTGTATCAGAGGTCCTTTATGATGCTTATACTGGTCTTAATTTGTATATGCACAGCGTAATTATCTATGTTTTATCTTGGTTGTTACAACCAATTTTGCTAGCATTGCCTGCTACTTCGTCAGCTTTGAAGGTAAGATTTCAGTAATGAATCGCTAGCAGCTTATATATCAATGATGCTGGGTAACTAACAAGCAGGATTTAGATTGATTGTGTTTTTTTTGTTATTTTGGTTTTTATCTGCTGAATCAGCCTCCCTGTTCCCAGATGCAGCTCCACGCTAGGGGTGATGGACATCTCATCCAAGGTGAGCACACATTTCTTCTACTTTGTTCTTCCTGTTATTCTTGTTCAAACACATATATCAATTGTTCATCCACTGTTGTGGTAAAATTATATTCATAGTCTTAACATGATAATGCTACCCATGCTAACATGAACACAAGCGTTTCCCTTAAAAAATGTAATAGGCTACCAAGCTTTCCGTTGTCACCCTGCCTCTCCAAATGCAAAACTGTCATGCATACAAAAAAAGTATGCAATAATGCAATTACAGCTGAAAAAGTACTTGGGTGTGTGTGTTTTTTTATATATATATTTACCATTCAATAACGCAATTGTTGCCGTCTGTCTGTCCCATAGAAGAACATGACAGCGCAGTGCAACTATACTACGGACGTGACTGCCCTGGCAGTGACATCAACATAGCCTGCTTGTGCTACCACACTTTCCCCTCAAAATATCGTTAAATAACGAAACTTGGAAATAGTGCCAATCCATACAAAGTGTAACCACATCATGTAAATATGAAAGCAATCTTTAAAAAATAACAGCGTTGGTTTAATCTATGACTATTTTGACCATGTTCGTGCTGTTTTTGCCATAGAGAAGCATTGCCACGGAAGTGCGTTTGGAACTATCCCGGCATACATAAACCACGTGACCGGCTGGCGGCGACATCAAAGAGTGTCGTAACTCTTACTATCTCTAGGGCTCTGGTCAAGACTAGCTGAAGAGATACCATGGTTGAGACTTGGTTCTCTTTGGTTGGTGCGCAGACTCAGATAGTCTCTTGGCAACACGATCCTCCAATCAGCATTCGGCCGGCCTGTGGAAGTCCCTCCCTACTCTGGCACCATCATACGTAATTTGTTTTGATGAAGCTTCTACAGAAAAGTGTAATCTTGGTTATACTGATTCCCAGCTATGCGTACTTGTTGGAGCAGAGTGGTTTTAAAACCCACCTCGGCTCCGTGTGTTCGTTTGGCATCTTGTAAAATCATAAAGGAAGGAATTCAAAGCACCAGATACAGGGTTAAACAATAATCTGTTTTAATGATAAAAGGTAAGAATACAATACACTTTGCTCTGGTCCAAATGCCGGGAGAACCTCATCGTCTTGACGGCAGGAGAAAAAGAGACCAGACACCAGGACTCAACAGGGCGCAGAGCTAACCCAGGCGGCCAAGGCCACAGCCTCAATAACTCAATTGTTTCTACAGTGCCTGCATCTGGCTTCTGCTACTTTCTATTGCAAGCTGAAAACTTTCTTCTGACTAATCCCCTCGTTGGTATCTAACCCATCAGAACCTGGGATTAGTGATTGTGTCTATTTATTCTATAGTCATAGCAATCTCATGAGCACAATAAGCATATAATGTAATAATAAGAATCAGTCTTGTAATGTTATATAAAAATAGACTCCACAGAGCCGTCAGGGAAGTAGTATGATGAGAGTCAGGCAGGACCACAGAGACTGGTTCAGCCACGACTCAAAGTCCAGGACTCAGATCCAGTACTCAGGATAGAGGATCCAGGACACACAACCACAGCAACAGGATTAGCCTCGCCCTATGATTACTATACGCCAGGGGTGCCCAACCAGTCGATCGACTGGGAATCTCCCCGCGATCGACCGGTCGATCGCGGGGAGATTCCCAGTCGATCGCGAGATGTGTCTAAAAATAGAACAACAATATTCTGTTTTATCGTTAATGTCCTATAACATAATCTTCCCGTGCCAGAATAATGCACTTGAACGCATCAAAGCTTTGTGATTGGCCGGCTAGACCCCATGTGTCGGGGCGTGGCTGGTCGGCAGTGGGCAGTGCACTATTTCGCTGACGTTGTCCAACTTGTCCGTGTCAACAACAGAAGTGACAGTCCGCACACACACAAGACCGCAATTATGGCAGAAGCAAAAAAGCCCAAAATATATAATTTTCACTCCGAGTGGGAGGATGATTATTTTTTTATCTATTCCAATTCAAAGTCCATCTGTCTCATCTGCAATGCGAGCGTGGCTTTATCGAAGAAGGGTAATTTAGGAGCGGCATTTCAAAACAGTGCACAAACGCTACGAGACGGAATTCCCTCCTAATTCTGCCCTACGCTCCCAAAAGGGGAGGGGCCTGAAGGGACAGCTAAATGCACAGCAGTCCATTTTCACCCGGCCCAACAACAAGAGCAAGGCTGCTACCAGAGCATCTTATCGTGTCAGTCACGTTCTTGCGAAACACATGAAGTCTTTCAAAGACGGCGAAGTTGTGAAAGAAGCATTCCTGGAGGCTGCCGACGCGCTTTTGGGGGACAGTAAAAATAACAGTAGCATTTCAACAGGTTTTTGATATAATAAAAACTGAAGTTGGATACCGTTATTAATCAGCTGTAAGTTTTAGTTTATTTGAACTTATTCATTATAATTATTGTACAAAATGGTATAAGAATGCAAACTTAAATTGATTATAGTCTATCATCAATTCAGGTTAAGAAACTAGTGTTGCTGGCATCCTATTTTAAAAAGGCATTTATTTTTATACTCTACTAAAATGCAACAAAAAAAGGGTTTGATTCTATTAATTTTGTCTTTTTTATTGGACTTTGGCAGCAGATTCCTGAGTAGCTTCAGATCTGAGTTGTCTTATTAGTAAGCCTAATTTATACTTTTGTAGCAACACTATTTGTATATAATGGCAAAGAAAGGGTTCAGAGTCTTTTCTTTTTTTCCTGTGTCATATGTGGCAGCACTGTTCAATGTTTCTTGAAAACATTACCCACTGTAGTATGTGACGTGTGAATAAACTCCAACTCTGTATCAACAACACTGTTGTGTAGCTTCAGTTAAATACTTGTATGTGTGTAGATTAGAAAGAGGTAAGATAAAGGATCTGCAGTATTTTATGAAGTATTAATCGTACAAAGGTCAGTTTTATACAAGTAGAAGTGTGTATTTACCTGGTAGTAGGCTGTCAGTAATGGTTACGCCTCTCTATTTGGACTGGTAGATCTCGGCAGACTGGCAACTTTAAAAGTAGCTCTCGGTTCAAAAAAGGTTGGGCACCCCTGCTATACGCCTTACCAACCCTGTCTCCTAAAAATTACGTTCCCACAGAACTAAACTGCATTCTCAATTACGTTTAGCTAGAAACGTATTTTCTCCCACGTTACGTTTGTTATGAACGTATCTCAAATACGTTTATTTTCTACATATCTTCTCAGCATATTTTCTTCCACGTTACGTTTGTTATGAACGTATCTTAAATACGTTTATTTTCTACATATCTTTGTCATTTATTGTCTTGCTTATAATAATGAAAATAGTTATTTATAAATATCATTTTAGAGCACACATTTGAAATCGAGAATCGGGCTCGATATATGGTTAAATTAAAATCAGTAGGCGAGGCTGTAATTTCGCCAGCTGTTACTCTCATGAGCGAGGCAGAAAATAATAGTTTTAACATGCCAAAAAGCTGCTGTGTCGTTTATTGCACCTCAAACATTAAAACAAATCCAGAGTTACGTGTTTCTGTACTTCCTCTAAGAACAAAGGACAGTAAAAGAAGAGCTCTGTGGCTTCAGGCTTGATCGCCGTTCAAATGACAGCGTTGGTTTCCCCAAAAGTGGGCGGGGCTGTAAAGTGACGTAGATTTTACTCTCATCTATTATTCAAAACCATTCTATTTATTCTAACGTAAATTACATGCCAGTGTTTTATCTTTTTATTTATTTGTTTTTATTTAAAATCGTATAATGTCGCACTTGGAGGGGCGTGATTGGGAGGAACGGCCCCCCTGATCTGAACCGGAGTGGTGGTTTGTTACTGGACTTCTGTGCTAGTCATGGATTGGCCATAACAAACACCATGTTCGAACATAAGGATGCTCATAAGTGTACGTGGTACCAGAGCACCCTAGGCAGAAGGTCCATGATCGATTTCGTTATCGTATCATCGGACCTGAGGCCGTATGTTTTGGACACTCGGGTAAAGAGAGGGGCGGAGTTGTCAACTGATCACCATCTGGTGGTGAGTTGGGTCGAGTGGCGGGGGAAGCCTCTGGATAGACCTGGTAAGCCCAAACGTGTAGTTCGGGTGAACTGGGAACGTCTGGAGGAGGCCCAAGTTCAGGAGGCCTTCAACTCACACCTCCGGCGGAGCTTTTCGGGCATTCCTGTGGAGGTTGGGGACATTGAACCAGAGTGGTCGGTGTTCAAAGCCTCTATTGCCGAAGCCGCGGCGGGGAGCTGTGGTCTCAAGGTCCTAGGTGCCTCAAGGGGCGGTAACCCTCGAACCTCCTGGTGGACACCGGTGGTCAGGGAAGCCGTCCGACTGAAGAAGGAGGCCTTCAGGGATTTGTTATCCCGGGGGACTCCCGAGGCAGTTGCAAGGTACCGACAGGCCCGAAGGGCAGCAGCCTCATCCGTGGCCGAGGCAAAGCAGCGGGTGTGGGAGAAGTTCGGAGAAGACATGGAGAAGGACTTTCGGGCGGCACCAAAGTTGTTCTGGAAAACTGTCCGACACCTCAGGAGGGGGAAGCAGGGAACCATCCAAGCTGTGTACAGTAAGGATGGGACGTTGTTGACCTCAACTGATGGAGTGTTAGGGCGTTGGAAGGAACACTTTGAGGAACTCCTGAACCCGACAACTCCGCCCTCTATGTTAGAGGCAGAGCTGGAGTATGACGGGGGATCAACACCAATCTCCCGGGGGGAGGTCACTGAGGTCGTCAAACAACTCCACAGTGGCAAAGCCCCGGGGGTGGATGAGATCCGCCCGGAAATGCTGAAGGCTCTGGGTGTTGAGGGACTGTCATGGTTGACACGTCTCATCAACGTTGCGTGGAAGTCGGAAACAGTACCGAAGGAGTGGCAGACCGGGGTGGTGGTCCCCCTTTTTAAAAAGGGGGATCAGAGGGTGTGTGCCAATTACAGAGGCATCACACTACTCAGCCTCCCCGGGAAAGTTTACTCTAAGGTACTCGAAAGGAGGGTCAGGCCGATTGTCGAACCTCAGATTGAGGAGGAACAATGCGGATTCCGTCCTGGTCGTGGAACGACGGATCAGCTTTTTACTCTCGCAAGGATCCTGGAGGGGGCCTGGGAGTACGCTTATCCGGTCTACATGTGTTTTGTAGACTTGGAGAAGGCGTATGACCGAGTTCCCAGGGAGTTACTGTGGGAGGTGCTGCGGGAGTATGGGGTGAGGGGGTCTCTACTCAGGGCCATCCAATCTCTGTACTCCCAAAGCGAGAGCTGTGTCCGGGTCCTCGGCAGTAAGTCGGACCCATTTCCGGTGAGGGTTGGCCTCCGCCAGGGCTGCGCTTTGTCACCAATCCTGTTTGTAATATACATGGATCGGATTTCGAGGCGTAGTCATGGGGGAGGGGGTCTGCAGTTCGGTGGACTAAGGATTGCGCCACTGCTTTTTGCAGATGATGTGGTTCTAATGGCTTCATCGGTCTGCGACCTTCAGCACTCACTGGATCGGTTCGCAACCGAGTGTGAAGCGGCTGGGATGAGGATCAGCACCTCCAAATCTGAGGCCATGGTTCTCAGCAGGAAACCGATGGACTGTCCACTCCAGGTAGGGAATGAGTCCTTACCCCAAGTGAAGGAGTTCAAGTATCTCGGGGTCTTGTTCTCGAGTGAGGGAACAATGGAGCGTGAGATGGGCCGGAGAATCGGAGCAGCGGGAGCGGTACTGCAGTCGCTTTACCGCACCGTTGTGACGAAAAGGGAGCTGAGCCAGAAGGCAAAGCTCTCGGTCTTCCGGGCCATTTTCGTTCCTACCCTCACCTATGGTCATGAAGGATGGGTCATGACCGAAAGAACGAGATCGCGGATACAAGCGGCCGAGATGGGTTTTCTCCGCAGGGTGGCTGGTGTCTCCCTTAGGGATAAAGTGAGAAGTTCGGTCATCAGGGAGGGACTCGGAGTTGAGCCGCTCCTCCTTCGCGTCGAAAGGAGCCAGTTGAGGTGGTTCGGGCACCTAGTTAGGATGCCACCTGGGCGCCTCCCTAGGGAGGTGTTCCAGGCACGTCCAGCTGGGAAGAGACCAAGGGGTAGACCTAGGACCAGGTGGAGGGATTATATCTCTTCGCTGGCCTGGGAGCGCCTTGGGATCCCCCAGTCAGAGCTGGTTGATGTCGCCAGGGAAAAGAAAGTTTGGGGCTCTCTGCTGGAACTGCTACCCCCGCGACCCGACCACGGATAAGCGGGAGAAGATGGATGGATGGGTATAATGTCGGACTTTTTTTCCGTCTGTGAGGAAAAGAAATGGGGCTTAGAGCCTCAAAATACTGAAATCTGTATTTTTAAAAATATTTTCCTTCTAATTTGTTATTCTTTTCTAAATAACACACTGTTATTTACTCAACAATAACACACAATTATCCTTGTTTTTATTTATTCATTTAATTATATAATCTTGGGCTTTTTAGCCGTAAATAAAGTCACCGGAAACAGACGGGACATTTCGAGCGATATACACCACAAACCCACCAAACTGATTACCCAAGATCCTTAGCTTGAAGCTCGTTGATTGGATGTTTTAGCCGCAATGCACGCTGGGATATGGTGTTAATAAGATATGATATCCGACAACGAAAAATAAAATAATACCTAATTCAGAGTGTTCTTGCTTTTCTCTTTGGAAGTCATCACATAACGGCATTGTAATACACGGTTCGGCTGCATTAAATATTACACATCTGCCGTAGTTCTTTATTTATAGAGCCCTGATGAGAAGACTTCTGGACAAACAGGAGAACTGCTGCCAAAACTGAATACTTGACGTGGATCATAAATATATCAACAATTAAACAACATCTTCAATTTCTTTTCACAAAATACGTCTCCTTGCAGTATCAATAGTAATTCGGCTGACTTTTATATTTGATCCAATTGAGGTTATATTTACACCATAACGGTGCAGAGCTGATAGAAAAGGACTTGTAGTTTTTAAAGATATTACTGATTTTCTTTGAATATCAGAATGTAAATACTGAGTTGAGAGAATAGTCAGGGGTTTTGGGTGATGTGAGACACATCTATGGAATCACAATTTCAATAGCTTACCATTAAATGACGGATATGCCTTTCTGTCTGTGATGTTTTACAAATCAGATATTAATGTGTAGAAGTAAAACAAGAGAAATAGTATAGCAATATCCTGTAAAATTATGTAAAAACATGAATAAAACTACACATCTTCAGATGTTATACATACATAAGTGTTCTACACTAATAATACAAAGTTATTATTAGTATGCTGTGTGTACCTTGTGTGCACCGCCTAGTGGTTAAAGCATGTTATTGAATTATTTTTGTTGAATAATGTTTTTTGATTAAAACAATATTAAGAGTACATACTTTCATAGGGGGAAAGTAGAAGGTCAATGATAGAAATATAGAATATAAAAAGTCAAGAAGATACTATAAGTGATCTCTACAATAAAACAGTTTAGTGCCGGATGTACAAAGATATTAATAGGAGGATGTGCAAAACAGAAAAACGAATGAACCTGTATTAACACATTAAAGAATACTTTAGGTTAAGGTCTTCTTTTAAACAAGAAAAAAGCTTAGGGGGTATCCATCTACCGATGAATATTAAGCCTGACAAAGTACTTAACGTCTAAAATATTGCTTTCCTGCAATGTTAACTATGTTGAAGCACTTATTTTAACTGATATTATACACATTAATTATACTCTTATGTATGTAGATAGTATAAGAAATGTGCAGAATATGACAGTTTAATGGTGGAGGTACACACATATTGATAGATGTCTTGTAATGCGCTGTTGAGGAACCTGCGACCCAAATTGTGTATATGATCAATACACCTTAGAAAATCTTGAAATCTTGAAAGGGATGTGCAAAATAGCCATTATACAGTTTTTAATTAACTATTAGTAGAGAATAACGAGTAATGAATACTTTATAAAGATCTGAAGATAAATGTTTAGTCTTCTCAAGCACCAACTATCAAATATCTCTCCTGATTGTTGGCACTTGACAATCACCTTCCCTGAATTTTACTCAGGTGTAACTAAAGTCTGCTTTAAGGGTTGTTTATATTTCACATCATTAATCAGAATCTGCAAAGTAACTAAACTAAATGTAGTGGAGTAAAAATACCAGGTTAACCTCTGAATTGTAGTGGAGTAGAATTACAAAGTAACAATGAGCTGTCGTGTGGGTATATATTAATGCTGCCCATTATGGATACAAGCGATTTTCACCCATTTAGTAATTACATGTTTTAAATGTGTCACCAATGTGTTTCCTATCGCCTAAACCTCCAGGGCTGTTTAATAATGTCAACTTCTAAATTTGGGAAAAATGTCTTTTAAAACTACAATTAAACCCCACTACTGCAGTCAGCATGTCGTTGTGTCCCTGGGCAAGACACTTCACCCCAAATTGCTCCTGTGGGGATTGCCCACAGTATTGAGTATGTAAGTCGCTTTGGATAAAAGCGTCTAACAAGTAACATGTAATGTAATGTAAAACTACAATTCCCAGTAGAGACGTGCCATAGAGAACATGTTGCGAAACACAATGCATGTGTAGTTCTCGGGGGGCGTTCGAGTCCAGTTTTGAATAGTATGCCGTGGTTTCGTTCCATTTCAAAGAGCTTGACGCTCGGCGTAACCTTGGCGCACTGCCACTCCAACATTACGGGGTTTGTCAACGGGACTGTAGTCCCAAACGATAGCTGGGGATTATGGGTAGTGTAGTGTCTTCGGCCATCCTAAATCTCGAAATGTCCCGTCTGTTTCTGGTGACTTTATTTACGGCTAAAAAGCATGCTAAAAAGCCCAAGATTATAGAATCAAACGAATAAATAAAAATAAGGATAATTGTGTGTTATTGTTGAGTAAATAACAGTGTGTTATTTAGAAAAGAATAACAAATTAGAAGGAAAAGATTAAAAAAAATACAGATTTCAGTATTTTGAGGCTCTAAACCCCATTTATTTTCCTCAAAGACGACAAAAAAAGTCCGACATTATACGATTTAAAATAAAAACAAATAAATAAAAAGATAAAAACACTGGCATGTAATTTATGTTAGAATAAATAGAATGGTTTTGAATAATAGATGAGAGTCAAATCTACTTCACTTTACAGCCCCGCCCACTTTTGGGGAAACCAACGCTGTCATTTGAACAGCGATCAAGCCTGAAGCCACAGAGCTCTTCTGTTACTGTCCTTTCATCTTAGAGGAAGTACAGAAACACGTAACTCTGGATTTGTTTTAATGTTTGAGGTGCAATAAACGACACAGCAGCTTTTTGTCATGTTAAAACTATTATTTTCTGCCTCACTCATGAGAGTAACAGCTGGCGAAATGACAGCCTCGCCTACGGATTTTAATTTAACCATATATCGAGCCCGATTGTCGATTTCAACGGTGTGCTCTAAAATGATATTTATAAATGACTATTATCATTATTATAATTGATAATAAAAGGCAAAGATATGTAGAAAATAAACGTATTTAAGATACGTTCATAAGGAACGTAACGTGGAGAAAATATGTTTCTAGAAGATATGTAGAAAATAAACGTATTTGAGATACGTTCATAACGAACGTAACGTTGGAGTAAATACGTTACTAGCTAAACGTAATTCAGAATGCAGTTTAGTTCTGTGGGAACGTAATTTTTAGGAGACAGGGTTGGCCTTACATTCATAATTTCAGCCGGAGGGATGGGGAGCGGCGCTGCGGAACAGCAGAGTGGCGAGTAAGAGCTGTCATCTTCCCATTACAAGCTTCAAAAATGTATTTATTGTGTGATTTTGGAAATAAAAGTTTCATATTCTGAAAGCCAAGACTTTGTTTATTTAAAATAAAAAAAAACAAAAAACCTGAAGTCGTTGGTTGTTTTTTTACGCAAATCCACGTTTATTTTGAAATGAGCCGTTGCGACTTCCGACTGATTTCGATAGAGCGGGTCACATATTATATGAATGAATGTTTTTTTTACCGATGCAGAGACGCTACAATAGATGCATCGCGAGTTCAACCCAAACTGTAGCCGATGTGCACTCTTTCAACCGGTGCACTTGCATTTTGAACGTTTATGCCGGTGCACCGATGTGAATCTTAAAGGGCCCATGTCATGCTTTTCCAGTTATTACCCGTCCTCTTGTGTATGCAGTGGCGTTTTTATATGTACAAAAGTGGTGGGGCACAACAAACTTAGATGTCTATATATAAGCTTCTGCAGTGACGTGCAGTGAGGTTCATGGCTGGTGAGACACTGGCACAAATATTATATTTTGACCTAAATCAAAATATAATATTATTTTCAAAAGCTTTTTTAGTCTGATCCTTGTTGGAACGCCACCCAATGGTGGTGGTGGAAGGTTCACCTCTGCTCCGCGCCGTCCGTTTGATGAGTGGTCAGTTAAAGGAAGAAGGATTCAAACACTGGGATAAAGGATAAAACAATAATCTGTTTTAATGGTAAAAGCAACAATACAAAATACAGAGTACTCCGGACTCAAGTCCTACCACCGTGTGATAAACGTACCACGACAGCTAGTCAGAACAAGAGTCCAGAGCATGAATATTGGACAGCTTATATACAGTTTCTGGGGGAGGAGTTGTGTAGATTGCTCCTCCCTTCATATTTCTAATTGGTTGCTTCACTCCTGGGCGGGCCCCTAGACAGTGAGTTGGTAGTTCTCCATTGGCCGGTTTCACTTCTGGGCGAGCCCTAGGCAGCGAATCAGAGTGAGTCAGCCATTGCTGCCCGGGAACAGAGTATTCCACTCCTGAACAGAGCGTGAGAAATTCGGAGTCTGGCGCTGATAAGTCCAAGGCCGTTTTCATGGGCCGTTTTCATGGAGTCACCATTGGGTGAACATAACAATCTTTATCTTTGCACCTGGCGCTACTCCCTCTTTTTCCGAAGCATACATGTTACACAGACTCCCTTCTCCTATTTCCAGCTTCTTGTTATACAGACTGCTACTATTTGATACAAAGTAATTGAGCACACAGATGTTTAAGCAAACTCATATCTGGACACTGGGAACACAGGTTACTTTATCCTTCGATTAATTTTAAACAGACAGTTCAACAAAAAGACACCCAAACATTTTAATTTGATCATTTAAATATTCAATTGTTCTCTCTTAGTAAGATCCCATTTTCAATAAAATGGTGGCATTACCTTGACTTGAAGATGATGTCCATGCTATCCTTCTGGACAAAAATCTCTATTACTTTTTTGTAAAAGTCCTCCTTATCTTCTTGTAGTTTCAAAAGTCAAAACGTGCATTTATCTAACAGGTACGTTTCCCACAGATCTTATGGAGAAATCTCATTGCTTTTTTGTTGAGGGAAACAATGCACAGCTTACTTCCGGGTTTTAGGACGTGTCACTGCAACTCTCATCTCCTCTTCACATACTACACTTTTCGCGGCACACGTACTTACAGCCAATCAGCTCTGAATTATGTGAGATGTCGTATTGGTGGGGATGGCAGCTCAGTGCCCCTAAGGTCATTCTTTTTTTGCCACACACATTAAATAGGAAAATACTCTGAGCATGCGCAGTGTAGTTTTTACAGTCACCATTGACTTAGACCAGGGGTACTCAAATACAAATCTTAAAGGTCCAAAATAAATGTTTCAATAAGACAAAGGTCCGTTTATTACGGTCATTCAAACTTTTAAACAATTGCAACAAGATTCTTAACACGTGGTTGCAAAAACAAATAATCTGTATGCAGCAGTTTTCATTGTTATTGTTTCTGTGCTTGACCCCTCAGAGTCACAGTGTAAGAGCTGCACAGTTAGGAATAAAGGCAGCTGCACCCTCTTTCATTCAGCATTCCCATTATTGCTTTATAAATGTCTTGCCCCCTTGTGTGTCCACTTGAGGTTCGTCAGGCCCAACACATCTTCAACAAACTCCCCCTTTGCCTCATCATAAAAACTCACAAACACCAGCAACTGAGCATTGTCAGTGGTGTGAGTGGACTCACCCACAGCTAAGGAAATGCACTGTGCATTTTTTATTCCATCACAAAGCTGATGAATCCAATCACAAGCCTGTATTTATGTTCTTCTGGTTGCTGTGGAATCTGAGAGGGGGATTTGCTTGATTTGACCTGTTATTTCCTCTTTTTGTTTGCCTTCAACATGGTCTCCATCACTTCAGTCATGCATTCTTTTATACTGCAGTTATTATCCAGTGGAAAGTCCTTACCTACTGGCCTAGTTAAATCAAAGTGGTTACTTTTTTTTGGCTGGGCAGTGTAGTTTTAAACACCGTCTTATTTGACTTTCTCAGGACTTAAAACAGTTTTTTGGGGGCAGACCCCCTCAAAGAAAACAATATATTTACACACGTAAGGTCATCATCTTAATAGTTTTGTATGCTCATCCGTGAGCAGAGCATCAAGTTGACATGTCTATTACAGCTGAATGCGGCGATTACCATCTTGTTCAGCGAAACGCCTCACAAACGTATTAAGATCAACAGCTTCAGTGCGTTTTGATTCAATGCTGAGTACAGTCAAACTGACAGTCTCTTCTCTGTCATTGTAGACCGCAAATACCTCATTCCTTCAGTGCTTGGGTCCGAATGCTTCTCGTTTTGCGCCGTCCAGTTAAAAATGAAATCGCCGCCAAATCGTATGTCCACGCTCGCGCCAGGACCGGGGGAGGGGTTACATGACGTGCATCTTGTGCTGCATTCACTTGCACTCGGACATTAGAGACTTTCTCTCATAAATGTCCGATGAGCCACAACTTTTCTTTCAAAACAAAGCTGCCAACTGGGGTGGCAGCTGGGGTGGTAAGGCCTATTTTTAGGGTGTCAGTTGCCACCCCGGTAGGTGAAACTAGGCTACTAGCTACAGTACAGATGGAACTAGGTGAGCTGTTAACTCTCGCTCTGAATTTTTTTTGTTTTTGTTTTAATTCTCGCTCTGACTTAGACAGGTTGAAAGAGACACACACATTTTTCCCACCCGCATTCCGCGAAGACCCGCCCTACTGTGCCTCTGATTCGCAGATTGTTTGGGGGGAAAAAACGCTGACTGGATGCTGAATGTGATTGGACCAAAGCGTTGACACACACAGGTGGAACACAGTGGAACAGTCAGACATGCAGAGCGCTGTTTGCAGTGGACATAGCGGAGAATTTTGACTCGTTGCGAATGCGTTGTGGCGATGTCTCACATATAATACAGAGAGATCATACATATGAAAAGTATAATTTGCTCAGAGTCCGGAGACAGTGCTGGTTCGGTCCGGATCCGGACCGGAGTCCGTAGTTTGAGGATGCCTGACTTAGACAGTGAGAGGGAGGGGCATGATCGGGTTTTGTCCCACATGGCTCTAAACAGCTCAATAGGCACACACTGTAGACACTAATTAGAAGAACACAGACTAAAACAGCAATATACAGACGAATCAGATGACTAAACATGATCTTAAAATATATATATTTTTTGTAATCATTATTTTTAATACTTTCTGCTGACACTAGGTGGGGCTGGGTAACACTTTACAATAAGGTACACAACATGTGCTTAGTTACTGCTTAGAACGACTAGATAGTTAATGGTTAGTTAATGAGTAGTTCCTCAGTGACTGCGATTGAAGAACTGATGGTTAGTTACTGGTAAACAGACTGGGGGGTACTGTATTAACCATCCTCGTGGATTCATCTTCTTATTACAGACACATGCATTTCCTAACATTCGGTCTATATGCTGTAAAATGTATTATCTCTTCGATTTACACACTGCATCTAATGCATCCCACACTGGATCAACTGGTGGAGGTGAGTAGTTATACACATACCACTTCAATCTCATTAGTATGCATAGAAAGTGACAGGTCACACCTCTCCCTACTTATTAAGCCCCGCCCACTTCCGGCTAAGCCCCGCCCCCTTCCACCGGAAGTCCCGCCTACATAAGCCCCGCCCACTTCCACCGGAAGTCCCGCCCTTCCATAAGCCCCGCCCCTTCCACCGGAAGTCCCGCCCCACTTCCGGTTTTTCAAAATAAAATTAAAAAATATTTTAAAAATGATAAAAATAAAAATGCTGCCCCTACCGGTCGCCCCCACTTCCGGTTTTTCAAAATAAAATTAAAAATATTTTTAAAATGGCAGTATTGACTGCAACTTACAAATACTTGCAAATAACATGAAATGTAACAACCATATATTTTAAAAGTAATGTCTCAGCTCTAAAGAGCAAGGTCCCGCCACCTAACCACTTCCTGTGCCCCTGTATACAGCAGTATTGACTGTAACTTACAAATACTTGCAAATAACAAGAAATATACAACCATATATTTGTAAAAGTACTGTCAATCTCACTAACTCTCTCTCTCTCGCTCTCTGCTATTCTCTGCCGTGAAAAGTTTGGTGAACAGTCAAGACAGGTGTGGGGACCATAAAACCCCCAGACATCCTCTGCGGGACAAATGGTGGGGCGATGGGGAGGGGGGACACACACACACACACACACACACACACACACACACACACACACACACACACACACACACACACCCCCCACCACTCACCCCTCATCCGTTAGGGTTAGATAAATAAGAGCCATTCGTCTTTCTCACTCTTCAATATTTTCTCAAGTCGAGAGAAATGGCCAAGAGACGTCTTGATATGGGTGTAATCTGCGAGACACCGCCACCTAGTCACTTCCTGTGCGCCTGTATACAGCAGTATTGACTGCAACTTACAAATACTTGCAAATAACATGAAATATACAACCATATATTTTAAAAGTAATGTCTCAGCTCTAAAGAGCAAGGTCCCGCCACCTAACCACTTCCTGTGCCCCTGTATACAGCAGTATTGACTGTAACTTACAAATACTTGCAAATAACAAGAAATATACAACCATATATTTTTAAAAGTACTGTCAATCTCACTAACTCTCTCTCTCTCTCTGCTATTCTCTGCCGTGAAAAGTTTGGTGAAACAGTCTGAAGACAAGCTAGGACACGTCATAAAACCCCCCGACATCCTCTGCAGGCAAATGGTAGGGCGATGGGGAGGGGGGGAACACACACACACACACACACATTTAAATTCAGAGGATGAAAAAGCAGAAAACATAACTTGTTTTGTAAAACGGTCAGCACGTCAGTTTCAAGAAAGACGTTTGCATACATAAAAAAGTGTATCTTACAGTTCCTTTTGTGAGAGAATTACACACAAATCTGCAGAGTGTCACTAAAAAGTTGTAACACAGGGACTGACATTCTGTATGGGGTTTCACACGGACACAAAGTCTACTTCATTATCTACTTTGTCAGCTTTTATACACAAAAGTGTATCTTTCAGTAACTTTCTCAGAGAATTTAAGCATAAATCTGTCAAAGATTCTTAACGAAATCTACTTCATTATCTACTTTTCAGCTTTTATACACAAAAGTGTATCCTTCAGTAACTTTCTCAGAGAATTTAAGCACGTCAGTTTCAAGAAAGACGACAATAATTAGTAGTTAGACATTTTGGAGAAATGTTCTCTGTCGTTCTTAATGCAAAAACAAATCATCTCTACTCCCTTTGGGGTGAAGTCCAGGAATGTTCTCGGGGGGAGTGGACACTTGCGGTTACATGGCATAAAGCTTCTGCAGTGTGCCAATAAATGTATAGTTTCCCTAAAGCTCCATACATTTACACATATTGACTAATGACTCAGCACATGAGGGGTAAATACAAAACAAATCTAAATATCACCAATTATTCCAGAATGTGACTAGAATAGAGTCTAGAGAATGGACCCAGGCTTTGTCTTCAGCCATCAACTAAATAGGGGCGTGCTTTTTTTTTTTGAATCACCAGTATGTTACTCACCATTGAAGACAGTGTTGAGGGGGCAAGCAAAGTGTACTCAGCGGCAGATTGCATGGAAGCAGAAAGGCCTGGCTCAGACACCATGTCTCCAAAGGTTGACGGGGAACTTCCAACCAGTTCCATCACCTGTTTAGCTTGAGGGAATTTAAACACCATTAAAAATATGGATTACAGAAAAACAATATATGTAGTAAATCGGGTAATCATTAATAAGGGGAAAATGTGCAAGTCTAACCTGAGTCTGGCATGAGCACTTGATCAATAAGGTGGATGACAATGTCCTTCTTGAGCACCATCTTGATGCCATTGACTGTTAAACTCTCGCCATCACAGCCTTGAAATCAAAGTAACGCTTCTAAAAACATATATTTTAGAAAAGTAATGTTAGTCATGTCAAGTTATCAAGACTGCTGTGTTTCATCGAAACAGTGTACAGAGCAGAAAGGGGAACATTTGTCGCCACATTAACATACCGACTCCTCTATCAGTTTTTGCATACATAAAAAGTGTATCTTACAGTTCCTTTTGTGAGAGAATTACACACAAATCTGCAGAGTGTCACTAAAAAGTTTTACACAGGGACTGACATTCTGTATGAGGGTTTCACACCTGAGCTGCTGGGGGGAGGGCGTTGAAAAGGGGGTGAGTATGTTTGGCTCTCTGGTGGGTTAAGAGTCACAGTCTTAAAGAAAAATCTGGTCAGAAAAAGTACTTAACTTTCTACCAGTTGTAAATTGTCTTACATATAAAAAAGTAAGAGACTTACTGTTTCCTTTGTGAGAGAATTACACATAAATCTGCAGAGTGTCTGTAAAAAGTCTCAAAATCACAAACTGCAGACGCCTCAAGGAGAGACTTGAAAAGATCCATGCCGAGTGGGGGGAGAAGAAGAAGACTAATAACCAGCAGTTGACTGAAGCCAGGGACTTTTTTCTTTAAAGTAAAATAAAAATGGAAACTACTATGCAAAACGCTCTGTATATATTGATCAGAATGTAGTCAATACCCTTTTAATAAGTGTGGTGATGAGGACGATTGAAAACAGAACGAGTAGTGACCCCTGTGTAAACAGAATGGCTGAAGTTTGTAAACTAGAAGACATTTTGGCTATCGTGCGTTCTGGCAGTACTATCCCCGGTCATTGGGAAACGATTGTAAACGAAACATTTAAAGTGGTCCTGGAATCTTCATTTTCCGAAACATTCTGTAACATTATCTCAGAAATGAAACAAACATCAAAAGTGTATCATGTGCTATCAGTGTATGCTCTGTTTGTAGATGTAATGCATATCTGTGCAGAAAGCAGCATACACATGAATATTCTGACTGAAGTGAAAAAACTCCATCACGATATCTCCAGTCATATGGGGAATTCTAAGCTGGAGACGGTCCTGCGGATGTTGCAATCAGTATAACTATTTGATTTTTGGGTGTGAAAAATAAAAAAGTGTTTTTTACATTTAAAAACTGTTGTCTTCATTATAGCCAGGGGGAGCGTGTCTCATACATGTGTATTACAGTCCTTCTTTTTGTGTTTTTCAGTGTTTTTCTGTGTGTCTGTACACACAAAGCACAAATCATTTCAAACAAACCCTGAATCAAATTTAGAGAGGACCATTAAGAGTCAGATTCTTAACAAAATCTACAGACACAAAGTACTTCATTATCTACTTTTCAGCTTTTATACACAAAAGTGTATCTTTCAGTATATTTTTGAGAGAATTTAAGCATAAATCTGCCAAATGTTTCAAAAACAGCCTTGTTTCACTGAAATAGCCTCAAAATCACAAACTGCCATTAAGAGTCAGATGCTTTTACGGAATCTAATAAAACAGAGTGCTTTCTACAGATGACTCCTCCCACTCAACGCAATAAGTCCCATCCCACTCAGCAAATCATATAAAACTAAGGACCCCCACTAAGACGACCGTTGAAAGTAGCCATGAATCTGAGAAAAACCAAGTCTGATGTAGCCTCCCCTTATTATCACCAGGATAACGGATATGGGCTTAATGACTGGATGTTACAAAGTAGGGGAGAGGATGTTCCCGAAGAAGAGCCCTCCTCTATATCATATCCATGTAAGGTCTTTAGGACAAAAGAGGACCACGATAACATGACATATGAAGAATATCTTTCTTTAAAAGAGGGTATTATAGATAACCTTGATAGAAACAGTATATCTCATACCACTCGCCAAGATCGCAAACGACAATTAGCAGAAAAGAAAAGAAAAAGTAAAGAAAAACGAAGAAAAATGAAAAGGAGAAGAAAAATGAAAAGCAAACGCAGAATGCGAATGAAAAGAAAAGGACGGAAAACCAAAAAGACAAAACAAAGGAAGGTGAAAAGAAAAAGGAACAAAGTGAAGAAATGTAATGGTGTTGTTGAGTCATTACCGGATCATAATAATCTTATAGATCATCTACCGCTAACCGACTGCTGCGAATGTGTTGAACAAATACCAAAAGCAATGGCAGAGCTTTGCTTCAATATAATGAGAGAAAAAGCACGATACTGTGGAATTGCCCAAATTGGTGACAGTGCCAGAACATGCATTAAAAGACTGTTGGAGGATCTCTATTCTAGTATCGGTTATCATTACATCGAAGGATATGCCAAAACGTGTGACGACATAGACAAAGCTTTTGAAGACAATTATATGGTACCTGTCCTTACAGCTAAACAAATCCTACGCCAGGTATTCAACAGACCACAAGAAGCACAAGAAGCCCCAGAAAGGATTACATTCAGAGCTAATAACGGTGAAACCGAAGAAGAAGCAAAGCAGATTATAATCGTTGCGGGTGAAAGGATAGAGAATTTGCATGTGATGTTAATGCATTTATCTGATATAAAAAATGCATTTGTTTACTTCCAAGAGACCCCTAAACATCTACTTGGGCAATGTGAATTGAACGATAAACCGATCACTGTCAATGAAACGCGGAGAGAAGCAGCAGTGCAAATCGTTAAGTCTATTACCTTGTATGCACTACGGCATTAACTTGGTCAAATGTAATGTGTTTTTATGAAAGTGTGTTGAATGTTGTGTTTTCAATTAAACAACCATTACAAAATGAAAATGTGTTTTATTTTTTTTTGCTCTCATATATAGTAATAGTATTGTAAACGAAACATTTATAATAAATCTTCGACAGGCTGCCACACAGCCTGCAGTCCGTCACCCCGACCCTCAGTATGTGCACTAAAGAAGGGGCAAAGATTACGGCTTTTTTCGGTTTTCTAACCACCATTAGGCGTCTAAAAAAGAGTTGGTTTTACTGAGGCACCATTTTTTGCACGTAATGGATGTCCTGTGGTGCTGGTCAGTCAGAGTTGAATAGGCCTGCGTCAGGGGTTCACACCAAAGCCATAAAGGAGTCTTTGTCATTGATGAGCGAGGTCATCTCTCTCCTCCACTGGCCAATAAACTTTCACATTCTCCACTTGTTTTATGATTTTGTTTAGCTCACGGACCCCAAACAAAAGTGCAAAGAATTGAATTAATCACAGGGAAATGAATAAAGGATTAATTTGCATTGATTTTTGCTCCACCACAAATGGAGTCATTTTCTTGACCATAAGGACCTGAGATGTGCACCAACCTGGTGACCAAATACAAGAAGCATCTGACCTCTGTGCTGTCCAACAAGGGTTTCTCCACCAAGTACTAAGACATGTTTTGCAAGGGGATCAAATACTTATTTCCTCCACTATATTTGACTCTTCACTTGCTGTAACAAATATGCATTTCCTCTCTGTGGGACGAATAAGGGTATTCTGATAATTCCTCATACATACTCCTTTAAACCATTTTTTAAAAGTTAAGACATTCAATGGTAACCTTGTTAACAGAAGTGGCAATAACAGAGTGATATTGACTTTTAGTGATTTATTTATTATGCACTTTTTCCCGCAGGTGTGGCTTGAGCCTCATCTCGCATAGCATTTTGGGCAGATGGATTTAGAGGCATTCAGGTTGTCCATCATCTCCAATGCCCTGACGCTCCGTGGCAGGGGGAGACGTGATGGCAGCTTATAGCAGCACTGGTTGATTATACTGTTGGACAACATATACACAAGTTTCAATTCAACATACCAAGTTGTATTGACATACTGTATGCACAACAGCGTTGTTTAGGCAATGAAAATCCTAGCCCTAAACCTGGGTCCTAAGCTTCTCCAATAATGCAACATACAATATACTCAAGACATAAAAAGATAAGTGAAAACACTTCACAGAGCTCAGGAGTTTTACAGCCTTATTGCCTGTGCATCCTTCGTGCACTCAGTTTGCCCCGGGGCAAACGAGAGGGTTGCTGAAGCCCAACCCTGCCTTTATACCTAAGGTGGTTGGATCATGTACCCCAATTGACATTGTGGCATTTCCTCCGCCGCTGTGTTCCTCTGAGGAACAGCGGCCTAATTTGCTGTGTCCAGTTTGTGCTTTACGCATCTATATGGACAGGTCAAAAGAGTTTCGTTGTAATCACACGTTGGACAAATTATCAGCTGCCATGGCTGGATTGTCCATGAATGCACAGCAGCCTCAACCTATAGGTGAAGCCTGCAGCAAGGATGATAGAAAACCCACAGGAGTCACTCTGTCCATGCTTCCTGGGGCATCTGATGCCCATGTAATGCAGGAGAAAATAAAACAGGACAAGGATTTGTCTGATAAGTTTGTTGAGTAAGTGTTTCATTAATCCCCCTCTGTGCCAATTATAGATTAGGTTTTCTAAAACTCAAGAAATGTAATCGAAATGTTTGGTTTTAGAGCAGAGCGGCCTATTGAACAGGAGGAGAAGCCTGAGCTCAGCAGGAGAGGAAAGACTGTGAGCAAGAGGGTGGTGAAGGCTAGTAAGCCAAAGCCCAGACGAGGTGCAGTGTTGGTGTCCAGGTATGTTCTATGACAGCAACACTTTATTAATGATGTCTTTATTGAGTGCAGCTTAAGTTTATCGCACAGGCAATAAGGCTGTAAAACTCCTGAGCTCTGTGAAGTGTTTTCACTTATCTTTTTATGTCTTGAGTATATTGTATGTTGCATTATTGGAGAAGCTTAGGACCCAGGTTTAGGGCTAGGATTTTCATTGCCTAAACAACGCTGTTGTGCATACAGTATGTCAATACAACTTGGTATGTTGAATTGAAACTTGTGTATATGTTGTCCAACAGTATAATCAACCAGTGCTGCTATAAGCTGCCATCACGTCTCCCCCTGCCACGGAGCGTCAGGGCATTGGAGATGATGGACAACCTGAATGCCTCTAAATCCATCTGCCCAAAATGCTATGCGAGATGAGGCTCAAGCCACACCTGCGGGAAAAAGTGCATAATAAATAAATCACTAAAAGTCAATATCACTCTGTTATTGCCACTTCTGTTAACAAGGTTACCATTGAATGTCTTAACTTTTAAAAAATGGTTTAAAGGAGTATGTATGAGGAATTATCAGAATACCCTTATTCGTCCCACAGAGAGGAAATGCATATTTGTTACAGCAAGTGAAGAGTCAAATATAGTGGAGGAAATAAGTATTTGATCCCCTTGCAAAACATGTCTTAGTACTTGGTGGAGAAACCCTTGTTGGACAGCACAGAGGTCAGATGCTTCTTGTATTTGGTCACCAGGTTGGTGCACATCTCAGGTCCTTATGGTCAAGAAAATGACTCCATTTGTGGTGGAGCAAAAATCAATGCAAATTAATCCTTTATTCATTTCCCTGTGATTAATTCAATTCTTTGCACTTTTGTTTGGGGTCCGTGAGCTAAACAAAATCATAAAACAAGTGGAGAATGTGAAAGTTTATTGGCCAGTGGAGGAGAGAGATGACCTCGCTCATCAATGACAAAGACTCCTTTATGGCTTTGGTGTGAACCCCTGACGCAGGCCTATTCAACTCTGACTGACCAGCACCACAGGACATCCATTACGTGCAAAAAATGGTGCCTCAGTAAAACCAACTCTTTTTTAGACGCCTAATGGTGGTTAGAAAACCGAAAAAAGCCGTAATCTTTGCCCCTTCTTTAGTGCACATACTGAGGGTCGGGGTGACGGACTGCAGGCTGTGTGGCAGCCTGTCGAAGATTTATTATAAATGTTTCGTTTACAATACTATTACTATATATGAGAGCAAAAAAAAATAAAACACATTTTCATTTTGTAATGGTTGTTTAATTGAAAACACAACATTCAACACACTTTCATAAAAACACATTACATTTGACCAAGTTAATGCCGTAGTGCATACAAGGTAATAGACTTAACGATTTGCACTGCTGCTTCTCTCCGCGTTTCATTGACAGTGATCGGTTTATCGTTCAATTCACATTGCCCAAGTAGATGTTTAGGGGTCTCTTGGAAGTAAACAAATGCATTTTTTATATCAGATAAATGCATTAACATCACATGCAAATTCTCTATCCTTTCACCCGCAACGATTATAATCTGCTTTGCTTCTTCTTCGGTTTCACCGTTATTAGCTCTGAATGTAATCCTTTCTGGGGCTTCTTGTGCTTCTTGTGGTCTGTTGAATACCTGGCGTAGGATTTGTTTAGCTGTAAGGACAGGTACCATATAATTGTCTTCAAAAGCTTTGTCTATGTCGTCACACGTTTTGGCATATCCTTCGATGTAATGATAACCGATACTAGAATAGAGATCCTCCAACAGTCTTTTAATGCATGTTCTGGCACTGTCACCAATTTGGGCAATTCCACAGTATCGTGCTTTTTCTCTCATTATATTGAAGCAAAGCTCTGCCATTGCTTTTGGTATTTGTTCAACACATTCGCAGCAGTCGGTTAGCGGTAGATGATCTATAAGATTATTATGATCCGGTAATGACTCAACAACAACACCATTACATTTCTTCACTTTGTTCCTTTTTCTTTTCACCTTCCTTTGTTTTGTCTTTTTGGTTTTCCGTCCTTTTCTTTTCATTCGCATTCTGCGTTTGCTTTTCATTTTTCTTCTCCTTTTCATTTTTCTTCGTTTTTCTTTACTTTTTCTTTTCTTTTCTGCTAATTGTCGTTTGCGATCTTGGCGAGTGGTATGAGATATACTGTTTCTATAAAGGTTATCTATAATACCATCTTTTAAAGAAAGATATTCTTCATATGTCATGTTATCGTGGTCCTCTTTTGTCCTAAAGACCTTACATGGATATGATATAGAGGAGGGCTCTTCTTCGGGAACATCCTCTCCCCTACTTTGTAACATCCAGTCATTAAGCCCATATCCGTTATCCTGGTGATAATAAGGGGAGGCTACATCAGACTTGGTTTTTCTCAGATTCATGGCTACTTTCAACGGTCGTCTTAGTGGGGGTCCTTAGTTTTATATGATTTGCTGAGTGGGATGGGACTTATTGCGTTGAGTGGGAGGAGTCATCTGTAGAAAGCACTCTGTTTTATTAGATTCCGTAAAAGCATCTGACTCTTAATGGCAGTTTGTGATTTTGAGGCTATTTCAGTGAAACAAGGCTGTTTTTGAAACATTTGGCAGATTTATGCTTAAATTCTCTCAAAAATATACTGAAAGATACACTTTTGTGTATAAAAGCTGAAAAGTAGATAATGAAGTACTTTGTGTCTGTAGATTTTGTTAAGAATCTGACTCTTAATGGTCCTCTCTAAATTTGATTCAGGGTTTGTTTGAAATGATTTGTGCTTTGTGTGTACAGACACACAGAAAAACACTGAAAAACACAAAAAGAAGGACTGTAATACACATGTATGAGACACGCTCCCCCTGGCTATAATGAAGACAACAGTTTTTAAATGTAAAAAACACTTTTTTATTTTTCACACCCAAAAATCAAATAGTTATACTGATTGCAACATCCGCAGGACCGTCTCCAGCTTAGAATTCCCCATATGACTGGAGATATCGTGATGGAGTTTTTTCACTTCAGTCAGAATATTCATGTGTATGCTGCTTTCTGCACAGATATGCATTACATCTACAAACAGAGCATACACTGATAGCACATGATACACTTTTGATGTTTGTTTCATTTCTGAGATAATGTTACAGAATGTTTCGGAAAATGAAGATTCCAGGACCACTTTAAATGTTTCGTTTACAATCGTTTCCCAATGACCGGGGATAGTACTGCCAGAACGCACGATAGCCAAAATGTCTTCTAGTTTACAAACTTCAGCCATTCTGTTTACACAGGGGTCACTACTCGTTCTGTTTTCAATCGTCCTCATCACCACACTTATTAAAAGGGTATTGACTACATTCTGATCAATATATACAGAGCGTTTTGCATAGTAGTTTCCATTTTTATTTTACTTTAAAGAAAAAAGTCCCTGGCTTCAGTCAACTGCTGGTTATTAGTCTTCTTCTTCTCCCCCCACTCGGCATGGATCTTTTCAAGTCTCTCCTTGAGGCGTCTGCAGTTTGTGATTTTGAGACTTTTTACAGACACTCTGCAGATTTATGTGTAATTCTCTCACAAAGGAAACAGTAAGTCTCTTACTTTTTTTATATGTAAGACAATTTACAACTGGTAGAAAGTTAAGTACTTTTTCTGACCAGATTTTTCTTTAAGACTGTGACTCTTAACCCACCAGAGAGCCAAACATACTCACCCCCTTTTCAACGCCCTCCCCCCAGCAGCTCAGGTGTGAAACCCTCATACAGAATGTCAGTCCCTGTGTAAAACTTTTTAGTGACACTCTGCAGATTTGTGTGTAATTCTCTCACAAAAGGAACTGTAAGATACACTTTTTATGTATGCAAAAACTGATAGAGGAGTCGGTATGTTAATGTGGCGACAAATGTTCCCCTTTCTGCTCTGTACACTGTTTCGATGAAACACAGCAGTCTTGATAACTTGACATGACTAACATTACTTTTCTAAAATATATGTTTTTAGAAGCGTTACTTTGATTTCAAGGCTGTGATGGCGAGAGTTTAACAGTCAATGGCATCAAGATGGTGCTCAAGAAGGACATTGTCATCCACCTTATTGATCAAGTGCTCATGCCAGACTCAGGTTAGACTTGCACATTTTCCCCTTATTAATGATTACCCGATTTACTACATATATTGTTTTTCTGTAATCCATATTTTTAATGGTGTTTAAATTCCCTCAGCTAAACAGGTGATGGAACTGGTTGGAAGTTCCCCGTCAACCTTTGGAGACATGGTGTCTGAGCCAGGCCTTTCTGCTTCCATGCAATCTGCCGCTGAGTACACTTTGCTTGCCCCCTCAACACTGTCTTCAATGGTGAGTAACATACTGGTGATTCAAAAAAAAAAAGCACGCCCCTATTTAGTTGATGGCTGAAGACAAAGCCTGGGTCCATTCTCTAGACTCTATTCTAGTCACATTCTGGAATAATTGGTGATATTTAGATTTGTTTTGTATTTACCCCTCATGTGCTGAGTCATTAGTCAATATGTGTAAATGTATGGAGCTTTAGGGAAACTATACATTTATTGGCACACTGCAGAAGCTTTATGCCATGTAACCGCAAGTGTCCACTCCCCCCGAGAACATTCCTGGACTTCACCCCAAAGGGAGTAGAGATGATTTGTTTTTGCATTAAGAACGACAGAGAACATTTCTCCAAAATGTCTAACTACTAATTATTGTCGTCTTTCTTGAAACTGACGTGCTTAAATTCTCTGAGAAAGTTACTGAAGGATACACTTTTGTGTATAAAAGCTGAAAAGTAGATAATGAAGTAGATTTCGTTAAGAATCTTTGACAGATTTATGCTTAAATTCTCTGAGAAAGTTACTGAAAGATACACTTTTGTGTATAAAAGCTGACAAAGTAGATAATGAAGTAGACTTTGTGTCCGTGTGAAACCCCCATACAGAATGTCAGTCCCTGTGTTACAACTTTTTAGTGACACTCTGCAGATTTGTGTGTAATTCTCTCACAAAAGGAACTGTAAGATACACTTTTTTATGTATGCAAACGTCTTTCTTGAAACTGACGTGCTGACCGTTTTACAAAACAAGTTATGTTTTCTGCTTTTTTCATCCTCTGAATTTAAATGTGTGTGTGTGTGTGTGTTCCCCCCTCCCCATCGCCCTACCATTTGCCTGCAGAGGATGTCGGGGGGTTTTATGACGTGTCCTAGCTTGTCTTCAGACTGTTTCACCAAACTTTTCACGGCAGAGAATAGCAGAGAGAGAGAGAGAGTTAGTGAGATTGACAGTACTTTAAAAATATATGGTTGTATATTTCTTGTTATTTGCAAGTATTTGTAAGTTACAGTCAATACTGCTGTATACAGGGGCACAGGAAGTGGTTAGGTGGCGGGACCTTGCTCTTTAGAGCTGAGACATTACTTTTAAAATATATGGTTGTATATTTCATGTTATTTGCAAGTATTTGTAAGTTGCAGTCAATACTGCTGTATACAGGCGCACAGGAAGTGACTAGGTGGCGGTGTCTCGCAGATTACACCCATATCAAGACGTCTCTTGGCCATTTCTCTCGACTTGAGAAAATATTGAAGAGTGAGAAAGACGAATGGCTCTTATTTATCTAACCCTAACGGATGAGGGGTGAGTGGTGGGGGGTGTGTGTGTGTGTGTGTGTGTGTGTGTGTGTGTGTGTGTGTGTGGGTGTGTGTGTGTGTGTGTGTGTCCCCCCTCCCCATCGCCCCACCATTTGTCCCGCAGAGGATGTCTGGGAGTTTTATGGTCCCCACACCTGTCTTGACTGTTCACCAAACTTTTCACGGCAGAGAATAGCAGAGAGCGAGAGAGAGAGAGTTAGTGAGATTGACAGTACTTTTACAAATATATGGTTGTATATTTCTTGTTATTTGCAAGTATTTGTAAGTTACAGTCAATACTGCTGTATACAGGGGCACAGGAAGTGGTTAGGTGGCGGGACCTTGCTCTTTAGAGCTGAGACATTACTTTTAAAATATATGGTTGTTACATTTCATGTTATTTGCAAGTATTTGTAAGTTGCAGTCAATACTGCCATTTTAAAAATATTTTTAATTTTATTTTGAAAAACCGGAAGTGGGGGGCGACCGGTAGGGGCAGCATTTTTATTTTTATCATTTTTAAAATATTTTTTAATTTTATTTTGAAAAACCGGAAGTGGGGCGGGACTTCCGGTGGAAGGGGCGGGGCTTATGGAAGGGCGGGACTTCCTGTGGAAGTGGGCGGGGCTTATGGAGGCGGGACTTCCGGTGGAAGGGGGCGGGGCTTAGCCGGAAGTGGGCGGGGCTTAATAAGTAGGGAGAGGTGTGACCTGTCACTTTCTATGCATACTAATGAGATTGAAGTGGTATGTGTATAACTACTGAGGTGGATCCGACTCACGTTGTACTCAGGGGCGGCGCCAGGGGGGAGCTAGGGGGTGCTGAAGCACCCCCCAGGATTGCCAAAGCACCCCCTAAGCACCCCCAAGAAATATGTGTTTTTTTTTTTTTTTCGAAAATTATTATTATTATTTTTATTAAATTAAATTAGAAATATTATTGATTACATCAATGCATATGTGAAACAAACACATTTTTGACCAAAAACATAAAGCCAACACAGGTGATATGATTAGGCCAATGGTCAGCACCCATTCGATTTTTGACCTACCCATAGGCTAAATTACTTTGTGACACTTGATTGACTTCCTGTTAGCTAGAGCGCCAAATGATTTGCTAACAGCAAAGTGAAAAATTGATCGTTTTTTAGTCCTTAAACGACCACGTGTGGACACTCAATCAAAACCAACTGAAAGCGAGAGGGATTCTGCACATAATAGGCCTCGTGAGTACAAGTAGCTTACTTCTGGGTCTCTGTGTTTCATTCAAGCCCTGCTCTGTGTGTGTGTGTGTGTGTGTGTGTGTGTGTGTGTGGCACGAGCCATTTTGTGTGCGTGCGTGCGCGAGCGAGCGAGAGAGCTCGCCTCGCGCACCAGTGGGTATCTACCGGAGATCGTTGTGGTTAGCATCTGGTGCTAGCTAGCCAAGCTAATGGATATAAGGAGCTTTTTCAACAACAAGGTGGAGGGAGAAACTCTCTCCTGTCAGACGGAGAGTCTCAGGTAACCTCAACTCAGGTGAAGTAAAGGACTCTCTCAGTGTTTAGATAGTTAACTTTAGTCTAGTTATCTCAGTGGGTCTCAAACGGTTTGTTTTAAAAGGGGAGTGATTTGTAAAATATCTATAAAGAAATAGAAAATCTGTTGACAGTTCTGTTTCGTATGGGTGTTGAGATGTATCCATAGATCTCTTAATGTTGCTCTCAAAGTGCACCAGATTGATGCTTTTAACTTAAATATGTAACAACAAATCTTCCCGGGGGAGCTAGCCCCCGGACCCCCCTAGAGGAGGTGAGGACCCTCCTAGAGGAGGTGAGGTCCGCTCCCCACTTGTAAAAATAGCACTTTACCCCTGCCTATATGCCGTGAGCTGATTATCGAGCCTTCATTGTAACAGTCGCGGGTGCACTGTGTGTGTGTGCGTGGGGAGTGTTGCAGTAGAACATTCAACTGTAGCGCTGGTGCATTAATGGGAAACCCTAAATGTTTGAGCACCCTCTATGAAACGTCAAGCTACCCCACAGCACCCCCTAGAGAAAATCTCTGGCGCCGCCACTGGTTGTACTGCTTAAGTCATCATTATTTACCTTACCATTACTTAGGCCGTTTGGGTACGGTAAACTCAAGGAACGCAAACAAAAACAGTAGTTACCCATTACCTAAAGATTACCTTACCGTTACTAAAACAGTAGTTACCCATTAACTATGCTTACCTTACCATTCCTTAAGCAGTGTGTCCCCTCAAGTAAAGTAATGCATCAAAAACAGTAGTTACCCATTACCTAATGCTTACCTTACCATTCCTTAAGCAGTGTGTGTCCCCTCAAGTAATGCATCAAAAACAGTAGTTACCCATTACCTAATGCTTACCTTACCATTCCTTAAGCAGTGTGTGTCCCCTCAAGTAAAGTAATGCATCAAAAACAGTAGTTACCCATTAATTAATGATTACCTCACCATTATCTTACCATTAGTTAAGCAGTTGAACAAACAAACAAACACTGTTGATGACAATGACGAATCTACAGCCACTGAAGTTTAACATTTGTATTCAAACAAGTATGAACATAAAAAAAAAAAAATGAAAAGAAAAACTAAAAACAAGTGAAAAGCAAAAAAACATCCATTCCTTCCTCACTTCCCCTTTTGATGTATGGATAAAGTCCTCCATTTGTCTTCAAGTCCTGGACCTGTCCCTCTAAATGTTGGTCCTTTATGGCAGATTTGCACTTTTCCGAGAAACGGAGAAGGGTTTCCCCCCTTCTTCAGCGTTCCCCGGATTTCTTGGAAGATGCCCGGGTTCACTGCATGCAGTTCAGCAATGGTTTTGCGGTCCACTCCTACCGCTCTGTATGCCGCCGTTTTGTTGTTGCCCTTGTTTACAGCCTCAAGAACACGCTTGTAGCGGGTTATGGCCTCTGAAACAGGACTGAAACAGAAAAAAAGACAAATATTTAACTATTAACAACAGTACTTTGTTGTTGCCTATCCTAATGATGTCTGTAGTGCAGAAATCAGTTTGGATATGGGTTTATTAGTATTGATAATATATTCTTGTACTATTGTTATATAGTGGTAGTGTAATCCTTACATACAAAATTGTGTAATGAATTGGTGTAGTGTAAAGGTATTAATAGTCGTGTAGCTTTGCTCAAAGTAATGTTTAAATGTTAGTTATTGTGTTTGGGGTGTGTACCTTTATATACAGAAGTTAGGTTTGGGCAGACATGTATGTGCATCTTGTGCAGAGACCAACAGAGATGGAGTTGTTTGGAAACACTTGTGTCACTCTGAACACAGCGACATCACAGCATGTGCTTTTTAACATTATAGGCCTACTTATATTCAGGGATGCAAACACACGTATGGTGAAAAAAGAGAGAACTATTCGAAACAGAAAAAACAGCGTAATATACCATCTGACAAAGGCCTGCGCTATAATGCTTCAATTAACTTTATAATATACTCTGATCAATAGGAGACAGAGATGATAAGTTACAAATCAAGGGTTCTCATTCATAACACTCCGTTCGATGTCTCACTATGGGATGCGCCTCAACGTGTATGCAAACAGAAGCATCAATCTCATTACGCCAATCCTGATTGGCTGGTGATCTTGACGTCTACGTCAGGGAATCCACCCACCCTTTAAGTAGCTTGCGCTACATTGCAGCCTCATTCAAACACCTCTTCTCGCTTCAGAGCACATCTCGAATATCAGTAGCCGGGCTAGCTTAACGGTCCACAGACTGAACCCAAGCTAACATTCGGTCGACGGGCGCTTGCCGGTTACTTTTTTGCTTTGCAGAAGAATTGAACAAATATTAACACACCAGTTAATATTGTAATCTGCCCCGCCGTTTTTTCTTTTGAAATAACGGTAAGGTTTGATTTTTTCTTCAAACAGTAACATACCTGTTGCTAGTTTATCCCTCCGCGCCGTGTCAGGCTGGGGCCCGGTGGCGGCAAGAGCCGCGAGAGCGGAGCCCCGCGCTGTGTCAAGCTGGAGCTCCCAACTGGACCTCACCGTGGTTCCACCCGCGGAGGATGTCCTACAGCTGGATTATATGGAGGAGGATGAAGAGGATGCCTCTGAGTTCTTCTTATCCGACTCGGATGAGCACGAAGATGACATCTTCGTTTCATCTGCCCAGGCTGCCAAGCCGGAGGCGATGTCCGCTACCGTGGGCGAAAGCACACCAGCTTCGCCCTGCCTCAGTATGGACTTGCAGGCCGTGTGCCAACGCGCTGCGTCCAGGCTGGACATCCCCTTGCCTGAAGTGGCCAAGGAGACCTCCAGATCTCGCTAGGAGGGGAAGAACTTGCCCCAAGCAGCGAGGATGAGGAAGCAGCTTCTCCCAGTCTTTCCAGAGATGCTGGACAAGGTGTCGGTCTCGTGGAGAGACCGCCCTTTCAGCAACAAGGCCCCAATCCAGGGTGCCTCCTCTTTGGACTGTGTCGGCATGGAGAAGCTTGGCCTGCTCCGCATGCCACCCATGGAACCGCTGGTGGCAGCCCACCTCCAACGGCTGGCTTCGGCACCGAGCAGGAACCCCACGCTACCAGCAAAGGCAGACCGCTTCCAGTCAGCAATGACCGAACGAGCCTATAAAGCTGCAGCTTTGTCCGCCAGGGCGCTCAACGTCTCCTCGCTGCTGACCGCCTACCAGGCGGAGCTCTGCGAGGACATGCCGATCAAACCTGAGCCTGCCGTGTGGGACGAAATTGCAGTGATCACGGACATTTGCCTCCGTGTGCAGCGCTGTGCAGTCCAAGCCACGGGCAAAGCACTGGGGATAATGGTGGTACAGGAGAGAGCCAGGTGGCTTACCCTGACGAACCTTCCAGACCGAGAAAAAGAGGACGTCTTGGACATCCCTATTGTTCCCGAGGGCATATTTGGCTCCGCTCTAGCTTCGATGCAGCAGCGGTGTGAATCCAAAAAGAAGGAGGATGAGGCTCTCCAGCTTTGTCTTCCCCGAAGGGTCCAGCCGCCGCCTTCAACGGCCCTGCGGCAGTCCTTTGCTCAGGCTGCCTCACGTCCTGCCCGTTTCAAGATCCCGAAACAGCAGAGGCCACAGCCCGCCCCGGGTCTCCAGCCCAGACACGAGGCGAGGACGAGCTGGCCAAGAAAGTCTCCGGTTCCGGCAACAGCCGCTCAGGCATAGCCGGCCCAGACTTTCAGCCACCAGACGAGGAAGAAGAAGAGGGCGGCATGACAGTCTCCTCTCCTTTCCTCGAGCTCATGTGTTTCCGGGGTGCAACCATGCCCCTATCTTCCCGCCGCCTCGAGTGATGTCAGAACGTCATCCTCAAGTTCGCGCCATGAGGGAAATGGACTTAACATCAACGACAGCAAGCTCCGCTGCTCGTTTAAGTCACACAAACACATGTCATCACTATTGTCTTTTAATAAATCATTTTCCACTGTCGTTTCCAGGCTTAAAGCCAAGGGCGCAGTCAATAAAAATGAAAAGAAAGACAATAAAAACAATAAACAGTCTGACGTCTACCCCCCTTCTAAGAGTGGCTGCTACCTCTCTCAGAAGGCGGACGATGGACGGGGCTGTGAAGGCATCACCGCCACACGCATGCGCAGTGTCGACCGGGGTTGTCAACCTGGGGTACTACCGTGTTCAGACACTAGAGGGCCCCATAACACAACAAATAAAGACACAGAGAGCAGACGACAGAGATGTGACATCTCCACTCGCTTTGAGAAGCGAAAAGTGGAGGATGTTCACAGATTCTGCTTGGATTTTCAAGACAATAACACAGGGTTACAGACTCCAATTCGCTGTCACCCCCCCTCACTTTTCGGGCATTCTGCATTCGCAAGCCCGGGGAGAGTCGGCCCATATTCTAGAGCAAGAGATCCTCTCGCTACTAGACAAGAAGGCTATATCTATAATACCCTCCGAACAGAGTCAGAACGGCTTTTATTCCAAGTATTTCCTCGTTCCCAAACGGGGAGGGAACGGGATTCGGCCTATACTAGATTTGAGGGCTCTGAACAAATATCTCAAAAGATACAAATTCAGAACGCTCACTCACACATCTCTGTTGTGTCTCGTGCGCCAAAACGATTGGTTCACATCAGTCGACCTGAAAGACGCGTATTTCCACATCCCAGTATATTATCCACACAGGAAATATCTGAGGTTCGCCTTTCAGAGTGTCTGTTACGAGTACAGAGTACTTCCCTTCGGTCTGTCTCTCAGCCCACGAGTGTTTGTACGGTGTACGGAAGCCGCGATAGCCCCGTTAAGACAACAGGGTATTCACCTGGCAACTTATCTGGACGATTGGCTCCTTCTCGCACAGTCGGAGCAAGAGGCTATTACGCAGACGAATGTCCTCGTAAAACACCTGCTCGACCTGGGTTTCCCCAGCCCAGACTGTACTCTTCCTGGGCCTACGCCTGAATTCGTTGCCCTTTACAGCCCGCCTGTCAGCAGAGAGAGCGAAAGCCTTCAGGGCTTGCCTCGCTCATTTCCAGCCACGCAAATATGTTCTCTTCAGATCATGTCTGCGGTTACTGGGGCTCATGGCGTCAGCCATCCTGGTGGTACGACTGGGACGCTTACACATGAGGGAGTTTCAGCGCTGGGTAGCTGCCCTCAGACTGGACCCCGTGCGTCATGGCGCGCGGAGAGTGATGGTCACTATGAAATGCGTAATGGCACTGCGCCACTGGCTGCACCCGACTTTTCTAGTATGGGGCGTGCCTATGGGTGCTGTCCTATCGCGGAAGGTGGTCACCACAGACGCATGTCTGACGGGCTGGGGGGGTATATACGAAGGTCGACCTGTGAGGGGTCTCTGGAGCAGAGACCTCCAACGGTCACACATAAATTATCTGGAGCTTTTAGCGGTGTTCCTCACCCTGAAACGCTTTCTGCCTTTTCTCAGAGGACATCATGTCCTCGTGAGGACAGACAACACGACCACAATATCGTTTATAAACCGCCAAGGGGGTTTGCGTTCTCTCCAGTTACACATGCTGGCACGCAAACTGATCTTATGGAGCTGCGGACGTCTCCTCTCTCTGAGAGCGACGCACGTACCAGGAGTGATGAACCTCGGGGCAGATCTGCTGTCCAGAGGTGCACCACTATATGCAGACTGGACTCTACATCCAATAATTGTGAGTCAGCTGTGGGTGCGTTACGGCCGGGCTGCGGTGGATCTGTTCGCATCAAAAGAAAATGCTCAATGTCAGCTGTTCTTTTCAATGCGCGATTTAAACGCACCGTTAGGCGTGGACGCCCTCGCGCACGCTTGGCCTCCGGTCCTTCTGTACGCGTTCCCACCCCTGGCTCTGATACCCCCAACTCTGGCCAGAGTGAGAGAACAACGCCACACACTGATCCTAATAGCTCCACACTGGCCTGCAATGTACTGGCTGGCAGTCTTACCTGTACCCCCTGCCTGCCGCTAGGGGGTGCTGCAGCGCCCTCAGCACCCCCTTCCCGCGCCCATGATACACGTAGTTTACAGAGATGCTGTATGAGAAACCAATGTGAGTTTGGAAAATTGCACAATATAAATCTATTCTAGTAGACCTCAACAATGGAATTATGATCAGTGGAAATGGCCATGACATGGGACCTTTAAGGTGGCAATCTCTCCATTTTGGCTGTGTATTATTCTGAAACAAATTAAGGCCTCATAATTAAATACTGTTATATTTTAAACTTTTGACAATATCCCTCTCCTTAACCAATAGCAAAATTGCAAATAATCAAAGTAGCATAAAACCACACCTTAGCACTGTTTGAAATATAAATTCCATATTCCAATGTTTTACTTAATGTAGCTGGCTGTGAAACACATGCCTACCGTATTATTGTGCCTTTTCTCTTGCAGAGGTTCCTGGATTCTCCGACAGAGGTGGAAGCACTGTACATTTTGAATGACAGATGAACATGACCACTTTAGAGAGATTATACATTCGCTACGGATGATGTCAGTGTTCTTTTTTCATCACCTACAACCACCTTGTTTAATCAGATAACATTGTATGTTGGGGATTCATTGTGATTTATAACACCTATTAAGTAGTATTTATCATAAAACACAATGCTGAGAAACATTACATTAAAAAATGTACAGTATGGGCTGGAGTAAAATTAACCTTGCAATATATACAGCACTCACAACATAAACCAGAAATACCCTTTTTAGCCCTTGGCGATTTCTTTGGCCGGTTGTGTGGAGGCTGATGCACAGAGGGGTCTGTGTAGAGACAATGTATTGTTAGATTATATGACGTTTCTTTTGAGCACCATAGACTGTATTGTTGCATGGTTAATATAATTAATTAATCCTAAGCATAACCCAATAGTAAAAGTCACAGCTTTTGTTTCTTTTTAATATATAAAATATGAGTTGATTTCATTAGAAAACTTGAAATGATTTTCCAATAGCAATGTCCCTTGATTAAAAGGATGATACAAGTCATAAATAAGTAGTAGTGAATAGTCATTTAGAATAATCTCTTAAAATCCTGTGCTTGTAACAACCCAAACACTGATGACTAAAAGCTAATTGTCCAAAAAAGACAATACAAATGAATACTTAAACTACCACTAAGATTATATTAAATCAATGTTGATTAATTACAAACAATACACAATTACAACTGTTTCTTTGACAACTGTTTGAAGTGTTGTGAGTTTTCATAGTATGTTTAATACTTAAAAACGAAAGTTAGTTATAATCAAATATAATCAATTATATTCTTGTATAACCCACAATGAAAATGCTTCATATTTTAGGTTTTCTATAGTTACAGTATAAACAAAACAAAGTGGGTTGTTTAGGTTGAGTTTTCTTCCTCTCCTCTGGCAGCAGTCCACATGGGAAGGGGGGGGGGGGCTTCACACTAAGGAGACACATTAAGAGGCCAAAGAGAGTTCATGTCCTTTTTACCTCATATGAAAGGGTGTCTTATCCCATAACAGCTGTGGAACATGTTGGGACATGCTCAGCCTTGTACATTATGCGCATGCGTGGTTTTCAACTGAATTGGGTGTAAGAGGAGGAGTTTTGTTTTTTTGGGTTTTCGATCCAGTTTTTTTAGCATAAAGAGACTGGTTTTTTGAGAGAGCGCGAGAGAGGGGGGGAGACCCCTGGTAGACTCTCTCCCGGTAGGCTGTGTGCTTCAGAGCTGGGTTAATAGCTCTCGGTAAGGTCTTTCTAGACGGGGTAAATATCTCTCGAATGTATTGGTTGTTGGCTGAGTGGAATGATTTGATGAGAGAAAGTGTGTGAACCTTTATAAATACCACGACCTGTGGGGAAAAAATCTGGTCCCCCGAATTTTGCGGACAGGAATGGGTTTTTGAGTGTTAATCCGCCGTCTGTGTCGGAAAAAGTGTATGAACTTTTATAAATCCCGCGACATGTGGGGAAAAATCTGGTCCCCCGAATTTTGCGGACAGGAATGGGTTTTTGAGTGTTAATCCGCCGTCTGTGTCGGAAAAAGTGTATGAAACTGATGTGAATAAATGGGTGAATGAAAAGTTGAATGCGCTTTTATTGTCACCGGTCTTTTTACGAGGAAATACCTCTAAATTCTATCGGGAGAATTTTAAAATGTCACAACTGAAATGGGCAGTTGAAATTAAAACATTTTGGTAATAAATGTAAGACTGTGAATTAAAGTTTCATTTGAACATGATCACAGCACGGTTTTTTGTTAGGATGATTATAATGTTGTGAGAGAGAAGGTAAAAACCCTGTATTAGTTTGGACCTATTTTTCTTCAAATAAACTGAATCCCACCTGTTGGATTGGGATCCTTTAAAAGACACCTGTGCTCTCCTCTCCTGCGTCAAAGGTAAGATTGCACCCTGCCACACACACTTAGGTAGGAGCACACTCCATCTACTGATATCAAAATCCTTCGGGATCGCTTAAACAGATTAAAAGAGAGTTGTCTGAATTGAAACAGCAGTTAATTGAACCTGGTTCTTCGGGGGGGTTAGGAAGAGGTGAGATCTTGCTGACGTTGGTGGATCTGAGCCACGCAGCAAACTTACATAGACTCAATAATCTTCGGAAAGGTCAATTAGGAGGTCAGAATAATTTACCGGAATAAATTATCAGGACCTCTCATACTCTAAACAGAAGTTATTCTGTCAAGCCTGCAGCTTGCTAGGCCCTTTAGCCTAGTGTCGTGTGCCACTTACACTTATTCTATTGGAAAAAACTGATAAACAAAACATGGCAGCTCCAAAGACGGCTGACTTTGAATGTTTAAAATTAAAAGGTAAAGTATCAATGTTATGTCAAATTTGTAAACAATACTGTAGGAGCAATGTAGGATACCTTTTACAGGCGTCTTGGCTTTTGCAGGTTTTTTCTGTGACTTCCTGGTGTCTTGGCGAGGCTGTTTCACAGAAAGGTCTGGGTGAAAGATTAGACAAGACAAAGCAGAAGAGAATCATTCACTATAAGTCACTATCAATATCACGGGAAGAAACTCAGCTAACTGATCTTTTTTTTTTTTTTTTTTAAACCCCACAAAGCTAACGCTCTGCCTCTGAATTAGCCACGAGCGAAAAAATGCTGACGCAGAAACTCACTCATAACACCCTTATTACTTATCGTAGCTGCACGTCCAACCCATCGATTAGCATCGTGAGAAGACACAGAATTGATCACTCCATGATAAGAACTCGTAGATATGAACAAGAACAGACATCAAAACATGTGGCGCTAGGTAGCTAAAAACTGCAAAATGGCTTACCTTTGTCGTTGTCTAGTCAAAAGTGACTTTTATAATAAAAATTATAATAATTACAATTATAATAATACAAATGATAAAAGTAGGTAGACGTGGAGTTTATCCGGCTGAACAAAATGTGCATTTATCAAACGGGTGCGTTTTCCACAGACCCACAGAGAAATCCCATTGCTTTTTTGTCGAGGGAACCCTTGTGCAGCTTACTTCAGGGTCGGCCTACAAAAATACGTTATCCCTGCACCACTCCATATTTAAAAATGTTGCACTTGAATTTGATTCCAACGCTTTCTGAAAGCGTCAGGAATGGAGCAGCTCAAGGTAGCTTAATGGGTTACAAACTTGATCCAGGGGACTGCAGTTGCCTCCTGTTTATTCCAGACCATTATATTTTCTTAACTGTGAAAAAAGTACTCTTGCTGTGAAAACAAAGCTGACTGTTCAGTGTTTGCAATGTGGTTGTGAAAACATTGTGAAATATTTGTGGTTTAAGGTTTAGTGAACAGCACTAGGTTGAAGGAAATACCATCATAGTTTGAGCTCAAAGTAATGTTGAATGTTTGGTCTTTGGAAGTCAATCTGGAAATGTGACAGATTTGATGATGAAAGGATGTGAGCAGACGTTGAAAAAGTTCCATTGTGAATTAAACCTTGGAAAACTATTCTTGTATGTGCCCGTTAGAATATTTTTTCGCCGGTCAAAATGTCCGTTAAAGTTCAAATCTTCCGGACAAAATGAGAAAAGTTCCGGTCAAAGTTATTCTTTGTTATTTATTGTGCTTTAAAACAAATTGATATGATTCAATATTAAACAAACTAATTATAGTAGATTAACTACATTATTCAAACGTGTTCAGTAACTTACAATAACACGGGAATAATAAACGGAGCGCTTTCCCTCTCCTGACAGCCCGTCAGTATCATGCAGCTCACGGATCCAGTAATGAGTGACCCGACAGTGAAACTAAACATATCTATAACTAGTTACGGTAGTCCATCCATCCATCCATCCATCTTCTCCCGCTTATCCGTGGTCGGGTCGCGGGGGGTAGCAGTTCCAGCAGAGAGCCCCAAACTTTATTTTCCCTGGCGACATCAACCAGCTCTGACTGAGGGATCCCAAGGCGCTCCCAGGCCAGCGAAGAGATATAATCCCTCCACCTGGTCCTAGGTCTACCCCTTGGTCTCTTCCCAGCTGGACGTGCCTGGAACACCTCCCTAGGGAGGCGCCCAGGTGGCATCCTAACTAGGTGCCCGAACCACCTCAACTGGCTCCTTTCGACGCGAAGGAGGAGCGGCTCAACTCCGAGTCCCTCCCTGATGACCGAACTTCACACCTTATCCCTAAGGGAGACACCAGCCACCCTGCGGAGAAAACCCATCTCGGCCGCTTGTATCCGCGATCTCGTTCTTTCGGTCATGACCCATCCTTCATGACCATAGGTGAGGGTAGGAACGAAAATGGCCCGGTAGACAGAGAGCTTTGCCTTCTGGCTCAGCTCCCTTTTCGTCACAACGGTGCGGTAAAGCGACTGCAGTACCGCTCCCGCTGCTCCGATTCTCCGGCCCATCTCACGCTCCATTGTTCCCTCACTCGAGAACAAGACCCCGAGATACTTGAACTCCTTCACTTGGGGTAAGGACTCATTCCCTACTTGAAGTGGACAGTCCATCGGTTTCCTGCTGAGAACCAGTTACGGTAGTTTGAGAGGTAATTAAAATAGCTACGTGTGATATTCTAACCTGAAGTGTGTGTTTTGTCCGCTCACCGCTGCATGTGGTCATGCAGAGCTGCGTGTCTACTCGTCAGCAGCAGCTGATCTCTCTCTCCCGTCCATACTGGCCAACCTTGAGACCTCAGAAATCGGGAGCATTTCAAAACCACCGCGGGTGGGGGATCGCCGGAGCTGTATTAGATTAACATTAACATGCTTATTGTAGTTGTAAGTGCACTGCCTTGCGGCCTGTAGCACCATCCTTGATGGAGCATATGTGGGACATTTGAAGATCACGTGACATAGACGCCAGCCATTGGAATGAATGGTTAAAAAAAACGGGGTTTGTCAAACAGAGCACATGGTGTAGTCCAAATGATAGCTGGGGATTCTGGGTAGTGTAGTGTCTTCTGCCATCCTTTACTCCGAAAAAATATTTGTTTCTCCGAATCGAAGGGGAAAAATACAAAAGCATTGCACACAATTTAAACCAATCAATGTTGTGTAATTAACAAGGATAATCTGGTGTTTTTTAGTCGACGAGTAGTGCAGATATCACTGTAAAATCAATCGACAGTAAGGGGAATACTTACTTCCGGGTGTACAATTCTCTGTTATCCAATGAGAATGGACGCTTACATTGCCTTTAAGGGCAGCCGACACAAACGAATGCCGTGCTTCCATGAGCGTCAAATCCCGCCGCAGATGGGAATACATTGCAATCAGTTGAAAGCTATGTGCGTCCCTTTATGAAGTTGAAGGAGCCTAGGAGCGTCACAACTGCACACCACGGACACTGACCAAATGTCGCTCCTGGACGATTATGGAGTGAGAGTGTGTTGGGTTGGCAAGTATGCTCCCGCCAGATTAGACTTCACTTGCGTTTATGTCCATATCGATTAGATCTAGCTAGTTCTAGCTAATGATAGGACTACCTGCTTATTAAAAGACACCTAAACAATAAGCGTCGCTATGCAACCGGTGAGGCCACAAAGTATAGCGCAGCATTATGCATTTGTTTACATGCCCACCGGAACCCCGAGGCATTACCAACAGATCAACGCACAATCAACCCATACAGGACATCTCTTTCTCCACATTAAGTGTTAGACATTAGAATTGACTATTCTTGTCACATTCTCTTCTTGTCTGTCACATAAATAGCGCAAGTTGTGCAACTGATATGGTATTGCGCAAAAGGGAAATTATTTTGAACGGACACTAGATTTGCCGGTCTTCAGCATAGTTTACCGGTCGTAGTCCGGTAATTACCGGCTAACGGGAACTCTGATGTGCATATATGATTTAGTTGCACAATGACGCATATGAAAAGCATTTAAAACATCCCTTACGGCCCGTCCACACAGCGGCGTGCGTTGAAGCTTCCAACGCTTCTGCCCATTCACTTTGAATGGGGTGACGTCACTTTTAGCCGAACTGCATTTTGGGAAGCGACATGGAGCGTTGCTGGCGTTGCTGGCGTCAAAAGTTGAACAATGTTCAACTTTTGACGCCTCGACTGAGGCGTCAGCCAATGAAATCCCGTTTATGCAAATCTGCCAGTACAAGCGCTAGCCAATCAAACCGCGTGTATGCTGGGAGAGACGATGCAGGTCCTTTCCTCATATTCCAAAAAATGGAGGAGAAATGAATTATAGCGGTAGTGAATCACCCGGTGTTATATGATCAGTCTCTGTTCATTTACCGGGATACAAACCGGAGGAGCCAGGCATGGAGGAAGGTGGCAGAGACAGTGGGTGGAACTGGTAGGTTTTCGCCAGTTTGGGGAGTTATATTATATATGATATTCTGAACAAACTGTGCTGTTGTATTAGCTGTAACGTGTCTCTACTGTAGGCTAGTTTTATTATATGTACAGCACTTTGGCTCGACCAAAAATCGTTTATAAATGTTTATAAATGTGCTATATAAATAAAACTTGATTTGATATATCCAGTGTACTTAATTTTAACATTGAATGGACAGCTTGCAGGCATAGACAGTATATTTAGCCAGCATGGAATGTAGCATAAAATAGCACCATAGACATTAATGTCATAAATGTTCATCATATAAAGCGTGAATGTAAAACCTTTTATGCAAATGAAAGTGATAAAGGGATTTGCTTTTCATTAATGTAGGAATAATTTAGTCAATTCTTCAAGTAGTTCAACAAATTAACTTTATTATTTCATTTCATTAGAGGAATTGTGCAGGACAAGGTGGAAGTCTCTGAGGGACAGGTTCCGGAAGGAGAAAGCTAGGGAGAAGGAGGCAAAAAGAAGCGGGGCAGGGTCGTCAGGGGGATATAAGCCCAGGCGTTTCACGGCAGTGATGGGTTTTTTAACCCCATTTCTCATTGACCGTGAGACGTCCAGCAATATCCCCCGGCAAACCCTGCCTCCACCCCCCTGTACTACTCCTGACCCCAGCCAGGTGCCAGAGGATGAGAGCCAAAGCCAGCTAGATGAAAGCCTTGGTGAGACTCAGCCAGCCAGCAGCCAGCAAGCTGAGGCAGGGCAGACAGGAGAGGAGGCAGGTTAGACAGGAGAGGAGGAGGATAATGTTGAGGGCCGGGGAAAAAGGAGAAGGGGAAGGGAGATGTCCGCCTTTGAGAAAGGGTTGCTGTCAGCCATCGCTCCTGTCTCTCCATGCCACTACCTCAACCTCGTCCAGTGGTGGAGGAGGACGAGGACGAGTTGTTTCTCCGGGGCCTCTTGCCTTCATTGCGAAGGATGTCCATGGCAAAGAAGATAAGGCTGAAATTTGCCATTCATAAGGCATTTTTTGAAGCAGAGCTGGAGGAAGACTGATTAATCACTTTGTTTTTGTTATTTACAGCCATACTGATCCACACTACATGTTTTACACTCATCACTGCACTCATCACTGCACACACTTCACTCACAATATTACATATACATTATTATAAATAAAAGTTATTTAAAGTATGTTATGGCCAGTGTTGTGCTAGTTACTGAAAACCAGTAACTAGTTACCATTACTAGTTACTTCATTTCAAAAGTAACTCGGTTACTTTACTAGTTACTTACACCCAAAAGTAATGCGTTACTGTGAAAAGTAACGTTTTAGTTACTTGCAAAAAGGGCTCCCATTAATGCCCTTATAGCCTTCATTTCAGTACTGTTATTGCATTGGAGAATAATACAATCTGTTGATCAACTTGACATGCATTATATGCAATCTGGATTGCATCGATATTAGCTGGCTTTCCATTTTTGTATATTCTTTCTCCAGGTAGTTGGAAAAAGTTTTCCGTCCCATATGCCGTGTGCTGCCCGGACATGGTATCATGCTAACTAGCTCCCTGAAAGCGGGTGACTCCACTGTAGCAATAGCCTGCATGTGTTCTACAACATACCGTGCAATGGCTTTATCGACTTTTCCCTGGCCAGCAGTCCCTTGGTTAAAATCCAGCCGCTGTTGCTTAGGTGGAGGTGGAGTGGCGTCGGCTGAGTCTGGGTCTGTGCCGGTCTTAGTTACTAGCTTCGTCCCAGCATGTTGTTTTTGCAGATGTTTTAAGAGATTTGAATTACTGGTTTGGGCAGTAGATAGGATCTTTGACCCGCCAAGACACAACTTACATTTAACTAAAACGTTCTTTTCTTTGTGCTCGACAAAAGTGAAATAGTGAGAATATCTCCAGGTGGAGAAACTAGACTTGAGCTCCGCCGCCGCCATGATAGTCTTGTTAGTAAACAACACAAACACGCCCACAGTCCGTCTCTGCATGTGACACAGGAAGTATCTAAGTACATTTACTCAAGTAATGTACTTAAGTACAGTTCTCATCTCTGTTCGCCTGGCTGTTGACTATATAAAAAAAACTAACGGAGTAACGCACCATGTAGTAACGGTAACTGAGTTACTGAATTTAAAAAGTAATGCATTAGAGTACTAGTTACTGCCAAAAATAACGGCGTTACTTGTAACGCGTGAGTCCCAACACTGGTTATGGCTATACTGTGTCTTCACTTGTTCATGTCGTTTGTCAGTTACAACATACGGAAGATACAGAAGCTTCATGTATGTCGATGTATAATGTGCTGTCTTCTGTATAATTGTTCATGTGAAAACCTGTTGAAATCACGAGTGGTTTATCAGTAAAAACAGGGCTGAAGGAAAAAGGTTGTTAGCAATGCATAATATCAATTTAAGAAACATGTTTATTAGGAATGTTTGTTTTTAAAATGGCTCATTTGGAATATTTGCTTTTTAAAGAAAATATGGGTAGCTCTTAAAAGATCTTTTGGTTTGGAGGCTCTTAAAAGAGCCATGGTGACCCTACACTAGGGCTGGGCGATAAATCGATTTTATCGATTAACTCGAGTGTGTAGTTCACGTCGACGTGTTAAAATGAAAATCGGTTTTCTCTTCAACATCCGCCAACTTTTCCCTCTGGGCTCCCGTAGCCCTCCCCCCGCACAGTGCGCGCATTTACCAAATAGAGTGATACACATTACACAAACAACATGACAACGAGCAGGTAAGAACTTGTTCCAAAGAAAGGCACGGTGTCATCCGTTATTTGGAATTGGTTTGCGTTCGCGAGGTCAGAAATCGATTTAAATCGTAAATCGGATTTTTTGTGAAAAAATCGGGGATTTCTTTTTTTGGCCATATCGCCCAGCCCTACCCTACACCACATTCTGCTGCCATTGCACTGCACCCTCCTCATTGCAATAGCTGCAGAAGGTGTCCCGCAGTTGGATGGATCTGCGTGTGGCGTTGTTGGAGCCCATCCTCGGTGCATCACACAGGGTTGGAGTAGCTGGAGCTTCATCCGTGGACTCTGCGATAGGTGTGCGTGATGTCCTTCCTATCGTCTTCCTGCGGAGGAAGTTGTGCAACACACAGGTGGCCTTCACACACAACTCTGTTACCTCCGGGCTGGTGGTGATGACACGTCTGAACATTCTCCACTGAGATGAGAGGATGCCAAACGCACATTCAACCACCTGAGGCGGTAGTTGAACATCCTCTTTTCGCGTGTGAGGTGATGTCCAGGGAATGGACGCAGCAGGTTGTCCAGCAGCGGAAAAGCCTCATCTCCAACCAACACATGGGGAAGAAGGCCGAGCCGCTCTGCTCCTGGGATGACGGTGTCAGGTGGTAGCTGCAGACTGCCATCTCTGAGGCTCTCTCCAAATGCAGAATTCTGCAGGCTCCCACCGTCGCTGCTCCTTCCAAAGCCTCCGACATCCACTACCCTGAAGAGGTACTGGGCATCCACGACAGCCAGCAGTACCAAGGAGTGGGTGGACTTATAGTTGAAGTACAGGGACCCAGAATTTGCCGGAGCCTGGATCACCACGTGCTTCCCATCAATGGCACCAACGCAATTCAGAAAGTTCCAGCGCTCCTGGAACCCAGCAGCGATGGCTCTCCAGTCCTCGGTCTGTGGTACCGGCATGGTTTCCTCAACCAGGGTGGTCCAGATGGCACCCGCAACCTCCCTGACAATGACAGCCACGGTTGCATGCCCGACCCGATAGCTGAATGCTATGGTCCTGTATGAGTCACCGGTTGCCAGGTACCTGAGAAAAAAATAATATACATGATTAAAAAAAAGTATATGTCCCCACACACACACACACACATACCGACCCCACACACAGACCACAGACACACAGACCCCCCACACACACAGACCAGAGACACACACCCCACACACACAGACCACCCCCCAACACACACAGACCACAGAGACACACACCCCACACACACAGACCCCCCAGACCACCCCCCCAACACACACAGACCACAGAGACACACACCCCACACACACAGACCCCCCAGACCACCCCCCCAACACACACAGACCACAGACACACACCCCACACACACACAGACACACACACCATGTACACAGGGGAGCAATACTGTATTTACCTAGCTATCTTAATTAATGTCATCCATCTGAACTAAATCACAGACTTCATTCATCATTCATCCATGGCATGCATTCTCTCTCTTTATATACAGAGTCAGGTTAAAGAAGTAGAAATGCACAAAACGTACCGTAGGCAGATGGCGAGTCGCTCGGCGGGTCCGATTGACAAACGCATATGGGTGTCTGCCTTTGAAATCAGTGGACCCACTTTTCTGAGCAACTCGTCGAACACGTCTTTGCTCATCCTGAAGTACTGCTGAAACAGTACATCATCCAGGCGGAGCTCTTGGACCAGAACGTGGTATTCCCCCCGTTGCAGACGTTTTCTGAGTATCGGATGTACCCAACAGTGACGCACACTACATGGCCTCCTGCGAGACATTGCATACACTAAAGCCACCCTTGCTACTACACTTGCCCGTGCTACCCTTTCTACAAAACCGGCATCCATTTTGGCAATATTGGAGAAAAACTGGGCTTTTCCTTTTTTGCTATGTCGGGGGCGGGAGATTCATGTGATTGGTTGTTGGTCGCGTTGACTCCCCAAGCTTCAGACACGCCCACCGCCAAGCGTCAATGCACGCCACTGTGTGGACGGTCCGTTAACCTTTATGTGCAGTAAGTGAATCAACACATTAGATTTATTTAAAACATCCCTTAACCTTTATGTGCAGTAAGTGAATCAACACATTAGGTTTATTTAAAACGTCCCTTAACCTTTATGTGCAATAAGTGAATCAATACATACATTTTATGTAAAAGTTGGCATTAATTCTATTAATCCGATCTAAAAGTTACTTAATTATTTCACACTAAGTTAACGTAATGGAAAAACATAGCATTGAATGTGAGTATTTACATTAAACATACATGATAAAATTGAATGGAAAATATGTTACAGCTGTGTTTTCTACTCCAATTTAAAACATTAACAAGTGATAATGATAATGTAATATACTGTAACTGATGGCTGCCAGGCATTACAAAGACATGACAATAACCTTTTATAGCTGTGGGTTTTCTCCGGAAGTTTTTCCTTGTACGATGTGAGGGTCTAAGGACAGAGGGTGTCATATTGTCATACTGATATTCTGTACAAACTGTGAAGTCCACTGAGACAAATTGTCAGGATTCTCATGTTATGTCACGTTTGTAGTTTTGTATGTCTGGTTATGGGTATTTTCCTCCTTGTATATTGTCTGGTCCTTCTTCCTGTATTTTTCCCCTGTCGTTAGTTTCCCTGGTGTGTCTAATTGTGTTCACCTGTCGCCCTTGTGTTTCTCCTCCCCCGCCCGGCTGTTTCTCGTCTCGTGATTACCCCTCCCTGTATTTAGTCTTGTCTATTCCTGTGTTCAGTGTTGGTTCGTCTTTTGTTTGTGAATAAGTTCACCGGTGAGAGTTCTGTTTTGTCCAAGTTATTTTTATCCTTGAAATAAAGGCTTTTTTCAGCGTTATCTGCATTTGGGTCCTGCTTGCTTCACTCACCGTAACTCAAATGTAACATTTGTGATATTGGGCTATATAAATAAACATTGATTGACTGATAGCTAACTTTAGCCTTTAACAGAACCACGTTAAATTGAACCCCAATCCCCCCCCGCCCCCGGGCAGGAAAAAAAAAACACAAGACTAACGCTGAGCCTCTGAGCAAAAAAAATCTTAATGCCGATCGATATACTTATTGGATCTGCACAAACAAGCTTAGCTAACATCCTGAGAGTCCACAGATTATATAAATATAAGGATCATCACTGAGCGATCAGAACTCGTGACAGGGGAAGCAAATACAGACAACATAATATGAACCATTTTTTGCAACAACAAAAAAACACAAGACTAACGCTGAGCCCCTGAGCGAAAAAAATCTTAATGCCGTTATTACAGAACTCTAGCTATACCGATCGACAGGGGCGGACTGGGACTAAAATTCAGCCCTGGAAACTGACCCAGTCCGGCCACATGAAATGTCAAATGTTAGAAATCCGCTGTTTATTATTTAAAGTTTTACGTCCGATTCGCTCCTTTTTTCATCTCAGTACACAGCTCCAGTTTGGGCATTGGCCTGTCATCATATTTCATTTTTAGTTGCTGCTGTAGCGGAAGTTTAGTAAAATTATTTTTGATGAAATACTCCACCCTCCATAATTGCACTTGCTTCAGTTGCTTGCTACTTTTTAAGGGCAGTGATGACAGTTACAGTACGAACTGAAGTTGATGCGATTTGGTTGGATTGTGAGGCATGATGTGAGCCTCATCTGATTGGTCAATCCCTCCATTTTTTTTCACCAAGGGAAGCCAATTTCGGCTGGCCTCCTCTCACAACAGAGAGTGCAATCTACTGTTTCACCATAACATCTAGAGGGGCGCTGTTTCACTCTTTGTAAAATACTCAATGAGAATGGGGGAGAGACGGGCCGGCAGCATAATTACCGAAACTAAACTAAGTGTTTTTATGTATTTATTAATATTATAACTACAATACAAAAAAACAGGGGAAGCCTGGCATCCCTTGGCCTCCAGGAGAAAACGCCACTGAGTTCAAGGGATTATTCTCACCCACCTCTTGCTCTTGCCCTGCACTTGTATACGTGCCAGTTGAGCTGGTTCTTCCACCAGCTCAACTCTGTCTCTCATCATGAACGCAGGAGGCTGGCTGTATATCTGAACTCGCGCCCACATCATTCTCTTCATCATCTTGCGCTTGTTCTAAGCTGCTGATGATAGTGCTTGTAGCAGCGCTGCTGCCAAAAAGGTCTGTCAATTTGCCACATTTATATGCTTCACCTGCGAGTGACTTCATCTTTTTTTCTCTTGCCTTCTCGGCCCCACCTTTTTCTTTTCGTTTTCTTTGATTTGTAACCATGTTTTTTCATTCTCCCTGTCTGCCGTGGCGTCTAATCCCTTCTCTTCATGTGGCCGGTCTTTTTTCTTCTTCGTGTGTGATTATTTGACATAAAAACCACACAACTGCATTAGCGGCCGCTGTCGCCCTCTGTCGGCTGTCAGCGCAATTTAAATGATGACGTTAAACCTTTTTTTTTTTAAAGTGCCGCCGTCAACGGCCCTTGACGACCGGCCGTTCTGTGGTTCTCCAGATTCTACAGATGGCCAGTCCGCCCCTGCCGATCGATATACTTATTAGATCTGCACAAACAAGCTTAGCTAACATCCTGAGAGTCCACAGATTATAGAAATATAAGGATCATCACTGAGCGATCAGAACTCGTGACAGGGGAAGCAAATACAGACAACACACGACGTAGCTTTAGGTAGCAAAACACGGAGATATGCTCACTTTAGCTGTTATTCTGATCAAAAGTCGTGTTCAATGGCATTAAAACGAGAAACGCGGCTGAAGCAATGTTTCTGTCACTTTGAAAAAACTATTGATAATCCATAATTCAATTTGTATGCAAATATCGGAGAATAAAAATTAGCTGCTAACTGTGTGTCGCAGCTCCGGTTTTGGCTACGCGTCACTCTCACTCCTTATTTGGTAACCTGTGTGTATGTGGAACTTTCCCTCGATTCCATTGGCTCTGACAGTTAAAAAGAGATGTCAATCATCGAAATCGACCAAGGGGGACCAGAGATAGGTCAAATCCACACAAATGACCCCAGAAGTGTTTTTTTGTTGCTAAATCTCTCTTAAAAAGGTCAAATTTCACTTGTTTTGCATCGATCTTGATACAGGGTACTTATTATATGTTGTAGTTTGGATTCCTAAAGCCTTTAGTTCAGATGCAACCAATACATGAATAAATATGTATTGGATTACATCCAAAACGACACCGTCATTTTCCACATACGTTGCGTGACACTAGCCCGCCAAACCCTGACTAGCCACTGAAACCAGCTAGCCCACAGCTAGTTAGGCACTACTCCTGAAAAGTTCGGTTTTAACATCAGAACTACAAGTTATTTACACAAAGAAGCTAAACCGGAAAATAAAGATTTTCGAGTATACAAATAGCCAAAACAAAAAAGTCATAGAATACCAATTTGATTTGAATTTTTTTATATCAGTTAGGCTATATATTGGGGGGGGGGGAGGGGACATTTTGAGCGTATCGGAAAAATTGGGTGGGATGTGTGTCCCTCAATATGGTAAATGTGGCCGTGCTGGCCAGGGGGCTACAACTATAACAAAATGTTACCGTGATTTAATTGTAATACACGTTTCAAAATGATGCCGAAGTAACAACATACTGATACCGGTTAGTAAAAAACATGAATGAATGCTTTGACAAGTCTGCAGACAAGACGGCAGGCGAAAAACCTTTTAAAATGCGTGTTTTCTGAATGGAGATCAGATCGACTGGGCTAAGCTAACGTTGTATATGCTCCATCCACACTCTCAACAACGGCCTACAGACATAAATAAACCAGCGACTGTATTCACCATGACACAGACAGTCTGTGGTTTGTATTTGTTTAATTTGTGTCTAGTTTCTGAACAGATATGAGGAGCTGTGAGCTCTGAGTGCTAACAGCTGATGTTTTGGTTTTCTGGTTCAACGTCAGTGACGGCAGGCTGAGATCCTCACCGCTGATTGGCTACCGCGAGATCGCGTCACGCAAATTTGACACTCGAGTTGAAAAAATTGAACTCGAGTGGTTGTCGCGGCCCCCCTCCAATCGCCTCAATCGCGCACCATAAGCCACTAACAAACCAAGGTAACTCCTGCCCTCCTTTTCATCTGAATCTCCTCCTAGAGCACCATTGTGGTTTTTGCCTACCGGTTAGGTAGCAAGATGAAAGATGTCAAAGGGAACCAAACACTGTGCCGTTGTTGGCTACAAAGATCCGGACAAAGTTGTGCATTTCAAACCATCGTTAGAAGCCTTCAAATAAAGTGGATACACTTTATTTATGATAGAAATTTACCAAAACTCACAAAGTAAACAAAATGTCCTGCTGCATATGAAATATTCACACATCAGCAGGAAAACTGTTCTCCTTCAGGGTCAGAATCAGGATCATATTCGTAGTATGTCTGAACCGCTGTATTAGTTTGGGCAGACATGTTTTCCTCTTGCCAAAGACACATTATATACATCCTTATATATGTATGTTTATGTATATATTCCTGCTATCATAATATGTGTACATTGGTATATTGCTCTTCTGATCCCTTAAAACAGTTGTTGGCTGGGATTAAAGGGCTATTCTTCTAATAAATCACTGTAATGAGAACATGGGGTCAGCCAGTTCTGATGGAATGGTAATCTTCTTTGGACGATACTCGATTCCTTATCTGTGTGTTTAGCACAGAGCAGACACTGGCCACAAGTGAGCTTCATCAGCAACATTCTCCGTCCTAGGAGGTGGAGATAGTGTTTGTCATTAAGACAGACAGAAGTTTATAAAACAATAACCAAGCTAACAATAACAATTTAAATGAAGCTTGATTAAAGTTACAAAATATAATCTTTTCTCTCATGTTCACCTTTTATTTTATCCTCGGGGATATTTTCTTATTTCTATCCTACTTTATTTATCTCCATCAATTCCACCCCCCGCATTGTCAAAGCCCTGATGTCAAAACTGAATCATCTTTCTGCCTGAGATCTGCAATCCTAGAACCGATCAGTAATTCCATAGTCCTTGAGTTAAGAAGATGACCCCCCCCATGTGTTGTTGATCTCAGGGGGCTGTACAGCATACCACCCTCTGTACTTAGATCCCCGCCAGAGGTCGCGTTAACCGAATATTTTCCGTCTATGACGGATTTTTTTTAACAATGACGGAAAAATCTGAAAGCAGTCCGTCATTTTGACGGATTAGAACAAACTCGGAACAGCGCCAAAGTTTCCCCACAGCGAAGCACCGGTGTTATGCATGCCTGCCAAAAAGGAAATGATACCCTTTCCAAACCCCACTTTGCCGTACAAATCATTGAAATGTCTGTGAGTTTTGGCTTTACGCTGTGCGCACTCCTGCGAGGTGCAGTGCATAACACGGCGCTAACAGTTCACGAGCGTGCGCCCTGCCCCCCGTTAACAGTTCACAACTGTACTTCCCCCCCCCCCCCACACCCCCGTTGACAGTTCACGACCGTGCTCTCCCCCCCCAGAGTGTAAAGGCCGACGGGTAACACTGAATTTTGATGGACATTTTACGATCCTGTCCGTCAAAATGACGGGCAGTGAAAAAGTCTAGCGCAACCTCTGATCCCCGCAGCATACAAGGAAAAACTCCCAAAGAAACCCTGTCAAAAAAGACTTGCAATAGATGTTTCGTGTAGAGAATACAAATATAATACATTTACAACATAGACAGTCCAAATGTTAGAAAAGATAATGTGTTGATATACAAAGAAAAAAAGGAACATGGTTCCAGGTGGACTTAAACAATGAGTGCCTACAGATAAAGAGAGAGAATAATAGGAGAATAAATGTGAAAGTCCTCCGACAGACTAAGCCTATAGCAGCATAACTAGGGGATTGTTCAAGGTAGGCCTGAGCCAGCAATAAGTATAAGCTTTATCAAAGAGAAAGGCTACTCTTAATGTGGGGAGGGTGTCTGCTTCCTGTACTTGATACAGATGTAGCACTCCAGATCAGACTCAGATGGGTGTGTCCCAGTCAAAAGCCCAGCGGATGCCAGTGGCTGGGGGTGTTGCCAAATTGCTAGAGGGCGTTGCCCAATTTCCCCATTTATTCAATTACAGGATTTAACCATGAGATGGCGCTTCATTCACAAAATACACAAAGACAACTGGGTGTTGTAGAACTTAGTCTGTTTGCAATGTTTGCAGCTCTGCAGTTGTGTTTGCTGAATACTGTAGCATTTAATCACTTATGTGTTACTGTATGGTTTTCACAAGCTACTATAATGAAAAAACATCAACATACATTAAGATAAGATGGACCTTTATTAATCCCGTGGGGAAATTCAGTAGTTCAAACAGCAACAGGGTGAGAGTGAAAAACAGGACAACACAGATTAATAAAATCAAAAATAAGATGAGCGATAAAAATAATGAGAAACTATGAAATAAGAAATGAATAAAACTAAAATATAATTATCATATCATATCATATATTATAATGTATTGTATTATTAAGTAATATCATACATTAACCCCATTATAGCAGATGCCACATTGAATGGATGAACACAGTTATGCATCAATAATTACAACAGAGTATTTCTAAATACAAGTTGTAAAAATACTTATATGTATTTAATATTAACCCTTTGGAGTCGACCGTCACGCCGGCGTGATCAGATCACATGACCTGTTCAAGCCGATGCCGCATAAAAACAACAGTCCGGACAACATTGCCGTGTGTTTCTGTCGAAAGTACTGGCTTGAAACTATATCCCAGTCTTTTTTTCATGCAAAAAGACCCAGTAAACACGGAGATACGATGATATAAAGTTAATACATTTCAAAAGTATGAAAAATTGAAGCACATATTTGAATATCTTCGCCATATTTGATCATTTTACGAAACGGAAAATACTGGAAACTGTAGATCCTGCTCAACAGGATGTATTTACCAGGGAGGGGGTGAGGTAATCAGGTAAACGGAGTGATACGAAACGAGACGAAAAGAGACGAAGAGGGACGGCGGGAACCGAAGAGAGACGGCGGGAAATGGAGAGAGACGAAGATATACGAAGACAGGCCGCGGGAGACGAAGAGAGACGGCGGGAACCGAAGAGAGACGGCGGGAAATGGAGAGAGACGAAGATATACGAAGACAGGCGGCGGGAGACGAAGAGAGACGGCGGGAGACTGCGATTGAAGTAAAGTGACAGACAAACATTGAGAATTTACATTTAGTTAGATAGATTTAGAGTTTTGAAGATTCAACTATGATGAAGAGAACTCTGAACGTGAGTCAAGCTTTAAGCTTGTTTTTTGACATGGAGGAGGAGGAATCTGTGATGTTGCCCTCCGTGTCGTATTGACAGAAACCGCTTTGAAGCGTGGCACAGATAAAGACAGAAAAAACAGATTTTTGTACATAATGTGTATATATATATATTTGTATTATATTTATAATAACACTTTTGCCTTATCAGAATGAAATCCCATGCTACCTCAATCAAACTTTCACATTATCATAGTGACATCCCATGTATATATTTCCAGCTTTGAAATGGTTTCGTTGTGTATGTTTGTGTTACCTATATGAAAAATAATATCATTTTCAAAATCTGTTTTTACGTTTTTTTTGGGATTTTGGGTCCAAAATGTTCATATAGTAGAAGATCACTGCTCTAAACAAAGTCAAAAATCCTACATCCAAACGAAATAAATATAATGAATTATGATGAATAAGTTATGTCTTGTTCATTGTTTTTCACTTTTATTAAATGTTTGATATTTCCGGTGGAAATGGTGGACTATCGGACATTCAAAATAAAGCATATTTTCACTCTTACACACATATATTCTCCTTTTACATACATATATTTTCACTCTTACACACATATATTCTCCTTTTACATACATACATTTTCACTCTCACACACGTATATATTTACACTAACACATTCATACATTTTGCTCTCATATTATCATATTTCAATGCACACATTCATATATTGTCACTCACACATTCATGCATTTTGTTCTCATATTCATATAATTTAATGCTCATATTTATACATTTTGCTCTCATGCGAAATCTACTAAAACAAAGTATGTCATGGTAGTGGTCAGCTGTTAAACACAAAAGTGTATCTTAAGGGCTGTAAATATAATAAGCCTGTTGTCAATTTTAGACACAGGCTTATTATATTTACAGCCCTTAATAACATTCATTTTCTGGACTCAACGTGTGTCTTGGCCGTTTTCTTTGTTCCAAGCAAACGAGTGCTTTTTGTTTTGAAATCACTTCCGCGAGTTTCGCGGGCCTCCCCCCTCGCTCCACTGACCATTTAGTAAGGTAAAAAGCAAAAGGGCAAAAACGCCTCTCAGACGCTCTTCCGTTTACTTTTTTAATAAAGAAAAACAAATGGTCCGTAGATACACGGACTCATATAGCTATGTATCTATACTGTAAGGAGAATGTATGTGCGTGAGAGGACCAGTATGAATTACGGCATAGAAATATGCAAACACAAACCTACAGACTGGGGGATGGGAGATCACAGGAGTGGGGGGGGGGGGGGTTGGGGGGGGAGGGAATGTGACCCTTGGGAGAATTCCTCCACACATTCCGATGGCCAATTCGTTTTAAACAAAGAGTTCGCAACACAGGACAGCATAGGCAACATGGGGGGTGGGGGCTGGTGAACGGTCTGGTCAATGTTTGTAAACACAATCCCCAGGATGTGTCCTAATCAAACCAAAAGAGAAAATGCAGATATCATTCTCTCTCTCGACTCGCTGGTATCTCGAGCTGAGCACTCATTGGTGTTCATACTGCTCACAGGCTGGGCTGCTGTGTATATCTAGTGTATTCATACTGTACCCCTCCTCACTGTTTATTCATCATTCAACCATTTACACCTTCCTTTTTTCCCGTCAAGAGTGTGACAACCCTGTGGTTGTCCACCAGGTGGTGCTGCTGTAACCTGTGTGTTTGTTGTAATCAGCAGTGATGGGACCCACCTGTGGCACTTGATTCCAGGATATAAGAGGGCTGCAGAACAGGCTCTAGCTATCTCTCAGCTGCCCTGCTCGGTGCAGCAGGACACCGCTCCTCCGTTCTGTTTGATTGTTGTTGTAACCACTGTGTTGGATAAATAAATGATTGTTTTGGGCAACTCCGGTGTGGAACTGTTGTCCTTATGTTACAAGCAGAGCCAGCTTGTAACAAGAGGTTGAAAAAGATCAAGTCCTATGTTTCCAATTGGTTCCCAAATCTGAACATTGACCAGTGGCATAAGATCAGGAGCCGGGTAAATGAGAGACTGAGGAGCCCCCGAAAAACAGATCCCGAAATAGCTCGTCCTGGTTTCCGCAGCAGATAGGTCTACAGTATGGTGTCTGTTATGTCAGTTATTTTAAATAAAACATTGAAAACTGAACTTGACAATGGTTTCCTCTTTTTATTTTATGTATCATTTTCGGGACGGGGAGACGTGGGGAGACGTGTGTGATTAAAAATTAATTTGCAGAAATGTAAAGTGATCTAACTAAGTTCTATTCCTATTCTTGACGGGAAGAGCAGTGTAAATGGGTGGCCATATGCATTTGAAAAGCAATATAAATCACACAGTTATTATACAATATAATATATAAAAGCACCATCGATAACCATTACCTTTATCCAATTCAAACTTTGGACGGGAAAAAAGGAAGGTGTACATGGTTTGGCTATACTGTAGGCCTACTGTATACATACAAAGGCCATTCAAGCTAGAGTTCTTCTGGAAATGTTCACATCAGGCACCTTCAAGTTAAACAATACTACAGTAAACAATTAACACAGTAGGCCTAAATTATGTGGATTAAACCACATTTATTTCGTTAAAAATAAACGAAATATGATTTTGTTTGAATGATTAAATGTCATCAGGCACCTTCAAGTTAAACAATCAGGTGCACACTTTAATGTGCCGCCACCTCCGGACTCGGCTTGACTCGGTTTAAAGAATGCACAAATGTGTTTAATCGTTTATGTCAGATATGTACTAAGTAGCCTAAATACATTTGTTCCTGCTCAAGATTAGATTTAACTTTATTGTTATTGCACATATTGCAGGTACTGAGACAACGAAATGCAGTTTAGCTTCTAACCAGGGGTGCAACAAGCAGCGAAAAGTAATGTGCACAATACTTCAGTAAACAATTAACACAGTAAATTATGTGGATTAAACCACATTTATTTCGTTAAAAAGAAACGAAATATGATTTTGTATGAATGATTAAATGTAGGGTGAATGGCCCTAATGTGGGACATTTTTGCATTTCAGACTTCAGGAATATATTGCGATATGAAGCCGATACAATAAATCAAAATCCAGTACCATTCCGAAATCCCCAGTAATATTAGACACTAATAATACAGTAAACTATTAACACTGTACATATTATTGTTTGCCCGTGGGATTAGGATGATCGGTAGTGAGACCCGTGCTGCATTTTCCTCCGGTCGGATGTGATATAAAAACAAAGCGATTATTTTTGTTGTTGTAAACTCACGTGGATTAAATTTAGTGCATTCATTTCAACTCGCGAACATATGATACATTAAATGATCGTGAGGATGATGATTGAAAATCGTTTGTTTGAGCCTGGATGCATTTCCTGATCTAAAAACATAGCGATGGTTTTGTACTTACGCCAATGTGAATTCAACATTATTTTGTTAAATAAAAACATGGGGATGTTTAGTAAATGATTACATGTCTCTTATTTAGCACAGAATATGATCCTATCCGTGACATATGGATCTTAACAAATATCCGCTATATCAGATACCTGTAGATCAGCTGTTTATTTCACATGAGTTCCAGTGTGGCAGCTTTTCACGGCTCCCCCTGGTGGATCCATTATCCATTGCAGCTGGTTTCATTATAATTAAATATATTCATCAAGGGGGCGTTTCAAGTCCTGTGGAGGGGTTTTCCTTTTCAGCAGGGGTCCACCCCTTGCCGATCACGGACCCGCACAGGTAGGCGTCTGAAATGAAGCGCTACATCTGTAGCTGAAGGCTCTGGCTCCCATTGTACTTTTGAAGACTCTCATTCCTCTTATGTTCTGCATTTATTTTATTGAAGGGGATTTTGTCTTTTTTTGACTTTCTTTCTGTTATGTTCTCTCTCTTCCATAGTCCTAACACCAAATCTGATCAGCTTCCTTGAGCTGATCAGTCCCCAGATGTTGCATTTTAAACATCTCTGCCATTCTGTGTTTCAGACCCGATATAATGCCTGGTCAAGACTTAATGTTAAAAGTCCTCCAATTAAGGGGATGCCCCCCTGTGTGAGTATGCCCTTATTGAGCCTGTATTAACTACCTTCTACTTCCTGTAGCACATTTTGTATTCATAGTGTTGTTCTCTTTGCGTCTGATTGTAGCCCCATTCAATTACGTATGTTGTGCTTATATATTTTACACCAATGTAATCCGGTAGGATAAAAGAGGATAATTTGCAATTATGTTTTAACATGGCTGTAAGGTGAAAGACCCTGCAGTGTTGGCCAACTCTCTAAATGAGTATTTCATAAATATTGCTCTGGACATTACAAAGCTCTTCCCACCATCTGAGGTCTCACCTAGCCCGATTGACACACCCCGTTTTTGACCTGGAGGAAATCACAGAGGTGTAGGTAAAAACTATAATCTTAGGGTTAAGAGGTTCTAAGGCTAGGGATGCAGATGATTTAGACACCAATTTTATAAAAACACATATCGACGGTCTAATACAACCAATTACTATGTTAGTATCAATATATCAGCACGAGGGAAGTTCCATCATCCTGGAAGGTGGCCACGGTGACACCGATCTTTAAATCTGGGGATAAGGCAATAATGTCCAATTACAGACAATCAGCATCCTTCCCTGTGTCTCTAAGGTAGCTGAGAAATGGGTGTCAAAACTAACTTTTTTTTTGGGGTTCCACAAGGTTCCATTCTTGGACCATTACTGTTTTCTCTGTACATTAATGACTTGCCTAATGTATGTCATGAGTTGAATGTGCAAATGTATGCCGATGATGCGGTCATCTTTGTACAGATGTAGCACCTCATTCCGGACGCCCCTACCCATGTGGGTCCGTGATCTGCACAGGGTGGGCGCCTGCTTAAAGGAAAACCCCAAGCATGACTTGATACGCCCCCTTGATAAATAAATTAAATTATAATGAAACCAGCTGCAATGGATCATGGATCCACCAGGGGGAGCAGTGATTATAAAGCTGCCACACTGGAACTTGTGAAATAAACAGCTGATAGATCTACAGAGTAGTGTTGCACGGTGTACCGATACTTGAAAGGTACCGCGATACCCTGCCGTTAAAAACGTTACGATTCCTCCGTTTCATTGGTACCGGTACTTTAAGAATGACGGGGAAAAATACTCCGGTGAGAAAGCGCTGTTTTAATAAGAGCCGTGGCCGGGCATTTAACATGCATTTAAACAGTCCTTCGGTGCCACTCGATGACGTAGTATACTTGAAGTAGTTGCCCTGCAGCAGTTGTACTTGCGATTGAGAAATAACCCGTGTGTGTTCAGCACTCTGCTCCGTACCTGCAGTCCCTCTCATCTCAAGCACGCTCTAAGTGCCTCCCCTCTCTCGTGCACGCGCTAGCTGCCAGAGCATGTGAGAAAATGAAAAGCATGGCTGAAAGTGTGAGTGCAACTGCCGCTGCGCCTCGGGTTGTTGACAAAAAAGACGCCAGAAGCGAAATTTGGAAGTATTTTAGCTATATCTCTCAGAGGTGGGAGTAAGTCCTACATGTGCAAGTCATGAGCAAGTCTCAAGTCTTGACCTACAAGTATCAAGCAAGTCCCAAGTCACTGTGCTCAGGTCAAGCAAGTCAAGTCATACGAAATTCTGATGAATAAGCCCAGTTTCCGCATTTAAATCAGTTAAAAGACAGTGGTTATGAAAATGGATTTGGGTTTTTAATTATTATTAAACTGTGAATATTCACTCAAATAATCTGTATTTTAACTGTACACTCACAGAAATTAATCATGGTAGAGTTTATTTTTAAGCATTTTAATCTCTTTGATTTTATTTAAATACTCATATTTTTTAAATGTATGTATTGAAATTAATTATAATCTGTATAATTCCTGTCAATTCTAAAATATATTGAATGTAATTACTTAGAGGTTAAACAATAGCAGGACACTCACAGAAATGAATCATGGTAGAGTTTATTTTTAAGCATATAAATCTATTTGATTTTATTTAAATACTCATATTTTTTAAATGTATTGAAATTAATTATAATCTGTATAATTCTGTAAATTCTAAAATATATTAAATGTAATTACTTAATACATATTAACATGGTTTAAATAATCAAAGCTGTGAAACAAACAAGATTATTTTATTTAAAATGTATGTGATTGGTTTACATACAGTACAACTTGGGGGAAGTGAAATCGGGAAACAGGAAATGACAGCCTTATTTTCCGTTGGACTTCATGTGGTACCTCAGGCTTAATGGTGAGTAATCCGAGTCATCCTTTGTCTACTTACATCCCTCTGTGTATTATTCGTGCAGTTTTTATCATATTACATTCATATCCATTCATTGATGATCAAATCTACGTAGTTTGTGATGATTGTAAGCAGTTTTATCTTTAGTCCTACTACGTGTTGTGTACCGGTGTTGCAGTATAACTTGAGTCATGACAACTGGCGACATTCTATTATTTTCGTCATAGGAATCCGGGGCGTGTACATTGAGGACCCATTGTTGACTTACCATGTCGATCGCCTCGTTTGTCGTTTACGTTAATCTTTTGCTATATCTGCCTTCCTAAGATCACTTTGATGCACATTCAGTACTCGTATGTGAGGTTGTGGGTGAGAGGTGGATATCGTGACGCTTACAGGGAGGTATCGAACATTACAAAGTAGGTGACTGTGTGGATGCCTGTTCAAAATATTGCAAACTTGAATAAATCATTTAAATTATATATTTGTGTCCGACTTTCATTTGTACATCGTTCTTAATGTGATGTATAGTAGCTTTGATAGCTGTCCATACCTTCAGACAGCCTAAAAGTAAAACACAAGTTGTTTATTCACAGCCCGAACGCTCATCGACATGACTGGATCACTCATGACAAGTTGTGATCAGCTCCGATTAAATTGTGATATAAATGCTGTAGCTATTCTCCAGGGAGCACGTTTTTTTTATGAAATACCTGTATCCCTCTCATCACAACAAGACTCTACACTATGCAGGAAAAACAATTACATACATGAAAATAACCTTGATGCATGGGAATGAAACACACAAACTATCTTCCGTGGCTATACTGATATGTCACAGTAACGGTAAACTACAGAAAAGTAAGTCCAGCGGGGCACACGTTGAATACATATAATACAGTAGTTCTATTATGCCTTTAAGCCTATACGTTTAACCCATAAGAACCCGGACCCATTTCTACTTTTGGGGAAATTAAGGGGAACGTCATTTAGACTAAATAGACCACCTAGAACACATTTCTGACAAATATCCCCCCCTAGTGTCAAATATCTGAAATGTGACATATATGTGGCATTGGGCTTCAATGGTAAAGTAACTCTTATTTATAACTTCATTAATGAGGATGATTTGTTTGGTTTACATTTGTTTTAACATACTTTGAATTGAATAATAAAGAATATGTTAACTAAATATAATTGAATCAGCTAAATTAACTGAGCAGATCATAATCATATTTGTAATTGTGCATATATGTCACTCCGGGTTTACTGTGAATGTTTAGGGTTAATGTCCCGATGTGACATCAGTGTCACAGCAATATTTATGGCATTTGTTTCATATCAATTTAATCAATAAATGTTTCTACAACAGGTTATACAGTGGGGCAACAAAGTATTTAGTTAGCCACCAATTGTGCAAGTTCTCCCACTTAAAAAAGATGAGAGAGGCCTGTAATTGTCATCCTAGATATACTTCAACTATGAGAGACAGAATGAGAAAAAAAAATCCAATTGTCTGATTTTTAAAGAATTTATTTGCAAATTATGGTGGAAAATAAGTATTTGGTCAATAACAAAAGTTCATCTCAATACTTTGTTATATACCCTTTGTTGGCAATGACAGAGGTCAAACGTTTTCTGTAAGTCTTCACAAGGTTTTCACACACTGTTGCTGGTATTTTGGCCCATTCCTCCATGCAGATCTCCTCTAGAGCAGTGATGTTTTGGGGCTGTCGCTGGGCAACACGGACTTTCAACTCCCTCCAAAGATTTTTTTATGGGGTTGAGATCTGGAGACTGGCTAGGCCACTCCAGGACCTTGAAATGCTTCTTACGAAGCCACTCCTTCGTTGCCCGGGCGGTGTGTTTGGGATCATTGTCATGCTGAAAGACCCAGCCACATTTCATCTTCAATGCCCTTGCTGATGGAAGGAGGTTGTCACTCAAAATCTCACGATACATGGCCCCATTCATTCTTTCCTTTACACGGATCAGTCGTCCTGGTCCCTTTGCAGAAAAACAGCCCCAAAGCATGATGTTTCCACCCCCATGTTTCACAGTAGGTATGGTGTTCTTTGGATGCAACTCAGCATTCTTTCTCCTCCAAACACGTCTAGTTGAGTTTTTACCAAAAAGTTCTATTTTGGTTTCATCTGACCATATGATATTCTCCCAATCCTCTTCTGGATCATCTAAATGCTCTCTAGCAAACTTCAGACGGGTCTGGACATGTACTGGCTTAAGCAGGGGGACACGTCTGGCACTGCAGGATTTGAGTCCCTGGCGGCGTAGTGTGTTACTGATAGGGTTGGGTATCGTTTGAATTTCCACGATTCTGATTCCGATTCTACTTTTCGATTCCGGTTCTTAACGGTTCTCAATTCAGATTCTTTGAGGGGCAGGGTAAAAAAAAATGATTAAGTTCTTGTTGAGAAAAACAAGCATATCTGCCTTCTCAGGCATACCGGGAAGAAATGTTTGAACATTTTAAAGCAAAATGCTTCAATCTGGTGCACTTTAAGCAGAATTACTAGAGACTAGATCTAGGGGGTACAACTCTAAACACCCATATGAAAAAGATCGGTTTACATTTTAATAATCAAATAAGTATGTGAGCATAACCAATAACCCATAGCCAATAAAAAATACATGTAACGTATTTTATTTTTGTTGTTCATTCATATTTTATTTATGCATATTTTTTTATCTCCAGTTTAAAACAATATGTCTGGTTTACTGTCCTATAGTATACATTGGAATGATTTCAAACCTGTTTTATCCCAATAATTATAAAGGAGTGCCTTGGAAATATGTGTTTACATAAATTGTGATCAAAACGTTTGAGACCCACTGAGAACTATCTAAACTCAGAGTCCTTTACCTCACTGAGCTGTAGTTATCAGCCACTCAGTCTGACTGGAGAGGACTCTCCCTCCACATCATTGTAGAAACATCTTCTTCTTCCGTTAGAGCAGCTAGCACCAGATGCTAATAACAACAGCGCCGGTTCCAGTGCACGCTCTCTCGCACTTTGGCTGTGAGCTGCGGGCGCCAGATAAGCCAACATCCCCCATTTTCATCACTTGCAGCACCCATCGTACAGGGCGAATGAAACGTGTAACCAGGGTGAAAAGGGTGTTACATTTACTTAATTATGAATGTTGTTACATCAAGGCCGAAAATTAGGATGAGCACCAACGGTCATAACATTTGTTTTCCCTCCCAGACAGTGGCGGCCGGCCCATAGGGGCGCTAGGGGCGCCGCCCCACCTCTTCCCAACTTAAAAAAAAAAATATTAAAAAAATATATATATTTTTCTTTTTAATGAACAAGGTAAATATCATACAATTGGTATCAGTAAAATGTATAATATACAATAAAATCTCGTTTAAAATGGTGTTACGATGTCTAAAGTTACTGATAAGTCACATGTTTCCTGCCTGGCCTTGCCCATGGCATTAGTTTATCATTACCGGGCGGAGCCCCCGAGACAAACAGCAGCAACCAGCACGTTGCAAAAGTCTCAATAGTAAACTGTGCCGCCGAAACATAATTTCAGCCAATCAGCGCCGTCAAATATTTTGGTCACGAGGGCGCTCACGTTGGCGAACACGTTGCTTACGTGACGTGAGTTGTTTTTTTAGACTCGGGAGTGACCAAGGTGACGCAGTATTTAGAATGGTGTGCAGGTGGAGTCGTCGGACCTCGGTCCGCACCCAATTCCGTGCAAGAGCTACTCTCCAATCCTTTCCAAAGGAGAAGTTTGGGAGATAAATTGATACTTAAAGACCTTGGACCGGACCAACCCGATTTGTATATATCACAGCAAGCTCGTGAAAAAGACAAAACGTATCAACGAGGCTAGCTGGATGCAAACGATGCAAACAGGTAAATGCTATCTTTTGTTTCCCATGCTTGCTCTTCAAACAGATACGATCTGTTCAGAAACTAGACAAAAGTTAAACAAGTACAAACCACAGACTGTCTGTGTCATGGAGAATACAGTCGCTGGTTTATTATGTCTGTATAGGCCGTTGTTGTGAGTGTGGACGGTCGGAACATATATAACGTTAGCTTAGCCAAGCTCCATTCAGAAAACAAGCATTCTAAAAGGTTTTTCGCCTGCCGCCTGTCTGCAGACTTGTCAAAGCATTAATTCATGGTTTTTACTAACCGCTATCAGTATGTTGTTACGTCGGCATCATTTAGAAACGTGTATTACAATTTAATCACGGTAAAATATGTTCATTTTGTTGTAGTTGTAGCTCCCGAGCCAGCGCGTCTTGTTTGAATGATGCGAGTAAACACAGCTGGCAGCCGCGGTGAAACTCGAGCGACTAGAGCAATGCGATAGGAGTGTTTAGAGCGAAGCAAATTAAAGCGAGCTCCGCGCTGCACTGGAAACGCGCCATTACATCACCAGAAGTCCTAATTTAAGGGGTCATTTCTCCCAAACAATTTTTTTTTACTCACTATATCAAAAGCCCCACCAAAAATATTTTCCACCAGCCGCCACTGCTCCCAGAGCTGTCAGCGCAGCGCCTCCCAGATCTGGCGCCCTAGGCGAACATCTATAACGCCAGTGCGACGGGCCGGCCCTGGTCTCATGTTACGCTGTAGGAAGTGTAGGTACAACGCTACATTTCCCGCCCCGCCGCAGTCATACAGTAGGCTACGGAGAGCGGCGAGAAACATTTCCTCAGGCATCGAAAAGCGGAACCGAAATTCATATTTCTAAATGATGCCGTTGGAATCGAAATGTTGGAACCGGTTCGGAACCGGTTCTCGGTACCCAACCCTAGTTACTGATGGTAGCCTTTGTTACTTTGGTCCCAGCTCTCTGCAGGTAATTGACTAGGTCCCCCCGTGTGGTTCTGGGATTTTTGCTCACCGTTCTTGTGATCATTTTGACCCCACGGGGTGAGATCTTGCGTGGAGCCCCAGATCGAGGGAGATTATCAGTGGTCTTGTATGTCTTCCATTTTCTAATAATTGCTCCCACAGTTGATTTCTTCACACCAAGCTGCTTACCTATTGCAGATTCAGTCTTCCCAGCCTGGTGCAGGTCTACAATTCTGTTTCTGGTGTCCTTTGACAGCTCTTTGGTCTTGGCCATAGTGGAGTTTGGAGTGTGACTGTTTGAGGTTGTGGACAGGTGTCTTTTATACTGATAACGAGTTCAAACAGGTGCCATTAATACAGTCAACGAGTGGAGAACAGAGGAGGCTCTTAAAGAAGAAGTTACAGGTCTGTGAGAGCCAGAAATCTTGTTTGTTTGTAGGTGACCAAATACTTATTTTACCGAGGAATTTACCAATTAATTCATTAAAAATCCTACAATGTGATTTCCTGGATTCTTTCCCCCCATTCTGTCTCTCATAGTTGACGTGTACCTAGGATGAAAATTACAGGCCTCTCATCTTTTTAAGTGGGAGAACTTGCACAATTGGTGGCCGACTAAATACTTTTTTGCCCCACTGTATGCAGTCAGAATCAGAAAAGAGCCGAAGACAGCTTAATGTTTAACAAATGACATGTCATGTAAGCATTTTTATTCTTAAATGGCTTGAATGTTAACTTTAGCAACAAAAAACCTTTCCAAATGTAGCTAGTTCTGTCACATGTGTTAGCCTGGCACATGGACATCTTGGACATGTTGTTATGGGACACAAAAGCAAATGACAAGGACCATAACCCACCAGACTGTTCAGTGTGTGTCACTTAGGGACTTCATGAGATAAAAAAGGCTAAAGCTGTATAAGGAACTTTCCAGAACATTTAAAGTTCATGTGACACCTGTGTCTAAGCAATTCTGTCTGCCTTCCGTGTTGCACCATGAGGACCCACTGATATGAAATGCTTAACTAAGTTGCAACCATGCACTTTTGGAGGGCTAAGCGCCAGCTTGACATCTTTTTGGCTACAGTGATAGTTATGTTTCAGAATAACATTTATTGGAAATTGTTAGAACAATCTCACTGGTCACCGGCTTGAGCTTCAACCTCAGGATCCATGTATCTGTGATCCTCTCCAGAATGGAAGTAGTCATCACATACAGAGCATCAACTAGTTCCTGAACAGTGTCCTTCACATGCTGATATCCAAGAGAGGGAGTTACACAGTCACAAGATGGAGGAATAGAAAGCAGTATTCAATGTTTACTTCAGATTAGCTCCACGTCAGAAATGATGATGCTTGTCATATGTCTATCTCCATTGAGGTTGAATCATCATGTTAATCACATAGCTATCATATGCCTCAAACAGTCCTGATGCTCTTCTAGGTAATCACACATCCTGTCATGAACACAGCTACAGTTGGGATACCTTTGTTATCACGTTACTCTCATGTTGGAAGAGTACATTCAGGATTTTGCCAACAGAAATAATAAACTGTGTGTGTATGTGTGTGTGTGTATGTGTCTAAGAAGTGCAGGTACCACCCAGTGCACTCGATCTTAAAATAAACAGAAAAAAGTTAGAATATTGACAAACATTTTACATCACTCATCCAGAGTAAGCCGTAATCAAGTTGTTTACATTTCATTAAGCAAGCAATGTATAGTTTTAGATCTTAGCTGTTTTCCTTTCTGTTTAGAGTCCATGCTCAGAAGTTTCTTCAACTGCTCCAGTGTCATCCCATAGTGCAAAGACATGCAAGTTTGGTGAATTAAAGTAAACATTTATAATATCTGTTATAGAGAGTGTTCACCCAGTGATGTAGAGGTAACCAATCCAGGGTGTATCCCAGTCTTCCAGCCAAATGTTGGTCAGGAAATAAATACAACTTCTTACCCATTGGTCAACCTTAGGCCCTATGCTATGTTCCCCACAGGTCCGACACAGCTCGGATAGGTCATCTGTAAAAACATAATTCAGAAATACAGGCATTAAGGTAGTGAAATGCCAAATAAGATACAATATTTCTGTTTCCCCTGTCTAGTCCTGTATACCTGAGTTGTTCACCAGAGCCATTGCCATGTGGAACCTCATTGAGGGCACTCCTTCCTGGTCCACTGGGTACTGGACCTGTTGTATTTGCTCTGCAAGCTTAAAAGGTCTGTCATAAGTGTTGTGGAAATAATTATCATAAGACGCCAATTAGTAACATACAGGACAAACCTCGATGTCTGTTTACCTTCTTTAAGGACACAGGCGGCTTAGCCAATAATGTTATTGTTCCCATTCTGTGACCGGTCAATACTGGGATACAGATGGTCTGTGTTGTGGGTACACTGGGACACTTCCTTCTCTGTATTTGTGGACTCCAAGGTAAAATCTTCGAGGTCATAAGTGTCCGAGGCAAGTAGCTCAGTGTTCCCACACTGTTTAGGCTATCTCCTCAAATATGTTGTTTACTCTCTGCGAAACCAGTTAGATGGGCTGGCAAGAGAGAGGCTCTCCAGAATTGACGTGGCAACTCTACCGTGAAGTCAGAACCTCTGACTCTTGGACTTGTGATGTGAATCCTCCGGCCGTTAACTCCAAATAAACCATCATGTGTTTGACATCAAAGCTACTGCTCTTCCCGTGTCTCCTTCCTGAGTCGGTGACTCCCACTACATAGCTACACAGAAGTTTCCATTACAAATTGGCGTTGTCGGCAGGATGCCAACAGATCTTCAGATTGTGGTAAGTGTGATTTTCAAATCTACTTTGGACATTGCCTTATCAGAATCTGTGATTGACGGTATCCTAAAATTACCTGTGAAACTGATCGGCTGCGTTTCCTTTTGGTTAATTAACATTTGGGGATGATAAACCCAGGGAATCAGTGTCTGGGGACTCAGTCCTGGCTGATTTCCTCTGTGTGTGCTGCTCGGGACGGAAGTGCCATACAGGCATACACAGCTCATGTTTAGAGATACCTTAAAGAAAGGGCATCAGTGAAGTGGAGCTTCTGTGTGAATTGAAAGCAATGTAAAAGATTTGTATTGAACAAATCGCCGGATTTTGAGGGTCTTAGTGGCTAAGCACAGCAGTTGAAAATAAGCAGCCAGAGATATTTGCTGCTATCACCTCTCTGTAAAAACACGGCTCCAGCTGCAGGCTTGTGTGTGTGTGTGTAAAAGAAACCTCACCGTGTGTGTGTGGGGCTGGAGCAGTGCAGGCTGAGAGGGAGAAAGTCACAGCTTATTGCCTATAGGTTTTAACTCACGGCACCGCCGTCCTTCAAACGGGACGGTCTAAAAGCACTCGTTGTTTAGGACCGCTTTTCTCATGGTTAGACGGGCCAGCGCGAAGTGCGTGCATCACCCGATGCGCTACGGCTCTCTGGAGCAGGTGGCGGTCAGGAGTGCATACATACAATTATAGGCTAATTGATCAGAGGTGTGTAGTGGCAAGCAAGCATAGGCAAACTGTGTTTCACCTTGAGGTGAACTCGATGGCGAGTAGATATAGGCTGGTCGTACGGACTACAGTCAACTGAGCTGTTGTTTGGAGAGAAAGGGCAGGGGAAAAGTCTGTGGGCTCCGATCGGGGGGGCACAGCGCCACTAGAAACAGATAGCCTAGTGGTTGTCGCAAGAGGATAAGCTAGTTATCGTTCTTGGACGGCTTTCAGGCACCGATAAATCACTTGTATGTAAGGGTGAGGCGTGAGAAGACGCCGCACTGGAGAGAATTCCCACCCCCTCTAAGATCTCTCTAAAATCCGGACTAAATTGAGCTGAAGAGCTTTGCTGTCGCGCTGGTGTTTATTAAGAGTTCATGTTTTGTTTGTCTGATTGTTTGTATGGGGGTCTATATTGGTTTGTCCCGCCGTCTTGTGTATGTTTTGTAACAACTAATAATTAATCAGTCCATAGACAGGGTAAAATGAACTAAACTGTAGTTATCTCACCAAAAGTAAATGACCTGAGAAAAATAAAAAGTGTTTTTATGTCCTGCCTCTGAGTGCAGGGGAACATGTAAACAAGAAGCACACTGTTCAGGGTGAGCGCTAGGTGTAAGAAGAAAATAAGATTATATTGCTTTAAGAATCCATTCTTAAATGGTATTGCTGGTATGTTAAGATATCTTTGTGACCTTGTATAAACCCTATGCCCGTCCTGCGCCCCGAGACCCTCAGAGACTTGCCTGAGGAGATCAGGGTTGCAAAATCTGGTTTTAGGTCAATGTTGTATTATTTGTTTCATTTATTCTTAATCTATGTATTGTATAGTAATAATGAATAAAAACGTAATGTATTGAACACATTCCGAAACAAAGCAGATAAGCAGAACAAGACTCAGACATAATACTAATTGTTGTTGAAACCTTTTGCGCTGTTGCAGCAAAATGGAAACTGTGTTAATTATTCTGTTCCAACTGGCCACTGGAATCAGGTAATTAATATAAGTTGAAGTTCAATTACAGTTTTAAAAATAGTTTAACATTATTTATTAAACTGCTTGAAATTATTTGTAGTATCAACCAATTGCTCTCCATAGACAATACTAACATTAAAATAGTTGTTAAACTACTGACAAGTTTTCTGAAACCGAGCTTATGAACAACAGAGTAAAGGTTGCTGGTTAAGCCAGGATCAATATATTTGTTGAAGTTTTTATTGTGTGCATAATAAATGTGTTACATTAATTGAGCAATTCTTTAAAAGTATAATGTTGCAATCTCTTTAAAATAAGTAATTACAGTTACAAAATAGATGTTGTTTTCCAAGGACCTCTCTTTCACAGGCACTTTGAATCATAACACTTCCAAGTCCTACAGAGATCAGTATCACTTTGTGTTGCAAGCCAAATCCAGGGGTTCTACTCGAGCCCATTTTAAATACCATAAAGAAAAGTATTGAACCCAGCTCGAGCTAAATGTCAAATGTATTTAATTAATGTGCAAGTGTTTTGATTTATTTAAAATGTTCCAGTCTAGCTTTCTTCGAGTTTAGTATAAACAACAGATTGGTTCTCATAACATTCTCACTGCTGTGCTGTCCCAAATGTTTTAAACCTTGGGCAGATAAACACACACACACACTTTGGATGAGTAATCACTTCATCCAAATTGTAAATTGTTGCCTTCTTTAAAGTTATTAGTAATTCAAGATTAATTATTAAATTAAATTAGGTACATAACAATAAACAAAATAACTTTGACTTGATCATTTTGTTCACGACATTAGACCTTGTCCTCTAATCTCCACTAGAATAAGATAAGTGTGCATGTTTGGGTGTGGAACACTCCTGTAAAGTACCTAATCTTGTTATCCTTTTCATTACAGAGCTGGGGAAATGGTGTATTGCTTAGATTCTGACCCGTGCAAAGTCCAATTTTGACTGACTTTAGTTCTAATGTTAATTTGATTTCAACCCATAAGGAATTATTTAGATGAACTCAACATTTCACATGATGATGGATTAGTGCTCCACATTTTTCCCACTAATTTGTTGTGCAATTAGGCCAATGGTAAAGAGAGACATTGATGACCTTGTGTCCCTTTTGTTGGTACGTGGTTCCATTCTGTCTATGGCCTTGGACGGCTTCACTAAGAATCACCCAGTTCTGACAGTCCGGCTGAGTGCAGTCACAGAGATGCTATGGCTGCTCTACATGAAATGACATTAATGGTCTGGTCTGAGAATGGACACCATTACCTGCTTCCAGAGACAATGCCGCTCCTCAGACTGAACAATACTGTCTCACGTGGGCCACTCCCCCCACCAAGCCATGAACTGAAAGCTTGACATCTGAACACCTGGAAGCCTCCCGGTCACACCAGCACCAACCCTTGGGTCAGTCAGATGGGACTAACGGCTTAACTTAGGGCATTTGGTTCAGAAATATGACTCTCGTTACCGCAGAGTGGGTTGTTTTTTTAAGGCTATTCATACTGCTATGCAGAGGATGCCTGTAGGTTGGCAAGCTGTTAAAAGCCCCTACTATTTTTAAAAGGAGCCTCTTAATGTCTAGTTCTACATGTATTCACATTATATGGACAATGTTTCCACCTGGTGAAACTGAAGGCTGCACGGTACTCAGGCTACAATACGACCATTCTGTTCTGCTCTAACGATTCAATTGATAGATTCTACATCAAAACAATTAGCTTTTATTGTTTCCAATGATAACATCATTTTAAGTGGAGGAATGCAAACCTGTTTTCAAATGTAAGGTTTTGAATGTGTTTGACATTTCTCAGTAAAAACACCCTCAGACACCCAATATCATTTATGCTATGCCATCAGAAGTGACTCAGATGTTAAGGGGAAGAAGCTTTTCCTCCCAAATCAGATATGCTTTGTTTTTTTAACAAAGGTATGCATTTTCTGCATAATATATGTTTCTCACAATTGTTTTTTTTGTAAGCTGCACACAGGTGATACTGAGTCTTCTCGAGTAATAGATTACACCATGCTTAAATAGACTCCTAAGTTATTATTTCATATGAGACATATGTAAGAAAAGGGAGGGAAGAGTCAATTATATTGAGTAATTGATTTTATATTGGAACATTTATTTCTCAAACCTGTTTTATGGAAGAGGAAAATATTTCTGATAAACTAATATGTTATCAAACGGTAAATGGTGAATTAATATAACATTTAGAATCATTGAGAAGGGGTGATATCCGCAGGGACTAGCTCACCTTTAAATTACAATAACATTTCTCTACTTTGGACTGATGAGTTTATGATTCTTGCATGTTAAATGACTAACACAAACCTTACATTTATGCATGTGCATGTCTCAGGAAGGCTCCCAAATAATTCTGAGGGGCCTATCCTATTTTTGTATTTAAATGATAATGTGCTAATCCATTACCTTGAGTTGTCTGCACTCAGGAAAACATCCCTATCAAGTGTTAACCCAATAACTACAGTAGGACAGCTCTGAAGGCCAAGGGTCAGAGAGAGAGCTACGTGGGTCCACGCCAGCCACTGCAAGGTCCTAGTCACCAACAAAAGTAGATGACAACAAGTGATGTGTCCTAATCACCAACAAAAGTAGATGACAACAAGTGATGTGTCCTAATCACCAACAAAAGTAGATGACAACAAGTGATGTGTCCTAATCACCAACTTGCACCACACTTGCACTACATACACCAAAACACACTACACACAAGGTATCACGAGCGAGTGCCAGCTGAGCGGTTCCATATGCCCTCTGGTTCCTCGTTTGTGTTACCGGTGTGCGGAGTCTGACTGTCCGTGTCACAACATCGACCGAGGGAATACACACACACACCCCATGGAGCATTCCCACCTCGTGATGACGGCTCGCCTGGGAAAACGACAACGCAACCGTGAGCAATACTACTGGAGAGCCTGGACAATCATAAAATGGTTCCTCTGCATACTTGCCATGATAGTTGTGTTAGGACTAGTCCTATATTTTATGTATCCATAGTCAGCACACAGCATGTCAGCCGAAATCGAGATATCTAAGAGGTACATGGGGAGAGCAGGGCGAACCACATGGGCAGAGGGGCTGGTCAAGACAGGGATTGGTAACATTACTCTAAGGGATGGGGAAGATAGCACAGTGCAGTTACAGTGTTTACAATATCTCGTATTGCATATTCAGTGTCCCTGGAAGAATCCTTTCTAACGTAGTATTCTCTGATGTTAACCATATTTCCCTCCAACTGGCCTGGCCCAGTGATGCTGGGTTTAGCTCGCCACAAGATTACGTTTGGTTGTGCGGCGACAAGCTCTATCAAGTTCTGGCTCCCCTCTGGATAGGTACATGCACTCTAGTGGATTTGAATCCAGCAATCAGGCTTAACAACACTACTCTTTAATGTATTATCCATGCACAATGATGTTTCAAGTACTGGATTAATTTCAGTTTTGGCCCAAAACAAATATTTATAATATTTCATATAACAATTATGTAGCATATTTGATCCTCAAATTAGAGAAGTATAATTTAAAGAAATTGATATTCTCAACATTAGATAAACACAGAAGAATCCTTTCCAAGTACCATAAGTAGATGCTCAGGTAAGTATGGCTAATAGGAATACTTGATAGACTTAATTTGGTACAGATCAGTGGTAGCATTTACAAATGTAATAATTCAAGGTTTAAAAATGTTTAATCCTTCCTTTCCAGGTTTTTACAAAAGTCTTTGAATATTTGCCTAACTTTTCCTTTTCAGATTTTGAACAATGTACTTGACTAAAATGAATGTATTGATTTCACTAAGTGCCTTACTCTTGACTAAAGCGTATTTAAGTAAACGTAAAAGTAATCCTAAAATTGAGGACACTGCACTTTTGCAGATTACAGATTGATCAAATCACCAGTGTGAATTCTATACTAAAACTGTACATTTTTAGCTGGATCTCTTACGATCCTGAGTTTTAAAATGCTTTTGACTAGTGATTGCCTTGAAGTAAATCTTTAAAGCGGCAAGCTGGTTTTGATTTTATAGTTTGATGAATGCAATTAACTAATGGTAAATGATAAAATATATTAGTTTAAAACAAATATTTAGCCATTGTGCACCTGTGTTTTATGTGTGTTCATTATTATGCTTTTGACAAAAGATGATCAAACACTGATGAGAGATGATTTTTTCTATTATGATTGGCTGTATCAATCATTGTGATTGAATGTTTCAATCTTATTCCACTTTGTGATATAATTGATGTAAGGTGAGACCACACTCGAACCTGGAGACGCCTATTGAGTTAATTATTGACCAAATTATTATTAGACTAATGTTTTTAGGTTATCATAAATGATAAAAAGAGAGGACTGTTGTGGAAATAATTATCATAAGACGCCAATTAGTAACATACAGGACAAACCTCGATGTCTGTTTACCTTCTTTAAGGACACAGGCGGCTTAGCCAATAATGTTATTGTTCCCATTCTGTGACCGGTCAATACTGGGATACAGATGGTCTGTGTTGTGGGTACACTGGGACACTTCCTTCTCTGTATTTGTGGACTCCAAGGTAAAATCTTCGAGGTCATAAGTGTCCGAGGCAAGTAGCTCTGTGTTCCCACACTGTTTAGGCTATCTCCTCAAATATGTTGTTTACTCTCTGCGAAACCAGTTAGATGGGCTGGCAAGAGAGAGGCTCTCCAGAATTGACGTGGCAACTCTACCGTGAAGTCAGAACCTCTGACTCTTGGACTTGTGATGTGAATCCTCCGGCCGTTAACTCCAAATAAACCATCATGTGTTTGACATCAAAGCTACTGCTCTTCCCGTGTCTCCTTCCTGAGTCGGTGACTCCCATTACATAGCTACACAGAAGTTTCCATTACAATAAGTATCTTCGTAATATTTGTTAATTACAGATGGTTATATATACACACACATTACTAAATGTTATCTTCAGAACCAACACACCGCAGGACGTAGAATCCATCGGTTTGGGATGATCGATTGTCGTGCAGGCCCATCTCCCAACTGAAGGTCTGTGTTTCCGGACCAGCGATCTACATAGGAAACAGATAGATTGGGTTTTGTATATAAACCCAATTCAGATCCTTTTTTAAGTCAAGAAGAGCTGCATGTTCACACAGGACAATCTAATGGTATTCAAGTAAAACAGTAGTAATCAGGAACATGATTTATGTGGCTTTGTGTTGCTCCCCCTTAATATAATCCAAAATCCTGAATATGTCTAGTAAACACATTAGAGCTTATATTTTATTCACCTTGTTACATCTGATTAACTGCTCTTCCGTGGCCCCCAATGGGTTCAAGAACAGGGACCTGTTCTCGTTCAGATACATGATCTATGGAAGTGCAAAGAAATTATTAAAGTGTTGAGTGTTAAATAAATAAAAATGTCTTGACCCATTAACATTTTAGATTACTTACAATGAGGGTCCAGTGTGCCCCGTCACAGACAGCTCCGGCTGCCATCTCATGTTTTGACAAGTCCAACTGAAAAATATTTGTACATACATCAGTACATACATATGTTCATATATACACTTATTTCTAGTACTCTACTCACCTTTCTTAAGCTTCCCTTGTGGGTTCCCTGCCAGAGGGAAGTCATTAGGTAGGAGTCCACAATGAAGACCCCAGCTTTGGCCCCAACCCATGACAGATAAGCATGCACAATCTATGAATACACCAGTATCTTTTGAACCCATTTTCAGAATGTTCAGTTTGCCTACTTACATTTTTCATATACAGTACGCTTACCTCTCCCTCCAACTCCTCTCCCGGGGCCAAGACCAACAGATTTTGACTGTATATTTTGTATGGGCCATACTTGGCCCACAGTGTCTCTTGACTCCTCCCTGCCCATATGTCTCGGATTACTATAAAAAAAGGCATGTTAGTTATGAATGAAATGCATACTTTAAGGTGTACTTTGTTTCAGTTTACTTACAAGTCTCTACATCAGAGGATGCTCCTCGTGCCTGGCACTCTGTTGTGGAGGTGGAGGAGGGTGTGAGTGTGGAGGGCAGTGGATCAGCCAGAGGAGAAGGATCCAACACTTTTTGTAATTTAGCAGGGATCCTCTCCTCTGGCTGGACATAGTGTTTCAAATGATCAATGTTCACTCTCATTGTCTTTTTTCCTTTTTTTGTAGCAAGGTCCGCTACCTTCCCCTCAATTTTTAGGATCCTGAATGGTCCCAACATGTCTGCCTCTAGCTTTCCTCCTTTCCTCTGTTCCGACCTTTTGTTGCGTTTTAAAACAAAATCCCCCACTTGAAAATTGTCCACTTGCCCACCTTCTTTCCTCTTGCGGATCTTATCCTGGCTTTTTGCTATGTTACCTTTCACCTCCGCGAAAACTGCCTGCTGTTTTTTGAGTCCCTCGAAGACTTCCTCCATTTGCACCAAGCTGCTGACTTTCTCTTCCGTTATCTGCCACAGAAAAGCGTTAGAATGTTGAGAAAACATAGATGTTTGAAATACTATGAATAATTAAAAAGGAAAAGGATGAGGACATTATCAGATCTTACTTCATACTCCTTGGGCACCTCTGACGGGTACCTCACCTCCCTCCCAAACATCAGAAAATAAGGGCTGAACTTGGTGGTCAGCTGGGTTTTCGTTCTCAGACCAAACATCGTCCTTTGGAGGAGTTGGTCCCACCGTTTGGGCTCACCCTCCACCAGTTTGTTTAGGGACCTAAATTCAGGTAAAGTACAAACACAAGAAGGTAAAACAGAAATTGGTTTCTAATATATGATAAAGCAGCTGATTTATTGACTTTTGTTGTATTTTTAGCTATCAATTCTGATTAGTTAATATAGGAACAGTAATGTTTGTTATTCTATGAACAAATATACCTTTGTATTGTGCCATTTAGTTTTTCCACCAAACCATTTGTTTGTGGGTGGTACGGCAAGCACAGGCTTCTTTTGATGGCCAGCTTCTCACAAAGGTTATAGTTGACCTTCAAGTGAACATTGGGACAAACAGGAAATAAGGTTGTTAGCACAGCACAGTTACATAATTGGGAGTCATAATTCTTCAAAGTAGTACCTTATTGCAAAATTCCCTGCCTTGATCTGTTAGCAGTCTTTTAGGTGCACCACATTTGTAAAAGAAATCAAGAATACACTTGGTCACCTCATCTGCTGTTTTATTTTTAAGTGGGTATGCCTCTGCCCATTTGGTGAAATAATCAACCATTACACAAATGTACTGATTGCCACCATCGGTTACTGTGAGTTTACCCACTAGGTCCATGCCGACAAGCTCCAGAGGCTCTGTTACCTGAGGAGAAGAAAATACACATGAGCATTGCAGTACATTACTGTTGGCATGTTTGAAAGCTGAAACTGTCTGCAAATGTGTCCTGTACTTCAATAGGAGTGTACTCTTTCTTCTCCTTGATAGTGGCCCTCTTTGACTGGCACTGGGGACACTCAGCAATCTGAACAAAAAAACACACTATAAACTTTTATGTGTTGCACTTTTGTACCATAATGTGTAATTTACCTCATTATTTTGAACTCACCCACTTGCGGATGTCCTCCGTCATGCCAGGCCAATAGAACCGCTGAATGATGGCCAGATGAGTTTTCTCCATTCCAGCGTGTCCACCAATTAGGCTGCAGTGGAACTCTATGAAGAGCTCGTTGGCTTCTTCACTTGATAAGACCACTTTTGCAAGGTGCTCACTCCTGTTTTTTTTCCTCCTGCATATGTAGTGCAGGTCTCCGTCTGGTATTGAAATGTAATAATTATACATGTATTAACAGTGTTATCAAAGCAGATGATGTTCTGAAGACCACATGTCTGAAATGGTTACCTTTAATCCTGAAGGACTCAGCCCTTCTTTTGATAGCAAACCTCTGTTTGTTAGTCAAGCCTTCAGGATATATATGGCGGATATGGAAATCCAACAGTTCTTTCACCATGTTTGCATCCATGGTTTGCTGGCCCTCTCTAATATTAAGCCCTACACAAATGCTGTCCCTCCAACACACACACAGGCAAACAACTACTCACTAAATTACCACACAACACACAAGGACAAACAAACAATCACATTCAGTACTCACGCACAATCGATCTTTCTCTGTCGATATGTATCTGTCTCTCTCTCTAAATGTCTCTCTCTCTCGCTCTAAATGTCTCTCTCTAAATGTCTCTCTCTAAATGTCTCTCTCGCTCTCAATGTCTCGCTCTCAATGTCTCTCTCTAAATGTCTCTCTCGCTATGTCTCTCTCGCTATCCTCATGCAGTTGTGTCATTTCCACCAGTTTATATAGCCCTAGAGACAATCAAGGAGCAGATCACAGCTTGTCCCAGATGGTCAGCTGTGGCCAGCTGTGATCGATCCGTGTGATGAACATGTGCTTCAGTTACAGTGTTGGGTGTAAGGCGTTATATATATATATATATATATATATATATTACCCGTTACAATTCTCAGTAACGCAGTTACAACACATTTTAACCCGAAATTAAATGGTGTTTTGTTTTTGAACCATTTACCAACATCGCAAGACATTCTGACACCAGAGAAAAATTGTGCGGGTAGATTAGTAAACCTGGTGTTTACCCTTCAGGCTCATCAAGATCCAGGCTGTCGGATGTTCTTTTCCCCATGACCGCCTCGCTGCACAAATATCCCGCTTATTACACGGCCATACTAAACAAACAGAGCCCATTCCGTGTTCCTGTTATTGTTTACTTCCTGTCTGCCTTCTTCTGGTGATTTATCTGACGTTCAGCGCTCCGTCTTTTAACCTCTTTTGCTTTCTCTTTCTTGATCCTCCTTAGCAACCTTCATTGTAGTCATTGACAGTGGTCTGTACTACTGTATTAACAACGTGTCACATGTTCAATGAATCAGAATCGAGTATTCAACTAAGCCGTGTAATAAAAGTTGTGAGTAGCCTTAATGGCATACACAGTTGTTATGCTATACCACATTGTCCTTCACTCGATGTATAATGAGCTGCACTAAACTACATTTTAGCATTTAAAATACTTAGCCATTCTTTTAAGGTTATTTTGGTAAAGTAACTCAAAAGTAGGCTAATATAAAAGTAGTGTAAGTCATTACATTTCAGAGACAGTAATATTGTAATGTAACGTAGCCTATTACTTAAAAAAGACAGTAATAAGTAATGTACTGTATTACATTTTGGAAGTAACTTGCCCAACACTGCAGATGATCCAGTCATCTCGATGCTGCTTTCGGGCTGTGAATAAACAACTTGTGTTTTACTTTTAGGCTGTCTGAAGGTATGGACAGCTATCAAAGCTACTATACATCACATTAAGAACGATGTACAAATGTTTTATATGTATTCAACTTGTGCCCCGCTGGACTTACGTTTCTGTGGTTGACCGTTACTGTGACATATCAGTATAGCCACGGAAGATAGTTTGTGTGATTCATTCCCATGCATCAAGGTTATTTTCATGTAGCCTATGTAATTGTTTTTCCTGCACAGTGTAGAGTCTTGTTGTGATGAGGGATACAGGTATTTCATAAAAAAAACGTGCTCCCTGGAGAATAGCTACAGCATTTATATCACAATTTAATCGGAGCTGATCACAACTTGTCATGAGTGATCCAGTCATGTCGATGAGCGTTCGGGCTGTGAATAAACGACTTGTGTTTTACTTTTAGGCTGTCTGAAGGTATGGACAGCTATCAAAGCTACTATACATCACATTAAGAACGATGTACAAATGAAAGTCGGACACAAATATATAATTTAAATGATTTATTCAAGTTTGCAATATTTTGAACAGGCATCCACACAGTCACCTACTTTGTAATGTTCGATACCTCCCTGTAAGCGTCACGATATCCACCTCTCACCCACAACCTCACATACGAGTACTGAATGTGCATCAAAGTGATCTTAGGAAGGCAGATATAGCAAAAGATGAACGTAAACGACAAACGAGGCGATCGACATGGTAAGTCAACAATGGGTCCTCAATGTACACGCCCCGGATTCCTATGACGAAAATAATAGAATGTCGCCAGTTGTCATGACTCAAGTTATACTGCAACACCGGCGCTCGCTAGCTAACGTTAGCTAGCAATTCACTAAACTTGGTGCTCTATGCTGAGTAGTAAAATAATCAACGATTGGCGATTGGAATGCATTTCATTCAAAGCTTTTCGGGTAGGGGTGCATTTTTTTTTAGACACTTTTTTCGATTTAGACAAAATGTCTAAAGTTTTACATATCTGTGAATATCTCAGAAACGGTTTATTATAGAGAGATGTGTTTTTGTGTTTGTCCGTTTGTTTACATAGAAATGTTTGAATCTAACTTGTGTCAGTGCATACATTTTCTATATATACATTTATTTTTTTTAACTTCTGGAATGCACTTTTTCAGTTTGTAATCCCGTTGCATCAGTTCAAGTTCCTTTTTTTATTTTTTGGCGCCGAGAAGCAGAGCCATTTTCCTTTCGGCGCCCATTTTGACCGATTATGTAGTTCGTTTCGGCGTCTGGTCCATTTTGTGCGCGAGCCGCGAGCGATCGTGTCAAACCGGGCAGGAAGTCAAACATAAAACAACGGGAGAATCCGGTCAATTTTCAAAATAAAACACCGCGACTGACAAATACGATTTTGAGTCATTAGGATAAATTCATTGATAACAGAAAATTCAAATGGCCTAACATTTCTGATCTTGCAGAAGGTTGGATGTGTGGGTTTTTCAGTAGTGTTGCAGATTATATATCACTTTGAAAACTGATGTCCATATGTAGAGTGTCCTTGCACATTCACAACCTGGAAGAACCTTTTGAGTCACATATATCAAACACATAGAAAGCTAGAAACAGCAGGTGCTCAGTCAACTACGTTCACATGTCAGACGTGTGGGTGTGAAGAACTTTCAACTGAGAAGGATTACTTTAGTCATACTTATCAACATCTTAGACAGTATGAAGATGCAACTTGTATGTTTGAGGGATGTGCATTTCAGACAAAAATATATGGTACTTTTAAGTCACATAAAAATCATAAACATAATCCCCACAGTCTATCAGATTTTAAGGCAGGTGTAGTTAAGGTCACTGTTCAGTCTGCTAGTCCTGATGATGGGCCCACATCCTCTGCAGACATAGATGATAGTCTGTCAGATGCAGATAGTGATATTGATAATTCAGAGACCTTCCTGAAGTTGTAGAAAAAAGACTTGCCTCTGTTCTATTGAAGTTAGAAAACATTTGTCATGTTCCATGTTCTACAGCAGTAGATGCATTGGTTGAAGAGCTACACTACCTGCTGAGTACTGTGCCTGTGCCAATAACTTGTAGCAGTCTTTCAGATTTTTTCAAAAACAAAAACATTGAGGTTGATTGTGTCATTGTTAATGAATTAGCTGATTTACTGTGTACATCTAATCCTTTGGTGAATGCACTGGGGAAAGGTGGTGCACTTGCTACAGCGTATAAGAGAAAAGAATACTTAAAAAAAGTGTTAAATGTTGTTGAGCCTATAGTTTGTTCTAGATCAAAAAAAGAGCAGGTCCTTTCAATATATCCCATTACTGCGATTGTTGCAGCAGATACTTGATTCTACTGAAGTGTTGAATAGAGTTATTGATACCCACAGAACACAGGGCAGTAACACTGACCAGCTTGAAAACCAGCAGTATCGCTCCATAAGAGATGGTGTATACTTCAAGGAAAACCCGTTCCTGTCAGGTGATGAGTTAAAACTTTGTTTAACCTTATACATTGATGACTTTGAATTGTGTAATCCTTTGGGCACATCGCGGAAGAAGCATAAGTTGTGTAGTTTATATTGGATTCTGAATAACTTGGCACCAGGCTCTCACTCAGCACTCACCTCAATTTATTTGGCAGTGACGATGTAAAGGCATATGGATATGGAAAAATATTAGAGCCACTTTTACCTGATCTTGTTACATTAGAAGAACATGGTGTGTTCATTCTAAAGCTTGGAACTTTTGTCAAAGGAACAGTGCATAGTGTAATTGCTGACAATTTGGGTGCCCACGGTTTGGCTGGTTTTATAGAGAGCTTTTCTGGGAAATATATTTGTCGATTTTGTACTGCTCAGAAAGTAGAGATACAGTCGAAGGACGTTCATTCAGGTGCTTTTTCTCTACGAACCAAATAAATACATGACGCACATTTGAAGATTGCACAGGATACTGAAATGAGTTGCTTTGGAGTGAAGAGAGCTTGCCCTTTAACTGAACATCTTCAACATTTTCACGTCAGCACAGGCTACCCCCCAGATATAGTGCACGATTTGTTTGAGGGTATTGTCCCATTTGAACTAGCACTGTGTTTGAGCATTCTGATCTCCAAGAAGTATTTCAGTTTTGATTCTCTTAACACGCGTATACTCAAATTTCCTTACAAGTGGAGTGACAAAAAAAATCGGCCTCACATCATACCACACAGCTATTCCAGTAGGAAGACGATAGGTGGCAACGCCCATGAGAATTGGTGCCTAATACGTTTCCTACCATTTCTCATAGGAGACCTTATACCAGAGGGTGAGCTTGCTTGGCAAGTGATACTAGACCTGAAGGAAATCGTAGAGTTGGTTGTGGCACCTGTTCACACCCATGAGACAATTGCCTACCTTGATGTCAAAGTGTCTGAGCACAGACACAGATTACTTGAGCTTATCCCAGGTCAGAGGCTGAAACCTAAACACCACTATCTTGAGCATTACTCACACTTGATCAGGTGCTTTGGGCCTCTTGTGGGTGTATGGACGATGAGATTTGAGGCAAAACACAGTTTTTTTTAAACAAGTAGCTCGACACACAAATAATTTCAGGAATATTGCACTTACTCTGGCAAACAAACACCAGCAATTGATCAGTTATCACTTGCATTCATCCAGTCTCAGTGCATCAAATGTGGAAGTTAAGAATGTCTCCATAGTCCCGGTTGATGTTCTGAATGAGGAGGTTGTAATGGTTCTCGGACAGAGGTATCCAGACATTAGTCAAGTAAAGCTCACAAAGAATGTCACCACTAGAGGGATCAACTACAGAAATGGGATGATTTTGGCATGTGGTTCAACTGCTGGAATGTCTGAATTTGCAGAGATCCTACAAATATGTATAGTCAGAGATGAGTTGAGCTTCATAGTTCGTGTATATTTTGCTTGGTATCAGGACCATTTTAGGGCCTTTCAGTTGACGTTGTCACCAGGAAGAGAGGTTGCCCTTGTTCAGCTTGAAGAGCTGAGAGATTGCTATCCACTTGTGGCCTACACAGTCGGATCCAGACGTATGGTGACCCTGAAGAGACACATTGTCATCAGAGGTTTGATTTTGATAATTTACAGTATGGTGTAAAATTCTTCATTAACAAATTTGGTTTTTGTCCACCACATAAACTTTGTGGGTACCTCTCTGTACTCATGCCTGCTCTCTACTGACCTCTCCTAGTCTCCGCTCTCTACTGACCTCTCCTATTCTCCGCTCTCTGACCTCTCCTAGTCTCCACTCTACTAAACTCCTCACTCTCCGCTCTCTACTAAACTCCTCACTCTCCTAGTCTCCTCTAGCCTCCTCTCTACTAACCTCCTCTGTTACCCTCCTCGCTCTCTGAGCCCTTGCTCTACTAACCTCTCTTACCCTCCTCTTCGCTGTCCTAGCCTCATCAGATCTAGGCAATGACTGTGTCCTGACCATGTATTGTGTGATTATTTGAATAACAACACTAATACCTGTCTACTCTGTGTTTGTGTCTCCACCTTAGATTAGCAAAGCAGGATGGCAGGACGAGTAACCTTCAGAGTCCTCATTTGGAGGTGAAGACGATGCAAGAAAACTCACCATTGAATCCGGAATACCAAGAACTGTGGAGGACTTGGCTCTTAAAATCAAGACTTTCTTTCAAGTGACTGAGCAGTTCAGACTTTAGTACAAAGACAAAGACATGGATGATCAGTTCATGAATCTCTTGTCAATATCAGAACTTGAAGATAAAGGTACTTTGAAAGTGGTGTACATACTTAATGAGACAACCAGGTCCGCTCCACTCATGGAAGATGCCTTCTGCACAATCCCAGGTACTCCTTCCAATGCCAGCTCTTCATCACAAGAACCAAGTGATTCAGACTCCTACGCCACCAATGATACCATCATCTTGTCATCGCCCGAGACCCGGTCCTGCTCCTGGCCTAAACCCTTTGTCGTGCCCCACTTCTCATCCTGTGCCGAAATTATGCTCCAGACAGGAAATGATGAGTTCAAGACACACAGAACTTTTCTGTCTCCTACGCCAAAAGTGCGCTCAGATATTCTTGAAGGCCTTGCTGAGGAAATAATAAAGTACACAGCTTACCCGAGGGACGAACAGTTAGAAGAAGTGGCAAAGGCTCTGACACAGTCACATCCATGTTTACTGGAAAAAGCAACACGAACTGGATACTGTGGCTGGAATCATTACCTGAAAATAAAAATGATGAACTTCCGCACCAAGCTGAGGTTTGTGTTTTATTTAATGGGTTCTTTTTGTGTTGCTGTCCTAAGTGCTAAGGCTTATGCTTTAACATATATTTGTGCCGGCGCAAGGTGGTGCAAGATATTAAATGCCAGTCCGACAGATTCATGGACTTGCGTTCAAGGTCTTGTGCCACTTTGCGGCAGGATAAATGTATTAAAGACATGGCGTTTAGGACAAAACCAAAATAGAGCCCATTGTGTTTAAATTGTGAAGCAATTTGTGACCCTGGTCCATGAAAGGTGCTGATAAAATATAATTATTCTCCTCAGCCGAGCTGGACACCCCGAGGTTACCATCAACTCTGAAAAACAAGCGAAGTGGCCAGCAGACTCCAGCAGCCAACATCAAGAAGCCCAGGAAGGGAGATGTACATTTCTGTCCAAACATCCCTAGTGGTGAAACAAGAGACGGGTTGGAGGTGGAAAGGGTGGCTCTACTGACTGAGGTATAATGTGAAATACATTGTATCTTACCTATCCATGATTACACTATGTTCACGGAATGGCAAGTATGTACATGATGTTGGAGCAGATATCTCTGCTCCGCGCCGATCCTATATGAGTTTGTTTTAAAAGAAGGAAAACTCAAAACAACCAGGATAGGGGTTAAACAATAATCTGTTTTAATGATAAAAGGTAAGAATTAGGGCTGTCAGTCGATTAAAATATGTAATCGCATAATTGTCCATAGTTAATCGCGATTAATCGCAAATTAATCGCACATTTTTTATCTGTTTTAAATGTACCTTAGAGGAATATTTTTCAAGTTTTTAATACTCTTATCAACATATGAGTGGACAAATATGCTTTATGCTAATGTTTATTATCATTTGAACAATGACAAATATTCTCATGAATATTAAACACAACAACTTCTGAACATTATAAATATTCGCCTCAATTCAACCTGGAACCTAATACAATACAAATGGTGTGTGTGTGTGTGTGTGTGTGTGTGTGTGTGTGTGTGTGTGTGTGTGTGTGTGTGTGTGTGTGTGTGTGTGTGTGTGAGATGGATCGTTGGCGCTATGTGCAACTCAAGGCATATGCTTGAACGGGAGCTGCCTGGACGCTGCAATCATGTTGCACTATCCAAGAGTGTGCTGACTTCTCGCACAATGTCCCACTGTCTGGCTGCCTGCATAAAGTCAAGTACTCGGCGCAGTTGTCGGCGAAATGTCGCTCCTCTGTTTTCATGTAAACAGCTCCTTATATCTGTTAGCGCAGCTAGCTGGCACTAGATGCTAACAACAACAATGCACGTAAGGTCTCTCTCTCGCTCGCTCGAGCCACACATACACACACCCTTCCGGTCCTCCCAATAGCCAGTCGGTGCCTGCCGGTGAGCGTGGAAGTGTGGTCTGCCACAAGCGGGCGGCACGAGCGGGGCTGTCAGCATCAGCTTGTAGATGGTATTTTAAACTCGATGCGCTCTGAAACTACGGGGCGGCCGAGGAAAAAAAATACACATGCGTTAATCGCGTTAAAATAATTAGTGGCGTTAATATTTTTTTGCGTTATTAACGCGTTAACTTGACAGCCCTAGTAAGAATACAATACACTTCTCAAAGGGGTAGGCCCACCCTTGCTCTGGTCCAAATGCCGGGAGAACATCATCATCTTGACGGCAGGAGGAAAAGAGACCGGACACAAGGACTCAACAGGAGATATTGTAAGAACAACGGGAGGAGCTGTGTGGATGCTACCCCCATACAGGTCATCTATTGGCCCATATACAAACGATGGGCTTTCGTAGCGTATCAGCGCGAGCCAGCAGAGGACCCGGAAACAAGAGTCTATTATTGTGGAGCAAAACACATCTGGTGTCCGTTATCACACATTCTTGCATAGACTTTCACACACACCCTTCCTGCACATTCCAGAGACTTGAGTTGTGTCTAAAGAATATTCCCTTGCTCACATCTCCAAATACAATGGTTTTACTCCTCATATTTCCAACTTCCTTGTTACAGAGACTATTATTATTGATACAAAGTAATTAAGTACACACATGAATATATAAAAACACACTTCTTATATATCAGGGGACATTAAGATGAATATACCAAAAATACGCTGTATCAAACTTTCACTTCAAACTTTCAAGTTACCCCACATTCCTTCCAATTATATGGCTTTTCCAAAATCAAATGTGCTGTACATTTACTCTATTTTAAACACTACATTCTGGACTACAAATAACAGTTACTTCCCCCTAAAAAGTCCTCGTATAGTAATTTGTTAACATGATGAAAAGATTGAAGAATATGGTTCTACACTGTACTCCTAACTCCCAAACACCCACTGCTTAAAGTGTAGTGCATCTTACCATCATGCCTCCCCCTTTTTCCCTCAGTGTGTTTTAGGATGATTTTTCACTTCACTTTAATAGTTTTCCTCTTTACTGCTATTTTTAATTTACCAATTGATTAATTCATAGTTAATAAATCGTTCTGTCCTTACGTATTTATGAAGTTAATTCAAGTTCTTTAAATGTGCGCTTATAATAAGTGTGTTTATGTGTAATCTCACTCATTCGAGTTGATTCCCTTCCCCTCTCCTCTGGTTTATCTCAAGCCGTGACCCCGGCCTCCTCACATTCTGCTCGACCAACTCCTCTGATTCTGACTCCTCCCCCTTTGTCCCTCAGTTGTTGAATCCATATTCGCTGTAACTCTTTGAGGCAGCCTTTGGCCCAGTCCCCTCTGCAGCCCCCATCATGCCACTGTTTTTGTACTGCTTTGCATTTCATCTCCTCCTTTACAGTCTCTCTGCGGCTTTATGAAGGGCGGATTCTGCTCTCACGTCCCACACTTTGCTCTTGTGGCTCAGCTTGGAACTTCATGCCCTGTCTGAGGGACTGATGAGAGTATCTCTCTGTATGTCAGCATGCTGTTTGGTTCTGGATGCCACAGGTGGAGATAGTTCTTGTTACAGCCCTGGTTCTCTGTCTGTTCGATGGAGAAGGAGGAGTCTCCTGTTTGGGATAGGTCTTTGTTTGCTCCGGCGGATCGGGGTCTTAGCCGTCTGACATGCAGAGAGAGAGTCCAGGTCTCGGGACGCATTACCTATAGAAATTCTAGCACACTGAGGTTAAATAAATCCAACCCTTTCCACTCTGTCTCTTTCTAATCATACTATTTGTCATCTAAACAACACAATTAATGTCTACTGATATTACAAAAACTCCCTCTAATAATCATTTCATCCATTGTGACATATTTACCCAAACTAAGTTTTTCAGGAATTTGAACACCTACATGTTTCCAGCATCGCATATTTCACACACTATGAAAGAACCTCTCTGTACTTAAAAATCCCACTGCTACCTAGAACAATAGTAAACCTGCAGAGCACACTAATCAGATCACAGTAATGTAATTTGACCCAAGTGTAGGCCTATGTCGTTCCTGAAAATGTTAGCAAACACCAAACTCCAACTACAACATTTATAGATAAATTGATTTAGCAAAATGAAATCTTATGTAATTCAAAATGTGACAAAAGAACAATGATTTGTCTTACACAAGATTGTGGTCTAACAGAATGACTCTTGACCTCATGGGGTCAAATAACTTGGATGCTGATCATCCTGAACATGTGGCCTGAAGAACAAAAGGACCTCTCAATCATTAACACAATGGACTCTCAGAGATGAGATCTAGCCATGAGGTGGCTGACTTTAAAATGAACTGTGACAAAGAAACCACATGCGTGTGGGTACATTATAGTTTAGAAATATAACACAACACTACATTAAAATAATAACCATTCAAATTAGTTTTGGTGAAAAGCATGAAAAACAAAACAACTTAATCTACTCTCATTGTTCGTGTACATCTTTACTCCAACTATTTCACCATCTAGTAATGCCAACTGGCTGGCTAACTAGCTTAGCAGTATAGCACTAACCTCATGGGACTGGGGGAAGGGGAGGGGAACACTCAAACATGTGCAGATAAAAACCACACTGCTTGGAGACTGAGTTCAATACAAATTAAACCATACGACTTGTAGTCTGGCTTCAATAAAAATGTAACCAGACAAGGCCAGTTCATAACACGTAGAGCTGAGCCTAAATTTCCCAACATCTCATCTCCTATCATTTGATCATAGTTCCTTGTCTCTCTCTCTCTCTCTCTCTCTGGGCCCTGCAGCTGCCTGCTCCTGTCCACAAGCTTCTCTCATCAATCACCTCCATGTGTTTATCCAACCGTGTGAGATGGCTTTCAGCCTCGTGCGGCACCTCTGAAATGTTTAAACATTAACAGCTTCCCTCTGACTGACAAACTTACAAAACCTAATTGTGGTGAATTGTTTGCGTTTTCAGTTTCCTATCTCACTGTTGTATGATCAATACAACTCCTAAATAACATTACAATATATATTTCTTACAGTGAGTTTGTTATCTAATGTTTAACAAATTATCCTCTTTCCATGTCTAATCTAGGTGGAATAATCCACTATTATATTTAATTTGAATCGAACCTTAACCTCAATGTACTTCATAATATACTCAGTAAACCTCTTTTTACTTTCCCTCAACGTCACTGTATGCAATTAAATTCCTCTGAAATATAATTAAGTACAATTCTCAGTTAATGACAAATACAACGAAATTCACAATGCAATGCAAAAGTAACAAGCAGTTCTCAAAACTTCTCATAAAAACCACAACGTGACGTAACTGGATCCCACAAAAACTATGCTAAAAACAACAAATTATAGTTTCTTATTTATTTCAATATCTACTACCTCAAATCACACATTGATCTATTAATTTTCAATGTTATTCAGTCCAACTTCAGATCACTCGTTGATCTTTCACTCCTTGTTTTAAATTCAACGTGCAGCAGCCATTTTCCAGGCATTAGAGAAAAATAACAAGCAGTCACACTCCGGGCTGCTGCTTCAGCAATTAGAGCAGAAATGGGGAGAAAAGGGGGGCTTTCATGAACCTATGGTATCCTTCCATTATGACTTCGTATTTCTTTATCTGACTAAGGCTATTCTATGTTCAATAATATATTCTATTTATTCACAAGCACATAAATATATCCTCCACGCTGTCTGTTCAGCTTTTAAGATGCGATATTTCTTTCAACAGAATGGGAGTTAAACCCAACAGAACAAGACAGTGAGAAATCCGTTCATTTCAATGGCTTTGGAAGTTCCCGTTTCTGCTCTTCGATTTTTTACATATAACGCACCTCCAGCTCCTATGAGCCTTGGATTTGTTATTCAGATTGGTCACGGATGGAGACTCAATACTACCATTTGACATCCACCAGGAAGTATAGCTTGTGAGAACTCAATATCTACACTAAGCTAGAGACGCTATGCCCTTCCAGCCGTCAGAGACACAATACCCTGACGCGGAAATACTTCGCTGCTTCACTTGTAGCTAACGAGTTAGCCGTATGATTCTGAAAAATCTACGCAGCTTTTAACCGTTGCTTTATTTATTTTATAACTTACCTACCTATACTAAAATATGCATTGTATGTTCTACCACCAATGACTGACACTGGGAAATATCTTTGACAACTCTAAAATGTAGCTTAGCCAATTACAGACCTTCGATAGAAACAGGCGTCCGTTTTACCTTTCAATTGTAGGATCCTGGTTTTAGTTGTCAGAGATTATTCCAGGCATCTCCCTCCGTCCGCTGGCTGCTAGTGTTTCCTCTAAAAAACCCTACTCATGACGTCACCACGTTGGCACGTCCTCACGTCACCACGTCATGACGTCATCACGTCGGGGTCACCATTCTGTTGGAGCAGATATCTCTGCTCCGCGCCGATCCTATATGAGTTTGTTTTAAAAGAAGGAAAACTCAAAACAACCAGGATAGGGGTTAAACAATAATCTGTTTTAATGATAAAAGGTAAGAATACAATACACTTCTCAAAGGGGTAGGCCCACCCCTGCTCTGGTCCAAATGCCGGGAGAACATCATCATCTTGACGGCAGGAGGAAAAGAGACTGGATACAAGGACTCAACAGGAGATATTGTAAGAACAACGGGAGGAACTGTGTGGATGGTCCTCCCATACAGGTCATCTATTGGCCCATATACAAACGATGGGCTTTCGCAGCGTATCAGCGCGAGCCAGCAGAGGACCCGGAAACAAGAGTCTATTATTGTGGAGCAAAACACATCTGGTGTCCGTTATCACACATTCTTGCATAGACTTTCACACACACCCTTCCTGCACATTCCAGAGACTTGAGTTGTGTCTAAAGAATATTCCCTTGCTCACATCTTACTCCAAATACAATGGTTTTACTCCTCATATTTCCAACTTCCTTGTTACAGAGACTATTATTATTGATACAAAGTAATTAAGTACACACATGAATATATAAAAACACACTTCTTATATATCAGGGGACATTAAGATGAATATACCAAAAATACGCTGTATCAAACTTTCACTTCAAACTTTCAAGTTACCCCACATTCCTTCCAATTATATGGCTTTTCCAAAATCAAATGTGCTGTACATTTACTCTATTTTAAACACTACATTCTGGACTACAAATAACAGTTACTTCCCCCTAAAAAGTCCTCGTATAGTAATTTGTTAACATGATGAAAAGATTGAAGAATATGGTTCTACACTGTACTCCTAACTCCCAAACACCCACTGCTTAAAGTGTAGTGCATCTTTCCATCATGCCTCCCCCTTTTTCCCTCAGTGGGTTTTAGGATGATTTTTCACTTCACTTTAATAGTTTTCCTCTTTACTGCTATTTTTAATTTACCAATTGATTAATTCATATTTAATAAATCGTTCTGTCCTTACGTATTTATGAAGTTAATTCAAGTTCTTTAAATGTGCGCTTATAATAAGTGTGTTTATGTGTAATCTCACTCATTCCTGTTGATTCCCTTCCCCTCTCCTCTGGTTTATCTCAAGCCGTGACCCCGGCCTCCTCACATTCTGCTCGACCAACTCCTCTGATTCTGACTCTTTCACTTCAAACTTTCAAGTTACTTCAATTTTCGCACAATGATCACAGCTTTTCACCCGTCATGTTTTTTGCACTATACTTTCTGTCCAGCTTAGCTGTTTTCTGGTTACTTTGCACAGTTCATTTTTCTTTATCTATTACACTCAGTTTGTATAATATTCTTACTCCCTAATCATATTGTCTAGCATCTAGCTTAGCGTTTCCCTTTCTATTATCTGTTTCTCAATTGTATTGTGTACCCCTGCGGAGAGTTTCTAACCAAATCTCGTTTTACAAGAATCTGTACTGTATAATGACAATGAAGTTTCATTCCATTTCAGGTAAAAAAGAAAAAAATGGACGAGGCCGTGATTAAGGAGAAGATGCAGCGTATCTTCTCGCTTAGGAGACAGGAGATTCTCCAGGAGCCAAAGATTCCAGAGTTCCTAAACAAATGGCCAGCACTATTTGACGTCAGTGAGGTAAGTGTGAATCTGAAGTTTAGTAACTCATGTATTCAATGTCACACATCTGGTAAATGGTCTGCACTTAAATAGCGCTTTTGTGCACCCAACTGTGCAGTGTGCTAGCCTTGCTCAAGGACACTTTGACATGTGGACAGTCAGAGCCGGGATTCGAACCACTGACCTTCGGTCTATGAATGACCCCTCTACCAACTGAGCTACAGCTGCCCCTGTTTAAGTCTATCCTGTCTGTGTTGTCTTTTACAGATCAACTTGGAGTTTATGCGGCTGACGACTGTACCTCTGACCTCCAAATTCCTTGGAGAACTGGACCGCCTGACCGACGACCTGATCAGAGTTTTCCATACCAAAGGTGGTGCTGCAGGAAGAAAGATCTGGGGCCTCATTTATGAAGGGATATACACGCAAAAAATGGCGTACGTCAGTTTCTACGCAATGTTTGCGATTTATAAAATACTAACTTGACGGGAAAACGTGCGGTCCTCCACGCAAACTCTAACCCATGCGTACGCACTAAGCACAAAAACGGGAGAGACGAGAAACTGCGACACCGTTGGCAGAAGGAAGAATGGAGAGAAATATGTTGAAATAATACCATAAACAAAATGTAACCTCTCATTTATCATATGAAGAATTCATTTTTCAAACATTGATTAAAGCCAATCTTAAAATGATTTAACAAACGCCTGTTTGAGACTCCTCAGTGCACACAAAAACATAACTTGGAGAAATAAATAAATACGGATATGTTATTTAAAACCACCTCGAATATGTTGTGTTAATGTTATGAAATGTTTTCTCATAAATGATGCGGTTTTGCATTTATATAGGTTGTACGAGCATGGTTTTATATACTACCATGTTTAATCATGTTTTATGCCGTTTGCTAAGACTTGATAAGTCGCTCATAAAACACAGGAGGTATGGAAGCTAAGAACACCATATGTGGTAAATTGTACAGCTAATATAACACAACACATTAGTTGTATTTCCTTTAACTGGTGGATATAGAGTTGCTGCAGTGGAGACGCTGCGCACAGCTGATCGACAGCTGGGACACAAACCACCAAATACGAAAACATAATTCAGATCCAGTCGTCATGACTCCACTCCGGAGGGATTCCCCGATCATTTCTTACAGTCTCTCATCAAGGGGGGGTCTCCTGTCCCCGGTACAAACACACTGCCTGAGGAAGGTTAGGCTATGTGTATTTTTTTTGTCATGAACCTTTTTCGGACCACTTATTTATTTATTTTGGTGACGATCCGACCTCCATGCTGCTACTCTGGTTCAAACTGCATCCACCAAACAATATGATTTATCTCGACCTCCCCAAAATAACCAAAATCTGACACGGTGTGAGATGTCTTTTTTAGCTGTTCTGTCGTCATTTCCTGCTATCTTCTTCATAAAGTCAGTCAAAATGAATGAATGAATGGGCGTTTCTTTGACTATTTATAGGTAAATATGGGCGTTACGTGAAGCCCGCAAAAGCTGCACTGCATTTCGAGTCGATTGTGATTTATAAAGGGAAACCGGCGTAGGAAGTGCTGTACGCACTTTCCTCGCCGGTACGCAATGTTTGGTGAATTGGAAAATGTCGGAACATTTCTGTACCTATTTTTTGGATTTCTACTACATAAGCAACCTTCCCACGTGAATCCTACGCACGGCGTTATAAATGAGGCCCCAGAGCCGTGATGGCAAAGACGGATAATGTAAGTATTTTTTGGTCTAACCTAATACACATATGGTTTGTTTGACTCAGCCATATGGGAAAGCTCCTTTTGTTAACGGTTTGGAAAAGGATAGGCACTTTCAAAATTACTGTGTAGTGAACAGGCTCAGACCTGTGTGAGTTTTAACTGAGTGGGGTGAAACCAAGTGAGTTCAGGATGGTCAAGGAGGGCAATGTCAGTGGCTTGGCTGGCCTCAGCACATGCATCTCTGACACTGACCAGCATGGAATCATGTAATGTTTGTTTCAGAGTGAAGACATCAACGTGAGGCGTGATTGTGTGCTGAGCTGTCTGAGCATCTACCTCAATGAAGACCTGGACACACTGGTCAAAGAATATGTGGTAAGTATGCAGCGACATGCAGTCAGGGGAGGCAGAGCCTAAATAGTAATAATAATAAAATCTCTCCACTGATCTGTGTTGTAAATGTGATTTATGTTTGATTCCAATCGCTTTTTATAGTCAAAATCAGCAAATTTGCAGAGCTCCGCTACAACTACCGATGAGAAGTGAGGCAGGGACAAGCTCTGCCTCTCGTAAGCCCACAGTAACTGGCTGGAGCGCGGGCACTAATTTAACGCGGGCACTTATTTTGTGAGCGCGCTCAAGCCAGCTACTGTGGGGTAAGGTGAGCAGGGGCGGACTGGCCATCGGGACGTTCGGGACGAATCCTGATGGGCCGGTACTGAAGTGAGCCGGTCGGATGATTGTTGGAGTTTTGAGGTTTTTACAACCCCACTCGGCTCCGCGTGTCGTTTTGACGAGTCCTGCTTAAAATCATAACAGGAAGGAAATCAGACAGAGAACACCCAGATACCAGTTTAAACAATCTGTTTTAATTATCAAAGGTAATAATGCAATGCACTATAATACATTACAACACCATATAATACAATATACTAAAATCATATTGTAATGTTTTAAGAAGTAGCCGGCCACTTCTGCCCTGGTTCGCGTGCTGCGGAGATCCTTCCGGTCCTGACAGCATGTGAAGAGAGGCCGAACTCAGGAATCAACAGAATATATACCAGAAGACAGAAGGAAGGGGTGAGGTCAGCTGGTCATCTTTTCAGGTCCCCTCATTGGCAGACGCAAAATATGCTTTGTCACAGTGACCCAGCGCTGGCCAGCAGAAAACCAAACAGGCCCATTTTACAACAAAACACATCTTATCACCCAAGTCATGTGTTTCTTTATGAAAGCCATACTTGTTGGGAATATAACAGTCATTATCCCATGACATCCTCAGAACTAGCTCACCAACAAGCCTAACTGTCTTCATACCCCCCCCAATCATCTCTGAACTTTTATATTATTTAACTTGTAAGCTCACCCTTAGTCTAAAAGGACCATTGTCTCTCTTAACTGTGTGACTAAATTCTCAAGGCCTGCAGGATGCGCACAATTAACTTAGAACAAATTTAGCCACTATATCTAATGGTTAACCAAGAAAAACACTCAAAAGGGTAATCTTTTCACTCAAAACAGAACTCACAAGTAATTCTGCATTTTACCCCTCAAAAATAGCCTAAAGCACCCTTTTGATGAAAAGGGTACAAGTGAAAGAAAAAGACTATTGCGCTAATCTACTTTAAAGAAAAAGGGAACATTGTTTCAGGAATCTATAAAAAACCTCTCTATATTTAAGAGGAAAAATGTATTTTGTTCCTTCAACTATTAATACACAGGAATGTATATACCCACACATATATTTAGGGATAACATGATGCAATACACCTCTTATATATTGGTGAGATTAAAATGAATATACCAAAAATATGCTGCATCACATCTTCTGCATAATACTCTTCATAAACTTCCGCAATTCCCCCTTTTGCACTCTTTTAAAAGAGTGCAATTTACACAAGGCACTTGAAACATATACCCACCGTCATTCTTTTCTACTGTGTCCGTCCCCCAAACATTGTATAAATCCATCCGAAGCTGGTATTTAGAGTACTTGAAACCTTCATGGAGACAGAACACCACTTTCCATGGCAGTGAAGGAACCATGAGGGGGCAGCTGGGTGCTAGTGCAGTCTCCTTGTGTGGTGAATCATCAGCCCCCCCCCCCCCCCCCCCCTCAGAGGAATACGCCAACAAGGGGCAGCTGATAGGGAGGGGGAGATGCGGCTAGCCCTTCACGGGTGGAACTGATCAGAGAAGTAGACTCCTCTGCTGCCTCGACAAGTCCCCTGTGCCGTCCTGGCTTGCCGTGTCTTTGTCCCCCTGATCCGCTGACAGCAGCTTCTGGGCTGCCTGCTAGAGAGATGTCTTCCTCCTCCTCCTCCTCCTCCTCCGGCCCGCTGATGGCGGCTTCCGGATCGATGCTGGAGAGATGTCTTCCCGATTCTCCTTCTCCGGACCGCTGATGATGCCTCCCGGGTCGACTGCCTTGACGAGGGCCAGGTCTGTCCTGATGTCGTCTAGGGTCCTCGCAGGTGTTTCCCCGCCGCACACTGGCTCCCGTGGTACGAGCTGTCCCCCTTTTCTCCCAGGCAGACGGCATAAGAGGTCCGCTGGGTCACTCGGTCGGGGTCGGCGAGCCTGGGGTTGAGCCACTTTGTCCTGATGACTTTCAGCCAGACGAACACCGCTGTGTCGGCCTCGTGCTTCTCGGGTCCCCCTTTTGGCGCCAGCGACCTGTGTGGAGAAATCTGATACAACTCCCTCAAGCCTACGCTCAGCTGTTTTGACCCGCTTGGAGCCTGTTGGTGGGGTGTCTTGAAACAACAGCCGTCTGTGAACAGGTTTTCTAAATTAATTGTAGACCTCCTATCTGCCAGTGCAGCTTCAGAATCTTAATACTTGGATTGTGCCAACTAAATAAGAACCCCAACATCTTTAGGTAAACTAAATAACATATTTCAATAGCTCTGAATTTCTGACCAGCATCCGTGTTTATTTTTAAATGAAATCCTTGAGATCCTATTTAAAATCCAAATATAATATGAACTGCTAATGTTTCTGGTAAAGAAACACACTAATGTTATGGATTCAAAAACAACCAAAATCATGATACTAACAAAGTGAATGATTTCCTGGTGATACTGCTTCTACCTGTCAGTGCTTAGATATTATCACGCTGAAAAAATGAATACAGAATTCCAACAAACTGTCATCAAATGTCTTATAAATTTAGATGAAATGTATATCCTCATAATGACCTAAACAATAAAGTCTATGGCTTTTACTTCTTTACCAGGCTAGTTACATGATGTTGTCTAAATTAAATTCTGTCTCATTACACTACTATATTTTAGCTTTAACTGTAATATGTTCTTTCTACATTTCAAACCTCAGTTACTTTTATACCTGTTGAAACATTACTCACAGGTCAACTTCTTCAGTATTCCATTCTGGAATCACATCTCTCACAGTAGCCCCTTGGCCACTGATTCTGCATCTGTGTTACCTGTTATAACTCAACCAATATTAGAAACATGTCAACATTCATCAAACAGTATCTTATCCCCAGATATGGAGCAGGTCAATTCTAAAACCGTCAATCAATGGTCAGATTGAACAATCGAGTTGGGGCAGCCGTACACTCCCCCTTTTTACACATGACTCATGTGTAACCAAAATCCTGTATGGGAAGAAAACCTTCAGGTAATAATGGATTCTAAGAAAATATCAAACATTTTTTCCCAAATGTACATCCATCATTTCCACAGTAAACACTCCAGTGAAATTAAGTGTTTCTCTCCATCCTTCAGTCCTAAAAGAAACAGAATGTTCATGTTTTAGTTTGAGTTCCTCATTCTGCAAACTGCCACCTCCTGTGGGAGTGCACAAGTGCGGTTTTCCAATTCTGTGGAATGTTATTGAGGCCCAGAAAAATGTGTTAGTCCAAAAACATGCTTGATTAGTCATTGTTTTAAATCATGCAGTTGCACTGATCACATGCAGACATACACTCACATTCACACTCACACTGTCAGGTTGTAAAGTCAAGTTTGGTCAGGTCCACCCCAGAGTCAGTCAATCACAGTGCCTTGTCAAGTTACACTGTCGGTCAGGGTCAAAGGTCAGTTGGTCTCAGTCTTTTTTGGCCATGTGTCGTGCTCTGCAGAGACTTTGACATTTCAGCATAGGCCAGTATCCTTTACATAAATATGTATATATGGAGCGCCATCATTTATTAATTCACAATTACAACTATAATGTTCAAGATATCTCTAACTTTTCATTGAGACAGCTGCTTCCCACATTCCCCGAAAAGTGTTTAGCCAAAAAATGTCACTTCCTTATTGTACTACTACTGCAGTTTATCAACACCTAATCCATATTAAAATGTCTAATAGATCTATTTCAGAAACTTGTGCATATAATTATTATCTTGAGTCAAACCATTACTAGGATCTGTAAAGCTCTGCTATGTATTTCATAACTCATATTCATTTATCTTCAAATCTGGTCCACTTAAAAACAATGTTAACCTCTTTAACAGTGCGTGGAACCTTGGGTGTCCGAATATGTAACAATCACTCCTTCCTTTATCAAGGATTCTAAAAACAGAAGTCATTTCATCAATGGTTTGTAGCTAAATTTAGGAATTATCACTTATGGTAGGTATGTTTTTACTTTTTAACATCTCTAAATGTCAGTTAATTACTAACTAAATTAATGTCCATTAGGAGGTGGTGACGCTGGTCTTCCAAACTCATAATCTGGTGCCGTGCGCTTCCTGTGAAGCTGCATAAGATTTTAAAAACCACTGCAGGGTGGGTCGAGTGACCCCTCCTCCCTATTGGTCGTCAATAATATGCACCATTACAATGGGTGATTGAAGGCCTCACATTATGTCCAATTACAGCATCAGTCTTCTTTACTCTAAAATTACTTTTTAAATAGGAATATTTAGAAATGGAACAAATATTCAATCTTCAGAAAAGTTCTTAACCAAAGTCTATCTAGTGAATAGCCAACATATTTGAAAATGTCAGATGTATAAAAATAAGCCTAAATACGCCCTTACCATCAAAGTCCAAATCTAGACATAAGGTGAACAGTTTTGGTAATGGACAATTTAACCTAAAAACAAAACAAAATTGGACTTGTGTCCTTGTTATTTGTTCTTCAAAATACATTAGCAAATACCTTGTGAAGTATTCGCAACATAACTAACCCTCTCTAGGATATCAAATCCATTCATCTTTTTACTCATAGTTAGTTTATATGTCAAGATTATTATGTGTGACCTAATAATCAGATGTGTTGTTTGCTAAACAAGGATATTAAACTTTAATCTTTTCAGCATTCCAGACCATCGTTTAAACAATCAGCCTCCCTTCTCAAACACTAAACCTATTGTTGTACACCACCCTCTGGAAAACTCTTGCACAGTTATGCTGTAAAATCATCGCATCATTTCTTCAGAGTCTGAACAATCTGAGACAAGCCTGTCTCAGAACTTGTCATAATGTGAACAGTCAGTGATGTGTTGTCTTCTGCAGCTGTAGTCAAATGGATCAATGAAACTCTTGTTTGGCACTGGGATGTCCTGAGGGGGAAGGAACCTCTGGATCAATGTGGTACAATCAGCAGACACACGTTGTCCTCTGCACAGCAGGAATCCCCCAAAACTGCAGTTCCTCTTCACACCACTGTTGCCTCGGCAACAAGGCCCAAGCAAAATGCCAAACCCTCCTCAGAGATGCGTTCTTTGCACAGTTCTTCTGTTTCTGTAGTGAGCAACTCTTTACCAACACACTGATTCAGAGTACAACCCAAAGGTGGCGCACAACTATCCAGTGCTGCTATAATCACAGCAAATCAGCAACTGGAGAAAAACTCAATTTAAATCTCTCACCCAAAGGGTTACAAAATAAAATGGCTGAATGTCTATATGGTCAGGAATGCTGAAACATGTGAATGTTAAAACAAACCAATGGCAGTAGTCTACCCAGATTCTTTACTCCATTAAAAGTAGTAAAACCACATCGTAAAATATCTTGTCTAGTTGAAGTCCTGCTTCTAAAATTCTAGTCAGAAAAAAATCAAATAAACTTCATCTTTAAAATATTTTTTTAATTTGAAACCAAAAAAGGTCTTCCTTCTCCACCATGATCCTATTTCTACCTCAAAGTCCAAACAAACTGATGATTTATCTTTAAAAACCATGAGGAATGACAGTTCTCATAAAACACTATTCTTCCTTACTTCAGTTCTAAATCAAATGAGCAAAACAGGAAAACCTCCTTAACCACTTGCCTATTCTATTATTTATCTAAGTTGTGTTACAAGCAGGTTAGATTTGTAACAGAATACAAAACTAACTGTATTTAGAGCTATATTTGAAAAACAAGTAATCTGATTACAGTTAATGAATATATATTTTGAACACTTATTATTGGTGGAAAAGTTTCCTCACAAAATGTAATCTCCATTACTAAAGCTAAAACCTAAAGAAATCATCACGGAACAGTTTTCTGTCCTTATCACTTAATTGTTTCAATACAAACTAAAAAGCGTTGTGAAAACTCCCACTCTTGAGAACATCTCAACACTTTATTCCATCTGAGCACGAATGTTTATGACAGACACGCCCTATTAATCCAAAACGGTCCTTTAATGGTATCAATTGTGAACTTTCTTAATATGAATTGTAAATGCAACGTATGTTCTCTTTGGAACACAGATAGGACAGTAGCTGCTGAAACTGGTTAATAGCAGCTTTCTGTTAACCTAGATAAGCATGTTGTTCTTATATTTTTACTTCATGTTTACTCACAAAACAATATAACATTCTTCAGACTAGTAGTTAACTTTATACAAGTTGTACTCTCTCTGAACTCTTCAAAACATCTACTTCTCCTGTCTCTCTCTCTCTGTGCCCTGCAGCTGCTCCTGCACAAGCTTCTCTCATCAATCACCTCTCTGTGTTTAGCCAACAGTGTGCTTTTAGCCTCGTGCAGCACCTCTGTCATGTTTAAACATGAACAGATCCCTCCTGTTTACTTACTCTTTCTTCATAAACACAATTAATGTCTACTAATGATATTACAAAAACTACCTAATGACAAATAGCACAAAATTCACAATGCAATGCAATAGTAACAATCAGTTCTCAAAACTTCTCATGAAAACCACAATGTGACGTAACTGCATCCCACAAAAACTATGCCAAAAACGACAAATTATAGTTTCTTATTTATTTAAATATCTACGACACATTGATCTATTAATTTTCAATGTTATTCACTCCAACTTCAGACCAGTCGTTGATTATTCACTCCTTGTTTTAAATTCAACGCTCAGCAGCCATTTTTGAGGCATTTTGAGAAGAAGCACAAGCAGTCACACTTCGGGCTGCTGCTTCAGCAATTAGAGGAAAGCTGTGAAGAAAAAGGGGGGCTTTCTTTAACCCCTGGTGACCACGCATTTCTTTATCTGACTTTTCTCCCTTATCTATTAGTAATTATTCCCAGAAAATTATTCCCCGTACAGTCTATCCAGCTTTATGGTGCGATGTTTATTTCAACAGATAACATAATCTCTTTATCGTCACGTTTGGCCAGATAGATTAACCCCACAGAACAAGAGAACGAGATTCCGGTCCTTTCAAAATGGTTATTTGAAATTTGCGTAACTCTTCTTGGATTTTACTTATAATGCAACTGCAGCTCCTATGAGACTGGAAAGCATTATTCAATTTAGTTCTGGATGGAATCATTAGAAACCACTGAACGCCCCCGATGAGTTAGCCGTATCGAGTTCTGAAAAAAACGCACGGGGCCTTTCACCTTCTTCTTATAGTCCTCATCGCTTCACATGGAGCTAACGAGTTAGTCGTGCGATTCTGAAAAATCCACGAGGTTCCTAACCGTTGCTTTATTAATCTTATTATTATTAGTTAGTTACCTATCTATGCTAAAATATACATTGCATTATCTTTAGCGTGAAGACTAGACACTGAGAAATATTCCTGACAACTCTAAAATATTTGAATATAGCCAAATCACAGATTTTGAGTGTAACGGGTATCCGTGCTTACCTGATATTTTGTATAGAGCTCTGTTTTTAGTTGTCAGAAAGTATTTCGAGGTGTCACCCCTGGACAGCTTAGTCCGCTGGCTGCTGATGTGACTCCCTCTGAACGCCCACTCGTAAACGTCTGGGTCACCACTTGTAGGAGTTTTGAGGTTTTTACAACCCCACTCGGCTCCGCGTGTCGTTTTGACGAGTCCTGCTTAAAATCATAACAGGAAGGAAATCAGACAGAGAACACCCAGATACCAGTTTAAACAATCTGTTTTAATTATCAAAGGTAATAATGCAATGCACTATAATACATTACAACACCATATAATACAATATACTAAAATCATATTGTAATGTTTTAAGAAGTAGCCGGCCACTTCTGCCCTGGTTCGCGTGCTGCGGAGATCCTTCCGGTCCTGACAGCATGTGAAGAGAGGCCGAACTCAGGAATCAACAGAATATATACCAGAAGACAGAAGGAAGGGGTGAGGTCAGCTGGTCATCTTTTCAGGTCCCCTCATTGGCAGACGCAAAATATGCTTTGTCACAGTGACCCAGCGCTGGCCAGCAGAAAACCAAACAGGCCCATTTTACAACAAAACACATCTTATCACCCAAGTCATGTGTTTCTTTATGAAAGCCATACTTGTTGGGAATATAACAGTCATTATCCCATGACATCCTCAGAACTAGCTCACCAACAACGCCTAACTGTCTTCATACCCCCCCAATCATCTCTGAACTTTTATTCACCCGAAGTAAGCTCACCCTTAGTCTAAAAGGACCATTGTCTCTCTTAACTGTGTGACTAAATTCTCAAGGCCTGCAGGATGCGCACAATTAACTTAGAACGAATTTAGCCACTATATCTAATGGTTAACCAAGAAAAACACTCAAAAGGGTAATCTTTTCACTCAAAACAGAACTCACAAGTAATTCTGCATTTTACCCCTCAAAAATAGCCTAAAGCACCCTTTTGATGAAAAGGGTACAAGTGAAAGAAAAAGACTATTGCGCTAATCTACTTTAAAGAAAAAGGGAACATTGTTTCAGGAATCTATAAAAAACCTCTCTATATTTAAGAGGAAAAATGTATTTTGTTCCTTCAACTATTAATACACAGGAATGTATATACCCACACATATATTTAGGGATAACATGATGCAATACACCTCTTATATATTGGTGAGATTAAAATGAATATACCAAAAATATGCTGCATCACATCTTCCGCATAATACTCTTCATAAACTTCCGCATGATGTGGGCCGGCCGGTAGCCGGCAGGGCTCGACATTATAAATGGCCCGCTGGCCCGGAACCACTATGGTGGGGCCAGTGATAATATAATGCCAGTAGCATTTTACCCTTAATGTCTACCTCTGCGGTAAGTCACTAGCACCGCGGTGGGCCGGCGGTACCGAAGTGGGCCGGTCGAGAGTCCCGGGCTGATTTGTAGTCCCAGTCCGCCCCTGAAGGTGAGGCACAGATGAGGTCTGCCTCACCTCAGATGCGTCACCTCACAGAAACTGTCTGGAAAGCGGGCCCTAAGCGCATGCCTGCACCATCTCACTGTATGTCACCAATGTAATGTTTGTAGATCCCTTATTACATTTATCCTCGCCATCCATAGTTTCTAAATAACTTATTTCACGTATATATGATATTTAGGATCGCTGGTCTCATCATACAACGGCAATGAAAAAAGCACCAGGGGAGGCAGCCATAACCTCTGCCGCACTGAAGGGGGCGCAAGTGAGCCCACAGGTTCTTGTTGCTACTGTTATTCTACGCAGAGACAGTAGACCATGGATGTATAATAAGGACTGGATACAGCGTGGGAGGCGTGGCCTCATTCATTCCTATAAGAGTTGCTCATCAGCGTATGACAAAATGGCCCAACTTTTGAGAGAGTGAAACGTCACAGATTACCCAGCATGCCTGAGAAGTACCCGTATGTGCGCTCATAGCGCATGCGCAACTTTAACCAAAATGCTCGTTCACATCAAGCACGTCAATTTGCGTACACGTAACAGCACCGCGCGTTCATGACAGCATGGTAATGGATTGTTATGATGGATTTCATATTAACGAGGCGGCAGTTAGCAGCTAGCTAGTAATTATACTAATGTACACATCAATCGTTATGTACTTATATTACGCTGTAACAGGATCTAGTGATATCCAACAGAGCTTCATTTAGCATGAAAGAATTATTGCACTGTATATATATATATATTTTATTTTTTTTATACACAGTGCAATAAGCTTCTTAGTGCAATAAGAAGCTACAGGGACGTTAATCTACGTCCGTAATATTAACTTTATTTAATACAACATTTACGGTACAACATTTGAACATCATACAGATGGAGCGCTCCATTTCAGACGCCTACCCGTGCGGGTCCGTGATCGGCACGGGGTGGGCCCCTGCTGAAAAGGAAAACCCCCCCGCAGGACTTGAAACGCCCCCTTGATAAATACATTTAATTATAATGAAACCAGCTGCAATGGATAATGGATCGACCAGGGGGAGCCGTGATTAAAAAGCTGCCACACTGGAACTCATGTGAAATAAACAGCTGATCTACAGGTATCTGATATAGCGGATATTTGTTAAGATCCATATGTCACGGATAGGATCATATTCTGTGCTAAATAAGAGACATGTAATCATTTACTAAACATCCCCATGTTTTTATTTAACAAAATAATGTTTAATTCACGTTGGCGTAAATACAAAACCATCGCTATGTTTTTAGATCAGGAAATGCATCCAGGCTCAAACAAACGATTTTCAATCATCATCCTCACGATCATTTAATGTATCATATGTTCGCGAGTTGAAATGAATGCACTAATACATGTAGTTTAATCCACGTGAGTTTACAACAACAAAAATAATCGCTTTGTTTTTATATCACATCCGACCGGAGGAAAATGCAGCACGGGTCTCACTACCGATCATCCTAATCCCACGGGCAAACAATAATATGTACAGTGTTAATAGTTTACTGTATTATTAGTGTCTAATATTACTGGGGATTTCGGAATGGTACTGGATTTTGATTTATTGTATCGGCTTCATATCGCAATATATTCCTGAAGTCTGAAATGCAAAAATGTCCCACATTAGGGCCATTCACCCTACATTTAATCATTCATACAAAATCATATTTCGTTTCTTTTTAACGAAATAAATGTGGTTTAATCCACATAATTTACTGTGTTAATTGTTTTCTGTAGTATTGTGCACATTACTTTTCGCTGCTTGTTGCACCCCTGGTTAGAAGCTAAACTGCATTTCGTTGTCTCAGTACCTGCAATATGTGCAATAACAATAAAGTTGAATCTAATCTTGAGCAGGAACAAATGTATTTAGGCTACTTAGTACATATCTGACATAAACGATTAAACACATTTGTGCATTCTTTAAACCGAGTCAAGCCGAGTCCGGAGGTGGCGGCACATTAAAGTGTGCACCTGATTGTTTAACTTGAAGGTGCCTGATGACATTTAATCATTCAAACAAAATCATATTTCGTTTATTTTTAACAAAATAAATGTGGTTTAATCCACATAATTTAGGCCTACTGTGTTAATTGTTTACTGTAGTATTGTTTAACTTGAAGGTGCCTGATGTGAACATTTCCAGAAGAACTCTAGCTTGAATGGCCTTTGTATGTATACAGTAGGCCTACAGTATAGCCAAACCATGTACACCTTCCTTTTTTCCCGTCCAAAGTTTGAATTGGATAAAGGTAATGGTTATCGATGGTGCTTTTTATGTATACAGTAGGCCTACACATAGGCGGCGCGTGAGGCTCAGGTTTGGGAAGGCTAAATAACTTTTTTTTTCATCTTACGCTGCCCGCCTCCGGCGTCTATAGAAAAGAGATCAACTCAGTGAAAGCACCGCCTGCTGACCGATCAGAGCTCAGTGTGCGGAGTTTAAATCTATCAAGTCATATTACAGGAAAAAGGAAATGCAGTTTAAACTGCCGTATGCAGAGAAGATGCCGACGTGTCGCACTTATCATTCATATCACACTGACATCACATCATCAATCAGATCATCGATCTCACATCGATATCACAATATTTCCTTATCTGAGTCAGCTTCTCGAGCCGTATCTGGCCGTGCAACACTTAGTTACATTGTCACATATACTGTATGCAGACGTATTATTTTAAGTAACACATTAAGTTGACGAAACACTCAACTCAAATGTAATAAAGTCAGATCCCCTCGTGTTTTAGATGGGGCAGTAACATAAAACTGTTGTACGCTTTCAAACACTCGGTAGTTTATTTTTTAACGAGTTGTTCTGTATTCTCCTTGCAGGTGCAACTATGTGGCTTGTATCCTGGATTATATGTTTAAGTCATCATGGATGTTTAAAGTTCATATTTGTCTAATATTAGTTTACTTTTCATTAATGAAGTATGATGTTGCGCTGTCAGTACACTGTTTGTGATTGGTCAAATGTAGCTAACCCCGCCCCTTTCACATGAACGCGTTCTCAGCTGGAGAGAGAAACCCTGGCTTGATTTACCGAGTTGATAACCAGCGCCGTAGGACCATTTATCGAGATCGCGTTTGTTAGGGTTGGTTAAGATAACTCAAGCATATCCAGGGTATGTTGAACTGGCTTCGTGGTACAGGGCACAGGTGGCTGCATAGCAGCGCTAATGTCAAAGACATTATATTTTTATTTTACCAGGATGCAGTTACACAAATATTTGGGAAGGCTTAGCCTTCCCTAGCCTACAGCACCCGCCGCCCCTGGGCCTACAATATAAGCCCAACCATGTGTACACCTTCCTTTTTTCCCGTCCAAAGTTTGAATTGGATAAAGGTAATGGTTATCGATGGTGCTTTTATAGCCTATTGTATAATAACTGTGTGATTTATATTGCTTTTCAAATGCATATGGCCACCCATTTACACTGCTCTTCCCGTCAAGAATATGAATAGAACTTAGTTAGATCACTTTACATTTCTGCAAATTAATTTTTAATCACACACGTCTCCCCGTCCCGAAAATGATAAATAAAATAAAAAGAGGAAACCATTTTCAAGTTCAGTTTTCAACGTTTTATTTAAAATAACTGACATAACAGACACCATACTGTAGGCCTATCTGCTGCGGAAACCAGGACGAGCTATTTCGGGATCTGTTTTTCGGGGGCTCCTCAGTCTCTCATTTACCCGGCTCCTGATCTTATGCCACTGGTCAATGTTCAGATTTGGGAACCAATTGGAAACATAGGACTCAATCTTTTTCAACCTCTTGACGGGAAAAAAGGAAGGTGTAAATGGTTGAATGATGAATAAACAGTGAGGAGGGGTACAGTATGAATACACTAGATATACACAGCAGCCCAGCCTATGAGCAGTATGAACACCAATGAGTGCTCAGCTCGAGATACCAGCGAGTCGAGAGAGAGAATGATATCTGCATTTTCTCTTTTGGTTTGATTAGGACACATCCTGGGGATTGTGTTTACAAACATTGACCAGACCGTTCACCAGCCCCCACCCCCCATGTTGCCTATGCTGTCCTGTGTTGCGAACTCTTTGTTTAAAACGAATTGGCCATCGGAATGTGTGGAGGAATTCTCCCAAGGGTCACATTCCACAGCCCCCCCCCCCCCCACTCCTGTGATCTCCCATCCCCCAGTCTGTAGGTTTGTGTTTGCATATTTCTATGGTCCTCTCACGCACATACATTCTCCTTACAGTATACATACATAGGCTATATGAGTCCGTGTATCTACGGACCATTTGTTTTTCTTTATTAAAAAAGTAAACGGAAGAGCGTCTGAGAGGCGTTTTTGCCCTTTTGCTTGTTACCTTACTAAATGGTCTAATGGTCAGTGGAGCGAGGGGGGAGGCCCGCGAAACTCGCGGTAGTGATTTCAAAACAAAAAGCACTCGTTTGCTTGGAACAAAGAAAACGGCCAAGACACACGTTGAGTCCAGAAAATGAATGTTATTAAGGGCTGTAAATATAATAAGCCTGTGTCTAAAATTGACAACAGGCTTATTATATTTACAGCCCTTAAGATACACTTTTGTGTTTAACAGCTGACCACTACCATGACATACTTTGTTTTAGTAGATTTCGCATGAGAGCAAAATGTATAAATATGAGCATTAAATTATATGAATATGAGAACAAAATGCATGAATGTGTGAGTGACAATATATGAATGTGTGCATTGAAATATGATAATATGAGAGCAAAATGTATGAATGTGTGAGTATATATACGTGTGTGAGAGTGAAAATGTATGTATGTAAAAGGAGAATATATGTGTGTAAGAGTGAAAATATGCTGCATTTTGAATGTCCGATAGTCCACCATTTCCACCGGAAATATCAAACATTTAATAAAAGTGAAAAACAATGAACAAGACTTAACGTATTCATCATAATTCATTATATTTATTTCGTTTGGATGTAGGATTTTTGACTTTGTTTAGAGCAGTGATCTTCTACTATATGAACATTTTGGACCCAAAATCACAAAAAAAAACGTAAAAACAGATTTTGAAAATGATATTATTTTTCATATAGGTAACACAAACATACACAACGAAACCATTTTAAAGCTGGAAATATATACATGGGATGTCACTATGATAATGTGAAAGTTTGATTGAGGTAGCATGGGATTTCATTCTGATAAGGCAAAAGTGTTATTATAAATATAATACAAATATATATATACTAGTGCTGGGGGGAAACGATTATTTTGAAAACGATTAATCGGGCGATTATTTGATCGATTAGTCGACTAATCTAACGATTATTTTTCTGTTGTTCAATTCATAAAAATCGTAATGTAAAAAAAACGTAATGTAAAAAAATAAATGTTCACGATACTGTGTCTCAGGGGATCTTAATATTTAAGAACCTATTAATGTGTTATACCAGATTAACGGAAATAATCTCAGCTAATTGACGATACAAACCATGTTTACCAAAACAAAACACAAGTCTCATAAGAAGCATCTAAATGACCCCTGAGCGAAAAATGCTAACGGACATTGGCACAGAACTCAAGATAAAAGTACCCTTATTACTTATCGTAGCTGCACATACAATATATCCGATTAAAGCTGAGACTCCACAGATTATGTAGGTATATAGTATCATCACTGAGTGATCCGGACTCGCGACAGGGGAAGCAAATACAGTCATCACAACACGTACCTTCACAGAGCTTCTAGGGAGATCGTCTCACCACCGTAGCTGTCAATATGATCAAAAGACGTGTTCAATGGCATTAAAATGAGAAAAAACGCGGCTGAATCGGTTAATCCATAGGTTTTTAACGTCTATGTATAAAAAAATGATTGAATTTATAATCCATAATTCCATTTTATGTAAAAAATCGGAGAGCAAATGCTAGCTGCTAATGGTAGCCACCACAGCTAGCTGCTGCTTCTGCTAGGCTATGCAGCAGTCTCAGTGAGATATAAATATATAAATATCTTTGCGTTTTGGACTAACTTTAAAATATTCCCATGCTTTTGAAGACCTAGGGCGAGATGTTTTCGTTTGGGGGCTTCGTGCGCAATCCTGTGAGGAGGAGGTGGTAGCCGTTTCAGTCTCCATTGTGTTTGAAGTGCGATTGCGAACTGCTTGTTGCTTTGGGTGACCCACGTGTGTGTAGCGACGCGTCGACGCGGAAATATGTCGTCGACGATATTTTGAAGTCGACGCGTCGCTACAGCACTAATATATACATATTATGTACAAAAATCTGTTTTTTCTGTCTTTATCTGTGCCACGCTTCAAAGCGGTTTCTGTCAATACGACACAGAGGGCAACATCACAGGTTCCTCCTCCTCCATGTCAAAAAACAAGCTTAAAGCTTGACTCACGTTCAGAGTTCTCTTCATCATAGTTGAATCTTCAAAACTCTAAATCTATCTAACTATATCTAAATTCTCAATGTTTGTCTGTCACTTTACTTCAATCGCAGTCTCCCGCCGTCGCTCTTCGTCTCGTTTCGTAACACTCCGTTTACCTGATTACCTCACCCCCTCCCTGGTAAATACATCCTGTTGAGCAGAATCTACAGTTTCCAGTATTTTCCGTTTCGTAAAATGATAAAATACGGCGAAGATATTAAAATATGTGCTTCCATTATTCATACTTCTGAAATATATCTGTATTAACTTTATATCATCGTATGTCCGTGTTTATTGGGTCTTTTTGCATGAAACAAAGACTGGCATATAGTTTCAAGCCAGTACTTTAGACAGAAATACACATGTACATCCTGTTGAGCAGGATCTACAGTTTCCAGTATTTTCCGTTTCGTAAAATGATCAAATACGGCGAAGATATTAAAATATGTGCTTCCATTTTTCATACTTTTGAAATGTATTAACTTTATATCATCGTATCTCCGTGTTTACTGGGTCTTTTTGCATGAAACAAAGACTGGAATATTGTTTCAAGCCAGTACTTTCGACAGAAACACACGGCAATGTTGTCGGGACTGTTGTTTTTATGCGGCACCGGCTTGAACAGGTCATGTGATCTGATCACGCCGGCGTGACGGTCGACTCCAAAGGTTTAATATTAAATACATATAAGTATTTGTACAACTTGTATTTAGAAATACTCTGTTGTAATTATTGATGCATAAATGTGTTCATCCATTCAATGTGGCATCTGCTATAATGGGGTTAATGTATGATATTACTTAATAATACAATATATGATAATTACATTTTAGTTTTATTCATTTCTTATTTCATAGTTTCTCATTATTATTATTTGTATCGCTCATCTTATTTTTGATTTTATTAATCTGTGTGAATCTGTGCTGTCCTGTTTTTCACTCTCACCCTGTTGCTGTTTGAACTACTGAATTTCCCCACGGAATTAATAAAGGTCCATCTTATCTTATCTTAATGTATAAATTGATTTACTTCAATCTACTGTACTGTGTAAAAACACCCCAACAATATTACAAGAAATATACTGCATAAAGCAAACTATATACTTTATTTGATCTAAAATATTGATGTTTTTTCATTATAGTAGCTTGTGAAAACCATACAGTAACAAATAAGTGATTAAATGCTACAGTATTCAGCAAACACAACTGCAGAGCTGCAAACAGACTAAGTTCAACAACACCCAGTTGTCTTTGTGTATTTTGTGAATGAAGCGCCATCTCATGGTTAAATCCTGTAATTGAACAAATGGGGAAATTGGGCAACGCCCTCTAGCAATTTGGCAACACCCCCAGCCACTGGCATCCGCTGGGCTTTTGACTGGGACACACCCATCTGAGTCTGATCTGGAGTGCTTCATCTGTACAGCCCATGTAGTAGGCTATAATATTTTACAAATGATGAATTACAGCAAACATGTGCAATATCCATTATTACAGCTCCGTGGGCTGGCAGTAAGGCGATATGGTCCGTTCTTATTGTGCATCCATGGGTAAAGATAAACGCATGTTGTGCTGAACACGTAACATGAACGTGCCGGGCGGTGCGGTCCCATGGGTTAGATGCGCGTTCATAATGCAGAGGGAAATAACTCTCAGTATAACGTTATTAGCACATTTTTACAACTTGAGGAACGAATGTTTTTAATAAGGGCTATACAAGTGTTCATACTGGGTTGTTTATTTAGTTTAAAAACAATTATCCAACTAGTTACAGACCACTCTTTTCAAATGTAAGTCAATGGGAAAAAGTGTTTCCGGGCCCAGCAACCTAAAGGAAGTGTAGTACCGCCGTTTGGCCAGCATGAATATTCTCATCAGACTCCGGCGCACTTCCTGGGGGCTTGCGGTAGACGCAAACAACAAACTAGACTTTTGAAACTAGAGGAAGATAAGGAGGACTTTTACAAAAAAGTAATAGAGATTGTTGTCCAGAAGGATAGCATGGACTTCATCTTCAAATCAAGGTAAGACCCCAATTGTAATGAACATGGGATCTTACTAAGAAAGAACAATCCAATATTTAGATTTTGGGTATCCTTTTGTTGAACGGTCTGTTTAAAATGAATCGAAGCATCAGACTAAAAAAGCTTTTGAAAATAACCGAATATTTCGATTAAGGTCAAAATATAATATTTGTAAATCTGACTCTGAAAGAGTCAGTGCCTCACCAGCCATGAACCTCACCGCACGTCACTGTAAGTATGTCATCCTTCTGTCCTTTGTGCCAGATGTAATTCATTTCCCTCCAGGTGTGCCTGATAACATGTGGCGTTCATGAGAATGGGATGGACATTAGGTCACATTGACCTTGAACACCAATAGTTCGTCATTGAGTCCAATGGGTTGTTTGTTTTGAGTAAGAAATTCCCTCAAGGCAATGGTGGTACTGCTGTTACTTGTAGGAAGTAAATCCACATGGTCCGGAGGAGGTTAAGGGTCGGGTCCTGGCACCTAAGCGCCTCCAATATGCCAGTGACGACAATTCTGCCCCAAACAAGAAGGTGAGGACACAGAAACTTGATAGTTCTCATAAAGCAGCAGTTATGTAATTGACACCTGTTTCGGAAATGTAATTTTGTAAGAAAGGCCTTTCAGATTATGTCAGGTCGGTTTTGATTCTTGATTCTGATCAGCTTGATTCTCGTGTGTGTGTGTGTGTGTGTGTGTGTGACTAGGATGCATGTTGTGGACTGTCTGCTTATGAACTCAAACGCCTTGAGAACATCAGAGAGAGGGAAGCCTTCTTGTCTTCCTTGAAGTTATTGCCAGTAAGTGGACATGTTGACTGGAACTCTAACCAACACAAGACTGATCAACTGGTCTCTCTCTCCCTCTCTATCCTATCACACTTTGTCTGTCTCACCCTACTCTCTCCTTTCTGTCTCTCTCCCTCCCTCTTTCTGTGTCTGGCCGTCTCCCTCTTCTCTCTGTCTCTCCATCCTGCTTTTTCTCTCTTCCCCTAGATCTTCTCCCTCTCTGTCTGTCTGTCTGTCTGTCTGTGTGTCTCTCTCTTGCTCTCACACATATAGCTTTATTGTGTTTTACCTCCTACCACAGTGTAACTTCACTTATACATAAAGCATAGGATTTTAAAAAGGTGTAAAAGTAGGGCTAAATGGGTTAATTCTTGATTTTATTCTACAATGTAGTTTACAAAGATAATGCCATTCCTGTCTTCCTCCTTTACCATACCTTGTAGTGTATTTAGGGCTGATATCTATGGAGAGACATAATGGGATAATTATTGTTTTTCTCTGTCAAAAGGCAGCTGACGATCTGAGGCAGTCAGTAAAGCCAAAGCCGGATGTCAAGAAGTAAGTCATAAAACAGTGTAGTAGTAAGGATACTTTGTTTTGGCTGTTGGGACTGATTATATTTAGTAGAAGGGGGCATTTTCAAGGGTTGATGGGTTAGGGGAGAGAAGGTCAGGATAGGGAAAGGTTAGTTCCTTCTATTTCCTAACAGGAAACAGAATTAGGTTAGGAGAGAGGGAGGACAGCACAAGAGAGGTTTGGAGAGGGTTGGATAGGAGGGAGGAGTAAACCTTACCCTATGAGAGGAGATTAGGAGAGAGGAGGTGAGAAGAGATGGCGGAGGGTAGGAGTGAGGGAGCGGGGGGGTGTCCTTTCTCCCCTACATTGTATCAAAGAACAGTTTCTTATTTGGCTCTTTCAGATATTGATTACTGATGAGAATGTTTTCATTTACTTCACAGATCTCTGAATAAAATGGGTTCCTGGTCCTGTATTTTTTCTTTTTTTACATTTTAAGTTGGGATGTTTTGTTGACTCAATTTGTATTGTGGCAGGTCAAAGGCTTCATTGGATTCTTCTTACGTGTAACGTTAGAGGTCCAACTCGGTGTCGTGTAGCCATGCCCGCATCTCTGGTCCTAGGTCGAAGAGGCTGGCTTCCGAGGGTGGTCTATATAAGGGGCAGATGGTGATTATATGGACAGCGGTCTGCTGAGGGTCACCGCACTCGCATGCCGCACTGTCCGCCAAGCCCCACGTCTTCATCGATGTTTTAAAGCGACCGACCCCAGTTCGTAGACGGTTCAGAGTGGTCCACTGCCGGCGCGGTAGGTCGTCTCCTCCAATGGCGCCATCTCTTGGGTCCCAGATGTAACGGTGGATTCGGGAGGGCCCGGCTGACTCCCACTCCTGCTTCCAAGCTGCTGCCAACCATGGATCTCTGGAGATGTCCTCAGAGGTGGAGTTGAGCATCTCTTGAGCTGCTTTGTTGTAGGGGTGGCGGGACTTGAGTCTGCTTGGAGGTGCTGGTGTTATTGTGGTGTTGTGCAGGATGTGCCAGTCATACTTTTGTGCCTTCCTGGCCAGGGCGAGGGTGGCAGCCTCCCGTCGGAGTCTTCATTGGATACAGTGCAGTCTCCCCGGAAATCCTTACATCTTAAAGAAGCTCGGAATCTTACCCTCAGAGGAGGACTAACCTATGAACATGTAAGTTACTACTCTCCACGGGCTGCGGAAGCAAAATGCTTGATGGGAAACGACTCGCTGGTATCTCGAGCTGAGCGCTCATTGGTGGTTTTTACCACGTGCTGCTGATGAAACTCTCCAATTGGCTCGGCAAAAGTTTGTTGTTGTTTTGTGTCAGTTTTACGTCGCCACATCCATTCCCATATTTCATCATTGTTCCACAATGTTTTATTCATGAAATTAATATCCATATATGTTATACTATACTTGCACTGCTTACCGTTTCATACTTTATATATCTTATATAGCATATTCATACACACTGTTCATACTGCTCATAGGCTGCTGTGTATATCTAGTGCAGGGGTGCCCAACCTTTTTTGAACCGAGAGCTACTTTTAAAGTTGCCAGTCTGCCGAGATCTACCAGTCCAAATAGAGAGGCGTAGCCATTACTACCAGGTAAATACACACTTCTACTTGTATAAAACTGACCTTTGTACGATGAATACTTCATAAAATACCGCAGATCCTTTATCTTACCTCTTTCTAATCTACACACATACTAGTATTTAACTGAAGTTACACAACAGTGTTGTTGATACAGAGTTGGAGTGTATCCACACGTCACTACAGTGGGTAATGTTTTCAAGAAACATTGAACAGTGCTGCCACATATGACACAGGAAAAAAAGAAAAGACTCTGAACCCTTTCTTTGCCATTATATAAAAATAGTGTAGCTACAAAAAGTATAAATGAGGCTTACTAATAAGACAACTCAGATCTGAAGCTACACAGGAATCTGCTGCCAAAGTGCAATAAAAAAAGACAAAATTAATAGAATCAAACCCTTTTTTTGTTGCATTTTAGTAGAGTATAAAAATAAATACCTTTTTAAAATAGGATGCAAGCAACACTAGTTTCTTAACCTGAATTGATAATAGACTATAATCAATTTAAACAGAACAGATCTGAATGTTTGCATTCTTATACCATTTTGTACAATAATGAATAAGTTCAAACAAACTAAAACTTACAGCTGATTAATAACGGTATCTAACTTGAGTTTTTATTATATCAAAAACCTGTTGAAATGCTGTTATTTTGACTGTCCCCAAAAAGCGCGTCGGCAGCCTCTAGGAAAGCTTCTTTCACAACTCGCCGTCTTTGAAAGACTTCATGTGTTTCTTTCAATTAATTTCTCAAGCTGTCCTCTCAGGCCCCTCCCCTTTTGGGAGCGTAGGACAGAATTACGGCCCGTCTACACTACAGGCGTCAAAAAAGCTTGAAGCTGGGCGTGTCTGAAGCTTGGCGATTTTTTGCGAGCAACGCGACCAACAACCAATCACATGAATCTCCCGCCCCCGACATACAAAGCAATAGCAATGTTAAAACGAAGTAAACTGGATATAAACTCCCCAAACAGGCGAAAACCTACCAGTTTCACCCACTGTCTCTGCCACCTCCCTCCATGCCTGGTTCCTCCGGTTTGTATCCCAGTAATAGTCTGGTCGTAAAGAACCGGGTGATTTGCTACCGTAATTTCTCGTTTGGAATATGAGGAAATGAACTGCGGTCTGGCTCTCCCAGCTTGCACGCGGTTTGATTGGCTAGCGCTTATACTGGCGGGATTTGCATAAACGGGATTTGATTGGCTGACGCCAGCTGTAGTGTAGACGGGCCGTTACGGCCCGTCTACACTACAGGCGTCAAAAAATGCTTTCAACGCTTCGCCTATTCATTTGAATGGGGTGACGTAGGATATTTTCAAACTTCGCCGAACTGCATTGTGGGTAGCATGGCAAGGCGTTGCAAGCATCCCGAGCGTCTATCGGCGTCAAAAGTTGAACAATGTTCAACTTTTGAGGCTCGATGCTTGCTCGAAGCTGGCGTCAGCCAATCAAATCCCGTTTATGCAAATCCCGCCAGTACAAGCGCTAGCCAATCAAACCGCGTGCAAGCTGGGAGAGCTAGACCGCAGTTCATTTCCTCATATGCCAAACGAGAAATTACGGTAGCAAATCACCCGGTTCTTTACGACCAGAACTATTTACCGGGATACAAAACCGGAGGAACCAGGCATGGAGGGAGGTGGCAGAGACAGTGGGTGAAACTGGTAGGTTTTCGCCTGTTTGGGGATTTTATATCCAGTTTACTTCGTTTTAACATTGCTATTGCTTTGTATGTCGGGGGCGGGAGATTCAGGTGATTGGTTGTTGGTCGCGTTGCTCGCAAAAAATCGCCAAGCCTCAGACACGCCCAGCTTCAAGCTTTTTCGACGCCTGTAGTGTAGACGGGCCGTTAGGAGGGAATTCCGTCTCGTAGCGTTTGTGCACTGTTTTAAAATGCCGCTCCTAAATTACCCTTCTTCGATAAAGCCACGCTCGCATTGCAGATAAGACAGATGGACTTTGAATTGGAATAGATACAAAAATAATCATCCTCCCACTCGGAGTGAAAATTATATATTTTGGGCTTTTTTGCTTCTGCCATAATTGCGGTCTTGTGTGTGTGCGGACTGTCACTCCTGTTGACACGGACAACGTCAGTGAAATACTGCCCAATGCCCACCAGTCACGCCCCGACACATGGGGTCTCGCCGGCCAATCACAAAGCTTTGATGCGTTCAAGTGCATTATTCTGGACAGGAAGATTATGTTACAGGAAATTAACGATACAACAGAATGTTGTTGTTCTATTTTTAGACACATCTCGCGATCGACTGGGAATCTCCCCGCGATCGACCGGTCGATCGCGATCGACTGGTTGGGCACCCCTGATCTAGTGTATTCATACCCCTCACTGTTTATTCATCATTCAATTCATTCTATATTTTATTCTGTCTATTTTGTACATTACTTTTCACTTTACTGCTTGTTGCACCTGGTTAGAAGCTAAACTGCATTTCGTTGTCTCAGTACCTGTAATGTGTGCAATAACAATAAAGTTGAATCTAATCTTGAGCAGGAACAAATGTATTTACTTAGTACATATCTGACATTAACGATTTAACACATGTGTGCATTCTTTATAAATGCAAACCGAGTCAAGCCGACTCCGGAGGTGGCGTGGCGGTATGCACCTTAAAGTTGTTTGCAATCCGCCAAATAACCGAGAGAAGAAGAAGAAGAAGAAGAAGAAGAAGAAGAAGAAGAAGAAGAAGAAGAAGAAGAAGAAGAAGAAGAAGAAAGAAGAAGAAGAAGAAGAAGAAGAAGAAGAAGAAAGAAGAAGAAGAAGAAGAAGAAGAAGAAGAAGAAGAAGAAGAAGAAGAAGAAGAAGAAGAAGAACTGTCCGACTTCAGGCGAGCTTTTTGAGACCTCCCCCGGCTGCGATCGGCTATTCTCGTCTACTTTTGAGGCGAGCCGCAACGCGTCTCAAACAAGCCTACTGTCTTTGTTTCAAAAGTAATGGCCCATTGGAATGTGACAAAACTCTCCCATCCCCCCTCTGTTCTCCAGCAGTGGTCTGAAAGGGTCTCTGGAAATATCAAACATTTAATTAAAGTTTTAAAAACAGTGACAGGTTCCAAACTCAGAGGTGGAAGAAGTATTCCGATTATTTACCTAGCTAAAAATACGTATTAGAAGTAAATGTCCTGCATTCAAAATGGTCAATTGCCCAAGTGAAAAGTATTATCATCTGAAAGTGAAATGTTATGTTATGTTATTAGTATTAAATATAAGTATTTTTACAACTTGTATTTAGAAATACTCCGTTGTCATTATTGATGCATACAAGTGTTCATCCATTCAATGTGGCATCTGCTATAATGAGGTTAATGTATGATATTACTTAATAATACAATACATTATAATATATGATATGATAATTACATTTTTATTTTATTAATTTCTTATTTCATAGTTTCTCATTATTTTTATTTTTATTTTAATCGCTGATCTTATTTTTTATTTTATTAATCTGTGTGAATCTGTGCTATCCTGTTTTTCACTCTTACCCTGTCGCTGTTTGAACTACTGAATTTCCCCACGGGGATTAATAAAGGTCCATCTTATCTTAATGTATTAGTTGATTTACTTCGATCTACTGTACTGTGTAAAAACACCATAACAATATTGCAAAAAAATATACTGCATAAAGCAAACTATTGTAAAGGTAGAAGTGTAAACATTTACATTATTATGATTATTTAATATATAAAGACTATATATTATTGAATTACAATTAAGATAAGATTAGATATACTTTATTTGATCTAAAATATTGATGTTTTTTCGTTATAGTAGCCTGTGAAAACCATAACAAATAAGTGATTAAATGCTACAGTATTCAGCAAACACAACTATAGAGCTGCAAACATGGTAAACAGACTAATATAAGGTCTACAACACCAAGTTGTCTTTGTGTATTTGTGAATGAAGCGCCATCTCATGGTTAAATCCTGAAATTGAACAAATGGGGAAATTTGACAACGCCCTCTAGCAATTTGGCAACGCCCCCAGCCACTGGAAACCGCTGGGTGGAGTCCTATCTGGAGTGCTACATCTGTACATGGGGAAAACACTGAAATTATCTCATCCTGTCTCTCAAATGCTTTGGACAAGGTTCAGCACTGGCTGAACAACATTTGCTTACAATTAAATGCAAAAAAAAACAGTATGCATGATGTTCAGTAAACGACCAGTCAACATTTTTAAACGGAGCAGAAATAGAACTAGTCCCCCACTTCAAGTATCTTGGAGTCATAATGGACTCGAACTTGACTTTTAAGAAACATATTAAGAAAGTATCTGTGATGCCCCTGTGGGTTCATCAGTGGAGAGGGTTTCCCTTGCGCTCCATTTCAGTGAAGCCAGTAGTTAGGGCTTTAACCCAGTTCATCTCCACATTTGGGATCCCACGTGTGATTCAAAGCGACCAGGGTACCAACTTTACTTCCCATATGTTCAAACAGATTCTACAGCAGCTGGGGGTCAGGCATAACCGTGCGTCGGCTTACCATGCCCAAAGCCAGGGGGCGCTAGAGCGGTTTCATCAAACATTGAAGTTCATGCTGCGTGCTTATTGTATGGAAATGGGGAAGGACTGGGAGGAGGGACTTCCATGGCTCATGTTGGCGTCCAGGGAAGTCGTTCAGGAAAGTACAGGGTTCAGCCCTAATGATTTGGTCTTTGGGCATAAGGTGCGTGGGGTGTTATCTGTTCTCCAGGATGGTTTGGTTGAGGGTGAGCCACCTAAAAATTTAGTGGACTATATACAGGGCTTTCGTCATCGCCTGTATGTAGCGGTGGAAATGGCAAGGAAAAATTTAGCTGGTGCTCAGGCTAATATGAAGAGACTCTATGACCGTAAAGCCGAGTATCGTGAATTCAGCCCAGGGGATCAGGTGTTGGCTTTGATGCCACTGCAGGTTTCACCATTCAAAGCCAAGTTTGCCGGCCCGTACACTGTTGAGAGTAAAGTGTCAGATCAAAATTACCTGATTGCTACTCCAAATTGGAGGAAGTTGTCTCAACTGTGTCACGTCAACCTCCTGAAACCGTACTATGTTCGTGATACCGTTGGGGATAGCTTCATGGTTAAAAAGTTGGGTGTGGGCCCCATAATGATGGTTGATTCTGTGCTTTCAGATCGAGGGTTGGCTGAGGAGTGTGATGTTAAGGCACCAGATGAACCTGTTATGTCTGGTAGGCTGAGGAATTCGGAGTCGTTATGCCAATTGGATCGCTTGTTGAGTCACTTACCGGCAGCACAGAGAGATGAATTGGTGGCTTTAATCGGGAAGTTTGTGGTACTGTTCGGCGATACGCCATCGCGCACAACTCTCGTGGAGCATGATATCGACGTGGGGGACAGTCCCCCAATTAAGCAGCGATTTTACCGTTGTCCTGCAGATAAGCGTAGGGTGCTGGAGGCTGAGGTCCAGTACATGTTGGACAATCAGATTGCAGTACAGTCGTTCTCCAGTTGGGCGTCGCCTAGTCTGCTGGTTGGCAAATCAGATGGGCCCTCCAGCACTTTGAGGTGTATGTGGGATTTGGGAGTAGCCCAGTTGTAGTTTATACCGACCATAATCCCCTTACCTTTCTCTGTTCACTTAACTGTCCGAACCGGCGGCTGATGAGGTGGGCCCTGTTCCTGCAGTCCTATAGTTTGGACATTCGGCACATTAAGGGGAAGGACAACGTTGTGGCGGATGCTCTCTCTCGTGCCCCGGTGGGGTAGGGAGTCTCTCTGGCTCTGGATATTTGGTGTTGTTTCGGGGATCCCTTTGGGGCCTCCGTCTTAAGGGGGGGGCTGTGATGCCCCTGTGGGTTCATCAGTGGAGAGGGTGTGGCTGTCCTGTCTTGGCTGCATTGATTGCAGTGATTGCATTAACTCAGGGCACCTGGGTCTGGTGCTCTGCAGCTATTTTAAAGCCTCTCTGCTCCTGTCTGCTCTCGCGCTGTTTTCCTGCAGGCACCCGGCTCTGATGAGTATAACCAATGTGTTGAATTGACCAGTGTTGTGCAAATAAACACCTTTACCTACCCGTTGACATGTTGTGTCTCCTTTTTGTTGTGGCCTTTTGAGCCAGGTCGCAACAGTATCCAATACCATTCAATTCAACTTGCAACATTTTAAACAAATTAGACCTTTCAACTGTCAATGCTGCAAAGTCATACCTCCACTGTATGATTATATCCCACATTGAATACTGTTTGACAAACTGGTCGTTTGCTTGTGCCACAAACTTGAAACCTATAGAACAGCTGTACAAGAGAGCTATCAAGGTTTTTGACAGAAAGCCAAATTCATACCACCACTGTACCATCCTTGAAAATATATATAAATGTTTACATGGACTGGCCCACCCTCCCTTAGGGGAATTCACCCACACAAAAAAACACTGGACGCTGCACTAGGTCAGAAACCAGCGGAGACTGTGAAGTCCACCGTAGACCAGGCCCGGACTGGCCATCGGGAGGACCGGGAGGTTTCCCGATGGCCTGGCCTGTTAAGTAGCCTGCTGGCCTGAGGATGTTTTTTTTATGTATGTATTGTGAACGCAACGCTGCGCAAATGTGGGTCTGACTCTGCCTCACAGAGGGTGACTGGCTGTCTACATGATGTGGCCTGCCGACATGGCCACGTTCATACAGATCATACACTAATGCCCTCGATTGGTCTCTGTGTGTCATTCAAGCTCGAGAGGGTATGTGTGGCGCGAGCGAGCGAGAAAGCGCTCGCACCGGTTACGTGTAGTGTTGTTGTTAGCATCTGGTGCTAGCTAGCTGCGCTAACGGATATAATGAGCTGTCGACAAGGTGGAGGATTCCTCTGCTGTCAGACTGAGAGACTGATAACTACAGCTCAGGTGAGGTAAGGGACTTTAGAGTGTTTAGATAGTTAACTTAGTCTAAGTTCTCAGTGGGTCTCAAACGGTTTGGTCACCATTTATGTAAACACATATTTTCATTTGAAGGGGGAGTGATTGGTAAAATACGCATTAATAATAAAAAACAAATGTTAACTAGGTGAAAAAAGGTAAGATAAACTTAAAAAACGTATTGAGAGCTAAAACTAGTCTTTGCTGCTGCCAAATAGGAGCAGGGGGGAGAGGGGGGAGACACTCACAACTATAAATGAACCAAAAACAAATAAACAAGTTTCAATGTTTTTTCATATTGGATATGGTATGTCATTGGTTATGGCCATGTTCTTAAAGAGCCTGTGACAGCATCCCAACAACTGTTGTGCAATGAAATATTGGGCTACTAGTCATCTCGAACCGTCAGTTTAAAAAAGAAAAAGCGATACCGTTCCGTTAAATATCAATAATTTCGAACATCGCTGGGAAATTCCTTCGACTCATTTTGAAGTTTTGGGGGAAGCCGGAAGTGACGTCAATGCGGGAACGCTTCACTGTGCGGCGAGAGAGCCAAACACGGACAAAGTCTGTTGTCATGCGTAGAAATGGTGAATTACTGAGTTTAGGCACGTTAATAACGTTTTAATGAAGTTGAATACAGTATATTCATATTTGTCAGTGCTTTCATGTCAATTCGGCGAACATAAACATAAATGATCGTGGTGAAGATGATGATTACATTAGAATTAAAAATCGGTAGTGAGAGCTGCTGAATTTCCTCCCGTCGGATGTGATATAAAAACAAATCGATTATTTTTGTAGTTGTAAACTCAAGTGGATGAAACTACATTTATTAGTGCTTTCATGTCAATTCGGCGAACATATGATACATTAAATGATCGTGAGAATGATGATTTAAAATCGTTTGTTTGAGCCGGTCTGCATTTCCTGATGAGAAAACAAACCGATGCTTTTTGTAGTTGTACACCAACATGGATTAAACGTGTGGTTTTTTCACCACAATGTTGGGGAAATTAATGGATAAAATGCACGGATTATTATTATTATTAATCCCACTCCGATCGGGACACTAGGTCCACCGTTTCCCCGCAGCGAGGCTCCCCCCGTTGACAGTTTACGTCCCCAGCTGACTCAGAAAGCGACTCAGGTTCTGGTCCAGGCTCTCGTCATCTCACGCCTAGACTACTGCAACTCCCTCCTGGCTGGTCTACCTGCATGTGCCATCCGACCTCTGCAGCTCATCCAGAATGCAGCGGCTCGTCTGGTCTTCAACCTTCCTAAATTCTCCCACACCACTCCGCTCCTCCGCTCCCTTCACTGGCTTCCGGTAACTGCTAGAATCCACTTCAAGACACTGGTACTTGCTTACCATGCTGCGAATGGATCTGGCCCTTCCTACATCCAGGACATGGTTAAACCGTACACCCCAGCGCGTGCAATACGCTCTGCATCAGCCAAACGACTCGTTGCGCCCTCGCTGCGAGGGGGACCCAAGTACCCATCGGCGAAAACACGTGGGTTTGCTGTCCTGGCTCCAAGATGGTGGAATGAGCTCCCCATTGACATCAGGACGGCAGATAGCTTGCACATCTTCCGGCGCAAACTGAAAACTCATCTCTTTCGACTCCACTTCGAGCGTTAGAACTATTAACGAAGCACTTTTATACTAATAAAGGACTGGCTTACCTAAAGCCAGTTGAGTAGCACTTGAAATGTTTGGCTCTATGAAACCTGATGTACTTATATGATTCTGTTTTCTTCAAGGTTGTGTCTTCCTGGTCGAATGTACTTATTGTAAGTCGCTTTGGATAAAAGCGTCAGCTAAATGCAATGTAATGTAATGTAATGTAATGTGGGCTGGGTGCAGTGGCGGATTGGCCATCGGGACGAATCCCGATGGGCCGGTACCGAAGTGGGCCGGTCGGCTAAGTCACTAGCACATCCCACATAGGCGGCGCGTGAGGCTCAGGTTTGGGAAGGCTAAATAACTTTTTTTACGCCTCCGGCGTCTATAGAAAAGAGATCAACTCAGTGTGCGGAGCAGAGTTCCCGTTAGCCGGTAATTACCGGACTACGACCGGTAAAATATGCAGAAGACCGGCAAATCTAAATCTCTCCGGTCAAAGTGTCCGTTCAAACTAATTTCCCCTTAGCAATACCACATCAGTTGCGCAACTTGCGCCACTTACGTGACAGACAAAAGAGTATGTGACAGACAAGAATAGTCAATTCTAATGTCTAACACTTAATGTGGAGAAAGAGATGTCCTGTATGGGTTGATTGTGCGTTGATCTGTTGGTAATGCCTCGGGGTTCCGGTGGACATGTAAACAAAGGCATAATACTGCGCTATAGCCTACTTTGTGGCCTCACCCAGTTGCATAGCGACACTTATTGTTTAGGTGTCTTTTAATAAGCAGGTAGTCCTATCATTAGCTAGAACTAGCTGGATCTGATCGATATGGACATAAACGCGAGTGAAGTCTAATCTGACGGGAGAGAGAGATCAGCTGCTGCTGACGAGTCGACAAGCAGCTCTGCATGATCACATGCAGCGGTGAGCAGAACAAAACACACACTTCAGGTTAGAATATCACACGTAGCTATTTTAATTACCTCTCAAACTACCTAAACTAGTTATAGATATGTTTAGTTTTACTGTCGGGTCACTCATTACTGGATCCGCGAGCTGCATGATACTGACGGGCTGTCAGGAGAGGGAGAGCGCTCCGTTCAACCCTGTCTCCTAAAAATTACGTTCCCACAGAACTAAACTGCATTCTGAATTACGTTTAGCTAGAAACGTATTTACTCCCACGTTACGTTCGTTATGAATGTATCTCAAATACGTTTATTTTCTACATATCTTCTAGAAACATATTTTCTCCACGTTACGTTCCTTATGAACGTATCTTAAATACGTTTATTTTCTACATATCTTTGCCATTTATTATCAATTATAATAATAGTCATTTATAAATATCATTTTAGAGCACACCGTTGAAATCGACAATCGGGCTCGATATATGGTTAAATTAAAATCCGTAGGCGAGGCTGTCATTTCGCCAGCTGTTACTCTCATGAGCGAGGCAGAAAATAATAGTTTTAACATGACAAAAAGCTGCTGTGTCGTTTATTGCACCTCAAACATTAAAACAAATCCAGAGTTACGTGTTTCTGTACTTCCTCTAAGAAGAAAGGACAGTAAAAGAAGAGCTCTGTGGCTTCAGGCTTGATCGCTGTTCAAATGACAGCTTTGGTTTCCCCAAAAGTGGGCGGGGCTGTAAAGTGAAGTAGATTTGACTCTCATCTATTATTTAAAACCATTCTATTTATTCTAACATAAATTACATGCCAGTGTTTTTATCTTTTTATTTATTTGTTTTTATTTTAAATCGTATAATGTCGGACTTTTTTTGTCGTCTTTGAGGAAAATAAATGGGGTTTAGAGCCTCAAAATACTGAAATCTGTATTTTTTTTTATCTTTTCCTTCTAATTTGTTATTATTTTCTAAATAACACACTGTTATTTACTCAACAATAACACACAATTATCCTTATTTTTATTTATTCATTTGATTCTATAATCTTGGGCTTTTTAGCCGTAAATAAAGTCACCAGAAACAGACGGGACATTTCGAGATTTAGGATGGCCGAAGACACTACACTACCCATAATCCCCAGCTATCGTTTGGGACTACAGTCCCGTTGACAAACCCCGTAATGTTGGAGTGGCAGTGCGCCAAGGTTACGCCGAGCGTCAAGCTCTTTGAAATGGAACGAAACCACGGCATACTATTCAAAACTGGACTCGAACGCCCCCCGAGAACTACACATGCATTGTGTTTCGCAACATGTTCTCTATGGCACGTCTCTACTGGGAATTGTAGTTTTAAAAGACGTTTTTCCCAAATTTAGAAGTTGACAGTATTAAACAGCCCTGGAGGTTTAGGCGATAGGAAACACATTGGTGTGTACACATTTAAAACATGTAATTACTAAATGGGTGAAAATCGCTTGTATCCATAATGGGCAGCATTAATATATACCCACATGACAGCTCATTGTTACTTTGTAATTCTACTCCACTACAATTCAGAGGTTAACCTGGTATTTTTACTTCACTACATTTAGTTTAGTTACTTTGCAGATTCTGATTAATTATGTGAAATATAAACAACCCTTAAATCAGACTTTAGTTACACCTGAGTAAAATTCAGGGAAGGTGATTGTCAAGTGCCAACAATCAGGAGAGATATTTGATAGTTGGTGCTTGAGAAGAATAAACATTTATCTGCAGATCTTTATAAAGTATTCATTACTTGTTATTCTCTACTAATAGTTAATTAAAAACTGTATAATGGCTATTTTGCACATCCCTTTCAAGATTTCCTAAGGTGTATTGGTCTTATACACAACTTGGGTCGCAGGTTCCTCAACAGCGCATTACAAGACATCTATCAATATGTGTGTACCTCCACCATTAAACTGTCATATTCTGCACATTTCTTATACTATCTACATACATAAGAGTATAATTAATGTGTATAATATCAGTTAAAATAAGTGCTTCAACATAGTTAACATTGCAGGAAAGCAATATTTTAGACGTTAAGTACTTTGTCAGGCTTAATATTCATCGGTAGATAGATACCCCCAAAGCTTTTTTCTTGTTTAAAAGAAGACCTTAACCTAAAGTATTCTTTAATGTGTTAATAAAGGTTCATTCGTTTTTCTGTTTTGCACATCCTCCTATTAATATCTTTGTACATCCGGCACTAAACTGTTTTATTGTAGAGATCACTTAGTATCTTCTTGACTTTTTATATTCTATATTTCTATCATTGACCTTCTACTTTCCCCCTATGAAAGTATGTACTCTTAATATTGTTTTAATCAAAAAACATTATTCAACAAAAATAATTTAATAACATGCTTTAACCACTAGGCGGTGCACACAAGGTACACACAGCATACTAATAATAACTTTGTATTATTAGTGTAGAACACTTATGTATGTATAACATCTGAAGATGTGTAGTTTTATTCATGTTTTTACATAATTTTACAGGATATTGCTATACTATTTCTCTTGTTTTACTTCTACACATTAATATCTGATTTGTAAAACATCACAGACAGAAAGGCATATCCGTCATTTAATGGTAAGCTATTGAAATTGTGATTCCATAGATGTGTCTCCCATCACCCAAAACCCCTGACTATTCTCTCAACTCAGTATTTACATTCTGATATTCAAAGAAAATCAGTAATATCTTTAAAAACTACAAGTCCTTTTCTATCAGCTCTGCACCGTTATGGTGTAAATATAACCTCAATTGGATCAAATATAAAAGTCAGCCGAATTACTATTGATACTGCAAGGAGACGTATTTTGTGAAAAGAAATTGAAGATGTTGTTTAATTGTTGATATATTTATGATCCACGTCAAGTATTCAGTTTTGGCAGCAGTTCTCCTGTTTGTCCAGAAGTCTTCTCATCAGGGCTCTATAAATAAAGAACTACGGCAGATGTGTAATATTTAATGCAGCCGAACCGTGTATTACAATGCCGTTATGTGATGACTTCCAAAGAGAAAAGCAAGAACACTCTGAATTAGGTATTATTTTATTTTTCGTTGTCGGATATCATATCTTATTAACACCATATCCGAGCGTGCATTGCGGCTAAAACATCCAATCAACGAGCTTCAAGCTGAGGATCTTGGGTAATCAGTTTGGTGGGTTTGTGGTGTGTATCGCTCGAAATGTCCCGTCTGTTTCCGGTGACTTTATTTACGGCTAAAAAGCCCAAGATTATATAATTAAATGAATAAATAAAAACAAGGATAATTGTGTGTTATTGTTGAGTAAATAACAGTGTGTTATTTAGAAAAGAATAACAAATTAGAAGGAAAATATTTTTAAAAATACAGATTTCAGTATTTTGAGGCTCTAAGCCCCATTTATTTTCCTCACAGACGGAAAAAAAGTCCGACATTATACGATTTTAAATAAAAACAAATAAATAAAAAGATAAAACACTGGCATGTAATTTACGTTAGAATAAATAGAATGGTTTTGAATAATAGATGAGAGTAAAATCTACGTCACTTTACAGCCCCGCCCACTTTTGGCGAAACCAACGCTGTCATTTGAACAGCGATCAAGCCTGAAGACACAGAGCTCTTCTTTTACTGTCCTTTGTTCTTAGAGGAAGTACAGAAACACGTAACTCTGGATTTGTTTTAATCTTTGAGGTGCAATAAACGACACAGCAGCTTTTTGGCATGTTAAAACTATTATGTTCTGCCTCGCTCATGAGAGTAACAGCTGGAGAAATTACAGCCTCGCCTACTGATTTTAATTTAACCATATATCGAGCCCGATTCTCGATTTCAAATGTGTGCTCTAAAATGATATTTATAAATAACTATTTTCATTATTATAAGCAAGACAATAAATGGCAAAGATATGTAGAAAATAAACGTATTTAAGATACGTTCATAACAAACGTAACGTGGAAGAAAATATGCTGAGAAGATATGTAGAAAATAAACGTATTTGAGATACGTTCATAACAAACGTAACGTGGGAGAAAATACGTTTCTAGCTAAACGTAATTGAGAATGCAGTTTAGTTCTGTGGGAACGTAATTTTTAGGAGACAGGGTTGCTCCGTTTATCATTCCCGTGTTATTGTAAGTTACTGAACACTTTTGAATAATGTAGTTAATCTACTATAATTAGTTTGTTTAATATCGAATCATATTAATTCGTTTTAAAGCACAATAAATAACAAAGAAGACCTTTGACCGGCACTTTTCTCATTTTGTCCGGAAGATTTAAACTTTAACGGACATGTTGACCGGCGAAAACATATTCTAACGGGAACTCTGGTGCGGAGTTTAAATATCTCAAGTCATATTACAGGATAAAGGAAATACAGTTTAAACTGCCGTATGCAGAGAAGACGCCGACGTGTCGCACTTATCATTCATATTACATCATCAATCAGATCATCGATCATATAATATCATAATATATCATATATTTCCTTATCTCAGTCAGCTTCTCCAGCCGTATCTGGCCGTGCAACACTTACAGTGTCACATACTGTATGCAGAAGTATTATTTTAAGCAACACATTATGTTGACGAAACACTCGAGTCAAATGTAATTAAAGTCAGATCCACTCGTGTCTTAGACGTGAACGCGCTCTCAGCTGGTGAGAGAAACCCTGGCTTGATTTACCGAGTTGATAACCAGCGTCGTAGGACCGCTTAGCGAGATCTCGTTTGTTAGTTTGTTGTTGTATGTTGAACTGGCTTCGTAGCACACAGGGCACAGGTGGCTAGCAGCGCTAATGTCAAAGACACAGACATTGCATTATATTTGTATTTTACCAGGATGCAGTGACACAAATATTTACATATTTACATTTACTATCTACAGCACCCGCTGCCCCTGACATCCCCCACTCCCCCCATTGACAATTTACTAGCGGTACCGAAGTGGGCCGGTCGAGAGTCCCGGGATGATTTTTAGTCCCATTCCACCACTGGCTACATGACCGTATGATCGCCCATATTGATTTACCTAATTCCTAAACTTCTAACAGATACAACATAAACCGATCCTTCAGCCTCATATGAGCTCTCAGACACGTTCAAAATTAAACTGTCATCGCTGTCTGAGCTTGCTGCTGTGTGCACCATCGTGCGTTTACATGCAGATGCTGGGATCCTGAACGGTGCAGCTGGAGCGCTGTGCCCGCAATGACGTCACACGTAATTTGGCGGGACTTGAAGAATCCCAGAGAAGATCCAGAAAATGGTCAACATTGAAGGGCAGATTAATGGTTATCAAAGTACAAATATCCAAAATCAGTTCAGTAACGGTTTTCAAGGGGACAATATTTACTCAAATTGATGGGTTTGGATGATGGGGGAAACTCGTGTCACAGGCTCTTTAAGATGTTATGATTATTTAAATGTATACAGTTCTGTTTCATATGGGTTTAGTCTCTTTATTTCCCCCTCAAAATGCACCAGATTGATGCATTTAACTCCAAATTTAAAACAAAATCACTTAACACTTAAAATATGTTCACATGGATAGGTTCCTAAATAGATTTGCACATTTTTTTTAAAATATTGACCCATGTCCATATGTTTATTCTGGGGTAGTAGATTTAAAGTTTAGAGCTATCACTATGGGCAGCAACGCTGTAAATATTGACAAATAAATCCAGGAAAATGGCACAAAAGAAAACTGGTAGTGGCCTGGCTGGGTGTATAATTCCCGGCCTAATTTATTGTCCCAGTCCGGCCCTGCCGTAGAGGGACCACTTTTGGACAAAATATCCTCTCCATTAAAGGCAGCTCATTGTGGAATAGCCTCCCAACTGAGATACGTGATTGTCCCACTCTCAATATTACATTACATTGCATTTAGCTGACGCTTTTATCCAAAGTGACTTACAATAAGTGCGTTCGACCAACAAAATACAAACTTGAAGAAAACAGAATCATATAAGTACATCAGGTTACATAGAGCAAAAACATTTCAAGTGCTACTCAACTGGCTTTAGGTAAGCCAGTCCTGTATTAGTATATAAGTGCTTTGTTAATAGTTCTATCGCTCGAAGTGGAGTCGAAAGAGATGAGTTTTCAATCGTTTTAAAGGTCAACTCAAAGAATGGTTGAGCAACAAACAGATGTGCAATCACCGCTAAATGCACTTTAACACAGGGGTAACTCCTCTTGCACTTTATGTAGCTCTTGTATCATCTCTTGCACTTAATGTCGTTGCTGCTATAGTGTACTGTCAAGTGGTAAATACTTGTGTGTTCTGCTCTTGCTCTTTTGCGTATCAACTATTTATTTTTTGCTATGTTTACAAATGTCATGTTCTTATATGGTGTATGTCAGGGACTACAGATGGAAATTAGCTCAAAGCTAAAATCCGGCATATTTACACTTGAAGCATTATTTGTCTAAAGTTGTCATTAATGTGCATTGTCCCTATTCAAATAAACGATTAAATGAAATGAAAAAGGTGTGCGGCATGCCTGAGTTTTCAGCCATTTCACTCATCTGTGATGTAGCCTGTGTGGAGTTACTGCATGCACATTTTCTTTGGATCTGCTGGTTGCAAAGAAATACAAAGACATTGAAACACAACTCCAGCTAAGCCTAACACTCAAACACGCTCAGATATAAAAACTGATATCAGTAAGACTGCAGAACTTAGAGAGTCACACGTTTTTAATAGGAGCTGTAAGAAAGGTTCCTATGAAGTCTTGCACTTGTATAGTCGCTCATGAGGTAGAGCTCTTTTGCATTTATCAGAAGGCCCCTGCACCCCATATGTCAAGAGTACATTGCTACTGATGGCTGTGCCAGCAGTGTGTGAGTGTGTCAGAATGTTTATGATGAGCAGGTTGGGCACTTTGTAAGGTAGCCTCTGCCAGCAGTGTATGAATGTATGTGAATATGAGTATGCTGCTGTTGTTATTAAGCACTTTAACTGGTCGTCTATAAAAGCACAACATACTGTAAATGCATTCCATAGACCATTTACAACCAGGAACCTTCAAGTTGGTTGCAGGCAGCATTAAGTGGTTATCCATTGATTGTACAGTATCAGTTTCATAGCAGGATCATTATCAGGCTCAAGAGACTCACTGGGCGCTGTTGTTGGAGGTATCATGTCATCATACTTTACTCTGCGTAAGCTGGGCAATCATTTGGAAGCCATAGGATTTGAATTCAAACAAATGGTTATCTCGAAAATTGAAATATAATTCCACAAAAGCACTATACATTACCAAATACCCGTTATTTAAATGAAAAGACTAACAAACCTTTCCTTCTCACATTTTACTCCATATGCTGTAGGTATGTATTGAAAAAGTAATGTGAGATTAGTTTTGTTTCATAAAGATAAAGCAACACTTTCTCAGAATAAAGCAAAACTAAGAGTTTAAGAGAAAAAAAAACGGAGTCAAGCAAAATACATTTAATTTAAAAAATAAAACTATAAGTTGCAAACAAATCATTTGTGTAATCATGTAAACTACAATTATTTTTTCTTTGTTTTAACATTATATTTTTGTTTGCAGATCTCTTTGCTTCTTTCTCAATGATCAGACTTTTGCTCTCTGCAGCTCTTCTCGTTTGCGCTCCCTCATTTTTTGTTTTCGATTCTGACACAAACGTCCCAGGTGGGCGGGACTTTCAGGGGTTCGTCCCCATTGGCTACTCCGTTTTTGAGTGACAGCCCAGTCCTCCAGCGATTGTACAGTGCAGCTGCGGTGCGGTAGCTGAGCGTGGATAGAACACCCCCAGAAGAACCAGCATTTCAATTATAATCAGTGTTGGGCAAGTTACTTCCAAAATGTAATATATTACATATTACTTATTACTCTCTTTTGAAAGTAATAAGTTAAATTACAATATTACTGTCTCTGAAATGTAATGAGTTACACTACTTTAGTTACTTTTTAGTTACTTTACCAAAATAACTGCAAAAGAATGGCTAGGTATTTGAAATGCTAAAATGTAGTTTAGTGCAGCTCATTATACATCCAGTGAAGGGCGATGTGGTATAGCATAACAACTGTGTATGCCCTTAAGGCTACTAACAACTTGTATTACACGGCTTAGTTGAATACTCGATTCTGATTGTAAATTCTTAATATGTGACACGTTGTTAATCCAGTACAGACCACTGTCAAGGACTATAATGAAGGTTGCTAAGGAGGATCCAGAAAGAGAAAGGAACAGAGGTTAAAAGACGGAGCACTGGACGTCAGATAAATCACAAGAAGAAGGCAGACAGGAAGTAAACACTAACAGGACACGGAATGGGCTCTGTAGTGTGTTTAGTATATGGCCGTGTACAGGCCCGGCTCCAGAACAAAATGACTCAGGGTGCCTCTGAGATTACAGGGGGCGCAGCAGTAGTAGGTTTACATGAGCAATAGTGGCCGGCAACAGCAATGAAAAATAGCATTGATGGTCCCCAATGAACAGATTATGGCATTTGTTATGTTTTGAAACCAAGAACTGAGAACATTTCAAGTGTGTTAAAAGTGCAATCCTGAAATATCTCATATAGTCCAAAGTGGACTATGGCAAAGAAAAGCACCAAAGCTTCAAAGCTACTGATAAAACAAATGAGAACATATTGTAAATCAAGGCAAATATTATTTGAACCAGCTCATGGTTTGAAATGGCAAACATTGAAAAGCAAAAGTATTATTAAAACCATGTACTAAATCATCACCTTGGTCCCATCATATACTCTGGGAAGAGAATATTTACTGTGCTTGAAAACTGGTATCACATCATCATGTGAGGTTGACATTGTGACCTGGAGAACATTTCAGCTGCAACATTAGCTTGTTGATAAGCTTGGGATATGAGATAGTTTTGTAGGCATTCGTGGTGAAGGCATCTGTGCTATTGTATGCATTATTTTTTTACCCAACATTTCTACAGGCATGGCAGAATATGGCACTATTTTCACATGAATATTCTAGCCCTTGTCTATTTGTATACCACGATGAGCTGCAAAATGACCGCCTTACCCCACTGTACAGGCGGGTACTTGTTTAGATATACCTGGGCAGGCTCTGTTTTGCCGTGGTATCCTGGCACCTGCGGGCCGCGGCGTAGTTTCCGGCGACAAAGACTGCTGCTCCGGGGGCGAGGGCGGCGAGTCAGGCGGGAGTAAGCTAGTGTCCACAACGGAGGGTAACGTGATGTCCCCATCTGACCCGTTGCTACTCTCTGTAGTAGATGCAGTGTTGCTGGCGTTTAGTGATGGTTGCTTTAACCATTTTCGTATAAATGATTATCCACAGATGTGTGTCACTGCTGTGGAAGCACTTTGGAAATGATGCACGCGCAGCGGAGCAGGTCACGCGCACCTGACACAATTTGTCGTTTGCATTTTTCGCTCCGTTCTCTTTTTTGAATAGAGGGTGCATAACATTCAACTGCCCCGAAGATCCCGACGCGAAGCCTGAAGGGTACACACCAGGTTTACTAATCTACCCGCACAATTTGTCTGGTGTCCGAATGTCTCGCTATGTTAGTACATTCTTAAAAAAAAAAAACACCATTTAATTTCGGGTTAAAATGTGTTGTAACTGCGTTACTGAGCATTGTAACGGGTAATATATTCAGGGTTCGTACGGGTGCTTGAAATCCTTGAAAATGCTTGAAATTTGACGTGGTGTTTTCAAGGTTGGGAAAGTGCTTGAATTTTGGGAATGGTGCTTGAAATTGAGATAAAGTGCTTGAAAATGTAAATGCTTTACTTTTACAATAAATTGCTGTCTGACTGAATAGTTAGCTTTTTAGATTAAAAGAAAATAATTGCTTCGCTTCTACATAAAACAGCTCCGCTGCACCTTCCCGCGCTATGCGCGCGACCTGCAAGGGTTTGTGTTACGTGTGACCTGGGCATTCTGATGAGAGTGATAGATGACTGTGTGCCAGGAGGTTGCAGTTTCAACGAGCGTTGGCTAGCAGAAGACAAATACAAGCCATGGCTAAGACGAGGGTCAAGCCCACGAGTACCCTCCTGCAAAGTTTGCAAAAAAAACGATGCGAGAGTCTGCGCTGACTAGCCACATGAAAGGTACGCCGTAGTAGAGCATTTTAGATTAGGCTAACGTTGCATGTTACGTTTGTTTAAGCTAACGTTTGCGAGCTGAATAGCGAACTCGATTGAGGGATAATAATAATTGCAGGATAAACGAGCCGGTTTTTTGTTTTTTTTTGCGGAGGGATCTAGATCGGCTTGAAGGCACATTATGCAATGTGCACATTATCCCGCTTATTACACATGGCCACATTCTCGACAAAGTAACGACATGACTCCCAATATTAATTGAAATGCTTTTATGGATTTAGAAAATTATTTTATTGATTTAAAAAATAGTTTTATGTATTGATTTAAATTGACATGCATCGGCTAAGAAAAATAGTCCGTTGTTACTGTTTGAACTAACGTAGCAACGGCAGGAACTGCTTCGATAGTGTTTTTGAGGAGCTTTTTGATTACAGATTTGAAAACATCGTTGCTTGCTTTAAAAGTAGCACAATTCATTATGTCAAACCTTGGAAAGTATCTAGATATCCCTGCCCTAATGCCAAAGTAACTGGCAACTGAATATGTGTCGCCGTTTGATGTCTATGTCTGGACCGCTGCGTAAAAAGGAGGGTTTCTGCCCCATTACTTCTCTTCTTACTTCTTTAAGAATAAAACACGGAGGACGGAGATCTCTTTTGCTCCCCCTCTTCTGACAGCCCAGCAGCTGATCTCAAAGCATGCTCCCCTCTCCTGCAGGGGGGCGTGGTCAGCTGCAGCTCACAGAATCAGCCCCCTGCAAAAACAGCGCTGGAAAGAGCAAATAGAGCGAAATGAGGCATGGCTAAAATGCAGGATCTTTTTGGTCTATATAGTCTTCTATATTTTTTTATATAAAAAAACTATATTTATATACTTTATATAGGTCGATACAGTAGCCCCTTTTCTTTTAAATAGTTTTTATAGGTGTTGCTATCTGTTTTGTGTAGCGTGGTTATACAAGCAAGTCAATGCATTCATTGGGTGGTATCGGAGAGTTACACGGGTCTGTAAATGCAATGAAAACAATTGGCCACAGCAAATCATTTATATTAAACATGTATTTTTTACTTTTGAATACTTCAGTACAAAGGATGTATTGAATAATTTAAGTGATATATGTGTACACATATAAATCATTAGTCAAAACAGGGCTACATTTGATTTAATTAAAAGGTATAATATGTGGTAAACTGAAGGGCCGTTTGGGAGCCGAAAGAGCCGGCTCTTCTTGGTGAGCCGAGCCAAATGATCCGGCTCACCAAGAAGAGCCGGAATTCCCATCACTAGTGTTCAAAGGATGAAGCACTCACAGCATTTCGTGTTATAGTCACGAAATATAATCTATTGATTCGACACAGAGCGATTTTGAAAGCAATGTATTTCTACTGGTAGTATGTTTCGTACCTAAACCAAATGTAACTTGCTCTATCGAAATCAGTCACATTGACCCGAAGACACATTTTCGTTTGTATTACTGGTCTGGGGGAAGCTCGCGAGTGTGTGTGTGTATTTTTGCGTTTGTGTACCGGGGAAACACTCATAAGAAACACCGGCTGTTGTTATGCTTGCTGTGATGTTACATTAGTCCGTTCTCTGCTTGTAATTATGCCGTTACAAGCTTCAAAGTTGTATTTATCATCTGAATTTGCCGAAACAAGTTTAATATTCTGAAAGCCAATACTTTGTTTATTTGAAAACAGATGAAAACAAACTGTCTTTTATATAAAATTGAAGTATTATACAAGTAAAACTACATTTTGCTTTAATCCCATGTAATTGTAGAATGAACACAGTCTTCCTTTGAAGATGTATAAGTCAGGTGTCTTGAGTAGTAAAAATTACCTTGTGGATTTACTCCAGGTGGAACTAAAGTCTGATTTAACACTTGATTATATTTCACATCATTCATCCACATCTGTGAAGTAACTAAAGGTATTAAATACATGTAGTGGAGGAAAAGTACACCATTTACCTCTGACATGAAGCTTAGCGCAAGTTCAAGAAGGAAGACCATACCCCCTGGTGTTACACGTCACTGCAAGCTCTTCTCCCATTAAGTAATCAGGGGCGGTACTCCCCAGCTAGCAATCATTGCACCTGCTAAACCCTTTAAATCTGCTCTTCCCTCTCTGTCAGTTGTCATTTCAGGTGTCAACGCACAAGTGTACGCGTCACGGCGTTCATGGTTAAGCCAAGCAGCAGCAGGGCTTTGTCCCAGCTGAGGGCTTCGTTCCAGCTCCAGGCATTTATTCATCAGCTCCGCAGTATCGCGGATTAAGCTACAGGCTGCGTTCCCCAGTCGGGTAGCGGGTCAGCCGGCCGTCCCGCAAGCCCGGACGCGGGAGGAAAAGACAAGGAAATCTGGCTCCATGGAAGTTCCTCCGGCCTAATGGGAATGGCTACTTCACGCAAACAACTGACGTACGCTTCAGTCTCTTGAGAAGGCATCACTGGCATCAGGGCCGCCTAATGCAGCGCTTCCGGCTTCACGCGGAACGGGTCCTCATCACATGCGGAGTTTTACCCATTCTGGCTTCAACTACAACCCCTCCTGCAGGCAGGCAGGCAGCGCTTAAGCTATCCCATTGAAGCTATTCCTTCTGCGCTCACTTCAACAGGCGTCAGGGTAACGTTGGCAAAGGCAGTTGCAACAAATTCACGAGATGTTTCGTATATTGTTGCGACATTTGGGTCATGCAGAGTGAGATCGCTACCCCTTAAGAGAGGGGTGTGGCGCGTGCATGTGTGCGTGGGCATAGTATGAGCGAGCGGGATACATGTTTTTAGAAATAACGAGGCAGCAGAAAAAAGGAAGGTCTGCGATCTTGCGAAATCTATCTTGCGAAACAGGAGAGCTAAATTATGCAACGACCTCCCAAGAAGAGCTCGCCTCTCTCCAGTCTTTCCGATAAAATGGGTTATTGAACCAGAAGCGTGTTGCTTCTGCCCTGGGAGACGACAGAGAGTCACCCCCCCCCCCCGTTTCCTCGACTACGGTCTGGGAGCCGACAGGAAGTTCAACACTATGCATTGCTACCTCTAGTCAGGGTTAAGGTGAGCTTCAGGCAGTGTTGGGGGGTAACGTGCTACAGTATGGAGTTTCAGTAACGTATTACTTGCATTACTAATGCAGTCGGGTAATTACTCATTACAATGCTCAGTAACTAAACGCAGGTTCAAGCTTCAACACAGCGTTTCCTGAAATGAATGGCGTTCCGTAGGGCTTCTTTTCCTCAATGAACAAGTCGCTGCACATTATCCTGTTTATGACCAGATACTAAATAAATTAGGAATTCACTCCCAATATTAATTTAATGATTATTGACTAAATGATCGGTTTTCTCTTTTTTTTTCTTCTCCACTAAGAATATTCCGTTTCTTGGTGCACCAACGGCTAGATCTGCGACAACATCTCCTTGGCAGCAAGGCAAGTTTATTTATATAGCACTTTCAATACAAGGCAATTCCAATTGCTTTAAAAAATGAAAGACATTAAGAAATGGCATTTAAAATCAGTCATTTAAAAGGAAGCTAATAAAATAAACATTAAAAGAAAAAGTTTTAATATATGAATAGTTCAATTAAAAGCAGCGACAAAAGAAAAGTCTTCAGCCTGGATGTAAAAGTAGTCAGAGTTGCAGCGACTAAGGGTGCAACGACTAATCGACTAATCGATCAAATCGATTACCAAATTAGTTGCAACTAATTCAGTCGTCGATTCATTGTGACGTCAGCAGTGTGTTTACGTGCGTAAGCTCCAACGTTATTGGTCTTTTTATCAGTACCGGAGACATTTATAAATATATGTCATGTTTATTGCTACAAAAACATTATATCGCAGTCTAGTGTCACAACTCGTTCTAATATGCAAAGGACAAACAAATGCGCCTATGATGTATTTTCGATCAGATGAGATCTCTCTCCCCCATCGCGAGGGGACGGGGCAGTTTACACACAAAGCTGCTATATGCAGCGGAGCACACTGCGGAGGTGGCGGAGAGAATGCGCTCCGAGGCGTGGTTAACTTCACCCGCTTCGATGTGGAGAATGCTCGTTGCCAAAGTGCAATAAGAGTTTATCATGTAAGGGCGTAACACGAGCACTTTGTCTAAACATTTAGCAAAAGTGCTCCACATCCAGACGGAGGAATGCACCGGGTTCCACTGTCTTTCTAGCAGCTCCGTAGCTCCATTCACGAGTAACGTTCCCACGTCAGATGTTATTTATGCTAGCAGCAACACACAGAGTAACTGTGGGGTAGGGACGGGTGGCGCAGTGGTCTGTGCATCCGATCATCAGATCAAGGGGGAGTGCTGGGGAACTCCAGTTCGAAACCCGCTCCTGCCGCCATTGCGTCAGGCCGTTGTGTCCTTGGGCAAGACACTTCACCCGGATTTGCTCCTGTGGGTATCGTCCACAGCACATGTATAATACCAATGTGTACTTGTAAAAGCGCCTCGATGACCTCGAGGCGTGAAGATGGACGGTGTGGCGCAGTGCGCTGTGCAATGATCATCAGATCAAGGGGTGAAACCCGCCGCTGCTGCGTCTGTAAAGCCGGCGTGTCCTTGGGCAAGACACTTCACCTGAACTTGCTCCTGTGGATATTGTCCACAGTATCTGACCATTATGATATATGTGTAATGTGTGTATATGTAAAGCGCTTTGAGTCATTGAAAAAGCGCTATAATAAATGTAAGGAATTATTAACTACATTATACAAACTCGGTTAATGATTAACTGAGTATTTATTAGTTTCAATTTCAGCTTTTCTGTTTACAGCCTGTCGACAGATTATTTAATACAATTCGGTAAATGCTCAGGTGACAATCTCGATGACAAGGTCAATGTTCCCCCCTTTCTACGCACGGAGATAATGTAATCTAATAGCGTGCAGGCCAAGGCTGGCTCTTCAAAGCAGATATTACGACGCGCTTTAATGTTCCCATCATCGTTCAGCGGAACTCTTCAGCCTTAAGTCAAGTAGGAGAAACTATGCGTGCACCGGCTATTCGGGTAATAATATTAATAGCGTCTCTCCCCAGTTCAAATCACCCACTGCTCAGGGAGATCTCCTAATGCGTTGCCTTCACGCATCTAGCGTTCAAATACAACATTACTAAACTACAACTCCGCTCAACTGGGAAAAGAGAAGAAGAAACAGAAGAGACTCCTCCAGGAGCACAGCGTTCCTAATCATGAGGAACTACAGGCCCAGTCTCACACCGGAGTTCCTAGCCATCACATCAAGCTCATGGTATTATCGTTCCTCTAACCAACCGCGTGCATCCACATAAACGTCTTCAACGACAGTTGCTCTTCCTCACCGGGCAACCGTACTTTGCATGCGGATTCTTCGGCACGCATCATCTCCCGTTTCCTGGACGTGGCATTCGCCGGCCTCACGACGACCGTGTTTTCCCCGACTTAAGGACGTGCACTGCACATCCTCCGTTTTGGGGGGGGGATATCTGCATGAGATCATTCAGATTTCCACTATTTCTACACATTTTTATCACACTTGCTGGATCTAACACTAGCGTCCCTCCATCATCCTCACTTCAGATGATAGAAGACAGTCTTAATCACTCAATCAGCTCATCAGCATCTATGACTCATCCCGGCACACTTAACGCTAATTAAGATATACTATATCATGGGTCATGTCTCAGTATTTAACCAAGTGTACGTCTTTTCTGCGTGCATCCGGCACTTCATTCATATTCTCGGGTTCATGCTCACTTGGCTCGTGGTAAACCAGGTTACGATATTCATGCATCACCGTACTCAAGCTAACAGCTCTCGGGCATTATATCGTCTACATCTCCCTCTTCACCGGACATCGGCTCGTGCCGCCAATCAAGATCTCTTCAGTTTACCTATGGTAAATATGCATATAACTGGTGGTGGCGTCTAATAGCATATCAGGGCTTTCGTTCAGACAGGTGCAGCCATTCAAGGCATATCTCCCTCCTCCCTGCCAACTCGGACGGTGGTTCTCCTCCGCCTTCATATCCCACATTCGCCCGGACATCCGTGCGTGCTGGCCATCCAAGGTCCGAACACTAAACGGTATTTATACATACAACTGGTGGTGGTCTTAGCAAGTCAGCACATGTACGTGTCACCGTGTTCATGTTTAAACACTTCATATCGTCGTGACCTTCAGGTTCGCTCGTATTGAATCCTGCCGCGCAGGTTGCGGCCAGTGGGTCCGCATTATGTTTAAACCCTGCACGTGCAGGGCGAGTAGGCCAGTGTCATGTTTAACCCTGTGTGTACAGGTTGCGGCCTATGGGTCAGCATTTGTTTAACCCTGCGTGTGCAGGTTGCGGCCTATGGGTCAGCATTTTGTTTAACCCTGCGTGTGCAGGTTGCGGCCTATGGGTCAGCATTTTGTTTAACCCTGCGTGTGCAGGTTGCGGCCTATGGGTCAGCATTTTGTTTAACCCGTTGCGGCCTATGGGTCAGCATTTTGTTTAACCCTGCGTGTGCAGGTTGCGGCCTATGGGTCAGCATTTTGTTTAACCCTGTGTGTACAGGTTGCGGCCTATGGGTCAGCATTTTGTTTAACCCTGCGTGTGCAGGTTGCGGCCTATGGGTCAGCATTTTGTTTAACCCTGCGTGTGCAGGTTGCGGCCTATGGGTCAGCATTTTGTTTAACCCTGTGTGTACAGGTTGCGGCCTATGGGTCAGCTTTTGTTTAACCCTGTGTGTACAGGTTGCGACCAGCGGGTCAGCGTCATGTTTAACCCTGCGCGTGCAGGTTGCGGCCTGTGGGTCAGCATCGTCTAATCCAACATGCAGGCGCTAAGCATGGTTGGCGTTCACATTAACCCTACAGTTATTCCGACAATCTCATCATGTCCCGGTGTTATCTCATTTCATCCGCAGATCTCCTCAATCAGCCAGCAAGGTAAGAAATGCTTCACATCTCAGCACTTTTTACTTCTCTTCTCTTTGGGGGTTCATCGGAGCGGTTTTCCCCTCCTGAATGATATCCTACAAACCGGGGCCTAATCTCCAAACATCAGTTGATTCATTGTTGTAATCTGTCAATCATAATTTTCTATACCACGTGTCCGGTATTAAACATGTATTTCATACATCACGTCTCTCATGATTGAAATGAAGCTTAGCGCAAGTTCAAGAAGGAAGACCATACCCCCTGGTGTTACACGTCACTGCAAGCTCTTCTCCCATTAAGTAATCAGGGGCGGTACTCCCCAGCTAGCAATCATTGCACCTGCTAAACCCTTTAAATCTGCTCTTCCCTCTCTGTCAGTTGTCATTTCAGGTGTCAACGCACAACCCGCCTCCACCCCTTCGCCTCCTGTCTCCTAATTCAGGGCCAAGCTAATCCTTCTTCCTCCAAACCAGACCGAACCATTATCACCACCACCAGTGTCTAGACCCCGGGGGGTTCATCGGAGCGGTTTTCCCCTCCTGAATGATATCCTACAAACCGGGGCCTAATCTCCAAACATCAGTTGATTCATTGTTGTAATCTGTCAATCATAATTTTCTATACCACGTGTCCGGTATTAAACATGTATTTCATACATCACGTCTCTCATGATTGAATTATGTTTACTTCCAACATAAAAGTACCTCAAAAATAGTAATCAATAATGTATTGAAAAGTTATTTGGCTGATTGTTTTATATCGGCTCAGACAGGTTATATGGGAGGCCCAGTCTACGTACAGGTCACTCCTTTTGAAATATTAAACTTAGTTTTATTTATTTTTATTTTTCATCCTTGTGTAGAATGCTATCACGAAACACACATTTGGTTGTTTATAGCATAAAGAACATCTGATTTAATGTGAGGTAGGGAAATAATCATTTGAGTATGTGTATATAAATATGTAATTTACAACAGCTGTAAGCTGCTTGAAAAGCTGGAAAATGCACCTTGAAAATGCTTGAATAATAAGAACAACACCAAAGTACTCTGTTTTCCCAAGGATGTGGTCTCTGACTTGGCTGAGAAGATCCTGCATATTGGGGCTGAACATCCGACTGTGAAGAATGTGGTACTGCACATTGGAACAAATGATGTTGTGAAACAACAGTCAGAAGTGCTGAAAGAAGACTTTAAATGTTTGTTGGAAACTGCCAGCTCTCTAAATGCAGAGGTGTTCATCAGTGGCCCTCTACCGCCAGTCAGAAGAGGAGTGGAGAGATTCAGCAGATTGTTTGCACTGAACACCTGGCTTTCAACGGCCTGTACTGACCATTCTGTTCATTTTATTGACAATTTTAACTTTTTCTGGGATCGCAGACATCTTTTCAAGGCAAATGGAGTTTGCCTGAACAAGTCAGGAGTGAAATTGTTTATCTCTAACATATTCAACTGCCTGCTTCATCAATCTGTTCCCTCTGCCAAGGACAAGCGGCAGGAGGAATCAAAACACGAGAAAGACACAACACATCACGCAGAAAACCCTGAAGAATTATCACTGCACCCGCCTGAGGAATGTTCTGATTATGGGAGACATATGAGACACATGGAGGAGTCTCCACTGCCCCCCCCCCCTGTCAACGCCTTTGAGGATACTCCGTTCACCCTTTCACCCTCGCCCACCCTCCTGGAGATCGATGAACACACAAAGGAGATACAGAGGGTTGGCACCGATTCCTTCCTGGAGTTCAAAGACCAAACGAAGGCGATACGCAGGGCTGGCACCATGTCCTTTACCCCCGCTCCTCAACGACGCCCACCAAAATCACCGCGGAGACGCGCACCATCTCCCCCGTCCTCATCACCGCGCCTACGTCAACCACCTCCCCCCCCTGGCAGCATGTCCTCTACCCCCGCACCATCTAGCCCGTCTCCATCACCGTGCCTACGTCGACCACCTCCCCTCCCTTCGAGGGGGCTTCTGCAGTCTCCGAAGCCTGATAAGGATGTGTGTGTACAAAACACAACAAACTCTTACTGATATGTGATGGGTCCAGGCTCAAGGGCGTATGGCACTCTCAACTCTTTCAAGGACATGTCGGGGCCCTGCCTGCCAGTAGCTTTGCCGATATCTGTGTTGATAGGTAATAGATTAAGAGCGGTGAATCATAGAAACAGGAAGCGCTCAAACGTTTGTGTGAGTGTATCTAATTTAGCAGTGATTCCATGTCAGCCACAGCTTGTTACAAAAAACATGACTGATAGTGTGTTTAACAAACTTAAACTAGCTTTATTAAATGTCAGGTCTTTGGCAGGAAAAACATTTTTAATCAATGATTTTATCACTGAGCACAATCTCGATTTTATGTTTTTAACAGAAACTTGGATTGAACAAAATAACAGTGCAGCTGTTCTTATCGAATCAACCCCTCCCAACTTTAGTTTTATGAGTCAGGAAAGAATGCATAAGAAAGGGGGTGGAGTTGCTATTCTGTTCAATGATGCCCTTCAATGCAGGAAGACATCTTATGGAAACTTTGATTCTTTTGAATATGTGGCCCTCCGGCTGAAATGCTCCTCTCGAGCTCTGTTCCTAAATATCTATAGACCACCCAAATACTGTGCAAGCTTTTTTGATGACTTTACTGAACTGCTGTCTATAGTGTGTATTGACTTTGACCGTCTAGTCATTGTTGGTGATTTTAACATCCATGTTGACAACCCCCAGGACAGAGGGGCTAAAGAACTGTTTTGTGTTCTTGATAGCTATGGACTGACTCAGCATGTGACGGAGCCCACGCACAATAAGGGGCACACTCTGGACTTAATTATCTCAAACGGTCTGAATATCTCTAAGGTTGTGGTGACTGATGTTGCACTCTCTGACCATTCCTGTGTTTTCTTTGAGAGCTCTATTTCTGTTCACAAAAATGTTCAAAAAGAGGTAACCACAAAGCGATATTTAACTGAAAACACTAGGGAAATGTTTACTCAGAATTTCTCTTCCACACTTGCCCCTGCCAACATCTCAGTAAATGAGCTAGTAGATCATTTTAATTCAAAAATTAAAAATGTTATAGATGCCATTGCTCCAACTAAGGTAAAGGAAGTGTCTGGCAAGAAAATATCTCCATGGAGAAAGGCCATGACCGTGAAAACAGAAAAAAGAGAATGTCGAAAAGCTGAACGCAGGTGGCGAAAAACAAATCTCCAGGTTCACTTTGAAATCTATAAAGAGAGACTTGGCCTCTATAATTTGGAATTGAAAAACGCACGACAATCGTTCTTCTCTGACATCATTACCAAAAACAAAAACAACGCACGTGCCTTGTTTGCTACCGTCGACAGACTAACTAACCCCCCAGTGTCAGTAGCCTCTGAATTTCTATCCACCAGGGCGTGCAATGATTTTGCCTCCTTTTTCACTGACAAAATTCAGAAAATCAGACAAGCAGTCAGTGCCTCTGCATCAGGAACAGCAAATGTGTTGTCCCTATCTCCACTTAACATCAATTCAGACATCATGACACAATTCCATCAGATTAATGATAAAAACCTAGAGGACATTATTCAACTTCTGAAATCCTCCTCCTGCTGCCTTGATATTATTCCAACAGGATTTTTCAAAGATGTTTTGCCTTGCATGGCCTTAGATCTACTTCATATAGTAAACAAATCTCTTCACTCAGGTATTTTTCCACAGGCCCTGAAAACTGCAGTCATTAAACCGCTCTTAAAAAAGAATAATCTAGATGCTTCAGTAATGAACAATTACAGGCCCATATCAAACCTCCCATTTCTAGGTAAAATCATTGAAAAAGTTGTTTTTCAACAGTTGAGTAATTTCTTGCATTTAAATGACTGTTTTGATGTGTTCCAGTCAGGCTTTCGTCCAAACCACAGCACTGAGACTGCTCTTGTAAAGGTCTTTAATGACATCCACTTAAACACAGACAGTGGCAGAACTTCAGTGTTAGTATTATTAGATCTCAGTGCTGCGTTTGACACTGTTGACCACAGCATATTACTAGACCGACTGGAAAACTGGGTGGGACTTTCGGAAACAGTTCTGAATTGGTTTGAATCCTACTTAAAGGACAGAAACAACTTTGTTTCTATAGGTAAATACACATCTGAGTTGACAAATATGACATGTGGGGTTCCTCAAGGCTCCATCTTGGGGCCTCTTCTCTTTAACATCTACATGCTACCACTGGCTCAGATAATGAAGAACAACAAAATAAGTTACCATAGCTATGCAGATGACACACAAATTTACGTAACAATTTCACCAGGAGACTATGCTCCAATTCAAACACTGAGTAAGTGCATTGAACAAATCAATGACTGGATGTGTCAGAACTTTCTCCAATTAAACAAAGATAAAACTGAGGTAATGGTTTTTGGAGCCAAGGCAGAACGTATACAAGTTAGCGCTGAGCTTCAGTGTGCAATGTTCAAAACAACAGATAAAGCCAGAAATCTAGGTGTAGTCATGGACTCTGACCTGAGTTTCAACAGTCACATTAAAACTGTTACTAAATCAGCCTACTATCACCTAAAGAATATATCTAGGATTAAAAGACTAATGTCACAGCAGGATTTGGAAAAACTTGTCCATGCTTTTATCTTCAGTAGACTGGACTACTGCAATGGTGTCTTCACAGGTCTCACTAAAAAATCTATTAGGAAGCTGCAGCTAATTCAGAACGCTGCTGCTCGAGTCCTCACTAACACTAAGAAAGTGGATCACATCACTCCAGTTCTGAAGTCTTTACACTGGCTTCCTGTGTGTCAAATAATAGATTTCAAAATACTGCTGCTGGTTTATAAAGCACTGAATGGTTTAGGCCCAAAATACATTTCTGACTTCCTGCTAAATTATGAACCATCCAGATCTCTCAGGTCTTCAGGGACTGGTCAGCTTTCTGTCCCCAGAGTCAGAACTAAACATGGTAAAGCAGCGTTCAGTTATTATGCTCCAAATATCTGGAACAAACTCCCAGAAACCTGCAGGTCCGCTGCAACTCTGACTACTTTTAAATCCAGGCTGAAGACTTTTCTTTTTGTCGCTGCTTTTAATTGAACTATTCATATCTTAGACTGCACTGTAACTTTTATCCATGTACTTTTTTCTTTTAATGTTTAATTGACAGCACTGTAACTTTTATCCATGTATTTTTTCTTTTAATGTTTATTTTATTAGCTTTTCTTTTTAATGACTGATTTTAAATGCCATTTTCTTAATCTCTTTCATTTTTTGTAAAGCACTTTGAATTGCCTTGTGTTGAAAAGTGCTATATAAATAAACTTGCCTTGCCTTGCCTTGCCTTGCCTTTGGAAAAGGTGAAAGAACCCTGTATATTACCCATATTTCATAAGTAATGCGTTACTTTTTGCTGTAACGAAGTAATGTAATATATTACTGTAACTCCGTTACTTTTGTAACGCGTTACACCCAACACTGATTATAATACAAGTGAAAATATATGTAAGTATTGATCATTTGTGTTGTTTTTGTGCTGTACTATACGGTCTGTTTCTTTATTGTATTAAGTGAGAAGTAAAGAAAAGCTGTGCTATGAAAGTTAGCTTTTGCTACCTTTTAGATCCATAACAATGCAAGCTTAGCCTAACTGCAGGGACAGTTAGCTACATAACTAGCAGTGAGTGAGCTTTCAGACACCGGCGCACACACTCAAACGGGCTCGTGTGCCTGACTCTACCAACAGGCTTTCATGATTCTTTTTAGATATGCAAGTATAAGCCATGATAGCTTATTTTATTAACACGCTAATTTGATATGAAAATCAATGGAGGCTGAGTTAACTACGTCTCTTTGTAGGAAAATCTACCGTGTGTCCCTGAGCTGAGTTTTATTTGTTAACTTCATATTTTTAATTTCCTAAACATTTATGTTCCTCTCATATTAACAGTGTGGATCATTGAGACAGCGTGGCGTCCAGAGGTCTTATCCCGTTTTCCCACTTCCTCTGAGGGGACAGCATCAGATCCACTGAGGGGCATGAAGAAAGACCTGCACCAGCTTCATCCACGCTGGCGTTGCTGTTATCACTGGCTCAGTGTCATTTCATTTGACCAAATGTCTTTACACATACATTTAATAGATTGTATTATTATCCACCTTTTTGTTTTATGTCCTTTTATTTAAAACATTCTTTGAGACTTCATCTTCTGGTTCAAATTTCAATAAATGTAATTTGTATAATCACTCTTTTGTCTTTATTCTACATGCAAATGTTAGAGATTCCATTCAAATCTGTTGATTATTCATATCTTCATCAGGCTAGGAATAGTATGTCGAGTTTGTAATGCTAAATGTATATCATTTTCTCACAGGCTATAGAATTAAACAACACAGTTTGTATCCATTGTGTACTGTATGAATGCTTCAGCTCTTCAGACCAACATAGTAAGATGTGAGCATGTTCCTAATTGTGTCACCTTTAGCTTGAAAATACATAGATGTGTTTTTTTAAATCTATTAAATAAATAGACAGACACTTTATCGATCCCAAATTGGGAAATAATTTAACAGCAGCAGTGTGTTCAGGTATTAAAATATTTAAAGTTGGAACAAAGTATAAACTACACAACACAAGTATAATGCACAGCAATCCATAAGATAAGTCCGATATGTTCATGAAAACTCCCCAGGACTCCGGAGTTTGCTGCATGAGTTGCACTGTATGCAGTGCTTGAATTGGAATGAAAAAGGTGCCAGTACTCTAAAATCAGCAACTTTTTCAAGTCAATTTTATATATACAGCCCACAAACAATAATTTGGCTACTATAATGCTGGTGGGTTTGTCTCTTTACTACTGTATATTTTAGAAAGGTTCACTGTACTTAACATTTTTTATGATTGGCAGCGGATATGGCTAAAGCTCAGTAAGGTCAATATTAACTGAAAATATAGCAATCAAAGTCTAGATCTTCTGCTGAAGACACATGAAGCAGAGACCTTTCAGGTGAGAGCCCCTCTGGTGGTGTTCAACATTAATGACAAGGAAACAAAGCTCTGGTCAGAAGCATTTTTTATAAAAAGCTTTAACAAAATTAAGTATTTCTGTACATTTTGAATGCAATCTAACTTTCCAACTCAGAAAACGAAAAAGGAAAAAGTGCCAAAAGTCTTCTCACATGGCTGAGCTGCTTTGCAATATACTTCACCACTGAAGAATACAAATATGTATAAAGTAAACTATGATGCAATCTAACTTTCCAACTCAGAAAAATGATAAAGAGCATGAACAAAGAACATGTAAAAACAAATGCAAAATTTGCACAATCTAAAATGAGAAACTGTAACTGCAAGTAACAAAGTCTGAGCCATGGTAAAGAGTTACATTGAACACCAAGCTGATCAGATAACTCCCTGGTTGGTCTGAAGTCCTTCTATCTCCAGGATCTGTACAAATCGGCACATTATGCCAAAAGTCTTCTCACTGGGTGAGCTGCTTTGCAATATACTTCACATTGTTAGAAAAGGCTCCAGAAGGCCTTGGGGACATCAGTATCAGGGGCTGGAGCTGGACAGGCTCTTTCATCAGCACTTCTCCTTCCCTTTGCCAGCCAGGACCTCACATACTGTTCCGGATTGAACTGTCCTAGTGATGGTCCATTACATTTAATGAAAACCAGGCTGGACAGTCGGCTGACAGAGAGAGCATTCCTTTTTGCAGTAAGGATATCGTTCATGCAGCTGAATGCCGGCTCACACTCACTAGTGGAGACAGCGATGGTTCGGACTGCTTTCAGTAGAGGCTCCATGGCAGCAGGTGTACGGGATGCCCTGGTTTCCTTGTATTCGCGAAAGCCCTGAACAGTCTCTCTTCTGTCCACTTTCAGCACTTCGCACAAACGTAGCACCTCTACGTCCCCATACTGTACGTCTAACTCCTCTTCAGGCCAACTTCCAGGATGGATAACTTTCATGTCCTGGATTAGCTGATTGTCCCGGGCCTCCCGGCCATGTAATGGGATTTCTCTTGTGCTGACATGAGAGGAGGTTGTGGAAGTCATTCTGTGTCTCAGATTCTCTACCTTACTGCGGAAAAACTGACCTAAAAAGTCCTCGTTAAAATCTCTTCCAAGACACTCCATTAACGCCTTTGTGATGTCATCAGCCGTTGTTCCATCCAACTCGATCAGCTCCCAAAAAAACGTTTCGGACTCAGCATCAGCTAATGCTGAACGTAGACACACAACAAGCACCGTTTTACCACTAATAGTGGTAGATTCATCGACCAAAACACAGAGTTTTCTTTGGTTTTCTGTAATGTCTTTTGCCATTTTTTTTCTTCAGCTCATGAGCTATGTGGTCGATGATTTCGCCACAGGTTTTATTGGAGTGCAAAACCCTGCCCACGTTCAGCCCATTCAGTTTCTGTACATTCAAATCAATTGGCATGTCTGTGAATGGCCGGCTATGTTTGCCAATTGTATATGCCGTTCGAAAAAACTCTGATAGTGGTGTCTAATTCAGATTTATGCATAGACTGCACTTGATGTTGAATAGTTTCACGTGAAGCAGATGTAAGGATGTCAGCAGCTTTTACATGGGCTTGTGATTCTTTATGTTCTTTGATTTTTTTTCTCAGGCTAGCTTGTTGTTTGCCCTGGTCAACACCGAAATGAGACACTGCACACTCACCCCATTCAGTTGACAGTTTCAGTCCTTGTCCAGTGTGTATTCCCAAAGATTTGACATCTCTGCATATCCGACATCCTAGCTTCTTATCTTTAAGAAGGAGCCATGCATTGGTCTTGCAAAAATATTGCACCTGGTCCGTTGTCCAGCAGTCAGGTGCATCGCTTTGCCCGGTGTTGGTGGTGGCAGTTGCGCCAGCAGCAGCTAAAGTTAGAGGCTCTGGAGGAGGCGGCGGAGCTAGTGCTAATGCTAATGCACTAGAACTTGGAGCAGGAGGATCAACCAAAGAAAGCTCCCCATCAGACACAATTTCCAACACAGGCACAGCATTCTCTGTATTTGAAGTTTCTTCCGGCGACAACCGCTGTCTTTTTGCACTTTTATTAATCCACGCTAACATTTTAGAAATGCTAATTTGTGACGTGACTTGCTTTCCTTCTCTCGGGGGCGTGCCTGCTCTGTTCTATCACTCTACATAGCCACCCACTGGGTGGGAGTTGCACTGCATAAACACAACACACGTGCATCTAGGTATGTAAATTGTAAAGCATTAAAACATGGTTTTACTAACAGTTTTCAGTATGTTGTTACTTCGGCATTATTATTATTATTATTATTTGAAACGTGTATTACTATTAAATCACGGTCAAATAGGTTAATTTTGACATAGTCGTTTCCACCACAGTATTTACATGGAGAAGATAAGCCCCGCCCCCTCTCCAGCACGTTCTGTTTGAATGACAGGAGTAAACAGCTGACAGCCGCTGTGAAACTCCAGCGGTTAGAGCGATGAGAATGTCCGTTCGGCACCTCATGACGCATCTACTGAGTACCGGGCGGCTGTATATATATATATGGATGTATAATAAGAACGGCGGGAGAGTGTTGAGTACTGGCACGGTGCATGAGTACCGGAGTACCGCCAGCATGCCGGTACTGAGCAAGAAGTGCCGGTACTCCATGGGTCAGAACCAGAAGTGCCGGTACTGCGTACCGGTGAGTACCGGCCCAATTCCAGCACTGTATGATATGTGGTGTAGTGGGCTGTCACTCAAAAACTGAGAAGCCAATGGGGACGCAACCCTGAAAGTCCCGCCCACCTGGGACGTTTGTGTCAGAATCGAAAACAAAAAATGAGGGAGCGTAAACGAGAAGAGCTGTAGCGAGAGCAAAAGTCTGATCATTGAGAAAGAAGAAACAAGAACTGCAAACAAAAACCTATGTTAAAACAAAGACTTATGGTTTACATGATTACACAAATGATTTGTTTGCAATTTATTTTTGAAATGTATTTTATTTTGCTTGATTCTGAGAAAGTGTTGCTTTATCTTTATGAAACAAAACCAATCCCATAGACACCAGAGGCCTGTACAACGAAGCCGGATTTTCGCTTAGCGAGCTAACTTCAGGGAAAACTCTGGGTTTCCGGTCCTACGACCCTAATTCACTTCTTAGCGGGCTAGATCTCCATGATAATTTATGCTGAACGGCTAGCCTGGGGCCTATACTATGAATCTAGTTCAACATATCCTGGATATGTTTTGAGTTATCCGGTTGACTTAATCCAAAACAAAGCCGCTCTCGCTAAACTTTCCTACAACGCTGGCTATCAACTCGTTCGCTCAAGCCAGCCGTGTCCTATCTAGTTAGGTGCGCGTTCACATGAAAGGGGTGACAGCCAGTGGCGGCGCTAGGGGGTGGCTACTTGGGCTCAAGCCCCGGATGTTTTCTGAAAAGCCCCGGATGTTTCACTTATTTTTCAACCCCGGATGTTTCACTTTTGAAAACGTCTCGGGAGTAATGTGCAGTACCGGAGTCCACCAGAGAGGCAGACACTGTGGGACATTAGCCTGCGTACTGCGTATCCTGCCCTGAAGAAGAAGTGATCCTTCCTAGTGCCTGACGAGTTTTAAGCTAATAGCCTATACAGTTATGGATATTAGAAAGTTATTGTCATCGAAGCAGGCGCCACAAGCTGCAGCAGCAGCAGTATCAGCAGCTGACAACAATGTCATCACCAGCAGTGAAGAAATGGATGATGTTTCAGGTTTGTGAATCTAATGGTGATATCTGCACTCTGGCTGACTGAGTAAGAAGTGAAAAAGAGTGATGTAACGTTAATGTTATAGCTAGTAAACATGGAGTAACCACACTAAATATACCCTTATATGTTAGTATGTATACAGAACATGACTAAACATTATCCTAAGATGTAACGTTAACCCTTCATACCTCAATCTACTTTTAAGACACTAAAATAACGTATTCCAATTTGTATTTTGTTTTCGCGCGTGAAATTATACCGGCTCTCGTTTCAGTACACATAACAACAGAACTGACAGGCAACCCTCTGAATCAGACTCCGATTGGCTGTGACTGCATCCACTCAGAGTGTCCGATTCAGAAACGTGACTCTTACACTCTTTACGTCACAAACAAAGATGGTGGATGAGAATAGATCTATAAAACGATAAGCAATGCGCCAGAATCAAGGTGAGACTATCCGCATCCTTTAAAACTCTACGCACATTCGTTTCACCTTAATAAGTAAACGACTATTTGAGTGAGTGAAGGCATTAGTTTGCTTCATTAAAGGGTGTTAATGAGTGTTCTCCAGTGCCTTTTGTCCGCTTTAAGGTGTTATTAAGGTAGGGTTAATGTTGCTCTCAAAGTGCACCAGATTGATGCTTTCAACTTCAATATTTAAAAAAAAATCTTCCCCCCGAGAGGAGGCGACGACCCCCCTAAAGGATGTTCGGTCCACCCCCCACTTATAAAAAAGAACACTGTACCCCTGCGCAGTTGATCTCTTATCCTGGAACCTATCCTGCTCCGGCGCAGGCTAGCCGTTCAGAATAAGTTATCTAGCCCGCTAAAAAGTGAACCAGCTTCGTAGGACCGGAAATCCCTGAAGTTAGCTTGCTAAACGAAAATCCTGATTCGTAGTATAGGCCCCTAGTCCGGAGCAGGTTAGGTTCCAGGATAAGAGATGTTCTGGGTTCTCTTGTTCTGTGGGGTTAATCTATCAGGCTAAACGTGACGATAAAGAGATTATGTGACCTGGGTTTCGGCCCCTTGGAAATGCCACATCGCTGAAAAGCGGTGTCGAAGCGCGTTTTAGAGGTCCATTATCTGTTGAAATAAACATCGCACCATAAAGCTGGATAGACTGTACGGGGAATAATTTTGTGTGAATAATTACTAATAGATAAGGGAGAAAAGTCAGATAAAGACGCAAAGTTTAAGCTTGTTGCTCTCAGAAGCATTCTTCCCCTCAAGTGAGGTGGAACTCATTCCTGGTGAGGTGCCGCCATCTGCTGGACGTATTTTGTAGTATTTCTTGCATACATTACATTTGACTGGCGCCTTTATCCAAAACGACTCACAATAAGTGCGTTACACTAGGAAAATACAATCAAAAACAAAACAGGATCATTAAAATATATCTGGGTTTATAGCCAAAACATTTCAAGTGCTACTCAACTGCCTTTCGATAAGCCAGTCCGTTGTTAGTAGGCTATCATAAGTGCTTCTGTTAGTACTTCTTGGTTAATATAATATATATATATTAATATATATCATTCGAAGTAGAGGGGTAATACTTGAGTTTTAACACTCAAAATAGTTACACATTTGGATTAAGGACAGGGCAGTTACATAAATACTAGGGCCGGGACTCGATTAACAAAATTAATCTAATTAATTAGAGGCTTTGTAATTAATTAATCGAAATTAATCGCATTTTTAATCACATATAAATATTTGACCTGAGAACAGTGAGAAGCAATTTTTTTCACATGGATTTTAGTATACCATTAGGCGCATTCACACCGCAGTACTTTTCCCACAAAGGTTCATGAGAATTTAGTTCATGAGAACTCTTTGAACCTGGGGGTGGATTAGGCAAATGAAGCCGCTGACGTCACTTCTTCTTCTTCTTCTGCTTTGGGTTTACTGGCAGGCCGCAAACCACTTCACGGCGTATACTGCCGCCCAAAGTCCCCGGCCGGAAGTCCCCGGAGTTGGGGACTGGCTTCAGTAGAAGCTGCTGGGACTCCCAGCAGCTTCTAAATAAGTGCGATTAAAATGCGTTAATTTTTTTAACGCGTTAATTTTTGTGTAATTAATTAATCTTAATTAACGCGTTAAAGTCCCAGCCCTAATAAATACATTAACTACGTTAGGAGTAACGACAAGTATTGTTCATTATATTAATAAATACCACTGAACAGTTTAAAAAAAAAATGATTTACACGTCCCAATTCCCAGAAGTTTCCGAGAGCAATGGGGACAGGCTGAGAGATTGATTCTCAGTGGACTCAAACAGGGAAGACATGGGGAGGCAAACTCTCAGCAGTGCTGTAAATGACATGTTCACTGTACAAAAGGCTGGCTCAGAAGAAAGGTCTCAGACAGGACCTATAGAGGATCCAGTTCTCCCCTTCAGTTCCCCCCTCATTTACCCGGATTTATTTAATCCAGTTAAACAACCTAAAAGTAGATAGGAAACTGAAAACGTAAACAATTTACCACAATTGTGTTTTTAAGTTTATGAAGAAAGAGTAGAAAGTAAACAGGAGGTTTTTATAACTTTGTCAGTCAGAAGGAAGCTGTTAATGTTTAAACATGACAGAGGTGCTGCACGAGGCTAAAAGCCATCTCACACTGTTGGCTAAACACAGAGAGGTGATTGATGAGAGAAGCTTGTGCAGGAGCAGCTGCAGGGCACAGAGAGAGAGAGACAGGAGAAGTAGATGTTTTGGAAGTTCAGAGAGAGTAAAACTTATATAAAGTGAACTACTAGTCTGAAAAATGTCATATTGTTTTGTGAGTGAACATGAAGTAAAAATATATTTACTAGATATAAGAACAACATGCTTATCTAGGTTAACAGAAAGCTGCTATTAACCAGTTTCAGCAGCTACTGTCCTATCTGTGTTCCAAAGAGAACATACGTTGCATTTACAATTCATATTGAGAAAGTTCACAATTGATACCATTAAAGACCGTTTTGGATTAATAGGGCGTGTCTGTCATAAACATTCGTGCTCAGATGGAATAAAGTGTTGAGATGTTCTCAAGAGTGGGAGTTTTCACAACGCTTTTTAGTTTGTATTGAAACAATTAAGTGATAAGGACCGAAAACTGTTCCGTGATGATTTCTTTAGGTTTTAGCTTTAGTAATGGAGATTACATTTTGTGAGGAAACTTTTCCACCAATAATAACTGTTCAAAATATATATTCATTAACTGTAATCAGATTACTTGTTTTTCAAATATAGCGCTAAATACAGTTAGTTTTGTGTTCTGTTACAAATCTAACCTGCTTGTAACACAACTTAGATAAACAATTTGAAAAATAATAGAATAGGCAAGTGGTTAAGGAGGTTTTCCTGTTTGGCTCATTTGATTTAGAACTGAAGTAAGGAAGAATAGTGTTTTATGAGAACTGTCATTCCTCATGGTTTTTGAAGATAAATCATCAGTTTGTTTGGACTTTGAGGTAGAAATAGGATCGGGGTGGAGAAGGAAGACCTTTTTTGGTTTCAAATTAAAGAAGATTTTAAAGATGAAGTGGTTTTACTACTTTTAATGGAGTAAAGAATGTGGGTAGACTACTGCCATTGGTTTGTTTTAACATTCACATGTTTCAGCATTCCTGACCATATGGACACTCAGCCGTTTTATTTTGTAACCCTTTGGGGGAGAGATTTAAATTGAGTTTTTCTCCAGTTGCTGATTTGCTGTGATTATAGCAGCACTGGATAGATGTGCGCCACCTTTGGGTTGTACTCTGAATCAGTGTGTTGGTGAAGAGTTGCTCACTACAGAAACAGAAGAACTGTGCAAAGAACGCATCTCTGAGGAGGGTTTGATATTGTGCTTGGGCCTCGTTGTCAAGGCAACAGTGGTGTGAAGAGGAACTGCAGTTTTTGGGGATTCCTGCTGTGCAGAGGACAACGTGTGTCTGCTGATTGTACCACATTAATCCAGAGGTTCCTTCCCCCTCAGGACATCCCAGTGCAAAACAAGAGTTTCATTGATCCATTTGACTACAGCTGCAGAAGACAACGCATCACTGACTGTTCACATTATGACAAGTTCTGAGACAGGCTTGTCTCAGATTGTTCAGACTCTGAAGAAATGATGCGATGATTTTACAGCATAACTGTGCAAGAGTTTTCCAGAGGGTGGTGTACAACAATAGGTTTAGTGTTTGAGAAGGGAGGCTGATTGTTTAAACGATGGTCTGGAATACTGAAAAGATTAAAGTTTAATATCCTTGTTTAGCAAACAACACATCTGATTATTAGGTCACACCTAATAATCTTGACATATAAACTAACCCCAGAGAGGGTTAGTTATGTTGCGAATACTTCACAAGGTATTTGCTAATGTATTTTGAAGAACAAATAACAAGGACACAAGTCCAATTTTGTTTTGTTTTTAGGTTAAGTTGTCCATTACCAAAACTGTTCACCTTATGTCTAGATTTGGACTTTGATGGTAAGGGCGTATTTAGGCTTATTTTTATACATCTGACATTTTCAAATATGTTGGCTATTCACTAGATAGACATTGGTTAAGAACTTTTCTGAAGATTGAATATTTGTTCCATTTCTAAATATTCCTATTTAAAAAGTAATTTTAGAGTAAAGAAGGCTGATGCTGAAATGGGACATAATGTGGGGCCTTCAATCACCCATTGTAATGGTGCATATTATTGACGACCAATAGGGAGGAGGGGTCACTCGACCCACCCTGCAGTGGTTTTTAAAAATCTTACTTGCAGCTTCACAGGAAGCGCACGGCACCAGATTATGAGTTTGGAAGACTAGCGTCACCACCTCCTAATGGACATTAATTTAGTTAGTAATTAACTGACATTTAGAGATGTTAAAAAGTAAAAACATACCTACCATAAGTGATAATTCCTAAATTTAGCTACAAACCATTGATGAAATGACTTCTGTTTTTAAAATCCTTGATAAAGGAAGGAGTGATTGTTACATATTCGGACACCCAAGGTTCCACGCACTGTTAAAGAGGTTAACATTGTTTTTTAAGTGGACCAGATTTGAAGATAAATGAATATGAGTTATGAAATACATAGCAGAGCTTTACAGATCCTAGTAATGGTTTGACTCAAGATAATAATTATGTGCACAAGTTTCTGAAATAGATCTATTAGACATTTTAATATGGATTAGGTGTTGATAAACTGCAGTAGTAGTACAATAAGGAAGTGACATTTTTTGGCTAACACTTTTCAGGGAATGTGGGAAACAGCTGTCCCAATGAAAAGTTAGAGATATCTTGAACATTATAGTTGTAATTGTGAATTAATAAATGATGGCGCTCCATATATACATATGTTTGTAGACAAAGGATACTGGCCTATGCTGAAATGTCAAAGTCTCTGCAGAGCACGACACATGGCCAAAAAGACTGAGACCAACTGACCTTTGACCCTGACCGACAGTGTAACTTGACAAGGCACTGTGAATGACAAAACTTGACTTTACAACCTGACAGTATGAGTGTGAATGTGAGTGTATGTCTGCATGTGATCAGTGCAACTGCATGATTTAAAACAATGACTAATCAAGCATGTTTTTGGAGTAACACATTTTTCTGGGGCTCAATAAAATTCCACAGAATTGGAAAACCGCACTTGTGCACTCCCACAGGAGGTGGCAGTTTGCAGAATGAGGAACTCAAACTAAAACATGAACATTCTGTTTCTTTTAGGACTGAAGGATGGAGAGAAACACTTCATTTCACTGGAGTGTTTACTGTGGAAATGATGGATGTACATTTGGGAAAAAATGTTTGATATTTTCTTAGAATCCATTATTACCTGAAGGTTTTCTTCCCATACAGGATTTTGGTTACACATGAGTCATGTGTAAAAAGGGGGAGTGTACTGCTGCCCCAACTCGATTGTTCAATCTGACCATTGATTGACGGTTTTAGAATTGACCTGCTCCATATCTGGGGATAAGATACTGTTTGATGAATGTTGACATGTTTCTAATATTGGTTGAGTTATAACAGGTAACACAGATGCAGAATCAGTGGCCAAGGAGCTGCTGTGAGAGATGTAATTCCAGAATGGAATACTGAAGAAGTTGACCTGTGAGTAATGTTTCAACAGGTATAAAAGTAACTGAGGTTTGAAATGTAGAAAGAACATATTACAGTTAAAGCTAAAACATAGTAATGTAATGAGACAGAATTTAATTTAGACAACATCATGTAACTAGCCTGGTAAAGAAGTAAAAGCCATAGACTTTATTGTTTAGGTCATTATGAGGATATACATTTCATCTAAATTTATAATAGAAAGACATTTGATGACAGTTTGTTGGAATTCTGTATTCATTTTTTCAGCGTGATAATATCTAAGCACTGACAGGTAAAAGCAGTATCACCAGGAAATCATTCACTTTGTTAGTATCGTGATTGTGGTTGTTTTTGAATCCATAACATTAGTGTGTTTCTTTACCAGAAACATTAGCAGTTCATATTATATTTAGATTTTAAAGGGGATCTCAAGGATTTCATTTAAAAATAAACACAGATGCTTGTCAGAAATTCAGAGCTATTGAAATATGTTATTTAGTTTACTTAAAGATGTTGGGGTTCTTATTTAGTTGGCACAGTCCAAGTATTAAGATTCTGAAGCTGCACTGGCAGATAGGAGGTCTACAATTCATTTAGAAAACCTGTTCACAGACGGCTGTTGTTTCAAGACACACCACCAACAGGCTCCAAGTGGGTCAAAACAGCTGAGCGTAGGCTTGAGGGATTTGTATCAGATTTCTCCACACAGGTTGCTGGCGCCAAAAGGGGGACCCAGGAGGCCGACACAGCGGAGTTCGTCTGGATGAAGGTAATCAGGACAAAGTGGCTCAACCCCAGGCTCTCCGGCCCCGACCGAGTGACCCAGCGGACCTCTCATGCCGTCTGCCTAGGAGAAAAGGGGGACAGCTCGTACCACGGGAGCCAGTGTGCAGCGGGGAAACCACCTACTAGGACCAGGGTACGACATCAGGACGGATCTGGCTCTCGTCAAGGAGGTTGACTTGGAAGCTGTCATCGGCGGACCGGAGAAGGAGGATCGGGAGGACATCTCTCCAGCAGTCGACCCGGAAGCCGCCATCAGTGGGCCGGAGGAGGAGGAGGAGGAAGACATCTCTCTAGCAGGCAGCCCAGAAGCTGCCGTCAGCGGATCGGGGGGACAAAGACACGGCAAGCCAGGACGGCACAGGGGACTTGTCGAGGCAGCAGAGGAGTCTACTTCTCTGATCAGTTCAACCCGTGAAGGGAAAGCCGCATCTCCCCCCCTCAGGTTACACCTCTCATGGTTCCTTCACTGCCATGGAAAGTGGTGTTCTGTCTCCATGAAGGTTTCAAGTACTCTAAATCCCAGCTTCGGATGGATTTATACAATGTTTGGGGGACGGACACAGTAGAAAAGAATGACAGTGGGTATGTTTCAAAATGCCTTGTTTAAGTTTATCTCTGGAGAAAGAGATAAAAAGGGGGAATTGTGGAGATTGATGTAAAGTATTATGGCAAAAAGTTTGATACAGCGTAATTCTGGTATATTCATTTGTATGTCACCTGATATAGGCTATGGGATGTTAAGTGTTAGTTTGTGAGAGAAATGTATGTGCGTTCATTTCAAGGCTCCTAAAAGAGCAGGAGAATTGAGTCACACACAATTAGAGAGACAATGGTCCTTCTGATTCTGGGTGAGCTGACTTCAGGTGGATGGAAGTTCAGAGATGGCCTGGGGGTATGAAGACAGTTAGGCGTTGTTGGTGAGCTGGTCCTGAGGAGGTCATGAGATGATGACTGTTACATTTCCAACAAGTATGGCTTTCATAAAGAAACACATATGACTTATGGGATAAGATACATGATAAGATGTGTTTTGTTGCAAAGTGAGCCTGTTTTGTTTTCTGCTGACCCGTGCTGATTCACTGTGACACAGCATATTTTGCATCTCCCAATGAGATGACCTGAAAAGATGACCAGCTGACCTAACCCCTCCTGTTTTTTCTTGTATATCTCCTGTGGAGTCCTGGCGTTCGCTCTCTCTTCTCGGGCCGCCAGGACCGAAGGATCTACGCAGCACGCGAACCAGGGCAGGAGTGGGCCTACTCCTTACATTACAGTATAATTGTATTGTATTATATTGTATTGTTTTATATTGTATTGTAATGTATTATATTGCATTGCATTATTACCTTTTCTAATTAAAACAGATTATTGTTTAAACTGGTATCCTGGTGTTCTCTGATTTCCTTCCTGTTATGATTTTAAGCAGGACTCGCCAAAACGACACGCGGAGACGAATTGGGTTGTAAAAACCTCAAAACTCTAACAGAGATCAACTCCGTGAAAGCACCGCCTGCTGACCAATCAGAGCTCAGTTTAAAGCGATCAAGTCATATTACTGGAGAAAGGAAATACAGTTTAGACTGCCGTTGCAGGAAAGACGGCCGGCAAAAATCACCGACTGTGTGAACGTGAAAATTAATAGAATATCACCTCCCATCTTCAGAGCAATCTGACTATTATAACATTAGCGTTAAGAAAGCTTACTTAAATATCTGCCACAACATAAGTAACCGGATCAAAGTAACATTACGTACAGTCCGCGGCACTGTGAGTGCAGATGTTGATGTGTCCCATTATCATTCATATCACATCATATATTTCCTTATCTGAGTCAGCTTCTCCAGCCGTATCTGGCCGTGCAACGCTTACAGTGTCACATACTGTATGCAGAAGTATTAATTTAAGCAACACATTAAGTTGACGAAACACTCGAGTCAAATGTAATTAAAGTCAGATCCACTCGTGTCTTTGACGGGGCAGTGATATCATAAACCTGTTAATGTACGCATTCAGGTGCTTTTTGCCATGGTTTAATGAATGCTTGTTTTTCAAATCAATTTTTTAAACTAAACTTGTATAGTGTTGAAAATAAATATAGATCATATGAGATCAAAATAAAACAATTGCATGGAGAGCCTTTGGAATTATATTTACCAATTGACATGATGACATGGTGACATCAGAGCTTTGAGAGGTGAACTTGCACTCTCTAGCTAGTCCACACTCTGTGTTTTGTCAGATGGAGACTTGAACCGGCGACCTTTTTGTTCCCAAGCCAAGTCCCTACAGACTGAGCACTGGTGCCCCAAGACAATACACAATAATAATAAACATTTCAAAAATAAAACAGGGAACAAAACTCTAAATCATAACAAAGTCCTTGTAATAAGAATACAAGAAAGAAGTAGTAAAGTTGGAAATCAGGGGACAGTATAAAGAGTGAGTACAAAGGGGTGGAGGTCAGGGGTTATGAATGGTACACAAAACTGAGTTTTCCTACAGGAGACCAGAAATGATGTCCTGTGTGAAACCAACAATGTGTTGTAATTTTCATGTGCTCAAGTTTCACATTTTGTATTTAAGTTAAACTTTCACTTCTAGAACAATAGGTGCAGTTTGGCACATTAAATTAGGATGGTACCGGAACAGTAGAGTACCCCTTTATTTCAAAACTGTATATTATACCTGGTTCAAGGTGTGTCTGCACTTTTATTTATCAAATGTGAATGAAGAATGAACCATTACATTTTCTTTGTTGTATTTGATTCTTTCTAGAAGTTCAGAAAGCATCACTGTCTGCAGAGTGAAAGACCAAGAGGAGAGTTTGGGTTGCATATTAAACACAGAGAGAGGAGAAGGGGAGGGGGGTCACACCTGATGGTACCAGTAGCGTGGCGTGGGAAAAAAATTAGGGGAAGCCAATAACACGTCCTTTCTTTTGGGTCGGGGGTGTGGTGGTCAATGTAATAACGTAACCAGATGAGTGATTACAGCACCCGGTATCATTTTACACACATTTGTATCAGATGCAGGACTTACACGCACTCTCCAGCCTAAATTCTAATAAGCATTCATTCACAAACTAAATCAGGAGACCTTTAACGTTTTACATCCGATTCGCTCCTTTTTTCCTCGCTGTACACAGCTCCAGTTTGGGCATTGGCCTGTCATCAGATTGTATTTGTTGTTGCTGCTGTAGCGGAAGTTTAGTACAATTATTTTTGATGAAATACTCCAAATCTCCACCCTCCATAATTGCACTTGCTTCAGTTGCTTGCTACTTTCTAACGGCGGTCAGAGTGATGCAGTGACGCTATCTATCTTCTATCGATTAGATTTATGATTAGAAAATTATAAAAGTAGGGTAGACATGTGGATATTATCCAACTGAACAAAACATGCATTTATCTAACAGGTTCGTTTTCCACTGACCTTATTTCGAGCTATTTTCCTAAATCCTATGGAGAAATCCCATTGCTTTTTTGTCGAGGGAAACCGAGAGCAGCTTACTTCCGGATTTTAGGACGCGTCACTGCAACACTAAATTGATGCCATTTGATTGGATTGTGAGGCAAGGGAAGCCAGCCGCCTCTGGCTTCCCTTGGCATGGCCCTGACCAATCACAGGTTGGCAGGGGCATCACGTGAGCCTCATCTGATTGGTCAATCCCTCCATTTTTTTTCACCAAGGGAAGCCAGATTCGGCTGGCCTCCTCTCGCAACAGTGAGTGCAATCTACTGTTTCACCATAACATCTAGAGGGGCGCTGTTTGTTTCACTCTTGGTAAAATACTCAATGAGAATGGGGGAGAGACGGGCCGGCAGCAACACACAGCAAAGGAGAATTATCGAAACAAAACAAAGTGTTTTTATTTATTTATTTAAATTATAACTACAATCCGAAAAAACAGGGGAAGCCTGGCTTCCCTTGGCCTCCGGGAGAAAACGCCACTGGATGGTACTGGATGGTACAAGGACACAGCTCACACAAAGCACCTCTTTGCTAAAGTAATAACAGAATGTTTTAAGTTCAGCAAAAGATGAAGATCAAACTCTGTTGTGACTGAAAATAATAACTTAATCTTCTTAACAATCGACTTTTTCCAACTTAGAAAATACGTGAAAGCCAGTAATTAGAGATACACATTAGCAAGTAGGAATCACAAAGTGATATTATTAAAGGAAGTGATGTTATGATTCTGTTTAGTTTTATTGTTGTTGTGTGCTTTTGTGTGCTTTTTCCTATCTCACCCCTCTCTTCTCTGTGTTCCTCTGCAGGGCTGGCGTGTGACAGGGAGTTGGCTGGCTCCTCCCAGGAGCAGACGAGGCACACCTGTTTCCACTCACCTCTTCACCTGTAGATTTATAAGCCCGGTCCTCATGCCACTTCCCTGCCAGATAATTCCTCTGTGTTTCGACCCTCCGGTGTGTCTCGCTGCTCTCCTCATCGTATGGATTAAGTGTTTGGATTTTTGCCTCCTGTCCCTGACGACTCAGTGCCAGCCAACTTCCTGACTCCACTGCCGTATTTTCTGTTTTCTGCTTGAATAAAGCTTTTTGTTTATTGACCATCTCTCTCCAGTCTTTTGCTTTGGGGTTCAAAATTCTATAGGCCGTAACAAGTGAGTGAGTAAAATACTTTTCTGTTACAAAAGATGTGTTTAAAGGAAGAAAATATTAATTTACACAATATTTTAAGGCAAAAAAGGGATCATTAACAGCCTCAAGCTGAATTGTATTTTTCCATCATTTTTGAGAATTATGTTGCTTTTTCATAAAAAAGCTCTGATCAGTTTATACAGTTGTACCATACAAAGAAGAGAACTGCAAATAAAGAAATCTAGCTGTGATGTGGCTCAAGTGTCAGCAGCTGTTGCTTTCTGTGATTGTGGAGAACTATGCTGACATTAGTGCGTCTGCAGGTTTCTGCTTCTGCTGCTCTGAGACTGAACAGCCCCCCCTGGTGGAATGTTCCCAGCCAGAGTGGGTTGAGATTAAGAACTCAGTAGGTGCTTTACAGCTCAAAATATCCCACTGCAGACTGAGCGGTGTGACTGATACCTCATTCACACCAACGGTGTTTCAGGGCCGGTTCGGAGCTGGAGCTTGAAAAGCACCAGGTTTTCCTGTTCATACCGCAGCGGAGAAGCCTCTTAGCTCCGGAATCCGGTTCATTTCAAACACCAACAAATTGTCCGGCTAGAGCAAAAGCACTGCATACGTCACGCTTACGTCGAGGCGGGGGCAGGGGCGGGATCAACTCCTGAACAACAACAAAAAGCCTGCGTTTTATCCAGTTTGTAGACAACGATGGAGAAACTTAACAAGCAGCAGTGGTCCACTGAAGAGACCAGCTACCTACTGGGAATCTGGTCTTCCGAAGAGGTACAGAGGAAGCTGGAGCACAATCGGCCATTGTTGTTGTCAGTGTGAGCTGTGAGGGGTTTCCGCGCGGTTTGGCTTTATGAAGCAGGCACGCAAACGGTTACGTCATGACGCAAACGATGACGCAATGACGCAGCACCAGTCGGACTCTGGGCGGTGTGAAAAGAGCCGGAGCTAAACCGAAGAACCGGTTCTGAACCTGAAAAGCTCTAGCACGGAGCTTGAACCGGAGTTGCGTTGGTGTGAATGAGGTACAGTGGGGCAAAAAAGTATTTAGTCAGCCACCAATTGTGCAAGTTCTCCCACTTAAAAAGATAAGAGGCCTGTCATTTTCATCCTAGGTACACGTCAACTATGAGAGACAGAATGGGGGGAAAGAATCCAGGAAATCACATTGTAGGATTTTTAATGAATTAATTGGTAAATTCCTCGGTAAAATAAGTATTTGGTCACCTACAAACAAACAAGATTTCTGGCTCTCACAGACCTGTAACTTCTTCTTTAAGAGCCTCCTCTGTCCTCCACTTGTTAACTGTATTAATGGCACCTGTTTGAACTCGTTATCAGTATAAAAGACACCTGTCCACAACCTCAAACAGTCACACTCCAAACTCCACTATGGCCAAGACCAAAGAGCTGTCAAAGGACACCAGAAACAAAATTGTAGACCTGCACCAGGCTGGGAAGACTGAATCTGCAATAGGTAAGCAGCTTGGTGTGAAGAAATCAACTGTGGGAGCAATTATTAGAAAATGGAAGACATACAAGACCACTGATAATCTCCCTCGATTTGGGGCTCCACGCAAGATCTCACCCCGTGGGGTCAAAATGATCACAAGAACGGTGAGCAAAAATCCCAGAACCACACGGGGGGACCTAGTCAATGACCTGCAGAGAGCTGGGACTAAAGTAACAAAGGCTACCATCAGTAACACACTACGCCGCCAGGGACTCAAATCCTGCAGTGCCAGACGTGTCCCCCTGCTTAAGCCAGTACATGTCCAGGCCCGTCTGAAGTTTGCTAGAGAGCATTTAGATGATCCAGAAGAGGATTGGGAGAATGTCATATGGTCAGATGAAACCAAAATAGAACTTTTTGGTAAAAACTCAACTAGACGTGTTTGGAGGAGAAAGAATGCTGAGTTGCGTCCAAAGAACACCATACCTACTGTGAAACATGGGGGTGGAAACATCATGCTTTGGGGCTGTTTTTCTGCAAAGGGACCAGGACGACTGATCCGTGTAAAGGAAAGTATGAATGGGGCCATGTATCGTGAGATTTTGAGTGACAACCTCCTTCCATCAGCAAGGGCATTGAAGATGAAATGTGGCTGGGTCTTTCAGCATGACAATGATCCCAAACACACCGCCCGGGCAACGAAGGAGTGGCTTCGTATGAAGCATTTCAAGGTCCTGGAGTGGCCTAGCCAGTCTCCAGATCTCAACCCCATAGAAAATCTTTGGAGGGAGTTGAAAGTCCGTGTTGCCCAGCAACAGCCCCAAAACATCACTGCTCTAGAGGAGATCTGCATGGAGGAATGGGCCACAATACCAGCAACAGTGTGTGAAAACCTTGTGAAGATTTACAGAAAACGTTTGACCTCTGTCATTGCCAACAAAGGTTATATAACAAAGTATTGAGATGAACTTTTGTTATTGACCAAATACTTATTTTCCACCATAATTTGCAAATACATTCTTTAAAAATCAGACAATGTGATTTTCTGGATTTTTTTTTTTCTCATTCTGTCTCTCATAGTTGAAGTGTACCTAGGATGACAATTACAGGCCTCTCATCTTTTTAAGTGGGAGAACTTGCACAATTGGTGGCTGACTAAATACTTTTTTGCCCCACTGTATATGCCTCCGTTCTCTGGGCCTCTGGGGCATATATAGTCCTGGATGGTCTGTTTGGTAATTTTTAGTGTCAGCCCTCGTCTTTCATCTTCATCAGAGTTTGAGACAACTTATTCATTTTTCTTCAAGTTTGTCAGTTTTTAGCAATTCCAGTCCTGAACTATGTAGCCTCAGAATAGTTAAGGGAAATCACACAAACTCTTTGTTTTGGTTTAGTCAATGCAAGTTAGGACCTAACTTTCCACTGCAGGGCCTTGCATGGCTTAGTAAGGTATAGTTAGGCCTTGCAGGCCAGGCTCACTTTATGCTGCGTTTCCATTACAGTTTAGGAACTGGGGTAGTAACTAGTAACGCAGTGTAGGGGGAGCCGTGACGTCATCTTCAATGCGAAACACAACTCCAACATCAGCCGTTAGCTGTTAGCACTCAGAGCTCACAGCTCCTCATACCTGTTCAGAAACTAGACAAAAGTTAAACATGTACATACCACAGACTGTCTGTGTCATGGCGAATACAGTCGCTGGTTTATTTATGTCTGTATAGGCCGTTGTTGTGAGTGTAGACGGTCGGAGCATATACAACGTTAGCTTAGCCGATCTCCATTCAGAAAACACGCATTTTAAAAGGTTTTTCGCCTGCCGTCTGTCTGCAGACTTGTCAAAGCATTAATTCATGGTTTTTACTTACCGGTATCAGTATGTTGTTACTTTGGCATCATTTTTTAAACGTGTATTACAATGAAATCACGGTAAAATATGTTAATTTTGTTGTAGTTGTAGCCCCCTTGCCAGCGATTCTCTCACTAGTTTAGCATACTCAGCCCGGTTGTTGGCCCGGAAAGAACCTGGATTTTGGAGAGCCAGAAAAACTGTGAAACAGTACCCATTAGCCGGAACTACCCCTAGTGGAAACGCAACAAAAAACGGGCCGGGTTTGGCACGGCACGCTTAAACCGTGCTACGCGCTGCAGTGGAAATGCACCATAAGATAACCTTCCGGTAAGAATCTATCTTGAACTAATTTTCAATCCTAAATAACTTGGAATATAAATATGGAATGCTGCCTTTTAAAGAGTGATCTGATATCAAGGAATATGAAATATGACAATAGGAGGGCTAACCAGCAGAACAGAGGGCGAATAAGTCAAATTAAATCATTTTAAATACCCAAGTGAAAGGTTGTCTTCTCACGATGATATTGTTTTTCTGCTCCACTACTTAGATACACAATGCTATGTCATATTGGAAGTAAATGAGACTTGTTTAATTAATTTCCCCTAGTATCTCACTAAACGTTCTTTCTAGCATAAGATTCGGAGGGCTGGAAATCCACCACGCTCCTTATTTTCTCCTGCTCATGCCACTCTTAAGTCTTGTTTTATCTTAATAATAATAAACCTTTGTCCGTTTAGGGACTTCAACCCTGAACAACTTCTGTGCCTAAAAATCTGCCTGGCTTCAGTCTTCAGTCTTTTGGTCCACGCCTGGTTTCTATTAAAACATTTAGTTGTTCAGGCTCTCTCCTAAAAAAACCCCACCATGTTCCATCCCTTACCAAAACCTACAGGCCCATATCTAAAGTGCCTTTAATCTAATAGAGGTGGGAGAAGTACTCAGAATGTACTTGAGTAAAAGTAGTAGTACCAGAGTGTAGGAATACTCTGTTACTAGTAAAAGACCTGCATTCAAAATGTTACTCAAGTAAAAGTATCGTTATCGTAATCGTTATCTGAACATCTAAGACGAAGCCAACTGCTGTCTTGCCTGCACACAATTTGTATTTACAATTTATGAACAACGCTGTGTTCTGATGTGGGTTTATACTCCATTTTTTTTACATCTAGATATTTGGCAGTCTTTGAGAGTGTAGATCACAGCGTGCTGACTGAAGGCTCAGACTACAGGAGTTTCAACATCCTCACTGATTTTAAACATTGGGTTGGATCACAACTTCAAACTTGATTTTCTCTCTAATATGAAGAAAACCCACACCAGCTGTTGGAGACATTTTCAATAAGGATGAAACAGTTTGTGTTACAGTATGATTTATGAAAAATATTATTTAGAACTGTTAAGATACTTTTGAGAAAAGATAAAGGTTTGCTCTTTGGTCAAAAGTGGAAAGCCTAGTTTTCCGTATACTTTTTACAAAGTATGTCACATTACTTGACGCATTATAAGACTATATTATCTCAAAAGTAGCCTAAGCAGATGATGTTATAGTTCGATTTTTGTTATTGTTTCCTGGAAAGTAATGGCGATACTAAAAACTCTCCTGTGTGCTTTTGATAAATGTGCTTCAGACACCTTGCATAACTTCATAAAAAAAAAGATAGAAAAGCCCAGGATGAAGATGACATACAATCAGAATCACACTAAAGGATATTATCAAGATTAAGAAAAGTCCCATAATGAATAGTTTACTTACTTGTATTATATTGCTTTGTGGTGACTCAAGGGGCTTAATGAGCACGGATAAAACAAAGAATAATGGACAAAACATGATATATTTCTTTGTTCAACATTTAATGTTCTGAAAACAAACACCTTTATTCTACAAGCCTCAAATGTTACATGTGTCACTGAACATTTTGAAATCTTTGAACATCAAGATGAAAAACATATCCATACAACAACATTGTTCAAACCGATCAGAAACCAAGGCAACACCCTACACTGTAGTTTACATATTGAATGCACAATTTCATCTATGATATAGAAAAATGATGTTGAAGTGCTGTTTAAATGTTTTAATCTAAATAGTATACAGACAGAAATAAACCACCTTTTTTTTTTAAACGAGAGATTATCTAAAGTGTTTGTGGTTAACAAGGTGTTTGTTTTTTATTACGGTAATATAATACTACTAAATATTAAGAACACACTTTCATTTATTTGTTTCCCACACAATGACTAAAAAACACAATATTTAAAACACAACAATTCTAAGATTTGCCATTTCTTTTTTTAAAGATGAGAAACATCTGCCAATGTGTTGAATGTTAGAAACTGGAGATATTATTTTAAGAAAAAAAAGATAGTATGTATGTTCCTTAAATTAATGGCTTTCATGTTAATTGTTAGCTTGCATGAGGCCAGTCCACACCATTAAGACTATCCTGAGCCCTCATAACCAATTATTATTGAATCATTTTGAATCTGAAGTCCCTCTAGGACTTTTTGAAACTGCATCCGGATCTGGATCTGGACTGAGCAGAACCCAGAGGTATCAAGCTCAGTGGGGGATGAATAATCTCCACTAAATGTCTCTTAAAGTTTCCTCAGTGGTCATACGCCTAGCCTATGAGCTTAACCTAACCATGCTAACTGCGCTTTGATGTTTTGTGTAATTGCTCCACTGTCGCAGATAGTTATTCTCTTTTAAAACCACAAATCATCTCTGCCGACTTAATTAAAGAGGTCCCAGGGTCTCCTGATAGCAGGCCTGTTAGCGGTAGTATTAGCATAGCCTTGTCTGCAGGTGATGTACAGTTGGTCACTGTTAAGCAGCATTGAGTAGATGATCCCCGCCCCTGCAATCAAAATGTTTAAAGTGTCCTTGGGCAGGATACTTTAACCCCAATTAGCTCCGTAGGCATGCGTACATGTAATGTAATGTAATAAAACCTATTGGCAATAAACCCTAATTAGATTCTGATTACCTACAACATTTGACTTGCATCTCCAGCTACGTTGTATGTTACCCAATGTCAGTGTTCATGACCTTGATACCAATCTAGGGGGAGTAACATCTCGCAGGCACACACCACGACTAGCTAGCACCAGCTAGAATCCATGTCAGCCCCAGTAAGCCAAGGATAGAGTTGTCAGAGATCAGAAAATAAAGCCTTGCCAGATAAGTGTGAGGCACTTTGTCCAATTCAACATAGGCTCAATACTTAATTAATGATCTTTCCTACGTTTGATAATAACATCAAAACAACGGTTAACAGGTACACGTGAGGACTTAGTAGTAAGAACAGTTGTGCGTATGAGTGAGCAGGTTCAAGTTAACCAAATCTCCCTGGTTGGTTTAAATAAACCCACAGAATTCAACCACTCAACAAAAAGCAAGACAAAGTGGGAGAACAGACACAGCTAGCGAACACGAGGAAGAAACGTATAACTCTTGTGAGATGAGTGAACCAGGAATTTGTGTAGTGCAGTGTTTTGTTTCTATATAAAGTCTCACTGTATTTTAAGGTTGAAAGAGATTTGATGTATTATCCCAATCTTCTGTTTTTAGTTTGTATGAATCATTTAGCCAGCTGGTGTAAGAAGAGCTTTGGTAGAAAAGTTGTAAAAAACATGTAGAAATAATGATTTAACTCATGATCTGTCCATTGGCGCTCACACTGTTACACATGCTTCTCTTCTCGCTGGAGGTCTGTCTCATCGGGTGAGGGAATACAGTAGATAGCTCTTCATTGACTGCTGCGATTGGCCATTGCTGCCTCGGCTGAGTGTTCCCCCCCTGTGTCCTTCATCGTTGTCCTCCTCCTTTTCGTCAGCACGGGCCATGTTGCTGTTGACATCTGAGTCCAGATCAGTGCCATTATACAAGGGCCAGTCTGTGGAATATTCGATCTGCTCGACACATGGAGGCTCATCGTCTTCAAAGCAGCTACATGAAAGGAGAGCAGAGTTATGTTAGCAGAAGTGTCTATTGGTGTGATGGAAGAAACTGAATGATTACTCAGAAAACATTCGCAGACATGACATAGTGAATTGATCTATTCCATTTAATTAGTTAAGGGGATACGGTACTTTTGTTTTCTCCAATCACGATCACAGCTAGTCTTTAGTGTAGGCACCTCCACCTCTACTTCGTTTCTCATTGTTTTTCTTCTGTGTGTTTTATGACTCCTTTAACTTTGAAATCATATAACCGAAAGGCCAGAAGAGAGAAAACATTTAACAAGTAATGTTATGATTGTACTACTTGGATTTGTTTGCTTAGGGGTCTGATCGAGGCTTTGGACCAGATGAGTCCTAAGAGTTGAAACCAATCTTGACTAGTTTTTACTGTTTCGCTTACATGCTTTTAATTTTAGCAGGTGTTTCTACCTGCAGACATGTAAACATGGACAGTGTAACATGTATGATGGCGTTAATAGTAAAAAAATAAAACAAGGCTGATTCCATTTAGATGCTCCTGGTAGGGTTCTTGCTGGAACACTGTCCTGACTTACTTAATCAACAAGTGTATCGCCATGCTAGCTTCTCAATTGCAGTTTGACTTCAAACGTTCCCTTAAAGTAGCCATATTAGTAATCTTTATTTCATTTTTTTTTTTAGCTCTGTTCAATGAAAGGGAACTCTCAACGCTCCAGTCCATCATCGTCTCAACAGAACATATACCAATCTTCTTTACAGGTTACAAAGTCTATCCTGGAAGAAACGATATATGGCAATATCCCATGTCTTATTAAGAGCCACTGTTTCCGCATTAAATGTGAACTCTTATCCTGCAGTAGAGTTTGAGGGGTCGAAAGCTACATTTCAAAGATCACCTGGGGCCTCATTTATAAACGTGGCGTACGCTCAAAAGATGATTTATAAAAAACAAACTTGACGGGAAAATGTGCGATCCTCCACGGACAGTCTGACCCATGCGTACGCACACAAACGGGAGAGAAGAGAAACTGTGACGCCGTTGGCAGAAGGAAGAATGGAGAGAAATATGTGAAAATAATACCATAAATAAAATGTTACCTCTCATTTATCATATATGAAGAATTAATTTGCAAAAATGGATTAAAGCCAATCTTAAAATGATTAAACAAACACCTGTTTGAGACTCCTCAGTGCACACAAAAACATAACTTGGAGAAATAAATAAATACGGATATGCTATTGAAAACCACCTCGAATTCTCTTAATGTTATGAAATGTATTCTCATAAATGATGAGGTAAGCAGAAGGACAGAATTACATCTAAACTGACGCCGTTTTGAATTTCCATAGGTTGTATAGATATTAGATACTATCATGTTTAATCATGTTTTATGCCGTTTGCCAAGACTTGATAAGTCGCTCATAAAACACCATATATATTTTTTTGGAGGTATGCAAAAAGAACACCATATATTTGGTAAATTGTACAGCTGATATAACACAACACATTTGTTTTATTTCCTCTAACTAGTGGATAGAGTTGCTGCAGGGGGGTTCCTCATCCTCATCCAGCACCAGTCACTTTTCTGCCATCTCCGCTGAACACTTTAACATAGTATTAACATTTTAAACTGTATACCCCGGTTATCTAGGCCCTTTTTGTTTTTTTGTTGTTGTTTGATGTATGATATGAGTCTCTGTTAGAGAGTCTCTGTTAGAATCCTAAAATGAACTGTGTGGGTCTAAACAAGTTGAAGAATGTTAGGCCCCTGAACGCATCATACAGCTCAGCATTTTAAAAAAAAAAATATGTCTGTGTGACCTTGAGCTACTGTCACTTGGATTGACAGCTGAAAGAAAGCAACCAGTAACATGATTATGCACACAATGTGAGAGATGCTGTGTGTGTGTTTGTGTGTGTATATGTGTGAGAGAGCATGCAGAGACTCACTGGGACTCTGTTGGGAAAGAGAGGATGTGACACGCACACTGATCAACATGTTACCGTGGTATTGAGAGGGATGGAGAGAGTGAGAGAAAAAAGAAGGGAGGAGAGAGACAGACTGAGCAAGTGAAAAAGACAGAAGGGAAAGAGAGTGGATGTCTAGCATACTGATGACAGCAACTCATTTTGTGTGTGTGTGTGGGTGGGTATGTGCGCTGGGAATGAAAATGAGCAGTGTAGCTAGTTTTAGTGTAATGCTGATCCTCAGAGTGTCACCAAAGATGTATTGGTGGACCTTCAGACTTATTGGATTGGATTCATATATTTTGTTTTCTGAAATGCATCTTTGTAGCTTTGAATTCAGTCCTAACAGTGTGTAATCGCTGGGCCTGAGCTGGATATGAAGTCACTTTAAGAACAGGGTGCTGCCAACAAATGGTTAGTTAGTATGTCTTCAGTTGAGTGTCATGTTTTAGTGGATAAAGAGTATGAAGTGATGACTCAGTGAAAATAAGGCCTGATGTACTGTAGGAAGATCAGAGTTGAAACACAATTCTGTGTAAGAGGATCCTCTAGACTGGTGCATTGATGATGTATTCTTCAGGCCAACCCCAAAACCCCATATCTTTTAGGCCAACAGCCTAAAAATGCTAGCATTTATATCGTGTATATATATATATATTTATAACCTGCTCTCAATGACAATGCTAACAAATTGTGTTGCTCCTACAGTGGTGGAAGATACCATTGTGTTACCATGGTTTTACCACCAAATCCTACATGTTGACCCTTTACATAACTTGAGGTAACTAAACAACCACTAGTGTTAGGGGTAACGCGCTACAAAGTAACAGGCTACAAAGTAACAGACTACAAAGTAACAGGCTACAAAGTAACAGGCTACAAAGTAACAGGCTACCAGAGATGGGGTTGTTACTAAAAAAAAGTAATATATGAAATATGAAATATTACTTTAAAAAAAAGTAATATATTACACTACTTCGTTACTCTCTACATAAAGTAACTCGTTACTTTACTCGTTACTTTACTCGTTACTTTACTCGCAGGGCCGGCCCGCCCCTCCCTGCAGGCAGATCACGCAGACTGCTAAAGTTTCAAATGTTCTCTTTAGTTCAGTTTCCATTGTCGCATAAGACTGATCCAGATCCTGAATGTTTTCCTATCTGACCATGGCTGTCCTCTGTCTCCTGCTATCTGTATATTTTGTGCAGTCTATCTCTGCTCACGCTGTTGCGTCGGCGTGTTCTCCTGCGTGTTGGCCATGTGTCGCACTGGAACCAGACACCGCAAAGACTTCAGCCGAGCACGTACGAACTGCGCATGCGTGAGTGGCAATAACTCTCCTTACCAGCAGGCGGCGGTAGTGTGTATTCGTCATTCAAAACAGGCAACAACCGGAAAACAGAGAAGAAGAACAGACTACGTGATATAAACAAACGACAAATAGCTGTGCGTTAGCTTCACCTTAGCATGTGTTCTTTGCAGGTGTTTGTTGAGGTTTGATTATGACTGATTTTAGTAAGTAACGAAGTAACGCGTGTCGGGGCAATGTTAGTAACTGTAGTGTGATTACTGAATTATAAAAGTAGCGCGTTACACTACTCCGTTACCGACAAAAGTAATATTATTACAGTAACGCGTTACTTTATAACGCGTTACACCCAACTCTGCAGGCTACAAAGTAACAGGCTACAAAGTAACAGACTACAAAGTAACAGGGTTACAATATTCAGATTACATTTGTCTGTAACGCAGTAGTGTAATGCATAGGATCAGCAGTAATAACATTAGTTACTAAGCGCAAAATGATCCAGTTACTTTAGGTCTTCTTATCTCTGCATAACAGGAGGACAGAAAAATAAATCAAACGTCCCTTTTCTTCTAAACTAATCTTGCGAGTTCATGGATGAGGAGACGGAGCAGAAATGTCAAAGGCTCATAGCAGAGATAAACAGGCTGTTTATCAGGCTGACTCGACAGATATATTAGGTTTAGTTATGTTTTTACTCTAGTTTTGTGTTTTGATCTTGTCACTTCCTGTTTTTATTTTGAAAGTAATCTTTCCTCTCATTCCAGATCCCACATTTCCTGCCTTTGTGTGTTTCCCGCCCGTGAGATTGCTTGGCCCTGCCCTGATTGTTTTCACCTGTGCCCATCCCCCTCACCTATATATAGCCCAGGTATTTCTTTGTTCCTTTGTCAGTTCGTTATGTTTCATGTCGTGAGCACCTTGGCCTTTTGACTCCTGATACCTACCTTGAGATTTAGACCTTTTGCCAAGTGAGTTTTTGTGTTGCTGTACAACTTAGTTTTGGCTGTTTAACTACTTTCTATTTTTTGAAAGTACGATTTAGTTTTTGTTATTAAGGCGAGACACCCCAGATGAATAGGGTAATATTTTTAACTTAAAGGTATCAGCTAGATATTTCTCCAGTTAATTACTTACAATAAGGCAATTGTTTTTTGTATTACAAGTTTTCTGAAACAGCATGTTTAAATATGCAAATTATCCATTATCTCATTAAATATGCACATATTTTAACACATTTCAGGAATCTAATTCTGAACATTGGATAATGCCAGGTTCAAAATTATTGTTTCATTTTGTAGTCATATCAGTATCTAAGGCTTTTACAGAAGGGATATTGGATATCTCTTTTTATCATATACTATCAATACTGTCAACAGCCCTAAAATATAAATTTTCGCCATGTTTTTAGGTATACAATGTTGTATAATTCAGACTATGAATGATATATGAACAAACCATTCTGTAAAAGCCTTCATAATATTGATAGGAATATAATTGGAAGGTTTGGTGTATGTACGTGCTACTGATGTTGAAATTTCGAACTCAGAGTAGGAGAAAAAACTCATTTTGAGAAAACATTACATTACATTGCATTTAGCGGACACTTTTATCCAAAGCGACTTACAATAAGTACATTCGACCAGGAAGACACAACCTTGAAGAAAACAGAATCATATAAGTACATCAGGTTTCATAGAGCCAAACATTTCAAGTGCTACTCAACTAGCTATAGATAAGCCAGTCCTTTATTAGTATATAAGTGCTCTGTTAGCAGTTCTTTGTTAGTAATTCTATCGCTCGAGGTGGAGTCGAAAGAGATGAGTTTTCAGTCTGCGCCGGAAGATGTGCAGGCTTTCTGCTGTCCTGATGTCAATGGGGAGCTCATTCCACCATTTTGGAGCCAGGATAGCAAACCCACGTGTTTTTGCTGATGGGAACTTGGGTCCCCCTCGCAGCGAGTCGTTTGGCTGATGCAGAGCGTAGTGCACGCGCTGGGGTGTACAGTTTAACCATGTCCTGGATGTAGGAAGGGCCAGATCCATTCGCAGCATGGTATGCAAGTACCAGTGTCTTGAAGTGGATTCTAGCAGTTACCGGAAGCCAGTGAAGGGAGCGGAGGAGCGGAGTGGTGTGGGAACATTTAGGAAGGTTGAAGACCAAACGAGCCGCTGCATTCTGGATGAGCTGCAGAGGTCGGATGGCACATGCAGGCAGACCAGCCAGGAGGGAGTTGCAGTAGTCTAGGCGTGAGGTGACGAGAGCCTGGACCAGAACCTGCGTGGCTTTCTGGGTCAGCTGGGGACGTATCCTCCTGATGTTGTAAAGCGTGTATCTGCAGCAACGGGTTGTAGCAGCGATGTTTGCAGTGAAGGACAGGTTGTTATCTAGGATCACACCCAGATTCCTTGCAGTCTGAGTTGGGGAAACAACAGAGGTGCCGATGTTGATTGTCAGGTCAAGAGTGGGACAATCTTTTCCCTGAAGGAAAAGCAGTTCAGTCTTGTCAAGGTTGAGCTTGAGGTGATGAGCAGACATCCACTGAGAGATGTCAGCCAGACAAGCAGAGATGCGTGCGACGACCTGGGTCTCTGAGCGGGGAAAGGACATAATTAATTGGGTGTCGTCAGCGTAGCAGTGGTATGAAAAACCATGCGAGCTAATGACTGATCCGAGCGAGTTTGTGTACAGGGAGAAGAAAAAACTACCTTTAAAGATTGCAGTGAGGCACTACCTAAACCCTCCTGTTCTTTGGATGATAGCTTGCGCATCGACGCACTCCGTGAAGGTATTTCATGTTCAGGGTCATTTGTTTTTTGTATAACCTTGCTTCGTGCAAGTGACAATTGTTGTAGTCTTCTCTGAAAGTTTTTTTCGCCGTTCTTTTGCCATTTTGAGATTTCAATTTCTAGCGGAAAGCTAACCAGGAAGTGTTTTAGCACACCACGTGACGCATCTGAACGAATCACGTTGTCAGAAATTGACACCAGCCAATGAGATTTTCGTTTCTTGGTTTAAGATCCCTTTGTGCTTTGTTGCTGATACAAAGGAAATGACCATATTTGGATCCGATGAGATTGTGCAGGAGAGACACAGCTTTCCAACAATATCTCTGTTGACATGGTGCACACAGTGGTCGCGGTACTTTATGTTACGTTAGAATGCTAACTTTTGGTGAATTTAGGAGAAATCTACAGACGCAAATAGACAAACTATAGTAAAATAAACACTTAAATATGTATTTTGTACGTTTTCCTTCCAAAAGCCTGAAAGAAAACATGTTATAGAATCAAAATAGCACAAAATCTCAAAATTGACCAGTACTTGAAAAACGATGTTTTTGCCTGCCGTGTCTCGCCTTAAAGAACATTCCATTTTTGGACAACTGTCTCCGAGTCCTGCTTTTGGGTCCTGCGTCCTGTGTCTCGGTTCATAACAGTACGAACTGACCAAAATATGGACCCAGCGGATTCAGAGACAGTGAAGATAGCTCTGCAAGCTCAAGGAACGAGACTACACCAGCATGAGGAGCAGCTGGGCGCCATCAACCTGGGGGTGAGGGACCTGACTGGCCGCCAAGGAAAATGTTCAAGCCTCTGTCAATACTCAGGTGAATCACCTTGCCGAACAGCTGCACCGTGTCCTCGCTCACCTGGAAGCTGGTTCATCCCCTCAGCCTCCTGCTGTTGCTCACACACCAACTGCTCCAGCTGACCATGTGCCACTCCATGCTCCACCGCCTCGTCTGGCATCTCCAGAGCGATTCTCCGGAGATTCCGGTGACTGTCGCCCTTTCATTGTTCATTGTGATCTCCATTATAAATATAACCCTGCTGCATTCCCCACTGATCACTCTAAAGTGGCCTTCATGGTGAGCCACTTAACGGGGAGAGCAGCGGCCTGGGCTACGTCCGAATGGGCGAGAGATTCACCTACCTGTAATTCTCTGGATGTATTTACAGACACTCTCACCAAGGTGTTTAATCGCACGGCTCCTGGAAGGGAGGCAGCCAGAGCACTGATGCAGATTAAGCAGAGCCAGCGCAGAGTATCGGACTATGCCATTGAGTTCAGGACCCTTGCAGCAGATAGTGGCTGGAATTCTTCAGCACTGCTCGACGCCTTTTTGTCTGGTCTTTCGGATTCCATTAAAGACCAGTTAATACCTTTGGACCTCCCAGAAGACTTGGATTCTGTCATTGCACTGGCAGTTCGAATAGACAATAGACTGGCCGAAAGACAAAAAGAAAGGTTCAAGAATGTGGCTAGCATTTCTGTTTGAGAGACAATAAGACTGGTGACAACACTCCCCATGCTAGAAGGATTGAGACCCAAGTTGTTGTTCAGATTGCATGTACAGAAATGACTGAGGCAATCCAATTACAGGAGCAAGATTTCCCTGACAAGTCCAAGGTGCCCAGTTGCTATTGGGACCTGAAGGAAGTTTGTAGTAAAGCCCGAGCCACTGCCACCACATAGGCCTAATGACTGTGCTATAAACTTGGTACCTGGCTCCCCATTCCCAAGGGTCGCCTCTACTCTCTTTCCGGACCTGAAAGGGAGGCCATGAACAATTATATTGAGACCTCCTTGCAGGCCGGACTCATTCGCCCTTCCTCGTCACCGGCGGGAGCGGGCTTCTTTTTCGTAGACAAAAAGGATGGATCGCTCCGGCCCTGTATAGACTACAGCCCTCTGAACGCAATCACCATCAAAAACAGGTACCCTCTCCCACTCATCTCCTCCGCCTTTGAACTTTTGCAAGATGCCAACATTTTCACAAAACTGGATTTAAGGAATGCTTATCATTTGGTGAGAATCAGGGAGGGGGACGAATGGAAGACTGGATTTAACACACCTAGTGGACACTATGAGTACCTAGTGATGCCTTTTGGCTTGACAAACGCACCGGCAGTGTTTCAGGCCCTCATAAATGAGGTGTTGGGGGACTTCCTGAATAAGTTTGTGTTTGTATATCTTGATGACATTTTGATTTTTTCTCCTGACAACATAACCCACCAGCAGCATGTCCGTCAAGTCCTCGACCGCCTGCTACAGAACCAACTTTATGTTAAAGCAGAGAAGTGCGAGTTCCATGTCCAAACCACATCGTTCCTGGGTTTCATCATTGCCCCCGGTCAAATAAAGATGGACCCTGCCAAGGTCAGTGCCGTGGCCGAGTGGCCAGTTCCTGTCAACAGGAAAAACCTACAGCAGTTCCTGGAGTTTGAAAAATGTGTATAGACGTTTCATCAGAAATTTCAGTTCTATTGCTTCCCCGCTACATGTACTTACCTCTCCTCATGTCCCTTTTGAATGGAACTCCAAAGCTGCTAACGCTTTTCAAGGTCTAAAGGAGATGTTCACCTCTGCTCCCATCCTCACCATCCCAGATCCACTTCGACAGTTCGTGGTAGAGGTGGATGCCTCTAACCTCGGTGTGGGGGCAGTTCTCTCTCAGCGGGCTGCAAAGGATAATAAGCTCCATCCCTGCGCTTATCTCTCCCGTAAGTTGTCCCCAGCGGAAAGGAACTACGACGTGGGCAATCGTGAACTACTGGCAGTAAAAGAAGCCTGGGAGGAGTGGAGACATTGGCTAGAGGGGGCCGCTCAGCCGTTCCTGGTATGGACAGACCATAAGAAGCAGGTTAGATGGACACTTTTTTTCAGTCGTTTTGATTTTACCTTGTCATTTAGACCTGGCTCCCAGAACACCAAGCCAGATGCCTTGTCCCGTCTGTTTGACCCTGAGCCTGCTGCCAAGGAACCAGAACCCATCCTACCACTGAACCGTGTGGTAGGAGCGGTAACTTGGCAGATAGAAAAAGAGGTGCAGCAAGCAAATGTTGAGAGCCCAGCACCTAGTGAGTGTCCGCCTAATAGGCTGTTTGTTACAGTGCCCTTACGCTCCAAGATCATTCACTGGGTTCACACGTCCTTGCTCACTTGTCATCCTGGGGTTAGAGGAACCATGTTCGCACTTAAGCAGCGTTTCTGGTGGCCGTCCATGGCTAAAGATGTTGGTGAATATGTGAATGCCTGTCCTGTTTGTGCTCGCAGCAAAACTTCTTCCAGGTCTCGGGCTGGGTTGCTGCAGCCGTTGCCCATTCCTCAACGGCCCTGGTCTGACATATCCATGGAATTTGTTACTGGACTCCCGGTGTCTCAAGGTAATACCACTGTGCTAACAGTGGTAGATCGTTTTTCTAAAATGACTCATTTTATTCCATTGACCAAGCTACCCTCGGCCAAGGAAACGGCAGAAATTATGATGGTCAATGTGTTCCGGATACATGGATTTCCCAGGGATATTGTGTCAGACCAGGGCCCACAGTTTGTTTCCAAGTTCTGGAAAGAGTTCTGCAGTCTCATTGGAGCCACCGCTAGCCTCTCCTCTGGGTATCACCCCCAGTCCAACGGACAAACGGAGAGATTAAATCAAGTGTTGGAGACATGTCTGAGGTGCTTGGTGGCTCAGAATCCCTCATTGTGGAGCAAGCATCTAACCTGGGTGGAATACGCCCACAATTCTCTTCCCACCTCTGCCACAGGTCTGACTCTCTTCCAGTACGTCTTTGGCTACCAACCACCCTTGTTTGCTGAGACTGAAAAGGAGGTCTTAGTCCCTTCTGCACATGCCCTGGTCAGACGTTGCCACCGCATCTGGGCGGCTGCCCATCGAACCCTTCTAAGGAGTTCTTCTTCTATGAAAAGGGGGGCTGACCGACACCGCCGGCCAGCTCCAGTGTACCAGCCTGGGCAGAAGGTTTGGTTGTCCACGAAAGATCGACCCCTACATGTCGCTTCAAGAAAATTAGCCCCCAGGTTTGTTGGTCCCTTTCCAATAACGAAGATTGTGAACCCTGTGTCTGTGCGCATGCGACTCCCCAGGTCCCTGCGGGTCCACCCTACATTCCACGTTGGGAAGATCAAGCCTGTCAAGGAAAGCAGTTTGGTGCCCGCAACTAAACCTCCGCCACCCCCCAGAATTGTTGATGGTGGCCTTGTTTATACGGTCAAGAAACTGCTGGCAGTCCGGAGAAGGGGACGTGGCAGGCAGTTCCTCATTGACTGGAAAGGCTATGGAGCAGAGGATAGAATGTGGATCCATTCTCGCTACGTTGTGGATCAGGAGTTGATCACGGATTTCTACAGGCAACATCCTAATCTGCCTGGGCCGTCAGGAGACGTCCCTAGAGGGGGGGGTAATGTTGTGACTCGACAGATATGTTAGGTTTAGTTATGTTTTACTCTAGTTTTTTGTTTTGATCTTGTCACTTCCTGTTTTTATTTTGAAAGTAATCTTTCCTCTTATTCCAGATCCCACATTTCCTGCCTTTGTGTGTTTCCCGCCCGTGAGATTGCTTGGCCCCTGCCCTGATTGTTTTCACCTGTGCCCATCCCCCTCACCTATATATAGGTGTTTCTTTGTTCCTTTGTCAGTTCGTTATGTTTCATGTCGTGAGCACCTAGGCCTTTTGACTCCTGATACCTACCTTGAGATTTAGACCTTTTGCCAAGTGAGTTTTTGTGTTGCTGTACAACTTAGTTTTGGCTGTTTAGCTACTTTCTATTTTTTGAAAGTACGATTTAGTTTTTGTTATTAAAGAACATTCTATTTTTGGACAACTGTCTCCGAGTCCTGCTTTTGGGTCCTACGTCCTGTGTCTCGGTTCATAACACAGGCTTGTTGCAATGTACATTAGGGAGGAAATGTTGACCGTTTCCAATATGGAATCACCATCTTTCTTAAAACATATTGAGCAAGACACAGGTAACGGGCTGGCAAATGCCATCAGACAGGAAAACCTTTGCAAGCTACCTGGACCAGTGTTATGATGGAGACTGAGCTAATGAAAACATGGCTGATGTTCAAATAAAGAGCAGAAACAGAGGTCTGTGTACAGTGATGTCCTTAATAGATTAAGGAGTTGAGCTGATCTGGCATACATGAGGTTAAACTATATATTGTTATTTGTCATTTGATTTATGGTGCATCTCAGGTGATGTTACAGAGTAATCCAAAAGTAATGTAACTAATTACTTTCAGTAGTGAGTAACTAAGTAAAGTAAGGCATTACTTTTTTTAAAGTAACTAGTAATCTGTAATGCATTACTTTCTTTGAGTAACTACCCAAACACTGACAACAACAACTTGTAATTTGAGCTGTTTGTATTTCTGTTTTGGGTCGATCATGAAGGAAGCGTCAGGTAGCTCCAGTCCCAAAGCCTGTGTAACCACCGATACTTTTTAAAACAAAACTAAAAAGTATCAGCCCATTCTTCCTATGGGTTGGGTGTGATGGATAAAGATGGGCAGACGATGGGGAAAGGTAGGCAGTCACATGAAAAGTGCAGCAAGCGTAGCATTCAATTATCCGTAAATGACAAGCAATCAGTGATGGATCTTCTTTCATTCACATTTAAACTGTGGAGGACATTTTATGAATAATACTGCTTAACGGTTCTGACAGGCATGCAGCACACTTCAACCAAGTAAAGTGTTGAAAGAGACGGGAGACAGGCGCATGAAGGGAAGAATAGGATGAAAAAACTACTCGGAGAATAAAAGGAGAAATACAGAAGAGATAGTTTGCCTTCAGGAGAGAGACCTGCCCACACCTCCTGCTGTCACAGCTCACTGGGGAGATGGAGCAGCTGTCGGAAAATCAATGGAAGCCATTCAGCTCCACTTTAGATCCACACATCAATCACTGCAGCGAAGAGTACCTGAGCCAACAAGTGCTGTTATCAAAGCTAACCGGGCTCATGTCTAACGATATACACACACACAAAAAAACACTGCACACCCACCAGTCCGTACACATGTTGTATTAATCAGATGCTTTGGTCCCCTGCTCTGTCGTTTTTTTATTCGTTTTACTTGTCTATTTGTGTCTCTGTACTTGTCTCAGTTGTTCAGTGATCACTTTATGAGACAATAAAAACGAATTAAAATAAAGGTGTAATAAGAATCTATTAACTAATAGACTAGACCAGTGGTTCCCAACCTGGGGGGCGCGCCCCCCCTTGGGGGGGCGCCAAAGATTGCAGGGGGGCGCCAGGCCTCAGATGATTTGAGGCAAAATATCATATTTAGACTTTTTTTTACATATAATTGTAACGCAATACATGATTGTCACTAAAAGCCTCGTCTCTACAGTACATTACAATAAAAATAAATAAATAATTGATTAATTAGTTTTAATAAAAATTCAAGTTAGTAGCTATTAAAGGCATAAAAAGACAGAAATGTATAATTCTTTCTTTAATAGAAATGTTTCTTCTGCCCGTAAAGTGTTCAAACCAGGCTTGTCTGGATAAGCGCATTTTTAAAACATAGTCATTGTCCATGCCGGTTTCAGTTGGATTATTTGTCACAGTTTCTCTGATCAGATCAGTCTCCTCCATTTTGTAGATTATTTATGACTTTTGAATCCACATAAGCACATCGGCAAAATCCGGCTTACTTTGAGCATGTGTTTTAAACAGTCTAATCCCTTGTGAATTGTTTCCACTTGCGCCGTCCTTTAATTTCTTCATACAGCGGGAATCCAAATGAATTAATCCTGAGTCCAATAACCATCAAAGTCACTCCAATAGTGCTCCTTAATTACGCTTTCCTCCTCCTTTAACAACATACTTCACATTCATTCAGTTTGTGACAGTAGTTGTAGCATTTTGAGACTATTAAACTTTAATTACCGCTGTTGCGCCCTCCCCCCCCACCCCTTGTGTGTGTGTGGGGGTGGGGGGTGGGGGGGGCGCAACTTCCAACAGGAGTCATTTGGGGGGGCTCTTGGGAAAAAAGGTTGGGAACCTCCAAAATCGCTGTTTTTTTTAATTATATCTCCCGAGTATGGCACCAAGCGTCAAAACATTTTTCATTTACATGGGTTAGAAATAGGGTTGGGGTTAAGTGTGTCAAGAAAAAATGAAAGAAGTCCAAATAATGATAATCACAGAAGGTTGTAAGTAGGGCTTGGGTTATTTTGTGTTTTATACTGGTGTTGAGCAGTCCTAAGGCTGCCAGTGAGGGTGACCCTTTGGTAGGCATAAGGCTGACAATGACGCCCAAAAAACTAAAACGAACAAGGTTGAGCTCCCTCTGCTCCAACAATCGCACCGTGACTAGAAACAAAAACAAGGACCTCTCACCAGGAGTTAAATTCTATAGCTTTATCTATAAACGTTTTATACCATTTGAAATTCAAACTGGCTAAACTTTTGATAGCATTGTCAGTATCATGTGAGCCATACTCAACGTGTTCATCTCATCTAACCCTAACCTGCAACTTAAGGTTTAACTAGCAGGAGATTGTCCACACTTTGGAGAATTGTTCTTCTTGTTCATTTCCTGAGAAACCATTTTAACAAACGATAGAGTCACAGGATGTGTCTTACTTGTGAGACTTGTGGTCCAGGTCAATGTGGTTGATGGTTCTGGTGCTGTAAAGAGCCTTCATGTCTTTAGTTAAGGACAGCAGACTGTGGCAGAACTTCAGGCCCATCTCCTGCAGCTCCCTGGTTCCTGTCTGGAGGCCCTGCACAAAAACCCATATATGTTCACAGCTGGCACACACTGTGTTTTTTCGGACTACTTTTTTATCCTTTTTGTTTCTTTTAAGTTCTGGTGGAGGTTGAAAACGTTGGGCTTCACACGAACCACTCGCATGAAGAGTACAGTACCATTCATTTTTAATTGGCATGCTAAGTGATTTAAGATGAGTTTGTTGCATTCACCAATTTACCGTTTGTATTCTAAGTACTATTGGCCTTGAGCGACCTTTGGTTTTACTCATCTAAATAGTTAAAGAGTACCGAACTTCATACTTTGTCGCTCAATACAATGACCAGCACATGGAAAAGTAATACTTAGGCTGATATTAATAGTGTGTGTGAGTGTTTTCAATATTACTTTTGATTAAGGGTTGTTAATCGGGAAAGGAGGACCTACTTCAAAGATACATTGTTCACAATTCCAAACTTTATTTAACGACGTTTTTCAAGTTTTAAAGTGCGATCATCAAAGGGTCTGGCTGCCATTGTTAGTATGTAAATATGAATATCATCTCTTAATGTTAAGTGCTGTGTTGTTTGTGTCTGACTGCATAAAGGCTGAGGAAGGCTGCATCTCTGACTTTCCAAACTCTGCTGCAGAAACTCTCCTCTCTACTCTCTCTGTCCTCTCACATCTCGGCAGGCTCGTCAGTCCCCTCCTGCTCCCTGGCTAAATGACGCTTACCCCCATTACCTCTGCCCGCCCTACCACCTGTCCTCTGGACCCTATCCCCTCAAACCTCATTCAGACTATCACTCCTGATATTATACCGTTTCTCACCCATTTCATCAACACTTCTCTAACTTCTGGTCACTTTCCAAATAGTCTTAAGGAGGCAAGAGTAAACCCTCTTCTAAAGAAACCCACTCTCAACCCGTCTGATGTTATAAACTACAGGCCTGTCTCTCTCCTCCCGTTCCTGTCTAAAACACTTGAACGTGCCGTCTTTAAACAACTCTCCTGTTATCTCCATCAGAACAACCTTCTGGATCCGCACCAGTCTGGTTTCAAGGCAGGTCACTCCACAGAAACTGCTCTCATTGCTGTCACTGAGGAACTGCACACTGCCAAAGCAGCATCCCTCTCCTCTGTCATCATCCTGTTGGACCTGTCTGCTGCATTCGACACGGTGAACCATCAGATCCTCCTTCACTCTCTTTAAAAACTTGGAGTTTCAGGCTCTGCACTTTCCCTCCTCACCTCATACCTCAAAGACCGTACCTACAGGGTAACTTGGAGAGGGTCCGAGTCCGACCCTTGTTAATTAACTACAGGGGTCCCTCAGGGCTCTGTTCTTGGTCCCCTCCTCTTCTCCCTGTACACAAACTAGCTTGGATCAGTTATTAGCCCGCATGGTTTTTCATACCACTGCTACGCTGACAACACCCAATTAATTATGTCCTTTCCCCGCTCAGAGACCCAGGTCGTCGCACGCATCTCTGCTTGTCTAGCTGACATCTCTCAGTGGATGTCTGCTCATCACCTCAAGCTCAACCTTGACAAGACTGAACTGCTTTTCCTTCCGGGAAAAGATTGTCCCACTCTTGACCTGACAATCAACATTGGCACCTCTGTTGTTTCCCCGACTCAGACTGCAAGGAATCTGGGTGTGACCCTAGATAACAACCTGTCCTTCGCTGCTACAACCCGCTGCTGCAGATACACGCTTTACAACATCAGGAGGATACGTCCCCAGCTGACACAGAAAACAACGCAGGTTCTGGTCCAGGCTCTCGTCATCTCACGTCTAGACTACTGCAACTCCCTCCTGGCTGGTCTACCTGCATGTGCCATCCGACCTCTGCAGCTCATCCAGAATGCAGCGGCTCGTCTGGTCTTCAACCTTCCAACATTTTCCCACACCACTCCGCTCCTCCGCTCACTTTACTGGCTTCCGGTAACTGCTAGAATCCACTTCAAGACACTGGTACTTGCGTACCATGCTGCGAATGGAGCTGGCCCTTCCTACATCCAGGACATGGTTAAACTGTACACCCCAGCACGTGCACTACGCTCTGCATCAGCCAAACGACTCGCTGCACCCTCGCTGCGAGGGGGACCCAAGTTCCCATCAGCAAAAACACGTGGGTTTGCTATCCTGGCTCCAAAATGGTGGAATGAGCTCCCCATTGACATCAGGACAGCAGAAAGCCTGCACATCTTCCGGCGCAGACTGAAAACTCATCTCTTTCGACTCCACCTCGAGCGATAGAATTACTAACAAAGAACTGCTAACAGAACACTTATATACTAATAAAGGACTGGCTTATCAGTTGAGTAGCACTTGAAATGTTGATGTACTTATATGATTCTGTTTTCTTCAAGGTTGTGTCTTCCTGGTCGAATGTACTTATTGTAAGTCGCTTTGGATAAAAGCGTCAGCTAAATGCAATGTAATGTAATAATGTAATAATGTAATGTAATGCTAGACGTTGGTGTGTGTGCAGTGTGTTGAAGTGGCTCTGTTGTTTTGAACAGTTTTGTAGTGTAAGGGATGTGCCCCATTAAGCTGTGGAATTGTTGTGTGTTGTTGTTATACCTGGTTGTACTATTGCCGCTTTCTTTTTTCAGAAAGTTGTCCTTTGCCTTCATTTAATTGCCTGGAAAACCTTTTTGTTTTCAATGTATTAATTGGTTTTATAATTCACTTATCTTAATGTCTTTGTCCCCTGTTTATTTAACCTTCGTGTTACTTACAACAGCACATTTACCTCAACTGACCTTAATAAACAAGTTGTAACATTTTATTTAATAGGCCGCTGTGCCAGCTAACAATATAGTTTGTGGTGGAAAAAGAGGAAAAGAGAGGATTTTAACAAAATATTGCACACCCTCTCATTTGATTATTGCCAAGAAAAAATGTAATATCTGCTTATTTAGAATCAGCCTCAACCATATAAATATCCCCCATTTGTATTTGCTAAATATATTCTATTTGGATTCCTGTGAACATAGGAGAGCCCTCTGATCACCATCTCTTCTTTACCTCCACCAAAAATATAATAAGTTACATACTTTATATTCTAAATGCTTATCTCCAGACTTTTCTGTATATTCATGTTGAAATTATGTATAGACACATGTATTGGCACACCTTGTATATTCCCTGGTCGCAGCCATTGTGAGTGCTCTCCATGGTATAACTTCTCAGCACGCCCATCTCCCTCCACACCACCACCCTGGCTGTGGAAGAGCGGGACTTCTCCACCTGTGCAAATCACAATATAGCTCAAATATGATTTGGTTGAATTAAATATATTTACATTCTGTATATAGATGTGGTTTTTCTTACCAAATAGTTGCAGCTGTTGAAAGAGAAGGCTGGTGCGATGCTATCCAAGGTCTTTGGAAGGGTCTAGAAAGAGAGAGAAGGTGGTGGTTGAATGGTAAACAGAGCTGAATTCTTTGTCCTTTTCGTTTACACTAGGTTTGTTGTTAATTAAAATGGCAACTTCACAAATGTATACGAATCAAACTGAATTATTACAGAAAGAAAACTGAACGTATGTGTCATTTCTGATCAGTCATTGATTACATTTATGTTGTTTTCAAATAATGATTCACATTAGGCGCATTCACACTGCGGTACTTTTCCCACAAAGGTTCATGTGAACTTAGTTCATTGGCGCTTTCACACTGCGGTACTTTTCCCACAAAGGTTCATGTGAACTTAGTTCATGTGAACTCTTTAGTTCGCATGAACTAAGTACAGATCGCGTTCACACTGGAAAAAGTCCCTGGGGGTGGATTAGGCAAATGAAGCCGCTGACGTCACTTGTTCTTCTTCTGCTTTGGGCCTACTGGCAGGCCGCAAACCACTTCACGGCGTATACTGCCGCCCAAAGTCCCCTTCAGTAGAAGCTGCTGGGACTCCCAGCAGCTTCTACTGAAGCCTTCCGAGTAAATCGCCAGAACGCCGACACCTCCTCATCTCCACCGCTCCCATGTTTTATTTTGTGTTGCCATAAGTTAGTCTCTCTGCGTTTCTGCGCTGGGCTAATGCTAATGCTAATAATGCTAATGCGAGGATAATAAAATGGCGGCTTCACAAAACTTTTTGGGAGTTTTACGGGGCGTGGTTTGTAATCCGCCCAGCCAATCAGAAATATAGCTCTTTTCTCACAAAAGAGCCGCTCGAAAGTCCCTGCTCTCTAGCAGGGACTTTCGAGGGGGTAAAAAGGTTCACATTAACTAATTTTAGTACCGGCTCTTTTTGGTGTGAACGCGATAAAAGAGTTCACATGAACTAAGTTCACATGAACCTTTGTGGGAAAAGTACCCCAGTGTGAATGCGCCTATTGTGGTCCATAGACATGTTCTCCACTGACTGTGCAGAGTTTAAGCATGTGATTTCAGTTTTGACCAATGCAAATAAAAAAGAACAAAGAAGTTTTATAAATGATATATATCCAGTAGAGCTATTGTATGCATGCACACAGAAGCTCACGCACACTAACACACACTGAATAGATTTTCTTTAGTCATAACACAGTTGCTAAAAATAAACCAACTAAAACACAAGTAAAAACTAATTGTTTTCTGCTTATCTTATTTTTTAACTGTATTATAACTGATGTTTTGTTAATATTGCTTATCTGAAATGCATGTCAATAAAGTTACTCATAAATGGATGGAGTAGGGGAAACATCAACCACTTGTGTGTGTGAGTGTATGTGTGAGTGTATGTGTGAGTGTATGTGTGAGTGTATGTGTGAGTGTATGTGTGAGCAGTGGCGAGCCGTCAGGGCCCTCTAGGCCCTCTGTGAGGGCCTAAGATATTCTAAAAAATAATATTTGAAAACATAAAAAAAAAAATTAGTTTTACCAAAATAACTTGATTTAATTGTATTTAAAATAATATTTCCAAATAAATAAATCCTTCGAATCTGCCTGTTCAGTTTCTGTTAGAATGTGAAGGGTTAAATACCGTCTCTGCGAGTTATGTGAAGACCGGAGAGCTTGTTGGTCCCTCTGTACATTCACAGAGGGCCCGCTATAGTAACTCAACGAGAGAGTAATGTCAAATGACAGTACAATTGACCAATCACATCTTCCCTCTAAATGGGCGGGCATTATTTTCGCGGACTTTATGACAAGTTCCGCCCGCTGTGAGGTCTATGCAAGTGGTGCAGTGACGCATCCTAAAACCCGGAAGTAAGCTTCGCTCGGATTCCCTCGACAGAAAGCAGTGGGATTTCTCCATAGGATTTTGGAAAATAGCTCGAAATAAGGTCTGTGGAAAACGAACCTGTTAGATAAATGCATGTTTTGTTCAGCCGGATAATATCCACATGTCTACCCTACTTTTATTATTTTCGAATCATAAATCTAATCGATAGATTTATGATGGATAGATTTATGATCGATAGATTTATAATTAGCATAAGTTCGTTCATGATGGCTCACTTCAGTGATAGTGATGACATCGTTGCGAAATTATTAACCGAGTCATTTTCAAGATTGAGTTACAATGATAAACTGGAGTGGCAAAGGATCAGCTGAATGACCCCGCCATGAAGTGCTTCATCCAAAAGGACAGGAGGATGGACTTTGTGTTTAAGTGATTTGATCATCAAAGGTAGGCCTAAGTCATTTTCAATGTGGGCCGCCGTGCCGACTTAATTCATTTGTAATTGTTACTTGGCTGTGGGTGCCCTGTCATGAGAGGTGTTTATATAAATGGTGTTGTTTTGTGTGGTAGAGGGTCGCTGTCATTGATGTGTTTTGCACCTCGGGCCGCTGTTTTGATATTCCGCAGAAGTATACACTGTGACGTAATATATCTTCTTTTTTTTCTCGAGGGAAGGGGGGTCAGAGGGCCTAGGTATAAAAGTCACGGCTCGCCACTGTGTGTGAGTGTATAGTGAGTGTAGTGTGAGTGTAGTGTGAGTGTAGTGTGAGTGTAGTGTGAGTGTAGTGTGAGTGTAGTGTGAGTGTAGTGTGAGTGTAGTGTGAGTGTAGTGTGAGTGTAGTGTGAGTGTATGTGTGAGTGTAGTGTGAGTGTATGTGTGAGTGTATGTGTGAGTGTATGTGTGAGTGTATGTGTGAGTGTATGTGTGAGTGTATGTGTGAGTGTATGTGTGAGTGTATGTGTGAGTGTATGTGTGAGTGTATGTGTGAGTGTATGTGTTACCCTATATCCAGGGTCCTCTTTTAATCCCATAGTGTTAACAGAAGAGCCAGACTGCCAGAGGGTCTCCTTCAGACTGCAGCCGTACAGGAAGACGTTCTTCTTTCTGGAGTGGCCGTGGTAGTCACAGAAAACCTGGAAGACACACAGGAAGTGAGACAGATTTATATTGTGCAATTTTCCAAACTCACATTGGTTTCTCATACAGCATCTCTGTATAGTATGTGTATTCACTCTCTGTCCTAAACGGCTTGTTGGAGCTCCTGCCCCCCCCCCCTCCCTGTGAGCCCAGTGTCTTGCCGACCCCACACCAGTGAGCCAGCTCACACTGTCCTGCTCTTCGCAGCAGCGAGCCTCGCAACGTCCCACTGAGTGTGTGTGTGTGTGTGAGGAAGTCCGCGGATTGGTCCAAACGTAACGGCTCCGCGGACGTAACATAACGGCACCGCGGACGTAACGTAACGGCACTATACCCAAATACGTCACTGTACCCAAGAAGTAAACAATGGAAAAAGACAAATCTCCAACGAGGCGTTTTGGGGCAGCATAGACAGGTATTTTCTGTGTTAGAGTTTTACTCGCTACAGGGTGTACTTTGAGGGTTTGTGACTCTGCAGACCGTTTACATGCATTACAAGCTACATAACACACAAGGGGACGGGTAATAACCGGAAAAGCATGCGATGGGACCTTTAAAAACATTTTATTTTATCATTTTAACTTAATTCTAGTATCTATCAACTAAGTTAAAATGATGATTGGGTTCACTTTAGTTGGAGTTACTCAATTCAATATTCAGAGCATTAGTTCAAGGTTCAAGGTTTTTATTTTGTCATACGAACATAGCTACAGTGCAGTTATGACGATGAAAATCTTAGGTCACAGGCTTCTCCAACAGTGCAACACAAAACACAGATACATAGAAAATATAGTGCAAGTAAATAGTAAATACAGAAAGAAAAATTGTTTGAAATAGTGCAATAAGAGTCTATATGCAAGTTATTCGAATATGATATTTTAGGTTATATATTATACATTAATATAGCAGAAAACTATTAGCTATGTAAAGATATATTGTAGTAATGTCTGCCAGAGCAGGGAATGAAGTCTTTGTTCCTAGTATCCTAGTTTCTCTGTGATTTTTTTAGTTTTTGTTGTCAAGCCCGCTGCATGTGAATGCTTGAGCATGTCAGTCTTGTGTGTGGCTAGCTAGTGGCCGCCACTTTTCCCTATGCTCATACCGCTGATAACTCCATCCCATGACTTTAGGGTGTAACTATGACATCCTGCGTCCTTGTCCTTGACACTTTCCTTGTGTTTAACACTGTGCACAGAGTGGTTTCAACTGTTTTGCTGCTAGCAGTGTTAGCTGTTAGCACCATTCGCTGCTAGCCCCTGGCTAAGCCATGTTCACCGTGTGGAGACACTACTGTACCTCTGCTCTGAATTTGGAATATAAAAGTTTTAAATTAGTGTGTAAGCCATTATCCTTCGCCCCCAAGAATTGGACAGGTAACAAAGGGAAAATTGTCTGAAATACACAAATTATACAAATGACCTATTTTCGGTTAGAACAAGTATATACTCCTGCTGAAAAGATATGTGATTATATTCTCAATTTCACTATTCCTGAGAAAAGCAAACAACCCCCCTCTCACATGTGCATGATTCACAAGACACTGTTGGAACAGCACTGCAGTTGTTTTTCTGGTTAGAACAGTCTCCAAGAGCCTCATGTTTTTCATGTGTGGATCACCTGCTGGAAAGAGGTTGCTAAATATTTTTGAAAGAGCACAAGCTTTTCGCTGTTTGTCAGTGTACAGCAACGGTTGGCAGTTAATTACTTGAATAAGCCTCATCCCATTATATTTCAGTATTGGGAAGACATACAAAAACATCTTCTTTCAGCTCTGTTTTGCTGAATAATTGGTATTGTGAGGGAAACTTATAAAAATCAGTAATTCATTTAGTTGTTCATTAGTTTCCCATTGTTTTGAACACTTTTTTTTTAAATTGTCAATGTTAGTGGAATCTGATTTATTTACTGATATTTCAAAAAGTTAAGGAAACAGTATTAGAGCGTTTTCTGGCATAGACTCCATTTACAATTAGATAGAAATTAAGAAAATGGCGGAGACTGACTCACTTGTTTTAGTTAACTTATTCTGTTCCAAAAAACTTTTCTTGTTACTTTCTTTTTTTATGTTAGGGGTAGGTTTGAGTTACAAGCAATTAAAACTGCTTCAGATGTGTAAGGAAATATTGGATTGAAGGTTAAGGACATTTCAAAGAGTTAGATGTTCGGATTGATATCACTCTTGAATAAAGTCTTTGTGTTGTGCTTAGCCTCAAGACTGGAAACAGGGAGAAACAGCTGCCCTTTCTGTGTCCAAAGTTGAGAGATACATAGGCCAGCCCCTCATCCACATCTACTGATATTCTGTACAAACTGTGAAGTCCACTGAGACAAATGTAACATTTGTGATATTGGGCTATATAAATAAACATTAATTGATTGATTGATCCACTCATTAATATCATCTATTGTGCTGAAGATTTAATGCATTTATAAACCGAAACACTATAACCATTCAATCTGATTTCAGGGGAAAGCTGGAGAGATTTTAGAACTGATGTGACCACAATATCTTCGGATAAATGACATGTAAGTTTAAAGGTTCACATGTTCACCAGTGGAGTCCGTCCTATACTGTTGAGGTAGTAGAGGAAGCCCTTGGTGTGATAGATGGTTGGACTGAGGACGGGGTCTGGTTTACTCCACTGACGATTCAGATCCTCACCGTTCAGATCACAGCGATTCCTGCAGGGACACACCACAGAAGAGAGAGGGCATGTATTATGAGGTTTTTTAATGAAGTTCTTGGAGCAATGAACTGAAAAAACCAAGAGGATGCTGAAGGCTAATCTGTACAATACTAAAGGTTTAATTAAAGGAGGTACTCGATTATTATTCTATTCCATACACTGCTTGTCAGTGGGTCCCTCGGCCTCCCCACACTCACGTGCCGTTGATGACTCCGTCGGGGTTGAGCATGGGAATAATCTTGAAGATGAAGGCCTCCCTCAGACTCTGGGCCACCGGTTCACTGCTGCACAGAAACTCCAGGGTGCCTTTCATCACCCAGCTGGCATTGGACTCTCCTGGGTGGACACGGCATGTTAGCACGATGTAGGGGCGATTACCTGGACAGGGACAGAAACACACCATTAAGTAAAAAATAATTTCAGAGTGGAAATGATGGGCTGTGTATGTATAATGAAAACATGTTTTCAACAACACTTGTCACTATTTTCCAAAGCTGATTATTAATCTGTACTTTTACAGTTTTTAACGCAGCTTAACTTTAGTTCTGTAGGTACGTTTTTTTAGATCTTATTGTTGTTAGACTGTAACGTCCAATTAATGTTTCCTGTCACAGATAATGGCACACCCTTCTTTACACTTGTATTGGTTTGTTTCTACAAAAATACCTTTGGAAGGTATGTTTATTAGACTCTTACTTCAAGTAAAGCAGGTTGCGATTACAGAAATAGAGAAAAAAGCAAAAGCCTTCTGTCTTTTAGTAATTCAGTTCAGTTGCTGTTATGTTCACTCTAAAACATACTACAAGAAGATGCAGGCTATCATGCTTTCCCTCCAATTAATAATATTATTGTTTGCATTTATATTCAAAGGAATTACTTTAAATAAAGTATTAAAACAATTAGATACTGAGACAGGGAGCTCCACTTGAACAGACTCAGACTTGTTTTTTGTGTTTCCAGTTTTATTTTGAGAAGTTTTCTCTCCTTATGTCTTGCCTGCTTTGACTTCCTGTCTGTGTTTTCCCACCTTTGTGATTATCTACCCCGCCCTGATTCTTCCCACCCATGTGTAATAATAATAATGCATTTTATTTATATAGCACTTTTCACAACTATTACGTTGCCTACTGGGCTAGGGGAACCAAAGGGAAGCAACACAACCAGAATGGGATTGGTATTAATTATAAGTGGTTTTATTATAAATAGCAGCGGTAAACAAAATGGCAGGCATGCAGCCTGGAACAACAACAAAAGGCCAAAAGGGCACAGGTTGACAAATAACTAAAAAAAGGGAGGACTCTAAAAAGGGAGCCTGTTTACATACAAAAGAAATAGATAATAACGGAACTAAATAGAAACTAAAACCCTCACTATAAAAGTGGTACAGAGTGACTAACACAGGGAATATATACAAAACACACAGCTAAACTAAAGGCAACAGTCACAAAACCTAAGCTACTCTAAACACTATGTAAACTACTCTAGGCACTACTAACGCACAATATCACACTACCGGACACAGCCCACACAAATTAAACACAGAACGAAAAGCAAGTAGCGAGAGGCGTCTGTTCACTCAACAGACCCCTCCAGAGTGATGATTGTCCCCAGCTTTGTAGTCGTCTCCAGCAGGTGTGCGCCGACTGTGCGCTGCGATTGGAGAACGTCGGGCCCGACGTACTCCAATCAGTGTCCTCGGAAGTGGATCAGGAGATGACAGCCAATCACGTTGGGGCAACCACACAGCTCATTTACATTATCACACACACAGCTGCAGACAATCCCAGACAGGTTACTGATCAGGCAGAAACAGCAGCCGTAACAACAACTCAAAGACGCTTTACAGCAGTGACGTGCGGTGAGGTTCATGGCTGGTGAGGCACTGACTCTTTCAGAGTCAGATTTACAAATATTATATTTTGACCTTAATCGAAATGTTCGGTTATTTTCAAAAGCTTTTTTAGTCTGATGCTTCGATTCATTTTAAACAGACTGTTCAACAAAAGGAAGGATACCCAAAATCTAAATATTGGATTGTTCTTTCTTAGTAAGATCCCATGTTCATTACAATTGGGGTCTTACCTTGACTTGAAGATGAAGTCCATGCTATCCTTCTGGACAACAATCTCCATTACATTTTTGTAAAAGTCCTCCTTATCTTCCTGTAGTTTCAAAAGTCTAGCTTGTTGTTTGCGTAGAATAACAGTAGCAACAAGAACCTGAGGGCTCACTTGCGCCCCCTTCAGTGCGGCAGAGGTTATGGCTGCCTCTCCTGGTGCTTTTTTCATTGCCGTTGTATGATGAGACCAGCGAGCCTAAATATCATATATACGTGAAATAAGTTATTTAGAGACTATGGATGGCGAGGATAAATGTAATAAAGGGATCTACAAACATTACATTGGTGACATACAGTGAGATGGTGCAGGCATGCGCTTAGGGCCCGCTTTCCAGCCAGTTTCTGTGGGGTGACGCATTCTGAGGTGAGGCAGATCTCAGCTGTGCCTCACCTCACCCCACAGTAACTGGCTTGAGCGCGCTCACAAAATAAGTGCCCGCGCTACATTAGTGCCCGCGCTCCAGCCAGTTACTGTGGGCTTACGTGAGGCAGAGCTCGTCCCTGCCTCACTCCTCATCGCTCCCATGTAGTTGTAGCGGAGCTCGGCCAATTTGCTGATTTTGACTATAAAAAGCGATTGGAATCAAACAGAAATCACATTTACAACACAGATCAGTGGAGACATTTTATTATTATTACTATTTAGTTTTTCTTTAGTTGTTTTTCCGTTACATTGGAGTATGACAGGTGAGGCTCTGCCTCCATAGACAGAGTTGAAAATATGTGTTTTGAGGCGGGACTGAAAGCCTGTGAGGGACTCATAGTCACGGAGATCTTGGGGGAGGGAATTCCAGAGCCTAGGAGCTGCCACTGAGAAGGCTCTGTCCCCAAAGCTGCAGAGTGTAGATGTGGGAATGGATAGGAGTCCGGCTGCGGTGGATCTGAGGGACCGTGGGGGTTGATAAGGAGTGAGAAGGTTTGTGAGATAAGGGGGGGCCAGATGGTGGAGTGCTTTGTAGGTGAGGACCAGAATGTTGTAGTTGATGCGATGGGAGACAGGAAGCCAGTGGAGGTCTTTGAGGACTGGGGTGATGTGATGCCATGATTTGGTATGCGTGAGGAGACGTGCAGCTGCATTTTGAACCCGTTGGAGTCTGTTGAGGGATGTAGTGCTGATAGTCACCAGACAGCCGCCCTTGTGTTTTTGCCTGCCCCATGTGTGCCTTGTCAATGGGATTTGGGTCTGAGTTTATATATGCATGTCTTTCCCAGTGTTCTCTTTCAGCCTGTCGTCAATGTTTCCCATTGCTTGCAATGTTACCTGTGATTTTCACATGTGTTAACTGTGAATTTGCTTCCTGTGTTTCTCGTGCCATCCCAGTTTCTTTCTTCAAAGACTTTCTTGTTGTTTGTGCTTTTGTTTTATACCTTAGCCTGCTCCTCTTGTTTCGCAGTGTATTACATCAGCTTTATTTCAGCATTCTGCTCCATCCATACCCTGTGACAGGAGGCTTCTGTCACTTTTATGAGTGAGAACTAGAGAATTCAAAGAGTTCCGGGAAAAATGAATGTAAAAAAGCGACACAGGAACCATCGTACCCCAGCTCCAGCTGCCTGCAGGTCATGCCTGTCTTGCTAAATGACATTATGTCTGCTAATGAACAGCTCTCAGAGATGAGCTGTGATTGCAGTGAACACTTTTTCAATTTGAGACAGGAAGTAGGCTTCCCTCCTTCCGTTCTGAAAGAAAAGCTTGTATATTGAAGAAAAACATCAACGATAAGGCACATAACTTAGTTTTCGCCATCATCATGATGCTTTTTAACACAGGAGAAATGAGACATCTAAGTTGACCAATCACAACAGAGCCGGCCAGCTAACCAATCAGAGCAGACTGGACTCTGGTTTCAGACAGAGGGTGAAAAGAGGTGCTGCAGCACAGGAAGTATGAGAAAAATAAAGAGCTTTTTGAACATTAACGCATGCATACTGTACATGTCACAGAAGAGGCGCAAAATACTAATATGAACCAAAAACTGAGCATCATATGTCCTCTTTAAGAGTTTACAAACTCAAATAAACTTCAAATTCAAACATTTGTATTCAATAAGTTGCCCACAGCTCTATACTCTGACCTAGCTACTTGTATTAGCATGTTCATTGGCATACCAAGGAAGGGACACACACACACATTATCCCTCAGGTATAAAGAAGCCACACAGTCAGATCTCCATAAGCATAGCAGGGAGTTGTGTTCTCCGTCAGAAGGTTAATTGCTTTGTTTAACGGAACCTCACACAGAGGAAAATGTCCTCTCCACTCCACCTAAAGGCCAACACTAGAGATCAACAAAAACACCCTGGGATTCTGCGAACTGAATCAAATCGATGTGGAGTGCAAATTGGGCTACGAGAAAAGACAAACACCGAGGGGAAGAGGGTGAAATGCTCGTGTGAGAAATCTACAGCTGGGTCACCAGTTGAAATGAGCCCTTACACATCCCCTAGTCAGGGGTTTTCAAAGTGTGGGAAGGTGAGCCTCTCCTCAGAGAACATAAGAACAGCCCCCCCTCCCAATTATTATTATTATTATTATTATTATTATTATTGTTGTTGTTGTTGCTATAATGCAGGGGTATTCCATTGCATTTCAAAGAGGTCCAGTAAGAGAAAATGTCATTAAATGCTCTGTTTTCGCTGTACCTTTCTCTTTGTTGAGCACGCCATTTGAAATTACTCACTGCTGTTTCTCTCTTCTTGTCTCGTCTCTCTGTGTGTGTGTTAGAATCTACCGTGCTGACTCACTGACTGCACCGATTTGATCGGCTGAGTAGCGTCACCTCCTTAAAACATTAAACAATAACTTTTTAAAACCTTTTTATCTTTATGTTTTAAACATTTTTTTTTAACATTTTCAACATCCTGGATAAATCCTTATATGCTCCCGGCAACACGCTGAACGTCAACTTTGCCTCCTTTTTATACTCACCCCTACTTCAGTGGGAACGTTGAGTCGGATGATGCGGGGGATGCAATGTAGACAGGAATAAACGCAGATCATCCTCTGGCTGCAGTCTTGACCGGTACTTGCTTTTGATCAAAGTCAATGCGGAAAACCCGCACTCACACAGCTAGGTGGAGGTGAAGGGAATGAGCAATTTTACAGCCTTTTTGGCGAGGTGGGGGAACTCGGTCTCCACAGGGCGGACTGTCAACGGCCCTTGACGACCGGCCGTTCTGTGATTCTCCAGATTCTACAGAGGACCAGTCCGCCCCAAGTGACACACGTTTTCTGCCAGACGCTGTCTCCTCTCTCACTTTAGGTAACTTCACTAAAAATCGATCCATGTTGCCGCTCGCATAAAGTTAGCTGAAGTTAACTAGCTAGATTTAGCTGTTTCTCATAATTTTTTTCTCACACTGCACCTCCCCTGAAGCTCTCTGGCACCCCCCAGGGGAGGCGCGCCTCACACTTTGAAAACCGCTTCCCTAGTGAATATTAATGCCAGTTGAATTTCTGTCTGTATTGATGACCTGTGTTAACTGGACGTATCAGAGGAAGCATTTTACATTCCGAGGACATTGTTTCATAATAAAATGCTGATGGCTTTTGGAGCATTTTGGGGAAAAGGAGAAGATAAAATGGCATAATTGCTATGCACAAATGCCCTGTGTGTAATATCAGCTACGCAAGTCGGGTATTATATTATGCTTATGTAGATATGCTATAATGAATCTCATATGGTTTCCCCGAACAAATGATTTCTTCATATTTCCAATTGCTAAGGATCACTGGCTTTCAATTAAGGAGTGAAAACAAACAAAGAATGGGGTATCTGTCTCTGTCAGCATGCATGGCTGCTTCTCTCACACACACACACACACACACACACACACACACACACACAGCCACACACACACACACACACACACACACACACACACACACACACACACACACACACACACACACACACACACACACACACACACACACACACACACACACACACACACACACACACACACACACACACACACACACAGTACTTACGGAGCTGGTGCATGTCTCTCCAGCTCCGGCTGGCAGGACAGGCAGTGATGGTCACCACTGGGCACGAGTTTCCAGCCAGAGTGCTGCAAAGAACCTGCTGCTGAAAAAACACCTTGGTAGGATCCACTGACCTCTGCAGCAGCTTCAGGTTAGCCTGAGAGACACAGAGCAGACCCTGAGTGATGGTTCTGTATCTTATTGTCTTTTATACAAATGTGTATTTATTAGGGCTGTCAACTTTGATCCGTTTACGCACCCAATTAATCTGAAAACCTCAAACCAAATTAATCAAATCATTAAGTTTGATTACAACTCCCTTCTGGAATACCAACGCAGAACTGAATTGCATGGCAGTGAAAAGACAAAGACAGCATGGAAATTGTTACACGCTACATGTATTTCACTGACGAGAGACCACTGTAAATCAGTAAGAATCATAACAGGGTTTTTTACTTTGTTTTAACATCTCAGCTTAGTTTTGAAGATGGCTGAATTATTGGCATGACAATTTCCGACATTAAGCTAAAGCATCGACAAAGCTGCTGTCACAGAGAGCTGCTGTGATCACCCTCTGTATAATGTGTGCTACACAGGGTGTATTATCTCTGCTGCTATCATAACTGGTGCATGCTTCAGCAAAATGCCTTTCCTCAGTTTTCACCACACCTAAAGCTAACAGTAAAGTTGCCACGAGGTAGATTTCTCTTATCAGTCTGTCATGCATTTCTGTATTACAACATCACAGTCACCCCCCAAAATACAAATAAATAATACTGAGATGAATCATTATTAATCACAAGATTTATTGGTGATTAACGCGATAACATTATTTTCATACATACATACTAATATCTATGTAATATCAAACTAATTGGTTTACCATACATATTCTGATGGAAGCTTAATGGTGTTTATGGTCATCATAAGGAAGCATTTGTACATATCTGAAAAAAATACATATTTGTTACAACCAAATGATTAACGCTTTCATGGTTCTTCATAGACACAAACTATTTGGTTTTGTTTTTTAAAGTATTTTTTGGGCATTTCAGGCAGACAGTGGAGAGACAAAAATAAATTGGAGACATGGGGACGAATGTCCCGTGGCTGGATTTAAACTGGCAAATTGATGTGGTGGTTTTATTTTAATATTAAAAGTCATCAGATGATGAATTTATGGATGGATGGGCAGATTTATGGGTTGGTGGATGGATGAAAGATGGTCAAATGGATGGATGGATTAGTGGAAGGATGGATTGAAGGATGGTGATGAGTACCTTGAGAGCAGAGTACGTGTAGGGATAATGGTAGGCCAGGTAGCAGACGTCTTCACTGTGTTTGAAGGTGATGGTAAAGGTCAGAGTATAAAAGGTGGTTCTCCTTCTGCCCCGAGCTGGACAATAGTGGTTTCTGGAGGAGAATAACAATGAGTAACTTATATGTGTAGCTAAAAGGTCCTTCTCTAGTAGTGTATGAAGGTCTCTATCTTAAGCACTGGGCTGAGTAAATGGTGCGCGGCAATTTATTTAAATGGCACGACTAACCAAGATGTTGTTGATGAGTCCTATATAGTTTCTAAACATTTTTTATGGTCGTATTTTTCTGTTTATAAGATCAATTAGATGTAAGAATAGTTCCATTCTTGACATATGTGAGTTTATTAATATATTTATTACACTGTATTCATTACATTACAAGTAAACTCACAGCATATGGATAAAAATAGCGCATTTTCAGCTCAAACAGCTTATCTCCCAGGAGACTAAACAGAAATGGGGGCTGTTACATAAACTATTTACCACACATTAAGTTATTAGAGATTAAGTTGCATCCCTTATCTGTACTGAACCCACTCCTGGCAGTCTGATTTAGTCACACCACAAAATTGGATGACCAGCATTGTGTTAAAAGTAATGACATTTGGACTGCAGCTAGAGAGGAAACACATTAAATGTGTGTATTTCATTCATACCTGTAGTAACAAATCTCAGTCCCAGACCTGACCCAGTGTGGTCTTCCTTCCAGAGCTTCCCTTACAGAGTACAGCACCGGCTGCATTCCTGCAGAACACACACACAATTGATGGAGGTGTACTGTATATGAACTTGCTGAAAGACATTTGAGGTGTCACGGCCGGGTCAGGAGGAAAAGCTGTTGTATAGTAATGAGAAGGTTAAGGGTCATATGCCTGGCAACCTGCCACAGGTTATTAATGTGTGTGTGAATTTGTGAACATTGACTTGGCATTTGTTGAGGTCAGTAGACTTAAAAATTGACATATAAACACAGTCCTAACCCTATGAATAATGGACTACCACCTTTATTTTTTCGACCTTCCCTATCTTCTACACTGTTATTTTGATAGCAATATTAGAATAATTTTACACAGGGTTTGAAATAAAAAATTCCGCAAACCTGCAGATCTTTCAGTCAGTTCTTACCAAAAGGCAGCTTCACTCAAAAATAACTCTGAAACTCATCTTGCAAATGTACATCTTAACACATCAAATAAGGGATATTAAAGTGTTGGTACTGGGTAATTGGATTACCTATAAAAACATATCCGCCGGTTTACATAAGTCTCTTTCCCAATGTGAGTCAATAGGAACAATTATTTTTGGGTCCCAATGACGTCACGTGATATAGTAGTTGTAGTACCACTGTTTGGCAACATTTGCTTCGACGCCTGGCGGTCTTCCTTGGGGCTTGGTTAAAGAACTCTTCATGTTTTTTCAAAATACTATGAAGCATGGTGACCTCGTAGCCACGAGCCAAACTCCCCTCAGTATCTCTGTGTTTTTCTCTGCTGGCTTTTAACCCTGGGCTAGAAAATATCCACTGTTCATGATTTAAAAACCATCAAATCCCCGAGGGTTAAAACTTGGTAGTTAGATTACGTTCTTTCCTGTCAGCACATTACACTCTTTCTGGGCAAAGAGGAATTTTTTGTTCAATGGCATATAGACTATTTTGTAAGAAATATCCTTTCTTCTATTCATTCACCTCTTCCTAAGAAGAAACCGATTTCCCAAGGGACGTTAAAAAGAGCAATTTTCCGGTACAAAGGGCATTGTATGAATCAGTGTGTTGTATGAAGAAGTGAGATTGCTACTGGAGATACAGAGTGTGTTTTTCAATCCCTTTGTCTGTTTGTGTGTGTGTTGTAATGGATGGTCTATTATGGTAGGAACCACTGCTGAGCCTGTAGAGGTGTGTGTGTGTGTGTGTGTGTGTGTGTGTGTGTGTTTGATGAAGGGTTTTATTGTTGAAGACACTATGAGAGATATAGAGAGTTGAGCAGGGCAACAATGCTCATACAGCCTTGTGTTTTTAGTGTCCCAGTGAATGATGTCTCCTCATGTCAGCTCTATACATGTCAAATATGTAGGCGCATCACCAATGAAATAAATACAGGACAAATTGAACATGGAGAAAAAAATGATTCACATATAACACCGCTTTGTCAAACAAACATCAAATAGAACAATATTACATTTACTCTTGCCTTTACTCTGATGTATCAGTAGGTAAGTGTTTGTCTGACTTCACATCACCACTAAAGGCAGCTAATGTTCAGCGTGATGACATTTATTTGTCTCTTTTAGTCCCTTGTAACCAACCGCTGTCTTTAAGACATATAGAGAAGTGGCATGCAGTTTTTGCCAAGAGTACTAGTAGTAGCTGACAACTACTAGTAGCTGAGAACTAGTAGCTGATTAAAACTAGTAGTAGATGACAACTAAAGAGTGTCCAGTTTTGCAACCAACCTTGATATAGTTTGAAATTTGAGCACAGCGGGGCGTAAGAGGGTCTGAGGTAATTTTGGACCAATGACAATAAACCTTCCATAAAACTCTGGCACTGCATTATTGCCAGTTAGAAAACTTGTGTTCACCACAAACACAATATTTGGGAATACCAAATTACATACTTTTCAAGTTTGGCATTAACATTTATTTAACAAATTAACAAGTGTCACTTATTATTACTTTTCAATTAAATTGACACACACACACACACACACACACACACACACACACACACACACACACACACACACACACACACACACACACACACACAACACACACACACACACACACACACACACACACACACAACACACACACACACACACACACACACACACACACACACACACCTTCTCACCATAGTTGAACTGGCTGTTGCTCTTCTCACAGTTGATGACATTGAAACGGTAGGGGGTGCTTGGGACCATGTTACTGACTTCAAAGTAAAACCACTGCGTGTGCTGGTTACAGTTAGCATCCGCGTTCAGTATGAGGTCATATTCATATCTGAAGAAGAGAGGAAAAGCGACGATAATGAGTGGAAAACACTAAGCCAGGACTGTGTAGAAGTGAAGAAGATATGTATTTACCTTCGGACCTGAACAGCCTTCCTTAGGTTCCCACATTCAAACTTAGAGTAAAACCTCAAGGAATCAGATGGACACTGAAGACTGAAGGAAAAAGAGACAAAGAGGACCAAAATTATTATTTCGCCTCCCATTTGGGCAAAGAATAAAGACAAATGTGAAAGTGAAGGCTTGATGAATGTTGTTTCTCCGATCTTGTTTGTGTTGTTGCCCACCTGCTGTCTTCCAGGTCAAACACTACCTGGTCGATGATGTCGTCAGGATTCAGGAAACGTTGGACATCTTCAAACACTTTCTGTCTGACAAAGACAAGCACATGCAGAAACAAACGTTAACATTGAGAAGGTTCGGTAAAAAGTTCTCCAGCAGGGGTGGGGGGGTCCTACTGGGTTATCAAGGGAGTTTCAGATGTTAATAGAAGAAGACATCCCATAGTTCTCTATGCTCTCTGAAAAAGTGTTGTTTCAACTGGAATTGAGGAGAGCGTAGTGCCCGGAAATTACATTAATTGCTTTCTAAAATAAATTTCAAATAACTCTACGGAGGGATTTTTCTGTGTTTATTAAACACATGTTGTCTCCATTAATCCCACACAAAATTATTTGAAGGTAAATGCGTTTGGCTATCCAAAGGTGCCAGTTTACATCAAGGGCACTGGCAATGTGCTAACCCTAACCCTAACCCTTGACCAAGGCACTGTACCCCCACACTGCTACCCTGGCGTATTTGTTTTGAGATATGAGTATAGATACTACATATTGTTTTGTTTTTTAATCACAATTTTTTCTATTACAATCCTAAGGTAATTATCCTTGAGAATGTTTATTTCATGTGTCTTATCCTCCACTACATTTCAGAATAAGATATTGTGTTCTTCTGCATTTAATTGACAACTTTAGCTACTTGTGTAACGCATATAAGAAGGTACAGTGATTATGATGACGTTACCCAACTTCCAGCCTCACACACTCCTAATTTACCAGTCGATTTTGGGTTAGTGTTTCGGTAGGAAATCCAACCTTCACCTACGGTCATGAGCTTTTGGAAGTGACCAAAAGGTAGAGATTTGGCATACTGGACTGTAAAAAGTTGTTGGGGAGAGGGAATTCTGCTAGGCCTTCTGTTAACATGACCTGCCAATGGGATGGACACTAGAGTTATTGATAAGGAGTTTAATGTCCTTGTTACGAAAACCTCCAAATAGGTCATTTTAGGCATTTCTTCTTGTGGGGTCTGTGTTGATTTTCCCTTTTAACTTTAACTTGTGCTGCCGCTTTCTGCTCGGCAGAGTTTTGCACTGTGTGAGAGGGTTATGTGTGAGAACTTTAAAACAATGCGCAATGCTAATCCCATTAGCATGTGTATGGGAAACTCAGGGTGTTTCTCAATGTCGAGGAAGGCGTCCTTCGTTGCGGGACATTTCGAGACTGCACATGTGCATCCTCCGCGGTCTTAAAATCCCCACAATGCTTTGCGCACGGACCAATTTCCCAAATCTTTGGCGGAAATTGCGCTGCATTTAAGGCGAGGCCTTGCATATGACGCACACCTGCACACCTGTTAGTCTGTTCCACCATTCTTCATTTGCCGAGGCTAGGAAGGATTCTTGCCTCGCTTCTGAAGGACCTGACTCGGAAGACATGTCCTACCAAGGAAGCGTCCTCGACATTGAGAAACACCCTCAATGTTTAGTTAGCATCAATGCTAACCAGTATTCAACTGTAAAACTGTATACAATGCTTGGAAAACTTGATGATGATTAATGATTGAGTCTTTGTTAATGTGTCAACATTATACGCGAATATAGAAAATTAGCCCCAATATCAGCAGTTTTACTATAATATTCAGTGTCAACTCAGAGTCCATTCAAAAAAAATTAGCAGCTTAGCTCCATGATATACAGTTCTATAAATAATTTGAAAAATGTTTGATATCAAAATAGTCTCAATGAAGACAGAGAAGGGGTACACTGGAGGACAATATTTGGGTTTGAAATGAGACAGAGATTGAAGGTCCTTCACATTAGAATAATTATATTCTGTACCCGAGACAGTTTACTCATAAAGCAGCCCTGACAAAAATGGCATCAACATTAGTTCTATTAGGGACTGCCAACTAAAAACATTTTTATGTAAGTGCCAACAGACTGGCAATTTAATCAGAATGAAATTGCATCCTTAACATTTTCTAAATGTCAGCGTCTGTTGGTCTCTTGAAAGTGCTGAGGAAGTGTCTATGAGGAGAGTTATCTCTCTCTTGTACATACATAGATATAACCAGCACATTCTAAAACAAGACAAAAGGTTTGAGTGACTGAGGTTAGCCCACATTAACATCAGGGCAGAACACATTTGCATTAGGAAGTGGGCTTTTTACACTGAAGGTTGGAGCAAATGCATTTCAGTTAAAGAACAAGTCTGGTGATTTTTCTTTTTCTATGCATATGTCAACACATTTGACATTGTTAGAAACTCATCAATAAGCACACAGTTGCACTGGCTCACATGTTCCTTCATTACACCAACACACACACTTTACTTTATTTTCACTCAATCCCACACACATCCTGCTGCCACAAGTTATCACTACCAAATGTAAAATCCTCCGCTTTAAATAGTCCCCAACAATAGCCCTATTTCATGCTGTTTGAGTTACATTTAATAAACAAAGTAATTAGTAGGTGTTTTAGGGAACTACTGAGTGCTTTTTTTTTTTTAAATAAAACTATGTATGTGTGAGGGAATTCTAAATACAGTTGCAAGAAAAAGTATGTGAACCCTTTGGGTTATCTTTCTTTCTTACAGTGCAGACGCTTTTCTGCTTGCTCCTGCCTCTGCTTACTTTTTATGCTGATTTTCCTATTCTTATTCTCTGAAAACTTCGAGCAGCGGCTCCTGGATATTAACTTATCACTGGGACAGTTCATCTTCGTAAATAGACGGAGGGTTTCAGCCATATGTCAACATTTTTACGACGACCTCAGTCTTACAGTAGCGTGGCCTAGCAACAGCTAAAGCCTGGTAGGCTACTGCATGCTATTTAGCTTAAGCTAGTTGGTAGCAAAATGCCTCCGTTCTCTACAGATGACTTCCACAAACTTATACAGAAGATAGCTGTGTTGGAAATGAAAATGCAAAGGTTGGAAGTTAACGTGGAAGTGAATGGACTATGTCATGGGAATGACACCACTTTACCAGTGTTGCAAAATAATGGAGAAGGGTATGCTAACTCACAGCTAGTTAGCAGCTACAAGGATTCCAAGGAACAGGAGGGCTGTGTACCGGGTAATACATCTACAAGTGATAGTCCTCCCTGGAACTCTCTGGGTGCAAAGCCTAAGAGTAAATCATTTTCATGGGATTTGGGAGGACGGATAACATGCAGAGCCCAGCGCTCTGAAATATGTGATGCGACCGGCTGGCCTGCATTTTTATCACCCAGGAAGAGCGCCTCTTCAACCCCTATTCATACTAGGAAACAGCAGTGGACAGCTGCTAAAGGGAGAATTACAAACAATCCTCCTAAACCACCAAGTGTGCCAATCCAGAACGGATACGCTCCGCTGACCGAGAACCGGAGATCTGATGACCTGGATAATCTGTCCTCTTCACACAGCAGGGTAAGGACCAATAGCTACTCCAAAAGTAAAAGGCTAGAGGGAAAGCTAACGACTGGGCCTGAAACTCTGATTGTGGGTGACTCTGCTGTAAGAGATGTAAAATGTCTGTGTAATAAGAACAACACCAAAGTACTCTGTTTTCCCAAGGATGTGGTCTCTGACTTGGCTGAGAAGATCCTGCATATTGGGGCTGAACATCCGACTGTGAAGAATGTGGTACTGCACATTGGAACAAATGATGTTGTGAAACAACAGTCAGAAGTGCTGAAAGAAGACTTTAAATGTTTGTTGGAAATTGCCAGCTCTCTAAATGCAGAGGTGTTCATCAGTGGCCCTCTACCGCCAGTCAGAAGAGGAGTGGAGAGATTCAGCAGATTGTTTGCACTGAATACCTGGCTTTCAACTGTCTGTACTGACCATTCTGTTCATTTTATTGACCATTTTAACTTTTTCTGGGATCGCAGACATCTTTTCAAGGCACATGGAGTTTGCCTGAACAAGTCAGGAGTGAAATTGTTTATCTCCAACATATTCAACTGCCTGTGTTATCAATCTGTTCCCTCTGCCAAGGACAAGCGGCAAGAGGAATCAAAACAGGAGAAAGACACAACACATCGCGCAGAAAACCCTGAAGAATTATCACTGCACCCGCCTGAGGAATGTTCTGATTATGGGAGACACATGGAGGAGTCTCCACTGCCCGTCACCCCCCCCCCCTGTCAACGCCTTTGAGGATACTCCGTTCACCCTTTCACCCTCGCCCACCCTCCTGGGGATCGTTGAACACATGAAGGAGATACAGAGGGTTGGCACCGATTCCTTCCTGGAGTTCAACGACCAAACTAAGGCGATACGCAGGGCTGGCACCACGTCCTTTACCCCCGCTCCTCAACGACGCCCACCAAAATCACCGCAGAGACGCGCACCATCTCCCCCGTCTTCATCACCGTGCCTACGTCAACCACCTCCCCCCCCTGGCAGCATGTCCTCTACCCCCGCACCATCTCCCACGTCTCCATCACCGTGCCTGCGTCGGCCGCCTCCCCTCCCTTCGAGAGGGCATCTGCAGTCTCCGAAGCCTGATAAGGATGTGTGTGTACTAAACGCTGCAAACTGATATTTGCTGGGTCCAGGCTCAAGGGCGTATGGCACTCTGAACTCTTTCCAGGACATGCCGGGGCCCTGCCTGCCTATAGCTTTGCCGATATCTGTGTTGATAGGTAATAGATTAAGAGCGGTGAATCATCTTAGAAACAGGAAGCGCTCAAACGTTTGTGTGAGTTTATCTAATTTAGCAGTGATTCCATGTCAGCCACAGCTTGTTACAAAAACATGACTGATAGTGTGTTTAACAAACTTAAACTAGCTTTATTAAATGTCAGGTCTTTGGCAGGAAAAACATTTTTAATCAATGATTTTATCACTGAGCACAATCTCGATTTTATGTTTTTAACAGAAACTTGGATTGAACAAAATAACAGTGCAGCTGTTCTTATCGAATCAACCCCTCCCAACTTTAGTTTTATGAGTCAGGAAAGAATGCATAAGAAAGGGGGTGGAGTTGCTATTCTGTTCAATGATTCCCTTCAATGCAGGAAGACATTGTATGGAAACTTTGATTCTTTTGAATATGTGGCCCTTCAGCTGAAATGCTCCTCTCGAGCTCTGTTCCTAAATATCTATAGACCACCCAAATACTGTGCAAGCTTTTTTGATTACTTTACTGAACTGCTGTCTATAGTGTGTATTGACTTTGACCGTCTAGTCTAGTCTAGACTTAATTATCTCAAAGGGTCTGAATATCTCTAAGGTTGTGGTGACTGATGTTGCACTCTCTGACCATTCCTGTGTTTTTTTTGAGAGCTCTATTTCTGTTCACAAAAATGTTCAACAAGAGGTAACCACAAAGCGATATTTAACTGAAAATACTAGGGAAATGTTTACTCAGAATTTTTCTTCCACACTTGCCCCTGCTAACATATTTTTAAAAAATGTTATAGATGCCATTGCTCCAACTAAGGTAAAGGAAGTGTCTGGCAAGAAAATATCTCCATGGAGAAAGGCCATGAGCGTGAAAAAAAAGAGAATGTCGAAAAGCTGAACGCAGGTGGCGAAAAACAAATCTCCAGGTTCACTTTGAAATCTATAAAGAGAGACTTGGCCTTTATAATTTGGAATTGAAAAACGCACGACAATCGTTCTTCTCTGACATCATTACCAAAAACAAAAACAATGCACGTGCCTTGTTTGCTACCGTCGACAGATTAACTAACCCCCCAGTGTCAGTAGCCTCTGAATTTCTATCCACCAGGGCGTGCAATGATTTTTCCTCCTTTTTCACTGACAAAATTCAGAAAATCAGACAAGCAGTCAGTGCCTCTGCATCAGGAACAGCAAATGTGTTGTCTCTGTGTCCACTTAACATCAATTCAAACACCATGACACAATTCCATCAGATTAATGATAAACACCTAGAGGACATTATTCAACTTCTGAAATCCTCCTCCTGCTGCCTTGATATTATTCCAACAGGATTTTTCAAAGATGTTTTGCCTTGCATGGCCTCAGATCTACTTCATATAGTAAACAAATCTCTTCACTCAGGTATTTTTCCACAGGCCCTGAAAACTGCAGTCATTAAAACCGCTCTTAAAAAATAATAATCTAGATGCTTCAGTAATGAACAATTACAGGCCCATATCAAACCTGCCATTTCTAGGTAAAATCATTGAAAAAGTTGTTTTTCAACAGTTGAGTAATTTCTTGCATTTAAATAACTGTTTTGATGTGTTCCAGTCAGGCTTTCGTCCAAACCACAGCACTGAGACTGCTCTTGTAAAGGTCTTTAATGACATCCACTTAAACACAGACAGTGGCAGAACTTCAGTGTTAGTATTATTAGATCTCAGTGCTGCGTTTGACACTGTTGACCACAACATATTACTAGACCGACTGGAAAACTGGGTGGGACTTTCGGAAACAGTTCTAAATTGGTTTGAATCCTACTTAAAGGACAGAAACAACTTTGTTTCTATAGGTAAATACACATCTGAGTTGACAAATATGACCTGTGGGGTTCCTCAAGGCTCCATCTTGGGGCCTCTTCTCTTTAACATCTACATGCTACCACTGGCTCAGATAATGAAAAACAACAAAATAAGTTACCATACAGTAGCTATGCAGATGACACACACATTTATGTAACAATTTCACCAGGAGACTATGCTCCAATTCAAACACTGAGTAAGTGCATTGAACAAATCAATGACTAGATGTGTCAGAACTTTCTCCAATTAAACAAAGATAAAACTGAGGTAATGGTTTTTAGAGCCAAGTCAGAACGTATAAAAGTTAGCGCTGAGCTTCAGTCTGCAATGTTCAAAACAACAGATAAAGCCAGAAATCTAGGTGTAGTCATGGACTCTGATCTGAGTTTCAACAGTCACATTAAAACAGTTACTAAATCAGCCTACTATCACCTAAAGAACATATCTAGGATTAAAAGACTAATGTCACAGCAGGATTTGGAAAAACTTGTCCATGCTTTTATCTTCAGTAGACTGGACTACTGCAATGGTGTCTTTACAGGTCTCACTAAAAAATCTATTAGGAAGCTGCAGCTGATTCAGAACGCCGCTGCTCGAGTCCTCACTAACACTAAGAAAGTGGATCACATCACTCCTGTTCTGAAGTCTTTACACTGGCTTCCTGTGTGTCAAAGAATAGATTTCAAAATACTGCTGCTGGTTTATAAATGGTTTAGGCCCCAAAATACATTTCTGACCTCCTGCTAAATTATGAACCATCCAGATCTCTCAGGTCTTCAGGGACTGGTCAGCTTTCTGTCCCCAGAGTCAGAACTAAACATGGTAAAGCAGCGTTCAGTTATTATGCTCCAAATATCTGGAACAAACTCCCAGAAACCTGCAGGTCCGCTGCAACTCTGACTACTTTTAAATCCAGGCTGAAGACTTTTCTTTTTGTCGCTGCTTTTAATTGAACTATTCATATCTTAGACTGCACTGTAACTTTTATCCATGTATTTTTTCTTTTAATGTTTATTTTATTAGCTTTTCTTTTTAATGACTGATTTTAAATGCCATTTTCTTAATGTCTTTCATTTTATGTAAAGCACTTTGAATTGACTTGTGTTGAAAAGTGCTATATAAATAGGCTGAAGACTTTTCTTTTTGTCGCTGCTTTTAATTGAACTATTCATATCTTAGACTGCACTGTAACTTTTATCCATGTATTTTTTCTTTTAATGTTTATTTTATTAGCTTTTCTTTTTAATGACTGATTTTAAATGCCATTTTCTTAATGTCTTTCATTTTATGTAAAGCACTTTGAATTGACTTGTGTTGAAAAGTGCTATATAAATAAAATTGCCTTGCCTTGCCTTGCCTTTGGATTCTCTACACATAGCGTTGTGTGTTCCTTCCAAACAACTCAACTTTGGTTTCATCTGTCCACAGAATATTTTGCCAGTAGTGCTGTGGAACATCCAGGTGCTCTTTTGCAAACTTCAAACGTGCAGCAATGTTTTTTCTGGACAGCAGTGGCTTCCTCCGTGGTGTCCTCCCATGAACTCCATTCTTGTTCAGTGTTTTACGTATCGTAGATTCGTCAACAGAGATGTTAGCATGTGCCAGAGATTTCTTTAAGTCTCTAGCTGACACTCTAGGATTCTTCTTCACCTCATTGAGCATTCTGCGCTGTGCTCTTGCAGTCATCTTTACAGGACGGCCACTCCTAGGGAGAGTAGCAACAGTGCTGAACTTTCTCCATTTATAGACAATTTGTCTTACCGTGGACTGATGAACATCAAGGCTTTTAGAGATACTTTTGTAACCCTTTCCAGCTTTATGCAAGTCAACTATTCTTAATCGTAGGTCTTCTGAGAGCTCTTTTGTGCGAGGCATGGTTCACATCTGGCAATGCTTCTTAAGAATAGCAAATTCAAAACTGGTGTGTATTTTTTATAGGTCAGGGCAGCTTTAACCAACACCTCCAATCTCGTCTCATTGATTGGACTCCAGGTTGGCTGACTGCTGACTCCAATTAGCTCTTGAAGAAGTCTTTAGCCTAGGGGTTCACATACTTTGTCCACCCTGCACTGTGAATGTTTACATGGTGTGTTCAATAAAAACATGAAAACATATAATTGTTCATGTGGTATTAGTTTAAGCAGACTGTGTTTGTCTATTGTTGTGACTTAGATGAAGATCAGAACACATTATATGACCAACTTATGCAGAAATCCAGGTCATTCCAAAGGGTTCACATACTTTTTCTTGCAACTGTATGTATGTCTCCAGTATGATCCAGTGGCATTGGAGCTTAGACCAATTGTAGTTTGTTTTTGCTCTGTAGCATTCAGTTAGTTTTGAGTCTGTTTATTCGGATGTTTCTCTGTTATGGTCTTATGTTTAAGTTTACCTGTTCCCAGTTAACTTTACAGAGAGAGTGGTAGTTTAACCTAGGATTAATCTACACGTTAGATGTTTGCTAACATATAAAATAATCAGATATGTAGTATGTACACAAGTTGGTATTGAGCCATCTATGCTAAACTAATATGTTACCGGCCTAACAATGAACCCTCTGGTAAAGTGTGACAATTACTATAACATCTCACTGATTGACCCTAACATTAGAACAAAAAAAAGATCTGGACAGTGTTTTTTTATTTGTATTTATTTTAAGTGTATGTTAGGAAAATACATGGAATATCTTAAGAGACTTGGTGGCAGGAGATATTCTGGTGTCACCATTCCAAAGGCTTATTGTTGCTTCACCATCTAATACATTCCCTCCTGCCAAGATTAGCATCCCAATAAAGGTTTGCTAGTGCGTCACATCCAAGTATTTACAACTGTTCCCATACAGTTCATGTGGGCAGAGGGACTATAAAAACATTCCTTTTTTGGAAGGTACAGTAACATGTCCACTGAAGGCTGAGAGACAACAGAAGAGTCAACCCAAGTGTCTCATACGTGTAAGTGGCACATTTGAGATAATAGTTCCCTAACCAGGGAGTGACTGCCTCCTTTGCTCTGTGACAATAATACAGCCACTACCGATTCAAGTAAACCCCATCCTTTCCTCAAGCACCACTTTATCTGAAATGTGTCACTTCACGTAATAGACTCTTGGGTTTGACTCTTCTGTTAGCTGATATGGTTTCCTCATGGTGAGTCAGATTGTCTGTCGCAACCCTGCAACATGCAGTTACCATACCTTGTAGTTGAGATCAACATAAACAAAATGTGGCACACGCAATCAGCATAGAGATGAGGAGGGCAACATTAAAATGCAAAGCACAGGGTTTTAGAGTGTTACATAAACATCCCTCCCCTGTGTCATAGCCCCTTACGTCTGTGTAAGACACATACATAATGGACAAATGCTCCTTGTATGCATCATGTTTAATTACTGCATGTGTGTTCAAAGACCAAACTGACAGGGCCACTTAAACATGTATTGAAATAATCTAGTATGTATACATGTGTTGAACCTCTGATCTCATTACTACTATGCATTGCTTTATGAAGACAGATAACACACTAAAGATAGACACAGGGGTGATGCAGAGAATGTAATGGACAAAAGAGAAGCAAAACACAAGGATAATGAAGGGAAGAAATAAGAGAAACACTCACAGAGACCAATTTGAACAAGAAGCAGACACAGAATTGGACTATCATGGCTGTCACACCTACTGGTGGAAGGGAAGATTGCGTAATAAAAGAACCAATTGGGAAATAATGAAATCTGACAAGACTGTACGAGTGTGGGAAAAACATCCGAGAGAAAAATACTCCTTAACCAGCTCATGAGTCTCCCAAAATAAACTAACTATAACCAGTTCTTGAGATGTTTTATTGACACGGGTAAACAGAATGTAACAACCTAAAAATGTGACAGGTCCGGACTCCCATGCGATCCAATAGTATAACAACATTAGCAACACATATATTTTGGTTGTCAGCAAACTAGAGTCTTAGTTGTTTCCAGTTAGTAAGTAAAGATCAGAAAAACGAGTTTGACAGCATGCTACTGTTCTCAGTGCCAAAGGAGACCAGACTACACATTGGTTCTTGTTTTGTTCATTTGAGTCAACTGAAGGAGTTGGAAGGACTTAAGTCATGCCCAGGCCGCCAGTTGTCTTCCTGACTAGTAATTTAATGCTAAGTTTAGCTAGTTAGCTTACTGGGAATCTACACAAACTGAGATTTCCCTTTCCTGTAGTGTGTTATATACTGTAAGTGTTTGTGCATGTAAATGGTCTGCAAAGGCTAAAATCCCTGTGTTCCCTCCAGAGGGAGTTTCTCTTCCACACACTGCCCCCCCTCCTTTATTTACTTCCGTACACTATTGAAATCAGTATGTAACACTCGCGCTTCTATTGGCTGGTGCTCCATCATCTGAGCTAAGGGGCGGGACATCTCTAAGCGGTTGACTCATCGCAACACAGCCAGCTAACCAATCAGAGCAGACTGGGCTCTGGTTTCAGACAGAGGGTGAAAAGAGGTGCTGCAGCACAGGCAGTATGAGGGAAATAAAGAGCTTTTTGAACATTAGAGGTGAACAATTCAAACATGAACCTGAAAATGAGCATTTTCCTCCTTCATGAAATAAGCAGGTTCTAGGGATAAGGTTAGCAACATCAAGTGGCCTCATGTTATTAATGTTATCAATTGCACCTTTAAGTGCTGTATTGGGCATGCAGTACCTCTGAACGTTTGGTTTACGTGGAGCCATGGGTTCATGCCCTGGTGGTGGGAGGTGACCCCAGAAATCAGGGAAAGCCAGGATGCTGAACCCTGGAATAGATTTGGTTTTGGCAGCAGCAGCGTGGTACAGCCTGGGTTCATGGTGGGGAATACAGACTCCATGTCTCTCCAATAGAGTGTCTATCATGGTTCCATGGTGGGACTCTTCTGCGTCTTCCTCATCATCCAGCTCATCCCCTCTCTGACCGGGAGGGGCTTTTCCCCTTGGAAAAGAAAACAATGATAAGTGCAAACTGCAACAATAAGAAAATAAAGTTTGTAAGTTTTGAAGATAAGTTAAAAGTCCAGGACAGGGGGGGACTTGTGACTTTCTAAAATGTCATCTTTTTAAAACCAGCTTCATGGCCAGATCAATGCCAAAGTGCGATCAGAAAAAACATGATTCAAGCTGCAATATAGGCTATGACGATCATGGTCAATCATAAACACGATTTTTACCACTTTTATCAGAAGGCGATCTGCGACATGACACACAGACACTTCCGTTTTTAACATCCTGTAGAGGAGTAAACTTAATATCTGGGACTTTGGACACAATTAAGTTTCAAATGTATACAATATTATCAACATTTTGTTTATGAAAGATGCACATCTACCTGTACTACAATTAAGAGTCACTGATTTGCCATGTGAATTGTGGCTTGGCAATAACATCATCTCTCCAGTTGGAATAGCTCAAATAGAAAAGGCCTTCAGTATAATTCTACAAACTTTCATTCCAGACATGCAGCTTTATTCTGCCAAGCTGGAATTATTCCCATAACTGCTGGTAGAAAATTAAGCTGTAGAGTAATTGCACATATTACTTAACTAATTACCCAGTGACTGAAAAAAAGCCACAATTACCTTCCAGAATAATCCAGAACAACACATTATTGAGAAAAACATGCAGCTTTTTAGATCTGATTGAGCACATTGACTATACAATGTTCTAACATTGGTCCAGTCATAGGTTCAAGGTTCAAGGTTTGTATTTGTCATACCAACATAGTGTAGTTATGACGATGAAAATCTTAGATCACAGGCTCCTCCAACAGTGCAACACAATAAAACAGATGAACATAAAAATATAGTGCAGGTAAATAATAAATAAATACAGTAAATACAAAAAATATTTGAAAATAGTGAAATAAGAGTCTAAATGCAAGTTATTGGAATATGATATATTAGATAAATCATTTCTAAGTAGCAGCCAGATGAATGTTATGGATGTTTCAACAGTTCAGGGGCCTCATTTATAAACGGTGCGTACGCTCAAAAGATGGTGTACGCCAGTTGCTAAGCAATCTTTGCGATTTATAAAAGACAAACTTGACGGGAAAATGTGCGCTCCTCCACGCACACTCTGACCCAAACGGGAGAAACTGCGACACCGTTGGCAGAAGGAAGAATGGAGAGAAATATGTGGAAATAATACCATGAATAGAATGTTACCTCTCATTTATCATATATGAAGAATTCATTTTCAAAAATTGATTAAAGCCAATCTTAAAATGATTAATGATTTGCAGGTCTCCCTTGAAAAAGAGATCTATGATCTCAATGGGACCAATCTGGTTAAATAAAGGTTTGAAATTAAATTAAACAGACGCCTGTTTGAGACTCCTCAGTGCACACAAAAACTTAATAAATAATAAAAATAAATACGGAAATGTTATTGATCACCCCTCGATTATGTTCTCTTGTTAAGAAATGTATTCTCATAAATGATGCGGTAAACAGAAGGACAGAATTACTTTAAACTGACGCAGTTTTGCTTTTCTATAGGTTGTATAGATACGAACATGTTTAATCATGTTTTGTGCCGTTCGCCAATACTTGATAAGTCGCTCGTAAAACACAGGAGGTATGGAAACTAAGAACACCATATTTGGTCAATTGTACAGCTAATATAACACAACACATTTGTTTTATTTCCTCTAACTGGTGGATAGAGTTGCTGCGGGGGGGTTGAGATGCACAGGCTGCAGTGGAGATGCTGCACACAGCTGATCGACAGCTGGAACACAAACCACGAAATAAAATAAGAAAATCTTTAGATCCATGACTCCGGAGGGATTCCCCGATAATTTCTCTTGTCCCCGGCACAAACACACTGACACACTGCCTGAGGAAGGTTATGTGTATTTTTGTTGTCATTAACTTTTTTCGGACCACTTTATTTTGGAGACGATCCGACCTCCATGCTGCTACTCTGGTTCAAACTGCATCCACCAAACAATATGATTTATCTCGACCTCCCCAAAATAACCAAAATCTGACACGGTGTGAGATGTCTTTTTTAGCTGTTCTGTCGTCATTTCCTGCGATCTTCTTCATAAAGTCAGTCAAAATGAATGAATGAATGGGCGTTTCTTTGACTATTTATTGGCAAATATGGGCGTTACGTGAAGCCCGCAAAAGCTGCACCGCATTTCGAGTTGATTGTGATTTATAAAGGGAAACCGACGTAGGACGTGCTTGCGCAGTGTTTTATAAATCGGAAGACTTGTGTGCGTATTTATTTGCTTTGTCCTACGTAAGCCACCTTCCCACGTGAATCCTACGCAAAGCTTTATAAATGAGGGCCAAGATGTTTAACAGATGTTGTTTCAACAGTTCAGGTGTTCAACAGTTTTATGGCCTGTGGGATGAAACTGTCCCTGAGTCTGGTGGTTGAAGTCTGGATGCTGCGGCAGCAGACAGAACAGTTTGTGGCTGGGGTGATGGGGGTCTTTTATAATCCGGAGGGCTTTCTTCCTGAGCCGCTGGAAGTGAAGATCCTCCATGGAGGGCAGCTCCGTCCTGGTGATGTTCTGTGCAGTTTTCACCACCCTCTGTAGAGTCTTACGGTTGAGGGCGGTGCAGCTGCCGTACCAGGCCGTGATGCAGCCAGTCAGGATCCTCTCTATGGTGCACCTGTAGAAGGTCAGGATGCTCTCTATGGTGCACCTGTAGAAGGTCAGGATGCTCTCTATGGTGCACCTGTAGAAGGTCAGGATCCTCTCTATGGTGCACCTGTAGAAGGTCAGGATCCTCTCTATGGTGCACCTGTAGAAGTTCCAGAGTACCCTGGAGTCCATGTTGAACCTCCTCAGCCTGCAGAGGAAGAAGCCGCTGTCGAGCTTTTTGGTGATGGTGGTGGTGTGAAGAGTCCATGTCAGGTCCTCAGTGATGTGGACAACGAGGAACCTGAAGCTGCTGACTCTCCCCACTGTAGTCCCATTGATGGCGATGGGGGCGTGTCCCTCTCTCTGCTGCTTCCTGTAATCCACAATCAGCTCCTTGGTTCTGCTGACGTTGAGATGGAGGTTGTTATCCAGGCATCAAGATGTCAGGTTTTCGACTTCCTCTCTGTACGCCATCTTGTCACCGTCTGTGATCTGGCCGATGGCGGTCGTGTCGTCAGCAAACTTCACGATGGTGTTGGAGCTGTGTGGGGCCACGCAGTCGTGAGTGAACAGGGAGTAGAGGAGAGGGCTGAGCATGCAGCCTTGAGGGGCTCCGGTGTTGAGGATCAGGGTGGAGGATGTGAGGTTTGGACCATGTCTTGTTTTTAAAGGAATTACCTCAGGTAATTATTTCAGATATACCTTATTTCCTTTGTGGATAAAGATTACATGTCATTTCATCATTAATGCAGATTGCCTTATCTATCCATGCAGAGGAAGCCAGCATACCTTGCCTCTCTAACCATGGTCCTAAAGCTGGGGCTGGTGCTGAGGATGCTGCTGTCACTGTGGAAATCACACGCCTTTAAATGTGAGGCAGCTGCAGAGAGAGGAAACAAAATAGAAACTATGAAATTCTACTTTTAACAATAAGAGGAGAAAACCATGCTTTGTTTTTCTTAGATGATGAAAACGTTATCGTCTTCTTGTAGTCTCAGTAAGAATATAGATGGTAGTATCACATTTGCCCTGGCCCTGGCTCTGACCTGCTGTGTCTGGTTCTGTCTCTGAGTGAGACCCAGAGGAGGAGGTGGACCAATCCCAGCTGGCAGAACTCCTCCTCCTGTCCCTCCTGGAGGAGCCGAAAGAAGAAGTGTTGAGCAGCACAGCTTCGTCGTCTGAGGAAGACGAAGACGCAGTGGAACCCTCCTCGGGCTCGGAACTCAAATCCAGCTCCTGTGGGACACAAATGTTTGGGTCATGGTCATTTTATTTGCTCAAAGGCCAATTTGTCTGCCAAAAGCTTCATTTAAAGGACTTGTCGAGACATGAGAAAGATGTGTCTTTAAGAGGCCCTGTCGTGTGTTATAGGTAAATATAGCTAAAAATCCCAAAAATCAGATACTAAACCCATCCTCTCCCCACCCCTTGCCTCAAATGCCTCCATATGACTCCTGTGTTTACTTTCCTAACATAGTGACATCACTATGTAACAATCAAGCTTCTATTGGCTAGAGCCCCAACACATTGTATGTGATATGCTAAGGAGAAGGACATCTCTAAGCGGTTGACAAATCACAACAGAGCCGGCCAGCTAACCAATCAGAGCAGACTGGGCTCTGGTTTCAGACAAAGGGTGAAAAGAGGTGCTGCAGCACAGGCAGTATGAGATAAATGAAGAGCTTTTTGAACATTAAAGCATGGAGACATGTCACAGTAGAGACACTACATACTAATATGAACCTGAAAATGAGCACAATATATCTTCTTTCATTTAAAATATAATGATTTTCAGGAAATGACTTGATTCTAATCCTTCTTTATTTCTCTCTAGAAAACATGAAAACACTACATTAAGACACTACTGTACCTGCCAGCTTTTAATAAAACAATCATGTTTTGCATGTTTTTTCATCAGCAGTCAACCAGCTAGACTTCGATAAATGGATGACACAAAGGGTAATCACAATGAGGTAAGATCTAACATAGATACTGCAGTATAGGAATGATATCTCATGGTGTATTTGATGAAGGAAACATGCTTTGTGCTCTCACATTAGATTTATCCTGGTAATAAATTCTGACATGTAAGCATGGATGAGCTTCCCATTAGTCAGACATTATCACGAGTCATGTCAGATGGTATCCTGATATCCCGGTTTTTTATGACATGAAACATTATCATGGACCGAGACACTCGTTGATCATCTCCAATCTGTCTCTGACACTATCTATTTCTGTCTTTCACACACACATACACCACACGAGCACACACATACACACACACAGAGAATCTCTGTCACAAAAACACATATGCATGTATTCAGATCATTTCAAGGAAAAATATCAATACCATATTATTGAAACCACTCCATTACAACTCATATTGCAAGCTTGCATTCAAGAGCCTACCAAAGTAAACATACATAAGTCAGAAAATATACTTGAAGTGTTAGTAAGTAAAATGTTTCATTATGAAACATTTGTATGCACATTTTCAGCTTCATATTTTTATTGTGCCTCTACTGTGACATGTCACCATGCTTTAATGTTCAAAAAGCTCTTTATTTTTCTCACACTGTCTGTGCTGCAGCACCTCTTTTCACCCTCTGTCTGAAACCAGAGCCTAGTCTGCTCTGATTGGTTAGCTGGCCGGCTCTGCTGTGATTTGTCAACCGCTTAGAGATGTCCTTCCCTTAGCATATCACATACAGTACAATGTGTTGGGGCTCTAGAAGCGCGAGTGTTACATAGTGATGTCACTATGTTATGGAAGCTAACAAAGGAGTCTAATGGAGGCGTTTCAGGAAGGGGGGGGGGGGGGAGTGTGTGATAGAGAAACTACCTCTAGAGGGAACTTTGGGATTTTAACCTTTGTAGACCATTTAGATGCACAAAAACCTATAACACACACTACAGGAACAGAAAAACGCAAAAAGCACATTAGGGCCTCTTTAATATAAGTGGTGCAGCCAAGATGCCAAACTCTAAATATGCTGCTGTTAATACATGTTTCAAATATCAGATTTCTCAATTAAAAATAATATTGAGCATATGTAAAGGCAGCAATCTCTCATAATAACGCTTACGCCTTCTTCCTCATAGTCACTCATTGTAATTAAGATGTGATCACAGGCCTTAAGTGAAAGCTCCACTTATCATCAATTACAATTCTGTCAGGATTAAAAAGGATTATTGGATACACACCATATTGGACTGACATTTAAGAGCTGCACCACTCCACATGAATGCTCTGTGTCTGATGTATGTGTACATGTACTGTATATAGGCAGAGGTTTTATGATGCAATATTATTCCAACCCTACTTAATGCAGCCCTACATCACCAGAGTGAATAGATCCAATATAGGAGTCAAAAGCACAAGTATGCCCTTTAGAAATGTGTCAGGTGTGTTGAGATTGAGCATGTCTTTGATGAACGTTTATCTCCGCTCTCTGTAGAATTAGTCATGTCTACCTCTGCTAAGAGCCATGGAAGTCACGATGATCATGACCATGTATGACATTAGCACCCGAGCACGCACGCACGCACGCACGCACACACAGACACACACAGCGTGTCATTGCCTGCCTCCTTCTCTAATCCGTCATGTCCTCCTGCAGTAACAGCCATGTAAGTCATGATTATATCCTGCACATTTCAAAAAGAGCTCTTTATTCTTACTGATTTTGATCTTACTACCCAACACGATGCTCCATAATAGTGAACCTAATCTCACCTAAACAATAGACAAACCCTTAGGTGTTAAGTGTGAGATTTCTGATGTGCCACCTCTGCTCAAAGTCTGCCTTCTTTGGCAAATTCATGTCATGATCTTTCACGTTTTGGTGTTTAATGTTCCTGTCATCATTTGAAATGTATTTTCTCTTTGTGTCTTATCTAGTTTTACTTGATCTTTTTGGTTTTGCTGCCTTTTGTGATTGTATGATTGTAATAATCATGCCACTTGGGATTCTGCCTTCTGTTTCTTGTGTGTCAGGCCTGTCTCCCCTTGTGTTTTTTGTCAGTTTGTCGTCTGTTTTCCTGTCTGTTTCCCTGAGGTCCTGCCTGTGTTCCCACTCTTGTACCTTGTGCCATCCGGTCTGTACTTGTTCAGTTTTTCTTTAATTTTGTTGTTTTGTGTTGGTACTTTTGTATCAGCTTTGTTTTATTAACAATATCAAATCAAATCAAGTTTTATTTATATAGCACATTTATAAACGATTTTTGGTCGAGCCAAAGTGCTTAAAAAATGGGAGAAACCTCAGGGAGAGCAACAGAGGAGGGATCCCTCTCCCAGGACGGACAGACGTGCAATAGATGCCGTGTGTAAATCGAAGAGATAACACATTTTACAGCATATAGACCGAATGTTAGGAAATGCATGTGTCTGTAATAAGAAGATGAATCCACGAGGATGTCAGATATGTTATATCTCTCACAGGCTCAGCCCTCTACTGGACTCCATGGGTACTACCCCTTGATCATATCATGCAAGCATTCATCCACTGACCACCCCCCTCATGGAGGAAGCCCTGCGGCATCCCTTCTGGGTGCAAAGGAGCAGCGGCTCAACTCTGAGTCTGTACCGGATGATTTAACTTCTCAGTCCTCGGGAGAAGCAATTCTGTCCTACAGGATTCATATTGCAGCCCATTACCCGTCAAACATGTATTAGCTAATGTTGCTATCAAAGCAGTTAACTGATGGGGCTCTCATATCCACATACTTCTTAATATATTCAATACAGATGCTGCTCCTTGGCACAATATGATTATATGTGTTTCGGTAGAATACATTGGTGATGATATAGCAGCAGTATCAGTCCTGCCTTTCTGTCTCTGGAACACAGCTATTGAAGCCAGTAATACAAAACATTCTAAATGAACTTCTGTCAGAAACATTAACAAACATGACAAGAAAAACATCATCTGTCACTCTCTGCCACGCCGGGTGTATTTTTCTCTGCTTCTGTAAGAAATTCAAATCAATATGATACGTGAATATTAAATGAATGCACCGTTTTATTTTGAAGGAAAACCCGGTTGTTTACGTTATCTTTGTTTTCAGCCGCTAGAATGTATTAAATCAAAAGTCATGAATGAGAATATGAGGAGAAAAACACACAACGTCTAAATCCCCTTATTTGATGCCATATCAATCCAGAGGAACGAAGCCTGGAGGAAGATCCGCCCATCGTCGAAGCAGCCAATGGGAAGAGGAGAAGGGGATTATATATATATATAGAGTGGCGAAGTCCCTCCCCTCCCTGTATTATGTATTGAAGTCAATGGAGAGAGAAAGATTATCTTTCGATCCCGTTTGAATTGTGCCACGAATTACACATATGATGTTTGTCAATTTAAAAGATACTTTTGCCAGTCAAAAAAAAAAATGAACACATTTTTTTGTGTGAAACGCTGAATGAACTATATCTCTGGTCTTGCACAACAACACACGTTACCAAGATGGCCGTCACTACTCTCTTGCTAAACAAGGGATTGACTACCCTCACTATCACCACAATGAAACACGTCCAGAAGAATGTCATGCAAAGCTGCCTGCCTTCTTTTGATTCTCTCTGAACTGCCTGGTCTTTTTAATGTTTAATGTCAACCATTTGAGCAGATAGCATGAAGTAAAAAAGATCGCCGATGCTAATGTAGCGTTCACACCGGACGCGATGCGATGTTTGGGGGCGGCGCGATTAAATGTAAAGTCAATGCAGAGACACGGACAGACGCAAATTCGCTCCGACGGCGAGCATGAAGCGGAGGATGCGGCGTGAATCACGCGATTGAGGCGATTGAACTGTGCCGCGTCAAACGCGAGAGTTCAATTTGTTCAACTCGAGCGTCAAATTCACGTGACGCGTTCTCGCGGAAGCCAATCAGCGGTGAGGATCTCAGCCTGCCGCATAGCCGCGGGAAGTAGGGGTGCTGGGGGTGCTGCAGCACCCCCTGTTGGCGAGTGGTGTACATTTGAAAAACTGAGTGACCACCTAAATAAAAATGATTAAACTACATCAAATAGTTATGATTTTACTTAAAATAAAATTAGCTGTATACAGTAGCATATAATAGTCATAGTATATATTTGTATATATCAGGTGGCTTGAATTTATTTTCCAAATAAGTAAAATCCGAGTCATCTAGGTCGTAGGTCTTGGGAGAGTGACGTAATTGACGCGACACACACACTGCAGTGACAACTTTCTAGAATGGAGCAAAAAAGGATTTTGGATTTTTTTTCTCCAACAAACAACCCAATAAAAAGAGTGGACCACCAGCTACTCCTCAGCCCACCACCTCTACAACTAGAGTAATATATATAAATTATCCATTATCTCATTACATTTGCGCATATTTTAACACATTTCAGGAACCGAAATCTGAACTTTGGATAAAGCCAGGTTCAAAATTCTCGTTTCATTTTGTAGTCATATTAGCATCTACTGTAAGGCTTTCACCGAAGGGATTTTGGATATCTCTCGTTATCACTCCATAAATCAGAAAAATATTGTCAACAGCCCTAAAATATCAATTTTTGCCATGTTTCTAGGTATACAATCTTATATAATTCAGGCTATGAATGATATATGAACAAACCCTTCTGTAAAAGCCTTCATAATATTGATAGTAATATAACTGGAAGGTCTGGTGTATGTAATTGCAACTGAAGTGGACATTTCGGACTTAGAGTAGGAGAAAAAACTCATTTTGAGAAAACGAACTTTAAAGATTGCAGTGAGGCGCTAGCTAAACCCTCTGTTCTTTGGATGACAGCTTGCGCATCGACGCACTCCGTGAAGGTATTTCATGGTCGGGGTCATTTGTGTTTTGTATAACCTTGCTTCGTGCAAGTGACAATTGTTGTTGTCTTCTGTGAACGTTTTTTTCCGCCGTTTTTTTGCCATTTTGAGATTTACATTTCTAGCGGAAAGCTAATCAGGAAGTGTTTTAGCACACCACGTGATGCATCTGAACGAATCACGTTGTCAGAAATTGACACCAGCCAATGAGATTTCGTTTCTTGGTTTAAGACCCTTTTGTGCTTTCACGATTGGTTGCTGATACAAAGGAAATTACCATATTTGGATCCGATGAGATCATTGTGCAGGAGAGACGGAGCTTTTCCAACGATGACATTGTGCAAACAGCGATCGCGGTACTTTATGTTACGTTAGAAATGCTAACTTTTGGTGAATTTAGGAGAAATATACAGATGCAAATAGACAAACTATAGTAAAATGAACACTTAAATGTGTATTTTGTACGTTTTCCTTCCAAAAGCCTGAAAGAAAACATGTTATGGAATCAAAATAGCACAACATCTAAAAATTGACCAGTGCATGAAAAACGATGTTTTTGCCTGCCGTGTCTCGCCTTTAACAAACAATGTATGCGGCTCGTATCGCTGACAGCCGGGCCCGGCCCGGCACCGCCTTTTAAAAAAAAATGTAAACGGCTCCATCCCCACTTTTGGCAGCACCCCCTGAGCAAAATGACTTCCCGCGGCTATGGCCTGCCGTCACTGACGTTCAACCAGAAAACATCAGCCGTTAGCTGTTAGCAGTTAGCACACAGAGATCACAGCTCATATCTGTTCAGAAACTGGACAAAAGTTAAACAAGTACAAACCACAGATTGTCTGTGTCATGGGGAATACAGTCGCTGGTTTATTTATGTCTGTAGGCCGTTGTTATGAGTGTGGAATGAGCATATACAACGTTAGCTTAGCCTGGTCGACCCGACCTTCATTCCGAAAACAAGCATTTTAAAAGGTTTTTCGCCTGCCGTCTTGTCTGCAAACTTGTCAAGCATTAATTCATGGTTTTTACTAACCGGTATCAGTATGTTGTTACTTCGGCATCATTTAGAGACATGTATTACAATTTAATCACGGTAAAATATGTTAATTGTGTTGTAGTTGTAGCTCCCGAGCCAGCGCGTCTTGTTTGAATGATGCGAGTAAACACAGCTGGCAGCCGCGGTGAAACTCGAGCAATTAGAGCGAAGCGAATATTCGCATTGCGTCCGGTGTGAACGCCCCATTAGACTAGAGCGATGCGATAGGAGCGATTAGAACAAAGCGAATATTCGCATCGCGTCCGGTGTGAACGCCCCATTAGACTAGAGCAGTGCTTCTCAAAGTATGGTCCGCGGACCACTGGTGGTCCGTGAGCGCCCCCTAGTGGTCCGTAAGTATATTGGTAACATTTCACATTTGAAATTAATTAAGTAATTTAAGTTTTTCGCACTCTCGCGGGAATATCTCCGCAATGGAGCAAGCTTAAGTTTCACTTTCGATTGCATGATATAGCCCAGATAAACACCTTCACCACACATGTTGCCACTTGGTGGTACCATTTTCAGGCGATTTGTAAAAAACGATGTGTTTTTGGATATTTGTGGAGTTAGGTGGTCCTCGAGTGTTTTTTTTATTGGTTAAGTGGTCCTTGGTATGAAAAAGTTTGAGAAACACTGGACTAGAGCGATGCGATAGAAGCGATTAGAGCAAAGCGAATATTCGCATCGCGTCCGGTGTGAATGCCCCACTAAGGCTGTAATGCTAACAAAGTGCTTGGAAGTAGATGGGCGTGACTTCGCCACTTGATACACACTGCACGCGGTTTCACAGGCTCTCTTTCTGTACACAGCAATTTGAAGACTTGCTTGTTTGATCCAATACAACAATACTTTATTAAATTACTCATTTGAACTTTCCGAGACTCCATTCGTCTCCTTTTTAACTTTCTCCTGGCTGCGAACCAAAGAATACATCTTCACTTCCTCTCCTTCTTCCAAAACTTACATTTCTTGCAGAATCTGTATTTGTCATGGTTGCCTCTGCGTTTTACAGCCGTGACCCTAGAATGTTATCTAGGGTTTGCTAGTGTTTCCCCTTCCATGGTTCTATTACAATGTCCAAACTTAGGCATTCAGGTGCATTCCCGGTTATTGACAATTCAACCCCAACCATGTTTTGTGTGTGTGTTGGCATGGTTTCCCCTCCTGCTCATCATGCATGCCTGCAATCAGCTCTCCATGTCCTCAGTGTGCTCAGCTGCCTCTCATCAGCTCACATTTTACCAACACGGCTCTTCAACAGATTGTTGTTTCAACCTTATTGAACTCAAGCTCCTTTCACACATGCATTGCAACCATGAAATTATCTTGACATCACCCAGAGGAGCTGTTTGTGAAAACAAATGTTGGAATCATTTTGACCGGAGATCTTTCAGACTTTTCGCTGCCAGTAGTGTGTGTGTAAAGTACAATTTGGCTAATCCGAGTAGAGTTCTAACCCCTAACCCTAAAGCCCTTATTGTCCAAAAAGTGTGAAACAAGAAGAAAAATAACCTAGGGCAAGTAAGTCTTGCAGCGAACAAACCGTAGCTCAATTAAGGTTAGGAAAATATCTCAAGGGGGGGTTTTGTGCAGTGAAGTGGGTAGACTATGAGATTGGAGCTAGACCCATCTCCAAGCTTAAAGAAGAAGTGTCATTCAAACAAAAATACCAACAAAATATCTAACTGGAGAGACCCATAAACCTTTGCCTGTAGGGACACAGAAATGTTGAGCAAAACTCATAGAGAGGCAAGAAAATCGTTGTTTATCAAATTCTGAGCTGACTACGTGACCCTAGCTTCACACCAGCCACCATCATTTGCTCAAACCAATAAAATATTCCTAGTGAGAATGCATCAGACAATCTCTTGTTTATTACTTGACGTATTTACCTGGAAGTCATGTGAGAGTTCAGGACAGAGGCGGCTGTACTGTGGCAGCAGCTCGTTGGGTCTGTCTGGGTCGGGAAGGAAACGAAGTTTGTTCAGGTCAGTCTCCAAATCATCATCCTGGAAAGAAAGAGTTAAACAGAAACGTACTCAAAGACTTTTAAATTGGACAAGTATTTGGGCAATTAAAGTGTCTTGAACCAGATAAGATACTGAATAAGTGGTCATTAAAGTATGGTTGAAAAATGAATAGTATTATATATACAATTATAATACTGTATATAATAGAGCAATAGCGCAACAAATAGGGAATGAATATCATCTTTTAAAATAGCTTCTGTATGTCATAGACGTTTTGCTTCCTATGTCTACACAAGAGTCGTAGCATTAGCATCATGCTAGCATAGCAGCAGATATATTTGTTGTATTTCAATTATTAAACATAATCTCTAACTCATAGGTAACCAGAGACTAAATGGTACGGTCAAGTCAAACCTGATTTTTTCCCTCAGACCAAATATGATGTATCAGTTTTTTCCTAAGATCTTTGACAATAAAAACATTTGGTTAAAGTGTGTACATATGGGTCATTCTACCGAATTGATGCAAAGTCAGGTTGGAACAGTTTTGAAATGTTGTATGTTTTTTTCCCAAAACTTTGTCCATATATATTTTGTACCATATCTAAATTACACATATCTAGTAAAATAACTGTACATTTTTATATCGTTTTTTCAGACTGTATTGGAATGTTCTTCCTCTACCAAAAATGGTCACTACCGAAACATAGTACATACACTGTAGTCAAAAAGTATTATAGTAACCTGTTAAGATTGTTTTACCTTCCCTTATCTAAATAGTATTTTAACAAATATTTCTTGAGGGTTTTCACAATTAAATCAATGCAATTTAATTTGTAATCAAATTTCAAAGTTCAATTTATACAATTCATAAAAATCTCAATACAATTTTTCTTTGTAAAATGCATAATACTGATCATATTGATTCCAGAGTTGATGATTGTTGAAATTGAACATACATTAAACCAATCAGTATCATATCATTGTATTTGATAAGTCAATATACTTGATTTTTTTCAAAACATCCAGTGTTTCGATAGTGACCACAGTATTTAGTTCTCTAGGTTGTATCATATTCCCTCAACCTTATTGCTTAATCTTAACTCATAACATGCCTTATGTTGAAGTGTGAATGTTTGAAGCTACTGACCCAGAATCAGCACTTTAGTAACAGGCTGAAATAGAGGGGGATGAGGCTAGAATGGGTGATCTGATTGGTATTTTGTGCAAAACACTTCATAGACATGTTTTTTATATATCTGAGACCTATAATATATGCCTACACATAGTATAATAAGAGACCTTTAAAGTAACACACTGATTTTCAGACTTTAAAACATTTATTTCAAAACTATGGGATTTACCTGCTTACCATTCCATTTTGTCACTACCGAAACGATCATGTCAATTACCGAAACGTAACCATATGTTTCGGTAGTGATTGTTTCGGTAGTGACGATTCTAACTCAAATTGAGCATAACTAAAGAATGCTAGCAAGTACATGGCTAGCATACACGTTTTTTAAAAGGTTTACACACATAAAAACCTAATACTTTGCATAAAACTTAATTGAAGATAATATGTGTTCGGTAGTGACAATTCTTACACGCCGATTTTCAGATTTTGGAACAGATTTATATCAAAAATATGGGATATAGCTACTTTCCATTCAGCCATGAGGGACAGGGATGCAGTGTCACTGCCTTGTCAAAAGTGCAGGGGTGTGGCTAAAAACTAGGCTCAGCCATTGGACTAAAACCCCTTGTGTTTCGGTAGTGACATGAAAACTGGGGACATGATTTTTTGAGTATAGTTTTTTTATTAAAAAGTTAAACCCACAATAAATATAAATATTCCAACTTCTGTTTGAATGTAATCATGAAGATCTTCTAAATACACCATTCGACAAAATAAAATAAAATGTTTTAAATGTTATTTACAGAACATGAAATGTAGATGTCAGGGTTGGGGACAGCTACTTCCCAATAGAAAGTACCCTATAAATTATGTTTTTATATATATTAAGCTTATCACCATATCATTGAATGCCTTATGTTTAAATAGACCATAACATATTCTTAGTAAATATCCATGTCCGAATATTAATTGTTTTGTTAAATAGTTTTTTTTTTGTGGGACCGCACTTTGCATCAATTCGGTAGAATGCCCCATATATTACTTCAGCGAGAAAGTGGAAAACAAATGGAACTTTTTCTGATAGGCAAAATCAGTGGGTGTTGTGGGTGGCACTTGTTGACAGCCCCCTGTATAAAACAAAGAACATCTGTCTCTTCCTGTCTACCACATACTGCCACACTGGGAATGCAGCATTAGTCAGTAACTGAGTCACGATAAACAAATCATTGTATGTAAATCAAGTCTGTCCAATGAGCAGTGTCTGCTTAATAAGAGGAAGAAGAACAGAGCTCCTTCCACACATATTACTCCATAAATATCCTGCGCTCTGTCATATTGGCCTCATGTTATTGTTAGTCACTGGCAGTCTGCCTGTTTACTGACATTTTGATTATTTATGACTCAAGAGAGAATAAAAGCACTCACAATGTTCTTACTTTTGATGGTTTTGTCTCTGAGGGGAACCAATCACAAGAACCTCAGCACAAAGGATCTATTTGAACAATAGTGTGGTGCTTGAGTTTTGTCATGACAGTTAGGTTTACAGAGTTGGGATCATTGTTCCAGAACACAGACTTGTACAATCTGTACCCACCAATGGGATCCAGTACAAGGCCCCAGAAGACTTTTTCTCATTGACTTAGGCTTGGAAGGGGAAGTCCTTAAATCAGCAGATATTTTTTTTGTATAAATCAACTAGCTTGGACAAACTCTTGAATGGTCCTTATTAAAATCATTAGGGACCACATTTCATAAATGAGTTATTTTCCCTCTTTTCCCCATTTGGAGCCGGTCTTAAAGAAAGAACGCAAGTGCAAATGCTACATAGGTCCCAAATGCCGAAGTGTAATGTCTGTTTTTACTTTCTGTCTTTGTGTGTTTTCCTGTTAGTTTAGATTGTCTGTCCTGGACTTATTAGTTTCACATGAACGCCATTAGGTCTGCAACAACCTGACGTTCTATACACATGCACTGTTTTTGTCAGTGTTTGTCCTTCTTGGGAAGTTCTGTTCAGCCTTGCTTTGTCTGAAGAAGGCCTTTAATGTAGGCCTACCCATTCAAACACTCTGTAGTGTATTGATTTTCTAACCAGCTGTTCTTTGGGGGAAAGATTTGGCGCCCTCTGGAGGGAAACAGAGAGTATTTATTCCACTTGTTCACACATTTAAATGTCCCTTTAACCTCTTAAGCCCGAAGGTCCCCCCAGTGGACCCCTCCCACAGTTTTTTTTCGAGACTATGTCTCAGGGCTTCTTAACATTTATGAAACTATTAATGTTTCATACCCTTTTAAAGGTAAGAAACTCCGCTAACTGACAATAAGAACAATTTTTAGCTAAAAAAACACAAGAGTAATACCAAGCCTTTGAATTAGTATTGAGCGAAAAAATGCTAACTAATGCTAACTCTTTTTTTACACAGAACTCACGGTATAAATGCCCTTATTACTATCTTAACTGCACAAAGAAGATATACGATTTAAAGCTGAGACTCCACAGATTCCACACATGTAATGTCATCACTGTCCGACCTCGAATTCCTGGAGCTATCAGCCAGAAAAGAGAAAGCAAACAACATCCGGTTTCAAAAATATTACAATAATTACGTCTTACCTTTTTTTGATTTGTGATCAAAAGTTGTGTTCAACGGAATAAAAACGCCGCTCAAGGTTAATCCAATGTCTTTGTGTCACGTAGACATTTTTACTGATAATCCATCATCATATTTATGGCAATATACTGGGTATAACGTTTTGCACTTTCAGATATGCTTCGTTTGCTTCTCTATTACGTCCGCTATGGTAATGTTTACGTGGATTTGGGAACTGCCCATCGATTCTATTGGATGTAATGGTTAAGAAAAAGGTGTAAATCACACGAATCGACCAATGGGTTCCAGAGATATGGTCCTGCGTAAAGTATAAAGAATGCCAGCCAGCGTAACAACATTACGCAGCCGACTTCATTTATTGTTTACAACGTAACGAAGCAGGAATTGCAGCAGGACCCAGAGCGCACGGAGCACAGAGCGGACAGCAGATAACGGAATTGCAGTTTTATTGCTTATAGATTATCAGAACATTTCAAAGGGGTCACATTGGATATTAACCTATGGATTAACTACATCAGGGGTACTCAAATACAAATCTTAAAGGTCCAAAATAAATGTTTCAATAAGACAAAGGTCCGTTTATTACGGTCATTCAAACTTTTAAACAATTGCAACAAGATTCTTAACACGAGGTTGCAAAAACAAAAATAATCTGTATGCAGCAGTTTTCATTGTTATTGTGTCTGTGCTTGACCCCTCAGAGTCGCAGAGCTGCACAGTTATGAATAAAGGCAGCTGCACCCTCTTTCATTCAGCATTCCCATTATTGCTTTATACATTTATTCCCCCTTGTGTGTCCACTGAGGTTCGTCAGGCCCAACACATCTTCAACAAACTCCCCCTTTGCCTCATCATAACAACTCACAAACACCAGCAACTGAGCATTGTCAGTGGTGTCAGTGGACTCACCCACAGCTAAGGAAATGCACTGTGCATTTTTTATTCCATCACAAAGCCGATGAATCAAATCACCAGCCAGTATGTATGTTCTTCTGGTTGCTGTGGAATCTGAGAGGGGGATTTGCTTGATTTGGCCTGTTATTTCCTCTTTTTGTTTGCCTTCAACATGGTCTCCATCACTTCAGTCATGCATTCTTTTATACTGCAGTTATTATCCAGTGGAAAGTCCTTACCTACTGGCCTAGTTCAATCAAAGTGGTTACTTTCTGTTGGCTGGGCAGTGTAGTTTTACACACCGTCTGATTTGACTTTCTCAGGACTTAAAACAGTTTTTTGGGGGCAGACCCCCTCAAAGAAAAAAATATATTTACACACGTAAGGTCATCATCTTAATAGTTGTGTATGCTCATCCGTGAGCAGAGCATCAAGTTGACATGTCTATTACAGCTGAATGCGGCGATTACCATGTTGTTCAGCAAAACGCCTCACAAACGTATTAAGATCAACAGCTTTAGTGCGTTTTGATTCAATGCTGAGTACAGTCACACTGACAGTCTCTTCTCTGTCATTGTAGACCGCAAATACCTCATTCCTTCAGCGCTTGGGTCCGAATGCTTCTCGTTTTGCGCCGTCCAGTTCAAAATGAAATGGCCGCCAATCGTATGTCCACGCTCGCGCCAGGACCGGGGGAGGGGTTACATGACGTGCATCTTGTGCTGCATTCACTTGCACTCGGACATTAGAGACTTTCTCTCATAAATGTCCGATGAGCCACAACTTTTCTTTCAAAACAAAGCTGCCAACTGGAGTGGCAAGGCCTATTTTTAGGGTGTCAGTTTCCACCCCAGTAGGTGAAACTAGGCTACTAGCTACAGTACAGATGGAACTAGATGAGCTGTTAACTCTCGCTCTGAATTTTTTTTTTTAAATTCTCGCTCTGACTTAGACAGGTTGAAAGAGACACACACATTTTTCCCACCCGCATTCCGCGAAGACCCGCCCTACTGTGCCTCTGATTCGCAGATTGTTTGGGGGGAAAAAACGCTGACTGGATGCTGAATGTGATTGGACCAAAGCGTTGACACACACAGGTGGAACACAGTGGAACAGTCAGACATGCAGAGCGCTGTTTGCAGTGGACATAGCGGAGAATTTTGACTCGTTGCGAATGCGTTGTGGCGATGTCTCACATATAATACAGAGAGATAATACATATGAAAAGTATAATTTGCTCAGAGTCCGGAGACAGTGGTGGTTCGGTCCGGATCCGGACCGGAGTCCGTAGTTTGAGGATGCCTGAACTACATCATCGTTTTTATCGTTTTAATGCCATTGAAGACCAGTTTAGACCAGACAAAGAGGAAGGTAAGTCATTGTTAGCCTAGCGCATGTTAGTACAGTCTAGCGCCACTTGTTTTGATGTACGTTTTTGTTGATAACCTCGCGAGTTTGTATCTTTCAGTGTTGAGGTGGGCACCGTTAGATTCTGTGTCTTTACGATCATAAACAATGTGTTGGATGTGCAGCTAGGATAAGTAATAAGGGAGCTAGGAGTGATTTTCGGTGCAGTAATAGGTTAGCATTTTTCGCTCGGGGCTAATTCAGAGGCTCACTGTTAGCATTGTGTTTTTTTTGAAAAAATAAATGAAAAAGATCAGTTAAATGAGTTTTTTCCCATTATATGGATATAAAATATTCATAGTTTATTAAATATTAAGGTTCCTTAGACGTTGTTTCCTGCAAATGACGCGATTTCGGGTCCGTGGGGCCTAAGAGGATAACAGAGTATGTTTTTTTTAATTTATTTTTAATTTTTTTCACAACAGTTGTATTTGGATGGAATGAATACCTATAGTGATAATTCAAAGTAATACAATGATTTTTACAGTGAAAAAGTTCAAATGGAACTGATGGTTCCCAAATGACCCAGAGGTGAGTCCGCCTCGACTTTATTTTTCTAAACCTCTCTAAAAAAGTCAACTTTCACTTGTTTTGCATCAATCTTGATACAGGGTACTTATTATATGTTATAGTTTGGATTCCTAAAGCTTTTAGTCTACTAACCCATCATTCAAGGGTGGTTTTCACTATAAGTAATGTTTTTTTTTTTAGGCGGACATTAGAATTTACATGTTTTTACTATGTTCCATCTGAATTTACTTTTAAATAAAAACATCTATATTGATTCTGACACTTCTACATCCAACTCACAGATGTAACCTTGCTTTGAGAGAAAAGATTATTAATTTACCCCTTTTAGAAGTGAAGATATAGTCTTTGTTGTGTTAGTGGCATTTTCGAGCCTGAAACCTGAAAAACAGGCTCAGGGCTTAAGAGGTTAAAGTGGTTTCTGTAAGAATTTGTTCTCCTGCATCTGGATCCACCCTGCTCTGCTTATCGTGACACTATTAAGTGGGTTTGCCAACTTTGATTTTTTTTAAATGGGATGGTGCACAGAGCCAGTGTTGTTGTGTGGTGTTGTTTTAAATAATTGAAATAAAATAAAATAAATGTATTAAATTGGAAACGCAAAACAACTGTAACATAGCTTTATTATTATAAAGTATCATTAAGTAAGCTACTTTTATGAAAAGAGATCCCAACTTGGACTGTCAAAGTAAAAAGAGTAAAGTATATTCCATTTAGTATATAGCTTTTCCGTTTTGAAATCCTTATTCAAGCTTATGTGAAACACATCAAAATACATTTTTTAAGAAATCAACGTTTTGACCTTTTAAGTAAAATAAAACCTGTGAAATTCACAAGAGGGGTATAATGACTCGCCAAATCTAGACATGTATTTCTCATGGATATTTTGTGATTCTCTTGACTAACTAAAGCAGTACTTTTTTCACAGCAAGAGAGAAGTCCCAGCATGAAAGTCCCATTTCATAGATATATAAAGTATTGTAATGTTGCATTTTTTTAATGAAATACTGACATATACATTTTTGGTTGTAGTAAGTAATTTAATAATTCCCAATTAATAGTTTTGAATACCTGGGATTACATTGATTGGCAAACATGTGTTCTTTGTTTAAGATGGGGCCCTCTGCTTATTCAATGTGAATACAATTTACATTTAAATACAATTCATATTCATTCTCACATATTTGCTGTGTATGACGATTAAATCCATCAGGTTTGGTATGGAAGCCCCTAGAATTTGTTTTTTTGTTGGACCTTGAGTTAAGATGATCTTGTCAAACTAATGATTTCTGCTATATTTCAGCTTATAAAACATATTTATGTTAAATAAGATTATAATGTGTCATTTAAATCAGAATAAGAGAGCTGTGGAAGCATCATCTATAATAGATAACAGAGAAAGGCTGATGGATGCCGCCTCTATCCTGCAAATATTAATGATTAACATTCTATATAATCCCCTGAGAGCAGAGCAACACTATATATGCATATTAATTATATTCTTTCTAAACTAATTTCATTTATGGTGCCATACATTATTGCTCGCTGTCTTTACCTCCAACAGAGGAGCTGTGTTTCTAACATTTAGATTGCACTATTTATAATGCAAAACCATTAATGCACAAACAATTAGAGATACATTAAAATAGCGGAGCCTAGGGCACAACAACAGAATAATGATTTGTCTCCTTTCAGACGACTAATCTTTATGTGCGTCCCTCATCTTGACATGAATATATTTATAATAACAACTCTAACCTAAAACTTAAGGCTTTCTATTCTATTGAGGACATTTGTCTGTCAATGCTTATTGAAGCACGGCTATTTAAGAACTATTTATGGCACTCATAGCTGTACAAAAACCTTTCCAACTTGTATGTTGATGGAAGGCTATTACTGTTAATATAAAGTAACCAAGCTGGTGTCAATGGTGACGACACGCAGTAGCTGGTAGGCAAAACACAGGCAGCGCCAACGAAAATCCTATTAAAAAATGGTTGGCGCACAAGCAAAGACAATCACTTTAACCATGTAGTCATCTCGTGTGGTAGTTGGGAGCACAAGTAGAAGATAAAGGAGTAGCAGACTACCGTTTAACAGATTCCCTCATAAAAACACAGAATCCCTGTCGTGAGCGCAGTGTTTCCCAAAGTGGGGGGCGCGCCCCCCCTGGGTGGCGCAGAAGCATGACAGGGAGGCGAGAGACCAGGAGGAAAAATGGTTATTAAAAAGAAGGAAAAAAATCATAATTTGAAAAATTATTGATTAGAAAATAATATGATACAGTGCTATTACGTCTGGGTCTCTGTGTGTGTGGAATGAGCCATTTTGTTTGCGTGCGCGAGCGAGAGAGCGCACCGGTACCGGAGATCATAGTTGTTAGCTTCTGGTGCTAGCGAGCTACGCTAACGGATATAAGGAGTTTTTTCCACAACAAGCTGGAGGAGAGCTCTCTCCTGTCAGACTGAGAGGCTCAGTGAACTAAAGGACTCTCTGAGTGTTTAGATAGTTAACTTTAGTCTAAGTTATCTCAGTGGGTCTCAAACGTTTTGGTCACCATTAATGTAAACAATTTACACGTTTATATGATCATTATAGTTATAAAAAAATAAAAGAATAAATGAAAAACAGGTATGATATACTATATGACAGTAAAAAAAGAATAAAGTTTAAAAGGGTGATTTGTAAAATATCCATAAAGAAAAAGTAAATCTGTTTACAGTTCTGTTTCATATAGGTGTTGAGAGATGTATCCATAGATCTCTTAATTTCGCACGAGATTGATTGATGCTTTTAACTTCAATATTTAAAAATTAATCTTCCCGGGGGAGCTTGCCCCCGGACCCCCTATGTGAGGTCCACACACCACCTATAAAAATAGCACTTTACCCCTGCTTACACCTATATGCCTCGAGCCTTCATTGTAACTGTCATACTTTGTATTTGCGTGGGGAATGTTGCAGTAGAAAATTCCACTGAGCGACCAGTACATTAACGGCCCGTCCACACAGCGGCGTGCGTTGACGCTTCACCATTCACTTTGAATGGGGTGACGTCACTTTTCGCCGAACTGCATTGCGGGAATCGACGCGGAGCATTGCTGGCGTGGCGCTAGGGTTGGGTATTGTTTGAATTTCCACAATTCTGATTCCGATTCCGATTCCGATTCTACTATTCGATTCCGGTTCTTAACGGTTCTCAATTCCGATTCTTTGAGGGGCAGGGTAAAAAAATGATACATGCTTCTTCCACCAACATTTTTTTATTTATTCGAGAAACTTTTACACAGGTTAGTTTACAGTAATATTCACATTAATCAGTCTGTTTATATTCACTGCTATGTAACTGTAACCTGAGAACCACTGAAGCTACAACAGTCCAACTTTTAAAGGAACCCCCCCCCCCCCCCCATTTAAAAACAGTTCTTGTTGAGAAAAACAAGCATATCTGCCTTCTCAGGGATACCGGGAAGAAATGTTTGAACATTTTAAAGTAAAATGCTTCAATCTGGTGCACTTTAAGCAGAATTACTAGAGACTAGATCTAGGGGGTACAACTCTAAACACCCATATGAAAAAGATCGGTTTACATTTTAATAATCAAATAAGTATGTGAACATAACCAGTAACCTACCATAGCAAATAACAAATACATGTAACGTATTTTATTTTTGTTGTTCATTCATATCTTATTTTACTATTTTATTTATGCATATTTTTTTATCTCTCCAGTTTAAAACGATATGTCTGGTTTACTGTCCTATAGTATACATTGGAATGATTTCAAACCTGTTTTATCCCAATAATTATAAAGGAGTGCCTTGGAAATATGTGTTTACATAAATTGTGATCAAAACGTTTGAGACCCACTGAGATAACTTAGACTAAAGTGAACTATCTAAACACTCAGTCCTTTACCTCACTGAGCTGTAGTTATCAGCCTCAGTCTGACTGGAGAGGACTCTCCCTCCACATCATTGTAGAAATATCTTCTTCTAATATCCGTTAGAGCAGCTAGCACCAGATGCTAATAACAACAGCGCGTACTGGTCCCTTTCTCCCTCGCTCGCTCCCTCGCTCACTCGCACTTTGGCTGTGAGCTGCGGGCGCCAGATAAGCCAACATCCCCCATTTTCATCACTTACAGCGCCCATCGTACAGGGCAAATGAAAAGTTTAACCGGGATGAAAAGGGTGTTACATTTACTTAATTATGAATGTTGTTACATCAAGGCCGAAAATTAGGATGAGCACCAACGGTCAAAACATTTTTCCCTCCCAGAGCTGTCAGCGCAGCGCAGCGCCTCCACAGATCTGGCGCCCTAGGCGAACATCGCCAGTGCGACGGGCCGGCCCTGGTCTCAGGTTACGCTGTAGCTGTAGGAAGTGTAGGTACAACCATAGGGTACAACCATAGATATATATAAACCTATGATATAAACACGTGTTTATATCATGGTTTATATATATCTATGGGTACAACGCTACATTTCCCGCCCCGCCGCAGTCATACAGTAGGCTACGGAGAGCGGCGAGAAACATTTCCTCAGGCATCGAAAAGCGGAACCGAAATTCACATGTCTAAATGATGCCGTTGGAATCGAAATGTTGGAACCGGTTCCGAACCGGAACCGGTTCTCGGTACCCAACCCTACGTGGCGCGCTGCAAAAGTTGAGCAATGTTCAACTTTTGAAGCCTCGGCAGAAGCGTCAGCCAATCGAATCATATGCCAGTACAAGCTCTAGCCAATCAAACCGCTGCTTGTGTGTCAGGGGCGGGAGATTCATGTGATTGGTTGTTGGTCGAGTTTCAGACACGTCCGCCGGCAAGCTTCAACACACGCCGCTGTGTAGACGGGCCGTAATGGTAAACCCTAAATGTTTGAGCACCCTCTATGAAACGTCAAGCTACCCCACAGCACCCCAAAATAAATATCTGGTGCCGCCACTGAGCCTGACTATTTGTGTTGGGGGGGGCCCGACTTTTTTTTTTCTCCAAAGGGGGGGCCTGACAGAAAAAGTGTGAGAACCACTGCGTTAGCGTAACGTGCTTTACCAAGCTGTTCATATCGTGAAGGCTACTGACAGCGTTATTTTCACTTCACTTGATAAACTGACTTTAGATAACATACCCTACTCTTCTGTTGTTATTACCTCAGACTTTATGGTTATTACAGACTTGTGAACCAACTACAGACACTTGTCTCATTAATGGACTCACCACAGTGCTCCGCAGGTAGGGTTGCCAACCGTCCCGTATTAGCCGGGACGTCCCGTATTTGAGCCAAAAGGGGCGTGTCCCGTACGGGACTTTGTTTGTCCCGGATTCCCGTGTAAAGGAAAAAATATTTTTTTTTTTCTGTTTGCGCGCAATGCAGTGTGTCTGGCTGCGTGCCTGTGTGTTTGTGTGCTGTATTCCGAAGGGCACTAGGACCGCTCAGTTGACAGGGCAGGCACAATGCTCGCACGTGTGTGTGTGAGATTTTCTCCGGTGGGCCGCGGGCGCGGCATCACTGTTTGTGTGGCATGTCAGCCTGTTCAGTCGTGTGGGAAAATGAGCGCTGCCGGTGGAGGAGGTGATAATGAAAGAGGAGAAGAGAGAGAGGATGTGGTCCTGGCCCTTCTAAAAAGAAAATACTTGTGTCTTACAACAAACAGTGGAAGAAAAACACAGTTGGGTAAAGCCCGTGAGTGGAGATCTGTCTCGGGTCTTCTGCGCGTGGTGTGTGTGTGTGTGTGTGTGTGGTGGTGTGTGTGTGTGTGTGTGTGTGTGTGTGTGTGTGTGTGTGTGTGTGTGTGTGTGTGTGTGTGTGTGTGTGTGTGTGTGTGTGTGTGTGTGTGTGTGTGTGTGTGTGTGTGTGTGTGTGTGTGTGAGAGAGAGTCAGTCAGCTGATTGATGGGAAAATGCTGGGAAAATGGTTGGTTGAAGGATAACATTAAGTCTAATAATGATGTTATAATAATGCATGTTCACATCATGTATACTTTGCATTACTTAATACCATTTTTCAAATATTTATTTTTTAACATTTTGGACAAAATAGCCAATTGTACATAGAGGTGCCCAGATGTCCCTAGTGCCCACCTATCCGATTTGAACATGCTGATGTACAATGTGATGTAGTAGCCTAATGCAGATGTAAGACCATTGTGTTTGTATTGTGTTATAGGTATGCATAGTTTTCTATGCATTTTGAGGGTTTTGGGGGGGTTTGACCCCTCGAACCCTAGGGGGCTGGCTCCCCCAAAATAATTAAATAACATAACCCTAACCCTAAAACCGAAATAAAGTAACAAAAAAAAGTAACTAAATCCGCCAGAAACCCGAAAATCTTCGCACGCACGCGCGCGGGGGACACATGCCTGTGTCCCGTTTTTCCATTTCTGGAAGTTGACAACCCTATCCGCAGGATTTAATGGCGGTCTGCCACTAGTTAATATACAGTAGGGAAAACACTGGAATAGATATTTGGCCTTAATTTGGCATTTAGCAAAAATATATTTTGTGTCCTGGGGGTTGCTGTGTGCCTGTCGGGTGTACAATTAAACAAATGCTTTTGTCAGTGTTATTGAGTCAAGTTGGTAACGCGTTAGCTAGCTAACGTTGCCTAGAAAGCAGGGCATTTATTTATGTAATGACTTGCTTTAATGACGTTTAACATTAGTCAAATCTACAGGCTAAAATGTATTTGGACTGTTCGCCAAAACTTTGTTTACAAAAAACTGGTTACTCCTTTAGTAAAGTGGATACAGTCATTTATGTAAATCTTATATTACAGATGAGTAAATCATGCATATCTCAGTGTACTCAAAATAACCCCAGCACCATTTTAGTTGTGTTTCTTTTGGCCTCAGGAAAATCAGCGGACTTGTTTGCATTTTCTATTTGACTTTTGACTATGAGTTTATAAGAGGTTGTGAACATCATGCAGTTGTTTTTTTTGCATTAAACTTTTGAATCCCCTTGTTTCTAGTCTCCTTGGTAAGGCTCTCAGAAATTAGTATTTTATTGATCTTTAGGGGACACCTCATTTACTGCAGTACTTTCCCAGCAGTTACCAAACACATTTTGGGTGCATGAAGACACACAATCTGGGTGAAAGTCATATGGTTTGGAAACAAGAATTAACACACTTCAACTATGTTTCAGGAGTGTGATTTAATGCAGTATTTATGTTATGTAAAATCTTATCAGAATGTGTTTTTTCTGTCATTCAGACCAATTCTGCTACATTAATTGTCACTTACATAGTCTGGCTTTGGGTTATCTTCAGCCTCCTCATCATCATCACTCGCTTCACTTCTCATATCTGGATACAATAGGGGACAGAGCAGCCAATGTCAGCGTTCGGTTTTACGTTATATGGCTCTGATTGGTTGTTTTATTGATTTACTTTTTCCAACCAATCATGTGCAGCCAAGCGGCTGGTTTCAGTAAAACTGTCAAACTTACGAAGGACATGTATTGCTGCTCTGTTTGGAGGCAATTATGTAGACATGTTTTACATTTGACAGTTTTTACATTTACACCAGTAACATTACATAACCACCAATTTGAAAAAGGGATTTCAGACGGTAAGAATCAAAGCCAAAGACATAGAATAATTTCAAGCTGGGGAAAGATGTCTTGAAAATGTAAAATCATTGTTCCACTGTGTGCCACTAGGAATATGGACAACACTACATTAAAATACATGTTAGTACAAATACAAATAAAAAAGGTTTAGCTTTAGCAATATTACCTACAACTATTCGAAAATGAAAATACTGCATCCAACATTATATTTATTATGTTTTTTGTCGTTATTTTACAAATCCACAAATTATGTGAGTAGCTGCTCTCATAGTGACGCTGTACCTGCTTCTGGTTCTATGTCAGGCACAGTGTGTGCTCTCCCAGGCAGGGGGAAGGTGTATGCAGACTGATCTGAAGTCAGTGGTAGAGGAGTTGTAGGAAGACACTTCCTCATGAGCTGCAAAGACGGCTCCACCAGAGACTCTAGACCTTTACCCAGCAAACATGTCTGCAGAGAAGCAAACACGGATGAAAACTCAGGTAATATAGTGATTTATAGAAAGTCAATGGAATGTTCTAACAGCAAAAAACTGCATGCATTTGTGCTGTGAGATCTAATTTCATTTCATTTCAAACCTTTATTTAACCAGATTGGTCCCATTGAGATCATAGATCTCTTTTTCAAGGGAGACCTGCAGCATATAGGTTCCACATGAAACATAAAACAATAAAGGACATTATACATAATATTTACAGGATACATTTACATAGTTATAGACATTTACAAGTGCCCATAGTATCAACGAGCATTCCATTTAGCCTAGCTTTAAAAACATGCCGAGTTTCAATTCTTGCTGAAGACTGTTCCAAGCAAGTGGAGCTGCGCACATAAAAGCTGTCTTACCTAAGACAGTCCTTGCTCTTGGCACATCTAACAATACTACATCATGCGATCTCAGACAATAGCTGCTTGCAACTCTCTGTGTTATCAGAGAGCAGATATAATACGGGAGTTTACCCAACAAAGCTTTATAAATAAACGTGTACCAATGACTGAGCCTCTTTACAGTAAGTGATGGCAAACCTGCCTTGGCATACAGGGTACAGTGATGAGTAAGTGCTTTACAATTTGTGACAAATCTCAGTGCGCTGTGATAGGCGGCATCTAACTTGTTCAGGCAATAGGCAGGTGCATTCATATACAACAAATCACCATAGTCCAGCACAGGTAAAAAGGTCACAGTGACTAGCCTTTTCCTGGCTTCAAAAGAGAAACAGGACTTGTTTCTGAAAAAGAAACCTAGTCTAACCCTCAGCTTTTTAAGCAGGTTATTGACATGAAGTTTAAAAGTAAGACAATCATCAAGCCAGATACCTAGGTATTTATAACAGGTAACCACTTCAAGTACTTGTCCTTGCATAGTAACAATATCCAAAACAGGCTCTGGTGTATTTTTAGCTTTTGAAAATAGCATTACCTTGGTTTTATCAACATTTAAAATAAGCTTAAATTCAGCAAGCTGAGTCTGAATAATGTTAAAAACAGCCTGTAATTTAACACCAGCCTCCTTAATAGGCGCATTCACACTGCGGTACTTTTCCCACAAAGGTTCATGTGAACTTAGTTCATGTGAACTCTTATATCGCGTTCACACCAAAAAGAGCCGGTACTAAAATTAGTTAATGTGAACCTTTTTACCCCCTCGAAAGTCCCTGCTATAGAGCAGGGACTTTCGAGCGGCTCTCTTGTGAGAAAAGAGCTATATTTCTGATTGGCTGGGCGGATTACAAACCACGCCCCGTAAAACTACCAAAAAGTTTTGTGAAGCCGCCATTTTATTATCCTCGCATTAGCATTATTAGCATTAGCATTAGCCCAGCGCAGAAACGCAGAGAGACTAATTTATGGCAACACAAAATAAAACATGGGAGTGGTGGAGATGAGGAGGTGTCGGCGTTCTGGCGATTTACTCGGAAGGCTTCAGTAGAAGCTGCTGGGAGTCCCAGCAGCTTCTACTGAAGCCAGTCCCCAACTCCGGGGACTTCCAGCCGGGGACTTTGGGCGGCAGTATACGCCGTGAAGTGGTTTGCGGCCTGCCAGTAAACCCAAGTGACGTCAGCGGCTTCATTTGCCTAATCCACCCCCAGGGACTTTTTCCAGTGTGAACACGATCTGTACTTAGTTCATGCGAACTAAAGAGTTCACATGAACTAAGTTCACATGAACCTTTGTGGGAAAAGTACCGCAGTGTGAATGCGCCTAATGGAGGGACCTGCACAGTACATCACGGTATCGTCCGCATAAAAATGTAAAGTAGCTTCATCCACATTTTCACCTAAACTGTTGATATATATGGAGAATAAGAGTGGACCTAAAACAGAACCTTGAGGAACACCATTAGCAATGTTTAACCACTCAGAAGACAGCCTATCAAAGTGAACACATTGGGACCTTTCAGAGAGTTCACAAACCACCCCACTGCATGGCTGGATATGCCAATACTGAGTAGCCTCTGCTTTAAGATGCGATGATCGACGGTATCAAACGCTTTGGAAAGGTCAATAAATAGAGCTGCACAACTCTGCTTATTATCTAAAATACTCGTAATGTCATTCACCACTTTCATTGTCGCAATGAAGGTGCTATGTTGCTTTCTGAAGCCTGACTGATGTTTAGACAGGATATCATTTTTACATAAAAACTCCTTTACTTGTTCACTCACTAGGCGTTCGAGCACCTTCGCCAGAACTGACAATTTAGAGATTGGCCTATAGTTATTTAAAATAGTTGCCTCCCCTCCTTTTAGCAAAGGCAAGACATAAGCTGACTTCCATACTTTTGGAATTGCATGTGGATCTAACTACACTTTACAAATTTGATGTGGTTGTCCAGCTTTAAAAGCTCTCTGTCCGTTGTGTGTTGCATTGTGGAACAGTAAAGTCAAAAATAAGAGTATTATTGTCTGATGGATTTTAAAAAGACCACATGTTCTATCTCACACAGGCTCCGCCCTCTACTGGACACTATGGGTACTACTTTCATCAATGATACGCGAGCGTTCACACAGTGAAGTTGTATAAATGTAGCCGGCCAATCAGGGCCTGCACGCGCATATAAGGCAGCTACACCTCCTGACTGTCATCATTTTCTCTTCAGCTAACAGGACAACACCTGACAGAGAAAAGTAAAACGTTTGAAAGAAGAAGAAAGAAGTTATCATACCTTCATGGAGTCGCCACTTCTAGAGACTCGGGCCTGTCCTTCGTGCCCTGGCTTAATAGCGGGCGCCGATCCCCACCATCTCTGCTTCGAGTGTTTGGGGGACCAGGATATGGCCGAGGCGGTGCCATTCACTTTCCCCTGGTGATGACCATGGCGGAGGAGCGTTTAGGGCTACTGCTCCCCAACCACTGCCGCCTAAACCGGTGAGCCGCCTCCGCCAGGGGTTCTACGGCCCGGTCCGCCCGGCGCAGCCAGCCTTGGTTTCGCCCCTGTTGCCAGATATGTGGCAGTGTTTGGAGGCGTTGTGGCGAAGGCTCCAGTGGCTGGTATGGTGGGGAGCATCAGGGTGCAGGGCCGCACAGACACAGCGTGTTCCGGCGTGCCCCCCCTTGATGAGAGCCTGGCAGCCCATCTGCTCCCACAGGCAGCAGGCTGGGCAGAGAACCTCTGCCCCGTTGCCGCGTGACAGGGTGGCTGCAAATAACATGGGTGTGTTGGGCGTCTTGCTGATTGCGCTTCAGCCGCTTCGCGACCATGGCATGAGGGTTTTATTTTATCTCAACAACCTCATAGTCATGGCCAGGTCCAGGGAATGGGCAATGTTTCACACAGCCCAATTGATCCTACACCTAACCAAGTTGGCATTTGCGGTCAATTGGAAGAAGAGCAGTCCCATACCTCACCAGCAGGTGGAGTATCTGGGGATTTTGCTCGATGCAGGCAGACTACGTGCCACCCTGTCAGAGAGCAGACAGGCATCCCTGCTTCATGCAGTTTGCAGGCTGCGACAGGGGGCAACGGTGACAGCTTTGACCTTTATGCAGACTCTGGGTCTCATGGCGGCTGCTCACCTCGTGGTACCGCGGGGTTACTGCATATGCGTCGCCTGCAGAGGTGGTTTGCCAGCCTTCGTTTAGATCCCAAGAGGCAAAAACGACGTCTGGTGACCATCCCCCTCTCAGTGGAGGGCAACCTCTGATACTGGGGGTCCCCAAAGCATCTGCGGAGGAGAACTCCACTGGGGCGGGTGACCTCCTACATCACGGTGTTCACAGATGCATCCGTGACAGGATGGGGAGGACCTGCCTAGAGAGAGCTATAGGTGGTGGCTGGCCTCTGACAGAAACTCAGCACATCAACCTTCTAGAGCAGTGTTTCTCAAACTTTTTCATACCAAGGACCACTTAACCAATAAAAAAACACTCGCGGACCACCTAACTCCACAAATATCCAAAATCACATCGTTTTTCTAGAACAGATTACAAATCGCCTGAAAATTGTACAAACAAGTGGCAACATGTGTGATGAAGGTGTTGCGCGGGGCTATATCATGCAATCAAAAGTGAAACTTAAGCTCGCTCCATTGCGGAGATATTCCCGCGAGAGTGCGGAAAGCTCAAATTAATTAATTTATTTCAAATGTCAAATGTTAACAATATACTCACGGACCACTAGGGCGCGCTCACGGACCACCAGTGGTCCGCGGACCACACTTTGAGAAGCACTGTTCTAGAGCTACGGGCAGTAGTACTGGTCCTACAGAACTTCAAACCCTTACTACAGGGAAAACATGTGCTGGTGAGGAGCGACAACCGCACCACAGTGGCGGGACGGAGTCAGCTCTGCCACCTTGTTGAGCTTAGCGGAGAACCTGTGGTTGTGGGCCTCAAAGAATGTTTTTATCTCTAAAGGCCCCCTACATTCCGGGACTGGAGAACAGGGGGCCGGCCTCATGTCAAGAGGCGGGCCCCTGCCAGACGAATGGTGGTTCTCCCTGGCTCGGCAGGACAATCCACCCTTGGGGTGGACACGTTTGCACAAGAGCCATGGCCAAGATAGCTGCTCTACGCCTTTCCACCGCAGGTGCAATAGGGGCGTTACCCACTCTGGGCCAACCTCTTCAGGCTTGGCTCCGGAGAGGTACAGGCTGAGAAGGGGTGCACTGTCTGACAATGTTATACAGACTATCCAGGCAGCAAGAGTGGAATCCACCACAGCGTGTTACAGGACGAAGTGTGGGGATTCCAACGTTGGTGCGGGGAAGGGAGTCTAGAGCCTCTGTCCAGTACATTGGGCTCTATTCTATCCTATTGACATGCTCTTTAACTTTCCACTGCTGCGTCTCATGCCCCACTCCTGGAGGTGAGACGAGAACAGTTGTCGGTCATTCTGGTAGCCCCAGGTCGCCGCTCGGCGCCGTGGTACACAGAAGTGACACAGATGATGGTGGGCCAGCCCTGGACAGTTCCTCAGTTCCGGGGGCACTGTCTCAGGAAGCGGGTGCATTAGGGGCATTACCCACTCTGGGTCAACCTCTCCAGGTTTGGCTCCTGAGAGGGACAGGCTGAGAAAGGGTGGACTGTCTGACAAAGTTATACAGACTATCCAGGCAGTAAGGGCGGGATCCACCACAGCCTGTTACAGGACGAAGTGGTTGGGATTCCTACAGTTACTGGAACTGATACAGCCGGGCGATTAGTTCACAAACCAACGACCTGAGGGACGCTTACTTTCATGTCGAAATTGCTAGAAAGCCAAAACACAGGAAGTATTTGCGTTTTGCCTACCAGGGGATAGCCTATGAGTACAACACACTACCGTTCGGCTACTCCCTGTCCCCAAGCACGTTCAGCAAATGTGTGACCACAGCGCTTCAGCCGCTTTGCGACCATGGCATGAGGGTTTTATTTGATCTCAACGACCTCATAGTCATGGCCAGGTCCAGGGAATGGGCAGATGTTCCACACAGCCCAATTGATCTTACACCTAACCAAGTTGGGGGTTTGCGGTCAATTGAAAGAAGAGCAGTCCCATACCTGACCAGCAGGTGGGGTTATTGGTATAAAAGTGCTTCGTTAATCATTCTAACGCTCGAAGTGGAGTCGAAGAGATGAGTTTTTCAGTTTGCGCCGGAAGATGTGCAAGCTATCTGCCGTCCTGATGTCAATGGGGACTCATTCCACCATCTTGGAGCCAGGATAGCAAACCCACGTGTTTTCGCCGATAGGAACTTGGTCCCCCTCGCAGCGAGGGCGCAACGAGTCGTTTGGCTGATGCAGAGCGTATGCACCGCTGGGGTGTACGGTTTAACCATGTCCTGGATGTAGAAGGGCCAGATCCATTCGCAGCACGGTAAGCAAGTACCAGTGTCTTGAAGTGATTCTAGCAGTTACCGGAAGCCAGTGAAGGGAGCGGAGGAGCGGAGTGGTGTGGGAGAATTTAGGAAGGTTGAAAACCAGACGAGCCGCTGCATTCTGGATGAGCTGCAGAGGTCGGATGGCACATGCAGGTAGACCAGCCAGGAGGGATTGCAGTAGTCTAGGCGTGAGATGACGAGAGCCTGGACCAGAACCTGAGTTGCTTTCTGAGTCAGCTGGGGACGTATCTTCCTGATGTTGTAAAGCGTGTATCTGCAGCAGCGGGTTGTAGCAGCGATGTTTGCAGTGAAGGACAGGTTGTTATCTAGGGTCACACCCAGATTCCTTGCAGTCTGAGTCGGGGAAACAACTGAGGTGCCGATGTTGATTGTCAGGTCAAGAGTTGGACAATCTTTTCCCGGGAGAAGAGCAGCTCAGTCTTGTCAAGGTTGAGCTTGAGGGTGGTGAGCAGACATCCACTGAGAGAGTGTCAGCTAGACAAGCAGAATGCGTGCGACGACCTGGGTCCTCTGAGGCGGGGAGAAGGACAGAATTAATTGGGTGTTGTCAGCGTAGCAGTGGTAAGAAAAACCATGCGGGCTAATGACTGATCCGAGCGAGTTTGTGTACAAGGAGAAGAGGAGGGGACCAAGAACAGAGCCCTGAGGGACCCCCCGTAGTTAATTGACAAGGGTTATCTGGGGATTTTGCTCAATGCAGCCCCCATCAAGAGCGAGGGGTACACCCCCATCAAGAGCGAGGAGTACGCCGGGAAGGAGGGCAGGCTACGTGCCACTGTGTTAGAGGACAGACAGACGTGGTGGGAGGAAGGGAGTCTAGAGCCTCTGTCCGGTACATTGGGCTCTATTCTATCCTAGCTATAGCTACTGGCGGACAAGAGGCTTGCTCATGCCACAGTCAAGGTGTATGTAGCAGCCATCTCGTCCTGTCATGCGGGATTTAGCGGCAGACCAGTCTTTAGCCAACCGCTTATGAAGCGTTTTTTGTAGGGGATTAGAAGACAGCGCCCAGTGGTGCATGTCTCCACCCCGCAATGGGAACTCTCCTCCCTGTAGGCGCTATCATTAAGAGAGAGAGAGAAGCAAAAAGAAACAGCTTTGCTGCTTGCTTTGACTTCTGCCAAGACAGTATGCGAACTGACCGCTCTATCAGTGCCCCGAGTTGCCTTCTGGTTCGTGGTCACCGTAGCAGGGCGACACTCAGACCAAACCCCTCCTCTGTTCCCAAGAACATAAGGAGTTCTTCCAGGTTGAGGGTTATACAGCTAGACGGCTTTAGTCATCCACCTATGCATGGCGGCGTCTTGGTCTATGCCAGGCCCGTTCATGAGGTCAGTATCTCTTAGACATGTCTGGCTCCTTTTTCATCATCGGTGCTTGCTGGGGCAACACAGGACTGGTGAAAGGAGGAGGGCTGTGGGTCAGTAAGCTGTATCTGACCCCCTTGGACATAATGCACTTACGTTGTCCCATGCTCCTTAGGGACCTGGGAAACGTGGTGCGCAGCAAGCCCCATACAGGGCTGTGGAGCCTTCCCCACTACGGTCCATGCACACTCTACATGAGGTAAGCATGTGTGAGTGTGGGGGACATGGTGCACTTACATTCTCCCCATGCTCCTTAGGGACCTGGGAAACGTAGTGCGCAGTGTATAGTCACTTGCGCTGGCACCTGCAGGGTGGAGCTATGGGCTTATTCAGACCAATTAGGCTCTACCCAGCCAAGTAAGCTGCGGCCCCGACTTCTCCACGGTCACAACCGGATGATAGGAAGTTGGGGTGAGGTGGCTGTTAACCAAAGGCCGGTCAGGGGCAGTGTGGTGGGTCGATGTTGTAGGGCGACAGGGCGTTTATCCATCGGGGCTCCACCCACTGTACCCATAGAGTCCAGTAGAAGGCGGAGCCGGTGTGAGATAGAACGGGGGGTTACGTATTGTAACCCTAGTTCTATAAGCACAGGCGGAGTCCTCTACCTAGGGGCCCTGTCTTTCCTATGCCACTCGCTGAAGAGGGTGTAGGATGACAGTCAGGAGGTGAAGCTGCCTTATATGCGCGCGCATTCAGGTAGGCTCGCCCTGATTGGCCGGCTACGTTTATACAACTTCAGTGTGTGAACACTCGCGTATCATTGATGAGAGTAGTACCCAGTAGAGGGCTCCGCCTGTGCTTATAGAACTAGGGTTACAATAACCCCCCGATATATCCCAGCATCACAGACTCAAAATAAATATACTATAAGACTTTGAACTTTACCTGTGTAGATTCGTAGAGCACTCTGATGCCTCCATGCAACATGAAAGCTTGTCTGCCTGCAGTACTGTTGGTGACCTTATGGAGGCAGCGCAGCAGGGAGTGGCGGATAGGAATGGCATCATGTTGAGCTCCGTTGCTGTGCCAGTCCTCGTAAAGCCGCAGGAGGCCAAATATGTAACCCTTAGATACCACCCAGCACACATTAGCCTCTGTGAGGGAGACACAGACACAGAGGAGGGAGAGAAAAGCATCAGTACTAGTCTACCGGTGACATCTACTTCAAAAGTGGCTGATTGGACACAAATATACCTTAGTAATAATTATAGGCTGATTTACAGACATCAATTTCTGAATGTAAGTCAATAGGGAAAGTCTTTTTCGGTCAAAAGGAGGACACATACTGACACCACCAATACGAAAATGTGCGTCAATGCCCAGCACACTTCCTGGGGATTTGGCTTCAATTGGGTCGGCTGAAGACTACAATTTTGTATACCAATTTCAAGGAGTGGAGTCAGAAAGCAGAGAGCCCTTTGTAGCTGCTGCTCATCTCTGCTGGTATTACATTATGGTCAAGTTGTATTGTGGGTAATATAGGCTCCAAGTTATGACAAGCAAGATGGTGCACTCTAAAAACAAATGCCTTGGCTCAACAAAGAAAATCAACGCAACAGTTTGCATCGATGTTTATTGAGTTAAGACAACTTCTCATGAAATTGTCTTAAAGCAACAAAGTTATTTGAGTTAAGGGAGAATGCTTTTCCTCTACAATCAGAGTTGTTTTTAATTACCACTTACTTAATAATTGGTATTATAAACACAAGTTTTGAAGTTGATTACTCAAAAGATTAAGTTGTTCCGACTAGTTTTACCACATGAATTAAAAGGAATTTTAAGTTGTATGTACTTAATTACCATCATTGTGAACACACGTTTTTAAAATGACAACCATTTATAAATTAAGTTGCTCCAAATATATTGTATTCAATTGTTTTTTTTCTTAGCTTTTTCATGTTTTTGCCTTTAAAGAAAGAAATTAATTGATTCCACAACAAAAATATTAGGTAATTCACTTTTTATTTTGAACTGCAGTTGTTTATTTCAACACATGATGTTTCAATCAGGAGAGAATTCATTTAGTTTGAACATTTATTGACACATGCCATATGATAAGGTGCATGAACACCTGAAATCACAGCTGACTGCAGGAGAGAGGAGAACCATTTTATAGTTTGGCTGCAGCACGGTGATTGGCTGCTGGAGAATGAGGTGAAATGTAATAGGTTAAAGAGAACGCCTGTGATGAGCTGATTATATGCAGCTGCGGAATGAATGTATATACACCCAGTCTTCCTGAAAGAACTTGCGCTGAGCTTCATTTAAATCTTGAAAAAAAAGATAAATAACACACGTTTTTATTTCCCCACAAATAATAAATAAACACATTAGCCATATTACCATGGGAAATGGGGACACATCAAATAAATGCTGCCATCACAACGAAATTAGAGGCCTTTGCATATTTAAAACCAGTGCCAAATATGTAAAATCTGTAAAGTTTTTGTAAAACTACAGAAACAAACTCTCAATGGCCACCAATCTGCAGATCACACACATCAATTTTACAAAAGATATAACAAAGATGTTTACACTGCCGACAGTCATTATTTCAAACAGTATGAACACATTTAACGCAGAATGCTTGCTCATTCTTTCTAAGGATACATAGAAACACCCTTTTAATAAAGACATTATTTAGTCAAGAAACGTTTTTAGAATAACTTCAACAACTTTGCAAAAATAAGGGGTGTACATAATGCTTCAAAAAACTTTAATGCTTTTCAAAACTGATTATAAAAGCTTACTTTCATTCTTCATAAAATGTACAGCTATAGTTATTTTCTTTACAACACTAGAGTGTATTAATTAATACAGTTTGTGGGAAACTGTAACCTAAATATTAGTTGCCAGGAAGAAAAATCTTTCTACAAATATGACTTGATATCAGCGTAATTGTTGCCTTTATGTTCACTCCAAACATTGCATTATAGATCAAAGTGGAACACTGAGAGCAGGCTCATTTCGATGTTCTAGTTCAGTGGTTCCCAAACTTTTTGTGCCCAAGGACAAAGGACAAGTAAAAATCTCAAGGCACACCTATTGTGCAAAATAGCCCTTATAACACGTGTTATCACTCATATCATGTAAAATATCTGTAAATGTGCATAATTATTTACTAATGCCAAATAAAATGTGACAAAGACAACTATATTACTCATGAAATATTTCTTAACGAAATATTTCAGAAATTATTTTTGGTTATCCTTGGTGGCACTGAGGAGAGGGCCACTCGCAAGTCCTGTTCAACAGAGAGCCGTGAGTCCCGTGACCTCCTGTTGTTCTTCATGTAAATCAGAGTAGAGAACGCCAACTCCAGAGATGGGGTTACTATTTTTTTTTAATATATTACATATTACTTTTAAAAAAGTAATATATTACACTACTTTGTTACTATCTACATAAAGTAACTCGTTACTTTACTCGCCGAGCACGTACGAACTTGCGCATGCCTGAGTGGCAATAACTCTCCTTACCAGCAGGCGGCGGTAGTGTGTATTTGTCATTCAAAACAGGCAACAACCGGAAAACAGAGAAGAAGAACAGACGACGTGATATAAACAAACAACAAATAGCTGTGCGGTAGCTTCACCTTAGCATGTGTTCTTTGCAGGTGCTTGTTGAGGTTTGACGTGGTGTTTCCAGCAGTGGAAACACCAGCTTCTGGCCTGGACACAGTTTGCACCTCACCGTCACATTCCTGTCTATTCTTCGGACGAACTCAAAGTAATGGGCATACCTGCACCCCTCGAAAGTTATCGCTGACTCAGCCATGTTTATGCAGCACTGCACGTGGAGATGTGGACGCGCAAGTCGCGCAGATTACGTACATATCAACCTACAAAGTACTGATATTATAGTAAATAAAAAAAATATTATTTTTGTGTAGTTGTAATAATAAGGTATGGTTGTCACAAAATCCCACGGCACACCCGAACTTGCCTCACGGCACACCGTTTGGGAACCACTGTTCTAGTTTATGAGCGAACGCAGTCCCCTTGATGTTCTCTACAAATTGGCACTTTGACATGCAGCGCTGACGATATTGCATAAATCATGAAAAGCTCAGAGCCCTATGGATTAGGGACTCTCTAAACTGTCACCACACCGAATGTATCCAAGGGGATGAGAAAAACTGTGGATAGAACAAGAAGAGCTAAAGTTATGACGGGGATAGACAATGTTTGCTGACTCACGATCACCTCTCTGTGGATGTTCTGCAGCAGTAAGCGCTCTTATTCACATGAATTGAAGAATAGTTGCCGGTAGACACAGTACAAGCACTAGGTACTCTGATGAGATAGAACCAATGAAAGGTTGTTGTATATATTGTATGTTTATCATAGCCTGTGCCAAAGAGCTCCACCAATATACACACACACTCGCAAGCTTCCCCCAGACCAGTAATCCAAACCAAAATATCTTCCCTCCGTAGTATTTTGATCATTTGCTCCGCTAATAATCAATCAGATCGATGGATTCCAGAGAAGAGGAAACTTTAAAGGCCTTTTTCTCAAAATGATAACTCGGTGATAGTCATTATATAATGTGACATATTTTGCTTAATATTTGGAGTACAACAACAATCCTGATATCATTAGAAAACTAGGGATCTCCTCTTTCCAACAGTGTATACAACTCAAAATGTGTAAATGCGACTGATTTCGATGGAGCAGGTCACATATGGCTAAACTGGTACACCCTGACCAAACTGGTTCATTCCAAACAGACATTCATTTCATAACCTCAGACGCCTCTTCAATATTATGTACTCTACCAGACAGCTGGAAGGGGATTTGTTTATCCTAAGTTTGGATGCGGAAAAGGCCTTTGACTGTGTGGAATGGTCCTACTTGTATAAAGTTCTAGAATTTTTTTTATTTGGAACAGAATTCATCTCGTGGGTTAAGTTGCTTTACACCAGGGGTCTCCAACCTTTTTTAGGATGAGAGCTACTTTCAAAAAATAAAACAAGTCGTGAGCTACTTTAACTCCTCTTTCTTTTCTTTTTTTGCAGTGTATATATTTAGCACATTTTAACATTATGATAAGCTGACCTTTAACCTTTGTGTGCTGTTTGGGTCTGTGGGACCCATTTTCAGTGTTTACTCAAATAAAATGTATTCAATTTAATTATTTTAATCTGCTTTATTTGGGGGGGGGGGGGGGGTCCGGGGGCATGCACCCCCGGGAAGATGTGTTTTTAAATGTTGAAGTGAAATGCCTCAATCTGGTGCACTTTGAGCACAAAATAAATGTATGGATACAGCTCTCAACACTCATATGAAAGGGAACTGTATATTTTTCAATAATCCAAACATCTTTAGAGTATTATCACAACCAATAACAAATCATTTAAACTTGTTTATTCTTATCTTATGTTACCTAGTTAGTATTCTTTCTTTATGCATATTTTACAAATCACTCCCCTTTTAAAAAAAATTTTTTTTACTGGCCTATAACAGTACAATACACATTGGAATGATTTCTTACTTTATTTTTCACAACTATATATTAACGATATATTAAATGGATGGAGTCTCTCTCTCTCACACACACACACACACACACACAAAGGCTGTGTGCTCCTCCGTGGCGATGGCGGCTTGCGTTAAAAAAAAAAAAAAAAATTTGTAAAGTGGGGGGACACAAACGGGATTGCGAAAAGTGGGGGGGACATGTCCCCCAGGGGCGGTGGGTACTGTAGGCTAGGGAAGGCTAAGCCTTCCCAAATATTTTTGTCACTGCATCCTGGTAAAATAAAAATATAATGTAAAATGTTTGTGTCTTTGACATTAGCGCTGCTATGCAGCCACCTGTGCCCTGTACTACGAAGCCAGTTCAACAGACCCTGGATATGTTTGAGTTATCTTAACTAACCCTAACAAACAAGATCTCGCTAAGCGGTCCTACGACGCTGGTTATCAACTCGGTAAATCAAGCCAGTGTTTCTCTCTCCAGCTGAGAGCGCGTTGTGTGAAAGGGGCGGGGTTAGCTACATTTGACAAATCACAAATGGGGACTAGTGTACTGACAGCGCAGCGTCATACTTCATTAATGAAAAGTAAACTAATATTAGACAAATATGAACTTTACACATCCATGACTTAAACAAACATATAATCCAGGACACAAGCCACATAGTTGCACCTGCAAGGTGAATATAGAACAACTGGTTAAAAAATAACTGTGTTTGAAAGCGTACAACAGTTTTATGATATCACTGCCCCGTCTGACACGAGTGGATCTGACTTTAATTACATTTGAGTTGAGTGTTTCATCAACTTAATGTGTTGCTTAAAATAATACTTCTGCATACAGTATGTGACACTGTCTGTGTTGCACGGCCTGATACGGCTCAGCTGACTCAGATAAGGAAATATATGATACATTATGATATTATATGATCGATAATCTGATTGATGACGTGATATGAATGACACGTCGGCGTCTTCTCTGCATACGGCAGTTTAAACTGTATTTCCTTTATCCTGTAATATGACTTGATAGATTTAAACTCTGCACACTGAGCTCTGATTGGTCAGCAGGGTGCTTTCACTGAGTTGATCTCTTTTCTATAGACGCCGGAGGCGGGCAGCGTCAGGTAAAAAAAGTGATTTAGCCTTCCCAAACCTGAGTCTCACTCACCGCCTATGATGTCCCCCCTGTCCCCAGTGGAAATTACGCCATGCGTGTGTGTGCGTCAAGTGCAATAAATATAGTATGCAAGTTGCAACACACACACACACAGAGTAAAACTCTGCCCATCATGTGTTGTATAGGCTGGCATGACTAGGCTTTTTTCAATGGGGCTGATATGTTGTGTAGATTCTGCCAGAAAGAAAATCATGGTCAAACTCCAACCTTTAAAGCCCCAAAGCCCCCCTCGGCGGGGGCTTTTTTTTTTTTCACAACGCTGTGTCTCAGGGCATCTTAATATTTAAGAACCTATTAATGTGTTATACCAGATTAACAGGAATAATCTCAGCTAACTGACGATACAAACCATTTTTACCAAAACAAAACACAAGTCTCATAAGAAGCATCTAAATGACCACTGAGCGAAAAATGCTAACGCACTTTGGCACAGAACTCAAGATAAGACTTATCGTAGCTGCACATACAAGATATCCGATTAAAGCTGAGGTTCCACAGATTATTTAGGTATACTATCATCACTAAGTGATCCGAACTCGCGACAACACAACACGTACCTTTACGGAGCTTTTACGGGAGATCGTCTCACCGTAGCTGTCAATCTGATCAAAAGACGTGTTCAATGGCATTAAAACGAGAAAAACCGCGGCTGAATCGGTTAATCCATAGGTTGATAAAGTTTCTGTGGAACTGAAAAAATTATTTATAATCCATAATTCAATTTGTATGTAATAATCGGAGAGTAAAAGTTAGCTGCTAATGGTAGCCACCAGAGTTTTCGCAGCTTCTGGTTTTGGCTATGCGGCAGTCTCACACACACACATTACCAAATAAGGAGTATGTGGGAGTTCCCCTCGATTCCATTGGCTCTGACGGTTAGAAAGAGATGTCAATCAGCAAAATCGAGCAAGGGGGGCCAGAGATATGGATAATCCACTCAAATGACCCCAGAAGTGTTATTTTTTGTTGCTAAATCTCTCTAAAAAGGTCAAATTTCACTTGTTTTGCATCAATCTTTATACAGAGTACTTATTATATGTTGTAGTTTGGATTCCTAAAGCTTTTAGTCTACCATCCCATCATTCAAGGGTGGTTTTCACTATAAGTAATTTATTTTTTGGACGGACACAATTTACTTTAAAATAAAAACATCTATATTGATTCTGACACTTCTATATCCAACTCACAGATGTAACCTTGCTTTTGAGAAAAAAGATTATTAATGTAACCCTTTTAGAAGGGAAGATATGGTCATTTGTTCTGGGAATTTTCGAGCCTGAGACCTGAAAAACAGGCTCGGGGCTTAACAGGTTAAGAAGTGTGCGGTGAGCTGCCGCTCCACATTGCTTTTCTTCCCGACTGCAACGCTGGTCCCGCAAATCCAGCAAGATCATGATTGGTCGATATTCATTGTGGGTGTGGGGGGGAGGACGGGTGTTAGATAGATATAGAGTTGTAGTAAGTAGATAGAGTTCGCTTTGATTGAGGTTTCGTTTATGCATAGGGTAGATTATTTTAACTACATTTCCTTTTTTTTGGTGTGTATTTTTTACATTTTGGATTTGCTTGGCGAGCTACTTATTGAGGGCTTGCGAGCTACCGGTAGCTCGCGATCGACGTGTTGAAGACCCCTGCTTTACACCAATCCAAATGCAAGAATCCTCACTAACCGGACTATCTCAGAACCATTTAACCTGCAAAGGGGAACAAGGCAGGGATGTGCACTTAGTCCTCCACTGTTTGCTCTTGCATTAGAGCCCTGGGCCGAAACAATCCGAGCCAACACAGAGATTCATGGCTACAATACAGACTACCCTACAAATAAAATGTCACTATACTCGGACGATACTTTGATGTTTATAACAAAACCACAGTCTTCGGTTCCTATTTTATTCGAGACCATAGAACTGTTTAGCTCTTTTTCTGGATACAAAATCAATTGGACCAAAAGCGAAGTGATGCCTGTACACTGTAAAGACACAAGCTTGCTAGAGAGCATTCCATTCAAATTGGCTTCAGAAAAATTCGCCTATTTAGGAATAGAGATCATAAAAAAATTGAATCGCTATTCAACGCAAACATTGTGGCGATTCTAGATCAATTTAAGACAAAAATAGAGTTTTGGAAAACACTGCCAATTTCCTTACTATAAGTACTGTAGGATCAACGCAGTGAAGATGATCTTTCTCCCTCAGCTGTTATACCTCTTTCAGAACTTACATTTATATCTTACTAAAGCCTTTTTCCCAAAACTAGACTCGATAATTCTCCCCTTTATTTGGAACTATAAGTCCCATAGGATTAAGAAAGGTCACTTGTGCAAGAATAAGACGAAAGGGGGGCTAGCTCTGCCAGACTTTATGCGCTATTATTGGGCGGCAAATATTCGTTGTGTCTCCTACTGGTTAGACGAGACAGTTGTTCTCGCAGACTGGCTCGACTTGGAACGAGAAGACTGCCTACCCTCCTCTCTTGGTGCCATAGTTATGTTTCCTGTGCGTCTTAAAAAGTCATACTATAATAATAACCTGATTATTCATAATACCATTCAGATTTGGAGACAAATTACAAAACAACTTCAACTTAGGGCCCTGTCCTTCAATGTTCCCCTATCATCAAATCCATCGTTTACCCCTTCAACTATGGATGGAACCTTTGACAGATGGAGAGAGTTAGGAATGGGTAGCGTCGGCGATTTATACATCCGTGGTACATTTGCATCATTCCAGCAGCTTCAGCAAAAGTATGGGCTGGCTAGGGCGGATTTCTTTAGATATCTCCAGGTTAGGCATTTTGTGAGGACCCACCTACATGACTTTGAGACTGCAATACCTGACACGCTTGACCACTGTCTGAGAGACTGTTTAGCAGAGAGACATACAGTGTCATTTATATATGACGTACTACAAGACTATGGACAAGTTGATACAAACTGTATATAAAAGACTGGGAAAAATAGTTTGGTAAGGAAATAGCCGAGGACACCAGGGACAAGGCCTTGAACTATGTGAGTATCTGTTCCCTTAATGCCAGGCACTGCCTCATACAGTTCAACATTTTACATAGGTTGCACTAATCTAAAGTAAAACTCCATAGAATCTTTCCCGAATTGTCACCAACCTGTGAGAAATGTGAACAATCAGAGGCAGACTTACTTCATAGCTATGTGCTATGCCCTAAACTACATAACTTTTGGGTCGCAATATTCTCATTCTTTTCAAAGGCATTTAAAGTCCAACTACAACCAGATCCAGTGTTGGTGATACTGAGCACATCTGAACAATGTAACACACTTCAAAATGCACAACTTCATCTCCTGTCCTATTGTTCTCCTGTGTGCAAAGAAACATATTCTCCTGTTATGTAAATCAAAGAATGTGCCCAGTTTTAAAGCTTGGATTACGGCATTGACTGATACTCTGCATTTAAATATAATTCGATATATCCTAAAAGATAGACTGGGGGAATTAGAAAGGATGTGGGGTCCAATGGTTTCTTTCAAATAAGGGGGACGGTCGGCTGGAATGCATTGCACAAACAATCGTTTTTCTTTTAATGGCTGGGTGGCACTGCTCAGGGAGGGAAGGGTGGGGAGGTAATCTGGGCTCATCTGCACCACATTTTTATTTTTTATTTGTATTATATACTATATTGTATGTTCTTTCCCACTATGATTAGGTATGTCATCAAACATGAAACATAGCATCCTGTGATGCTATGTGTTACGCTCTCCGAGAGCTTACAGGTGTGAACCCACAATTCTGAACACTATTGAGAGGAGACTGAAGTTTAAGAAACAAAAGGCTTTATTTCCAATACCGGTGATGCTGAACAGCTGAGGGAATTGATATTCACAATGTCCAGGGTCAGGGAGTATCTCCGGAGGTGGAGCGGAGGTCCAAAGCCGGGGATCCAGGATATTATGCACACAATGGGGAAGGGGCTAATAAACCGAGGGGACAACTTCTTGGACTCGGTAAGGAGGGGGATATTTTTGGAAGACAACCAAACAGATTCTCCAGGGGCGTAAGGGGGAACGACATGTCTATGGCGGTTGGCAGATTGTTGGTTTTTGGCGGAAGTCCGGAGGAGAGCTGAGCGAGTTTCCTTCCAGATCTTACGGCACCGAAGAACATGTTGCTGGACAGATGGAACAGCCAACTCATTCTCCTCTCCGGGAAACAGGGGTGGCTGGTACCCTAAAGAGGCTTTGAATGGAGAGAGACCAGTAGCAGAAGAGGTGAGGGAATTGTAGGAATATTCTACCCAGGGTAGATGGGAGCTCCAGGTAGATTGATTCCGGTTGGCTATGCAGCGGAGAGCAGATTCCAGGTCCTGATTGGCCCTTTCAGTTTGGCCGTTGGACTGGGGATGATATCCAGAGGTTAGACTGACAGATGCACCAAGAGAGTGACAAAACGTCTTCCAAACCTGAGAGGTGAATTGGGGGCCACGGTCGGAGACGATGTCAGCCGGGATTCCATGCAGACGGAAAACATGCTGGGTGAGTAGTCGGGAGGTCTCCAGGGCTGAGGGGAGCTTGGGCAGGGCTACAAAATGGGCACATTTGGAGAAACGGTCAACAACAGTTAGAATAGTTGTGTTACCTTGTGAGGGAAGTAGGCCGGTGACAAAGTCCAGAGCAATATGAGACCAGGGTCGACTTGGAATAGGAAGGGGTTGGAGCAATCCCGCAGGTCTCTGATGGGAGGCCTTGCTCCTAGCACATATAGTGCAGGCTGAAACCAACTCCTTGGTGTCATGACAGTTGGCCACCAGAAATGTCTCCTGAGAAGGGAGAGTGTGCGGTTGGCCCCAGGATGATTGGCGAAACGAGAGCTGTGGACCCACTGCAGCACTTGGGAATGGACAGAGTTTGACAAACTGAAGGTTAGGTGGACCGTTACCTGGGTCTGGTTGCTCCAATAGCGCCTCCTGGATTGAGTTACTGATTTCCCAGGTGAGGGCACCCACAACACAACTCTGGGGGAGAATTGAGTCAAAGGAGGTTACAGGTCCCACAGACGAGAACGACCTGGACAGGGCATCAGGCTTGGTGTTTTTAGAACCAGGACGATAAGTAAGTGAAAATTTGAAACGACCAAAAAAGAGGGCCCATCTGGCTTGTCGGGAGTTTAGCCGTTTGGCTGACTGGATGTACTCGAAGTTCTTGTGGTCAGTCCAAACAAGGAATGGCTGCTCGCTGCCCTCGAGCCAGTGTCGCCACTCCTCCAATGCCATATTCACTGCCAGAAGCTCTCTGTTACCCACATCATAATTCCTCTCTGCTGGGGAAAGACGGCGAGAGAAGAAAGCACAAGGATGAAGTTTATTGTTTGGCCCTGCAGTCTGGGACAGAACAGTCAAACCCCGATGTTAGATGCATCCACTTCAACAACAAACTGCTTGCTTGAGTCCAGCTGGATGAGAATGGGGGCAGAAGTGAACAGGGACTTGAGTTGAAGAAAGGCATTGTTAGCATCAGTGGTCCAGGAAAACTTAACTTTGATGGAAGTGAGACTGGAGCTGCTACCTTGCTATAGTTCTTGATGAACCGGCGATAGAAGTTGGCAAATCCCAGGAACCTCTGCAACTCTCTCCGAGTAGTGGGGACTGGCCACTCAGTGACAGCTAGAATCTTTCCTGGATCTGCCTCCAACTTGACCTGCCTGATGATGTATCCAAGGAAACTGACCCGTTCCTGGTGAAACTCACACTTCTCAGCTTTGACGAACAATTTGTTCTCAAGCAGCCTCTGTAGAACCTGACTAACGTGGTTCTGGTGTTCCTCCAGGCTTTTGGAAAAGATCAAAATGTCGTCAATGTATACAAAAACGAACCGGTTGAGGAAATCTCGCAGGACATCATTCACAAGGGCCTGGAAAACAGCTGGGGCATTAGAGAGTCCAAAGGGCATGACAAGATATTCAAAGTGACCAAGGGGGGTGTTAAAGGCTGTCTTCCACTCATCTCCTTGGCGAATTCGAACCAGGTGGTATGCATTTCTGAGGTCGAGTTTAGAGAAGATAGTGGCACCTTGGAGAGGCTCAAAAGCTGAGTTTATCAGGGGAAGTGGGTACTTGTTTTTAACTGTGATGTTATTCAACCCACGAAAGTCAATACAGGGTGGGAGTGATTTATCCTTCTTGTCCACGAAGAAAAACCCTGCACCCAGCGGGGAGGAAGAAGGACGAATAATACCTGAAGCAAGGGATTCACCGATGTATTTCTCCATGGCCTCTCTCTCTGGCCGGGACAGACTATAGAGTCGGCTGGTTGGTAAAGGAGCCCCAGGAAGTAGATCGATGGGACAATCATAGGGACGATGATGTGGGAGAGAGAGAGCTTTATCCCTGTTGAAGGCCCCACTCAGGTTGTGGTAAATGTCAGGAACACCAGATAAGTCAACATCAGCTGAGACACATGGAGCAGGCATAGGGTGAACAGAGACGGGAGGCACAGCAGACTGTAAACAGTTAAGGTGGCACAACTGATTCCATTCAATGATTCTTCCTCCAGCCCAATCAATATGCGGATTGTGGGTGCGAAGCCAAGGGTAACCAAGAACCAAAGGGGTAGCAGGGGCGGAAAGTTGAATTACTTCTCTGTGATTTCCAGAAATAATCAAGGTTACAGGTTGTGTCTGCTGTGTGACTCTAGAAATGCTTTGACCATTTAGGGCATAAGCAGTCATAGGATCCAGTAAGGTTTCCAACTTGAGACCCAGCTGGTTGGCTAGTTCCAGGTCCACAAAACTGTCCTCTGCTCCAGAGTCAATGAGGGCAGAGAGTGACAAGGTCTGAGTGTTAGCACAAAGTCTGGCAGGAATGAGAAAACGGCGCAAGGTTGGGGCTACAATTGGTGTTGGATGTGGACTCGTCAGGACCCCCACATTTACTGACGAGCCCCTGCGTTTGGGCGGACAGGACAAACAGCAAGGAAATGCCCCAATTTCCCACAATACAGTGCACTCTCCAGACGTCGAAGGCGCTCCTCAGGAGATAGTCCGGCGCATAGTCCGGCGCAGTCCCAACTGCATTGCTTCCTCCTTAGCAAAGGTGGGCATGCGAGGTGGCGAGGTGAAGCCAGACGGTCTGGATACAGAGGGAGCATAATTGGGTGAGTTGTTTAACTTACTAGGCAGAGAAAAAGGAGAACGCAGCGTTCGCTCCGCACGGCGTTCCCGTAGCCGGCTGTCGAGACGAGACACCAAGGAGATTAAGGATTGGAGGCCAGCAGGCTCATCTCTTGCAGCCAGCTCATCCTTCAGTTGATCCTTCAACCCCTTAACAAACACTGCCCTTAGAGTCGCCTCGTCCCATCGGGCCTCTGCCGCCAGTGTTCGAAACTCGATAGAGTAATCTGCAACGGTACGAGTCCCCTGTTGCAAATTTAGCAGACGATTTGCAGCTGAGCCAGAGTAGTCGGGGTGATCAAAAACAGTGGACAAATGTTCAGAAAAAACTCCAAAGGAAAGGGTGTCGTAATCCACAGATGAACTCAATGCTTCGGCCCAGGTTAGTGCTTTGCCACGAAGCAAACCCAACACATAGTTAATTTTAGTCACATCGGAAGAAAAGGACAAGGGGCGCTGGCGAAATACCTTGTTGCATTGAAAAATAAATCCTCTGCATTTCTCCACCTCTCTGTGGAAAGGCTCTGGGTCGGTGATGGGAAAATCCCGACATGGAGTGGATTCCTGAAGGAGATTGGAGGGTGCAGGAATTGCAGCAGAAGACGTCAGGGTTGAAATCTGGGCTGCAAGATTCGTGATGTGATGTTCCATGGACTGATTGCTGTCAACTAAAGCTCGGATTAGCTGCTCATGTTGACCCAGAAGGTTTCCCTGATGAGACAGGGCGTGCTGAACAGCGGAGGAATCCGGTCCAGTGTCAGAGGGGTTCATATTGACCAGTTCGTACTGTTACGCTCTCCGAGAGCTTACAGGTGTGAACCCACAATTCTGAACACTATTGAGAGGAGACTGAAGTTTAAGAAACAAAAGGCTTTATTTCCAAAACCGGTGATGCTGAACAGCTGAGGGAATTGATATTCACAATGTCCAGGGTCAGGGAGTATCTCCGGAGGCGGAGCGGAGGTCCGAAGCCATGGATCCAGTTTGCGAGTGCGAGCAGGCTGGAGCAGGTGTGCGGAGATGCACGGAGGAACACAGGCGAGGTATTACAGGAACACTGAGATAGGTTTCGCTAAGAGCTAAATACCAAGACGTATTACCACTGTGGTGAGACGACGAACTGGTGAATACTGGATGACGAAAACCGGGTATATAAGCAGGTGTAGGTGAGTAGTTGAATCAGAGTGACGAGCAACAGCTGAGGAAGTGAGTTGGCGGGAATCGAAAGTAGGTCAGCCACACCCAGCCAGGAAGACAGACAGACAACAACAAACACAAAAAAAGGGAAAAGAAGGAAGATCCTCACACTATGTTTTTTTTTGTGTTTTTCTTTTCCTAATTATTTCTTGTTGGCTGTTATGTTTGTCAACACTGAGGACACATCTAGGACCATGGAATGGGTCCAACACTTTCATGTTGTCTAATCGTCCAGCATCCAGGGACCACTAAGGACTTCAGGATGTTAGTCTTATAATAAAATATCATATTTCAGACCTCAGATACTTTTTATTCTTTGGTTCCTTTACCAGGAATATATGATGGTGCCTTAAGCCCAGAGAGCATACTGTCTACAGATGTAAATCACAGAGCCTCGGCACTCTGGAGGATATTTCATGTTTCAACATGCTGGAGTAACCAGAGAGAGAGGTGTGGAGATGCATGTGTGATATACTGTAGAAGCCAGGAGGGAGTTAGGGTCTGCGTCCACATAGAGCCTTTTTCTGACCCTAGCACTTTTGAAATTGATTTTGGCTGATTATTTCATAGAGAAAACTAACATACCAGACAAAAAAGTAATTTTTTAAAAGCAGATCAGTCGGATGAACACAGAATGTTGCTACCTTTGACTGTTTTACATGTTTTGGCGTACTAGGATCATCCTCCTCGATCTACGGCTGTCTACACATTTGCAGTTGTGGACCGTAATCACTGGAATGATTTCCTCTGCATGTTGGCTGCCTCTGTTTTTTTTTTCTCTGGCTTTCAACTCACTATGAGAGCTGCTTTATATATTATTGTCTTCTGTCTTCTTAATATGTAATTTGAGTTTTCACTGAGTTTTTTTTTCCAATGGTTGTTATTGTAATATGGCAGAATCCTTCACGGACGCACGCACGCACGCACGTACACACACACACACACACACACACACACACACACACACACACACACGCACACGCACACACACACACACACACACCATCCATCAACTGCTCAGCTTGTAAATGACACAGTTCTGGAAAAAAAGAGTAAAAGTGACCCCTGTAGGAACAACATAAGCATTACAACAGAGACATCCCATAACCACCCATTATCACATTTACCACCAGGAGAGGAAGGGAGATTTTATATAAATGAAAACTCAAAATATATATATTTTGATTTTTTTACATTTATGAACAACAATTCATATTTTTGTGGGCGTTGAACTATTTTGAAATTACCAACTAGTATCTCCAGATTTCTGAAACCCAGTCCAGCTGGAACACAACAACCCTATATCTCGATTTGTCCTCCACTCAATAACTGTTTGATGAACATGTATGCTCTTCTCAGGATGAATTGCAATAACTTTAGGGATCCTAACATGTCATCTAGCGCCATCATCAGGTCAGCATTAAAATATGTCTAATAATTTTGTTTATGATCAAATACCTGAAGAACTGATGAGATTCCAAAAGCCTCAGCTCAACTCTGTGTTTACCCTTAATTGGCTCTTTTTTTTTAGCATGCTAACGTGCTAAACTGAGATTTTTCTGAGACTAAATGCTCCAGAGCTCAGAGTCTTGGCAGCACAGATGACTGAGGTTAGCTAACAGATAAATAACTGACTGAACTTACGTTAGCGGTTAGTGTTACTTGAGCTACAAGCTTTCACAAGATCCTTCATGCTTCTCCTATTCAAACCCACTATAGCTGCACTAGATACAATATGAGGTACAGTGAGATATCACGCTATCAAAGCATGAACAGCTATACAATATATGGAACAAGATAAATATATAATTAAACAAGACAATCCCCCAAGAAACACTGAGCGATCCTGGGAAATGGTTCGGGTAGTGTTGTGTAGTGATGATAATGATGGTGATGTACAGCATATATGATGAGAACCATCAGCTGGTAAATAATGAAAATCATGGCAACTTACTCGTACACAGCAGAGCAGCAAAGGCATCAATGGCTGCCCTGAAAAAAAAGAGGGAGCAGTTAGTCTCTCAGACAACGAATTAACAAACGCTTTAACACCCTAACCCTAATTTTTTATTTTCTGTGTGAATTTGCTCTTACAGCACAACAGTATATTATTGGACACAATACAAAAACACAGTCTTCTCCATAATATATCAAATGTATAAACTGCTGAAAGAACATCACATCATTTTATAACTCTATCCCTTGTCATAGAAAAGTCAGCATCTAGTTTGAGACTTTAATTAGGGACGTTATTTAGTCATGGTACAGTAAGTTAGGTTATATGTGATTTGGAATGACTTTTTTTTTAATCTTTTCCCCAGTACCATTCTCTCTGTCTTTTTTGTCGTTTAATATCATATTCCTCTCCTCCTCCATCCTGTCATCTCTATACTGTGTTTCTTCTCTCTTACATGCTTTGTGTGGTGGAGCTTTGGCAAGTATAGAAGCTGTTTTGGTGTTGGTATTGTTCAGAGACATTTAGTTCTACTCTGCCTGACAGCAGACACGTGCATGTTGTACATGTGTACTGAGAAGAAGAATGTATCTCTGTGCAGTGTAGAGTTTCTAGCAGCAAGTAAACCTGGGTGTTACTCACAGGGGGGCCAGGACCTCAGGGTTTGTGCTATGTTTACTGAGGATGGGAAATACTACACTTCTTCAAAGGGACAGCTACGACTGTGTTACTGTGATTATGTATGTGCTATGGAAGAGATTAATAGTAATTGATAGTCCTCCAAATGTCCAAGTATTCACAAACAGTATTATGAGCTGACTTAATTCGTATTTATCTGAACCGTCTCAATTTGTATGTGTTTACGATTGGTCATGGAGTGCAACAAGTTTCTGTACTTGGACATTTTCTGATCACCATCCGTTAGGCAATATTATAAGGAACTACTCTTTTAACTTTCTTTGTTATGCAGATAATACTCAATTATAGCTATCAATCAAGCCACTAGAAACTAATCAATTAATACAAAATGCAAGACTGCCTCAAGAATATACACTTATTTGATCTGCAACATTTAATGTTAAACACGAACAAAGCTTAAGTCAGTGTACTTGGCCTCAAGTCAAGTCAACCGATCTGAAATATGCAAATAAGAAAAGAAAACTTTTCCTGAAATGTAATTTCTATGTTTGCATTTTATATTTATTTGAGTCACAAGTGCTAAGGATGCTGGTGCTCCTAAAGATGTGTTCCTGAAGCCAAACTCTTGAAAACAGATAGTCAATCAGAATGTACCAGATTACATTGGCAACATTTTGTTGTGCTTTTGTTTCAGCTCACTGCTGAAAGACTTACGGTCCTGTTTTGTTCAATTTGTGGTGTAGTTGTTAATGTTTGTCTTTAAGTTGGCCCTTTGTTCCAAAAATGGTTTCATCATAAGTATATATTCTCCCCTTTGTCTTCAGTTTGTAAGGTTGAAGTGAATAGGTGAAAGAGAAAAGAGAATGGCATGTTTAAGTCCCAGATCTGTCCGTTTACATGTTTTAATCAGGTTTTGCATTTCATTAACCCTCTTGTCAATTCATATACTGCCCTTGCAATCAGCTCATTCCTCTCACTTGGGTCCCTCAGCCCATCCCCCCACCTGCTATACCTAATTAACCCCACAGCATATCTACCAGTTCACTCTCAATTGATTGCATTTGATCGTATTGAACATGAAGCTCTCCAGAGTTTTACTTAGTTATTAGTCTGTTTATCTGCGCTGGCCATTACTGACCCCCCCTGTCATTTTGGACCCTGATTAGTGTGCATGCCCTTTGAAATTTGGGAAATAGACAATCTATCAAACAGACAATGTTTGACAGATTTCCCAGTTTTGAAGCTGCCTGCATGACTAAAGTAAACTGAACTTCCTGAATGTTCTGCCTGCTTCTGTGTCATTTTCTTGGTTTTCAGTGTCTGTACCAGTGCGCTTTATCCATGAATTTCAAAATCGGATAATTTATTTCAAAATATTGGTAAGAGGATCAAAAAGAATTGACTGATCAGTGGCGAGCCGTCAGGGCGCTCTAGGCCCTTTGTGAGGGCCTAAGATATTCAAAAAAATTATATTTAAAAACATGAAAAAAAAAAAAACGATTTTTAAAATATTTTTTTTAATATTTTTTTGTTGTTACATTTTTCATTAGTTTTCCCAAAATAACTTGATTTAATTGTATTTAAAAATAATATTTCCAAACAAATAAATCCTTTGAATCTGCCTGTTCAGTTTCTGTTGGAATGTGAAGGGTTAAATGCCGTCTCTGCGAGTTACTGTGAAGACGAGTACATTCACAGAGGGCCAGCTATAGTAACTCAACGAGAGAGTAATGTCAAATGACAGTACAATTGACCAATCACATCTTCCCTCTAAATGGGCGGGCTTTATTTTCGTGGACTTTATGACAAGTTCCGCCCGCTGTGAGGTCTATGCAAGTGGTGCAGTGACGCATCCTAAAACCCGGAAGTAAGCTGCGCTCGGATTCACTCGACAAAAAAGCAATGGGATTTCTCCATAGGGTTTTGGAAAATAGCTTGAAATAAGGTCTGTGGAAAACGAACCTGTTAGATAAATGCACGTTTTGTTCAGCCGGATAATATCCACATGTCTACCCTACTTTTATTATTTTCGAATCATAAATCTAATCGATAGATTTATGATCGATAGATTTATAATTAGCATAAGTTTGTTCATGATGGCTCACTTCAGTGATAGTGATGACATTGTTGCGAAATTATTAACCGAGTCAGACTCATTTTCAAGATTGAGTTACAATGATAAACTGGAGTGGCAAAAGATCAGCTGCATGAGCCCGCCATCAAGTGCTTCATCCAAAAAATATTTGTCCTTGTATGATGTGAGGGTCTAAGGACAGAGGGTGTCGCATTGTCATACTGATATTCTGTACAAACTGTGAAGACCACTGAGACAAATGTAACATTTGTGATATTGAGCTATATAAATAAACATTGATTGATTGATTGATCCAAAAGGACAGGAGGATGGACTTTGTGTTTCAGTGATTTGATCATCAAAGGTAGGCCTAAGTCATTTTCAATGCGGGCCGCCGTGCCGACTTAATTCATTTGTAATTGTTACTTGGCTGTGGGTGCCCTGTCATGAGAGGTGTTTATATAAATGGTGTTGTTTTGTGTGGTAGAGGGTCGCTGTCATTGATGCGTTTTGCACCTCGGGCCGCGGTTTTGATATTCCGCTGAAGTATACGCTGTGACGTAATATCTCTTCTTTTTTTTTTATCGAGGGAAGGGGGGTCAGAGGGCCTAGGTATAAAAGTCACGGCTCGCCACTGTGACTGATAGAATATCAAGGAAGTCAACAAGGAAAGATTTCAAAACCAGAAAACCTCGGACCTTTAACAAAATTAAACCTTAGACCTCCACATCCCCTGCATGCATTACAAGTTATTTGTGATTTAAAACCTCTCAATCAAAGAGAAATAGCTCCTTTGCAATCTGCAGTAGCTCCAACCTGCAACAATGTAAAGAGGATAGTAAGAAGTGCTGAGGTGCCTTGCAGTCTAACAGATGGGACTGAGGGATTAAGTGCTGTTGACAGTTGAGAATGGATGGACAGGTTTAGCTGTACAGCTGACTGACTTACTTTACTGCTTTAAAAGTGTGCACAGCAGCCAACCGACATATCTGACGGTCGCCATATCATAGCTATAATTGGATAAATCATTGTGACAGGCATGTTTAACTGCCCCTCACACTGAAGGGAAATGGCATATCTACTGCCTTGTTTCTCTTATTACATCACTGGATATCACAGTTGCCAATTCTAGCAAATTATCCAAAGTAGCAGCTGGCTTTGATATCTGGAATCTCCGAGTTTTTCTAATTGTGTTAGGACAATTAACAGCTGGATTCTGTATGAAAATGATACAGAAAACTCACACTGAGGGCTATAAATGTGTAATGTCAAAGCATCCGATTCCCTCACACCAGCAGGGGAGTTTCATGTTCACTATGGCTGATCAGGTGCTGGTATGCCTGGCATGAAGCCGGACGGAGAGGCCAGTACTTCTGGTGCTCTTGGCATGCTCCACTTGGTATACTGGAAGATGCAGGCTATTTGAGCCAAATGCCATCAGTTCTGACAGAGACAGATGGGCAGAAGACACACGATCCAAGAGGAGAAAGGATGGTGGCTTACATAAGAGTCAGAGTCTATGCATGAGTTGGGAGAAATTATGATATGTTGATCTTGTTTCCCTGTAAACTGTAATTTAGCTTCAATTAAGCAGACAGTGACCAAGACTTTCATAGTGCCATACCATTAAGCTAAAAGTAGTTTGATATGATACTAGTGGCGTCTATGGTCCCGTCTATGAAAAAAACATCGGGATGGAAATGTGGTTCGAGCCTCAGTGGAGCTAAACATTTCTTGTTTGTATGAATTGTCCACTATGCCAGCCGATTGTACTGCAAACTACCCAAAACATGTTTATGTTTCTGCCATTTTATTGGATTATTTGATTTATGTTTTGTTGCGATGAAACGCTGGCCTGACATAGTCCTGGACTAAAGCTAGGAAGCAAAAATTCAGACTCTTCTCTCTGGGGACAATGAAATAAAGAGGGTCAGGGTTAGGTTAAGGGTTAGCCAATCGTCAACCATCTTTTGTCAACTATTCTCCCAAGCTGTGGAACACCCTACTAGGAAATATTAGAGAGGCAAACTCAGTCGACATTTCTAAATATCAACTAAAAACATTCTTTTTTTAGAATAGCTTTTAATAAGCGACTTCCCCCTTTAATTGGCTTTTCTATCTTGTTTTGTGTCTATCTTGTGCTGTATGCCTTGTTTTTAAAACACTTTGAGCTGATTCTGTGGATGAAAAGTGCTTTACGAATAAAGGTTTATTTTGATCATAACACAAAATGCAGTTAAAACACAGAGAAAAACATCTTGGTTTTTTTCTTGGTGGTGGACTTTTGTGTAGTGAAGCTTGATGAGAATAACATAATTCAGACAACATTGATAAATGATCAGATGTCAGACTCGTGTCAATTTACACTAAAAGTGAACTTCCTGTAGCAAGAAGAACTTCCTGTAGAAAGCAGCCAGGGTTGCCAACTCTCACGCATCTGGCGTGTGACACACGCTTTCACTCTCAATCTCACGCTCTCACGCTGCCCAAACTATTCTCACGCCAAAAACAAGATGAACCGGCGATCGTTTTTGGTTGGTTATTTACAATGTTGAGTTGACAGCTGCTCAGGGACGGATCTACCGGGGTGGCATGGGGTGGCAACTGCCACCCTAAACAATAGCCTTGCCACCCCTGCTGCCACCCCAGTTGGCATCTTTGTTTTGAAAGAAAAGTTCTGGCTCATCGGACATTTATGAGAGAAAATCACTAATGTCCAAGTGCAAGTGAATGCTGCACAAGACGCGAGTCTTGTAACCCCTCCCCCCGGCCCTGGTGAGAGCTTGGAAATATGATTGGCGGCGATTTCATTTGAACGGGGGGACAGCGCTAAACGAGAAGTATTCAGACCCAAGTATGCTTGGGTCCATTTTATGCTATTGAGTGCGCACTTGAACATTTTTGAGCACAGAGAAATATATTTTCTCTCATAAAACTCCTGCTCCGTGCGCAAGCAGACCGCTGCACGCGCTCTCTCTCCCTCGCTCACTCAACCTCTCCACCCTGTGCGCGCCCAGCTTTGCCTCCTTGCTCGCTCAAATTGTCACAGCGTTACAAATGTGCCACAAAACCAACCAATCGGAGAACTCGAGAAGGTCAATTCTGATTGGCTGGTCGTCTCCAATCATATCTTCTATCTGAGATGAGAGAGGGATTTTCGGTTGCCATCAGGCTATTGACGTTCTTATTACACATCCATCGTTGACATTTACACATGCATTTACAGGACATGACAGACTCGAATGAAGAGAATAGTACGATACAGTGTCAGGTGAGTTATACATTTCTAGTTTTCTGATATCACGTTATTGTTTGCAATGCCTTTGACGAAACCTTTTGCAAGTGAATGCTGCACAAGACGCGAGTCTTGTAACCCCTCCCCCGGCCCTGGTGAGTTATACATTTCTAGTTTTCTGATATCACGTTATTGTTTGCAATGCCTTTGACGAAACCTTTTGCAAGTGAATGCTGCACAAGACGCGGGTCTTGTAACCCCTCCCCCGGCCCTGGTGAGAGCTTGGAAATATGATTGGCGGCGATTTCATTTGAACGGGGGGACAGCGCAAAACGAGAAGTATTCGGACCCAAGTACACGGAAGGAATGAGGTATTTGCGGTCTTTGATGTTATATTTGTGCCTCTATCCTGAGCACGCAATGAAACATGTTGAGCACAGAAAATGCTATTGAGCGCGCACTTGAACATTTTTGAGCACAGAGAAATATATTTTCTCTCATAAAACTCCTGCTCCGTGCGCAAGCAGACCGCTGCACGCGCTCTCTCTCCCTCGCTCACTCGACCTCTCCACCCTGTGCGCGCCCAGCTTTGCCTCCCTGCTCGCTCAAATTGTCACAGCGTTACAAATGTGCCACAAAACCAACCAATCGGAGAACTCGAGAAGGTCAATTCTGATTGGCTGGTCGTCTCCAATCATATCTTCTATCTGAGATGAGAGAGGGATTTTCGGTTGCCATCAGGCTATTGACGTTCTTATTACACATCCATCGTTGACATTTACACATGCATTTACAGGACATGACAGACTCGAATGAAGAGAATAGTACGGCACAGTGTCAGGTGAGTTATACATTTCTAGTTTTCTGATATCACGTTATTGTTTGCAATGCCTTTGACGAAACCTTTTATCCGATCGTTTCAGATAAGGGTGAGTTTGCTAGCCGGCAACATAGCTACTGTATATGGGTAGTTTAAGCAAAAAGCTAACAAACCGTAGCCTACATGTACATGAACCCTTCTGAGGTATTGATTACTTGCTGTAAGCATTAGAGGTGGCAGAATGACAAAACATGTTTCTCTCTCTATCACAATTTTGGGTTGACCAGAACCTGGACCAACTTCTGTTTCCTGTTCTACAATGGGCATAGAGCTTGCGTTCATTTTCAACCGGACAACTAAACAGATTAGGCTAGGATACCGGATAAAGTGAGCAACACACGTTAACCATGAACAGCCTATTAATCCGTTCTCCTAATGTTATTTCATCCAACGTTGTGGAATTAGAGAAAAGGGGCTTCTTAACGTGCTTTTGTCCGGGGTGGATGGAGTTAAATATGAGTTAAATATAACATTGGGGCGTGTGATTGTAGTGGGTGGAGGTGGTGAAATGAGGATATCCATTTTGGAGTTCAAGCTAGTATAATATAGTTAACGTTACACAATAATAAGGAAGAGAGCTATTTTTGTGATACATCGCTATTGATATGGATTTAGAGTGCATATTTGAGACTTCTAAACAGTAAACTAAAACGTAACTTATGGGTGAGTGTTTTTAGCAGAGCCATATAATGTCCTTGTGATTCTGTTGATTATTACCTGTCTGTATTATGTTGCAGCTCAGCTGTTTTTGGATTGATGGCAAAGGGAGAGGGACTTAAGTGAGAGTGAAAACACATGGTACGTTTAAAATAGGTCAGCAATTTCCCATCCTCTAGGTTGCTAGATGTATCTAACCCTTTCTCCTGTCTCCCTCTTTCAGCACAAGAACCCCAGGGGGATTCAATGGAGCCTGAAGACCTGCAATGAGACCCTCACCCTGCACCTGAGTCTCAACTCCCAGAGTTTTGCAAGCCTCTCCCTGTTCCTTATTTTGATTAAACAGACGTTAAGCTTCCCAATGGTGTGGTCTTTGTTTTGTGAAAAATATGATTACCTCACATATTTTGTTGCTGTTGTTGTCTTTTGTGATAGTTAAATTGCTCCTGCTGACTTGAGCCAGCCATTCTTTCCTCCTCACTGTGTCAGTGGGGATTTGAATCTTTTGAATTTTGATACATGATATAATTACTTGTCTTTCAAATTTGAAGGAGGGTGAGCAAGCATCTTGTGGAACATTCATCATTAACTCCTCCAAAACATATATGTTATTCAATAATAAATGAATATGTGAATCATAACAGTGATTGACAGCTGATAGGAATAATATGATTGTTAATAGTATTATATTCATTCAGACAAACATCGATGAGACAGTTAATTAAATTACTTATTGCAGCAGTCTTCATAGATTTGGTACCTCTGCTGGTCTAAGAGTGAAACAAACTCATTCAGTTATTGTTCAGTTAAAATTCATTAAATTATGTCTGCCACCTTATATATTTATATGTAAGGCTTTACTGATGTGCCATAATAATATCACCTATGTTATTGAATTAAAATATTAATATTGTGGCTTTCCAAGTTAACATTAATTGATATGACTGCAATTAAATCAGCATATACTGTACAGCAGTGGGTGATGCCACCCCTCAAAATATCCTGCCACCCTCTTGCCACCCCATTAATATTTATCTAGATCCGCCCCTGCAGCTGCTCAAGCTGTCGATCCGCTCCCTCCCCGCCCCCACCACTCTTAACAACGTTAACAGACAGCAGAGCAGTCGGAGCCGGTTGGTCAATCCCCGACCCGTATTGCGCATGCGCAGATCTAAGATCCAGTAGAAATGATAAAAAGTGAAAGTCTGATGCTTATTGTTCTACTAGGCCAAAATAGAGTCAAAGAGTGTATGAGAGTGAGAGTTAATTAATATATTTGGCAGTTTGGAGTAAGTCTGTAGATGTGTTTGTGTGTGTGTGTTTCATGTGTAGGCCTCTCACGATAATTAATTTAGTTGGATAAATGTTCCCGGACATTATTGTGATAAACGATAATATTGTCGGCACCGTTGTATGACCATTTTAGACCACTGACATAATGATAATATATAATAATAATTCAAGTACATCCTTTCAAACTGCTAGTCACATCCTCATGTAAATGGCAATTTATCGAGGTCAGAAAAGTTATCGAGTTTATTTTTATTTATCGTGCGATAAGTCAATGAATTGCTTATCGCGACAGGTCTATGCACACAATAAAACAGTGTAAACATGTGTTTGACTTTCATTAGTGAATGAAACTTTGTGCCCTTTATAGTCTGTGTCCAATATTGTGTCTTTCTATATATTGTATATATTTCCTATATATATGCTAAGGTCCCGCTACTGACACGGAAGCAGTCATTTAGTGCGCATATGTGTAATTAAACCCATGATATCAAAATCTCACTCCAGCCAGGTACCCAAAGTTGGCAACCCTGAGAAAGCAGCTACTGGAAGTGCTATTGGATTGAGGAAAATATCTAGAGATCAAAATGAACCAGATCTAAACTGGACCAACCAGACATCGGAAACCATCACTGAACATTTGAAATGAGAGGGTAAGAAGGCTTAAATTAAGCGTTTTGTTCATGTTGGCCTTTGACACCAGAATCTAATGCTAAGTCCACCATCTACCAAAGTATAAATAAGGTGCTCATTGAATTAACAAGTGATTGAATGTCAGTGGTCCATCATAATGTGGTTCCTTGCTGTGAGAAGGATTTTATTTAATGTTGTTGCTCAGCCAGGGGCCATAACCTCCATACATTGCCATTCATTTGCACATTAGCTGACACCTCCAAGCTAAGGCTAGGATGCTAGCTTGGAGGTGATGACTGAGTGATAATAGTGCAGAGTACTATATCTGTCCTTTAGCTAGTGTTATCCAGAGACTGAGTGTGATCACGAGAGATATGGGATGTATGTGTCAACTGCAGGAAGGCTGGGTATACTTACTTGATGGTGTGCTGATTTGTAGTGGCATAGTGAGGGATGAGGTGATAGATGACATCCAGTCCTTGATTTTCTCCTATTAGGTTTGCTGTAGAAACTTCAAAAAGAACACACATTAACAAACTGATAACATGGCAAATAAAATCTGAGGTTTATTGTGTCATTTTAATTGAAATTAATATGTTTAAAAATATTTATTGATGAGGAAGTTATTCTTAGTCTTATAACCAGTGCTTGAATTGGAATGAAAAAGGTGCCAGTACTCTAAAATCAGCAACTTTTTCAAGTCAATTTTATATATACAGCCCACAAACAAGAATTTGGCTACTATAATGCTGGTGGGTTTGTCTCTTTACTACTGTATATTTTAGAAAGGTTCACTGTACTTAACATTTTTTATGATAGGCAGCGGATATGGCTAAAGCTCAGTAAGGTCAATATTAACTGAAAATATAGCAATCAAAGTCTAGATCTTCTGCTGAAGACACATGAAGCAGAGACCTTTCAGGTGAGAGCCCCTCTGGTGGTGTTCAACATTAATGACAAGGAAACAAAGCTCTGGTCAGAAGCATTTTTTATAAAAAGCTTTAACAAAATTAAGTATTTCTGTACATTTTGAATGCAATCTAACTTTCCAACTCAGAAAACGAAAAACGAAAAAGTGCCAAAAGTCTTCTCACATGGCTGAGCTGCTTTGCAATATACTTCAGCACTGAAGAATACAAATATGTATAAAGTAAAATATGATGCAATCTAACTTTCCAACTCAGAAAAATGATAAAGAGCATGAACAAAGAACATGTAAAAACAAATGCAAAATTTGCACAATCTAAAATGAGAAACTGTAACTGCAAGTAACAAAGTCTGAGCCATGGTAAAGAGTTACATTGAACACCAAGCTGATCAGATAACTCCCTGGTTGGTCTGAAGTCCTTCTATCTCCAGGATCTGTACAAATCGGCACATTATGCCAAAAGTCTTCTCACTGGGTGAGCTGCTTTGCAATATACTTCACATTGTTAGAAAAGGCTCCAGAAGGCCTTGGGGACATCAGTATCAGGGGCTGGAGCTGGACAGGCTCTTTCATCAGCACTTCTCCTTCCCTTTGCCAGCCAGGACCTCACATACTGTTCCGGATTGAACTGTCCTAGTGATGGTCCATTACATTTAATGAAAACCAGGCTGGACAGTCGGCTGACAGAGAGAGCATTCCTTTTTGCAGTAAGGATATCGTTCATGCAGCTGAATGCCCGCTCACACTCACTAGTGGAGACAGTGATGGTTCGGACTGCTTTCAGTAGAGGCTCCATGGCAGCAGGTGTACGGGATGCCCTGGTTTCCTTGTATTAGCGAAAGCCCTGAACAGTCTCTCTTCTGTCCACTTTCAGCACTTCGCACAAACGTAGCACCTCTACGTCCCCATACTGTACGTCTAACTCCTCTTCAGGCCAACTTCCAGGATGGATAACTTTCATGTCCTGGATTAGCTGATTGTCCCGGGCCTCCCGGCCATGTAATGGGATTTCTCTTGTGCTGACATGAGAGGAGATTGTGGAAGTCATTCTGTGTCTCAGATTCTCTACCATACTGCGGAAAAACTGACCTGCATGAATCTGTACAAGCCTGCCATTCTCACGCAGGGCAACACCCTTGAAGGACTTCTCAGCTAGAGCTGTATGAACTGTAGTCATGTGTGGGCCAGGCATGGTGATCATGGATTCAAAAACTCGTATTTCTCGAGTTAAGAGCCTATCTGCTGTAGGCAGTGTCATCTCTCTTTTTTGGAGTTGCCGAGAGAGGTCGCTGAGCTCTGTGAGCGCATCGTACATCAGTCCCAGATTGCTGACAAACGTTGCAGATGTGAGCACATCATCCAGGCCCTTGTACTTTGCTCTGTCTCTGGAATCCCTGCTCGTGTCGTTTGCAGCATTTGTGAAGTGATCATGAAGCACTCGGTAGTTTTCCCAGACTGCTCTGACGCTCCTTTCACTTGAAGCCACCCAGCGGATGGACAAAACACGCCCTATCACCAGGAGACGCTGTCCGACTGCTTGCGCACACTGTGCTAACTGCCTCTGATTTTTGGGGGAGGCATGGAACAAGGAATAGAGTTTGTCAAAAAAGATCTGGAAATGATTGAGCCCTGAGACCTCCTTGACCACATCCCCAACTGCCAGCTCTAGACGATGATTGGAGCAGTGCCACACAAACAGGCTTGGGAATTTACTACACAACTGGGTAGCAACGCCTGTTCTCTTCCCTAGCATGACTGAAGCCCCATCACATGCAAAGAAACGAAACACTGACCTAAAAAGTCCTCGTTAAAATCTCTTCCAAGACACTCCATTAACGCCTTTGTGATGTCATCAGCCGTTGTTCCATCCAACTCGATCAGCTCCCAAAAAAACGTTTCGGGCTCAGCATCAGCTAATGCTGAGCATAGACACACAACAAGCACCGTTTTACCACTAATAGTGGTAGATTCATCGACCAAAACACAGAGTTTTCTTTGGTTTTCTGTAATGTCTTTTGCCATTTTTTTCTTCAGCTCATGAGCTATGTGGTCGATGATTTCGCCACAGGTTTTATTGGAGTGCAAAACCCTGCCCATGTTCAGCCCATTCAGTTTCTGTACATTCAAATCAATTGGCATGTCTGTGAATGGCCGGCTATGTTTGCCAATTTTATATGCCGTTCGAAAAACTCTGATAGTGGTGTCTAATTCAGATTTATGCATAGACTGCACTTGATGTTGAATAGTTTCACGTGAAGCAGATGTAAGGATGTCAGCAGCTTCTACATGGACTTGTGATTCTTTATGTTCTTTGATTTTTTTTCTCAGGCTAGCTTGTTGTTTGCCCTTGTCAACACCGAAATGAGACACTGCACACTCACCCCATTCAGTTGACAGTTTCAGTCCTTGTCCAGTGTGTATTCCCAAAGATTTGACATCTCTGCATATCCGACATCCTAGCTTCTTATCTTTAAGAAGGAGCCATGCATTGGTCTTGCAAAAATATTGCACCTGGTCCGTTGTCCAGCAGTCAGGTGCATCGCTTTGCCCGGTGTTGGTGGTGGCAGTTGCGCCAGCAGCAGCTAACGTTAGAGGCTCTGGAGGAGGCGGCGGAGCTAGTGCTAATGCTAATGCACTAGAACTTGGAGCAGGAGGATCAACCAAAGAAAGCTCCCCATCAGACACAATTTCCAACACAGGCACAGCATTCTCTGTATTTGAAGTTTCTTCCGGCGACAACCGCTGTCTTTTTGCACTTTTATTAATCCACGCTAACATTTTAGAAATGCTAATTTGTGACGTGACTTGCTTTCCTTCTCTCGGGGGCGTGCCTGCTCTGTTCTATCACTCTACATAGCCACCCACTGGGTGGGAGTTGCACTGCATAAACACAACACACGTGCATCTAGGTATGTAAATTGTAAAGCATTAAAACATGGTTTTACTAACAGTTTTCAGTATGTTGTTACTTCGGCATTATTATTATTATTATTATTTTGAAACGTGTATTACTATTAAATCACGGTCAAATAGGTTAATTTTGACATAGTCGTTTCCACCACAGTATTTACATGGAGAAGATAAGCCCCGCCCCCTCTCCAGCACGTTCTGTTTGAATGACAGGAGTAAACAGCTGACAGCCGCTGTGAAACTCCAGCGGTTTAGAGCGATGAGAATGTCCGTTCGGCACCTCATGACGCATCTACTGAGTACCGGGCGGCTGTATATATATATATGGATGTATAATAAGAACGGCGGGAGAGTGTTGAGTACTGGCACGGTGCATGAGTACCGGAGTACCGCCAGCATGCCGGTACTGAGCAAGAAGTGCCGGTACTCCATGGGTCAGAACCAGAAGTGCCGGTACTGCGTACCGGTGAGTACCGGCCCAATTCCAGCACTGCTTATAACGTCGGGTTACGTATGGTAACCCTTGTTATATAAGCACAGCGGAGCCCTCTACTGGACTCTATGGTTACTCCCATGTATCCTATTCATGCACGCATTCCTTCACTGAGACTTCCATAGACATAGCTGGCCCCTGGGCGGGCCTACCTGAATGCATGCGCACCTCCTATTACAAGATAGGGGGCTCCTCACACCATCGCCGGAATCCCAGCCACTTTGGCCTGTAACAGACTGTGGTGGATCCCGCTCTAGCTGCCTGGATAGACTGAATAACACTATCAGACAATCCATCCTGCCTCAGCCTGTCCCCCTCAGGAGCCAAGCCTGGAGGGGGTGGCCCAGAGTGGGTAACGCCCCGATTGCACCTGCCTCCTGGGAGATCACCCCCCAAACTTGGGGGAGCGCCCAGGGCTGGCCCACCTTCATCTGTGTCATCTCTGAGTACCACGGCGCCCCCACGCGATCCGGTGCTACCAAGATGAACGTCTGTTCCCGCCTCACTCTCCCCAGGAGAGGGAGAATGAGACGCAATGGTGGAAAGGCGTAAAGCAGCTTCTTTGGCCATGGCTCGTGTGCAACGCGTCTACCCCCAAAGGCGGGTCGTCGCTCAGAGCCATGGAGCACAACAGTGCGCAGTGGGTGTTGCGCCGGCTGGCGAACAGATCCGCTTCACCACCTCCGGGTGAAGCGCCCCCTCGCCTGGCAGGGGTCCGCCCCTCGGCATGAGGTCGTCCCCCCTGTTCTCCAGACCCGGAATGTGGAGGGCTCTCAGAGATAACACCACCTCTGCAGCCCATAACCACAAGTTCCCCGCTGCCACTGTGGTGCTGTTGTCGCTCCTGACCATTACATGTAGCAATGAGGAGGCGAGGCCGCCTCTTATGCGAGGAGGTGCGCGCGCATTCAGGTAGGCCCGCCCAAGGGCCGGCTACGTCTATGGAAGTCTCAGTGAAGGAATGCGTGCGTGAATAGGATACATGGGAGTACCCATAGTGTCCAGTAGAGGGTGGAGCCTGTGAGAGATATAACTCATCATCAGTTGGACCAAAGCGCATAAAACTAAAGCCCGCTAATGTGATTGGCCAATAATGCTTGGACTAAAAACGGGAACAAGATTGCTTCTGATACTTAAATCTTGTGTCATTACTATAGATATGTCACAATCCTGGTGTTGGACTTTTTGGGTTTCCTGTTATATTTTGTAGAACCCTCTACTTTTTTTGTTTAAATTCCTGTCTTTGTGTTTTTCTGCCTTTTGTGATTGTCTGCCCCGCCCTGATTCTTTCCACCTGTGTGTTTTTACCTTTTTGAACCTTTTCTGACCTTTTTGTGTTGCCTACCTTTCACAGCTGTGTCTTGTTTTGTAATAAGTATTGTGAGTACACAGTACTGTATATGCCTGGCTTTACCAGTGTTCTCTGGCAACATCAGGTAAAACAGACGACAGCCTGGCATGCGTCCCTAGCTGACCCTCATTTTGCTACTTTGTTCTTCTTGCCATCCCAGTTTAGTCCATCTTTAGTTTAGGTGCTTTGTATTATTTTGCCTGGTCCTTTGGTTTTTAAATCTCGCTTTTTGTTTGTTATACCTGCCTCCCTTTTGTTAATGCATTTTCTTCTGACCTCCTGCTCAAAGCGTGGCAGTCCTTAGATTGTGAATAATGTGATAGAAAAGTCTAACTTTAAAGTCACTTTTACCAATCAATCAGATTTCCTTCTAAACGTAACACATAAAATCAAATAACACATTTACTGGCTCTTTCCACGTTTCTTGCTTTCATTGTTGCTCATAATGTAAAGATAATGTCCAAAGAGATTCAAGCAGAAAAATCTGATAAATAATGGAGCATTTGCAAGTTATCACATCAGTTTGTATGATTGGTTTGCTGCTTTACTAACATATAGTGGGTGAAAGCTATTCATACTTATGTCTCTGATAACTTACCACACAATTGTGTGATGTTAGTGTCTGGGAAAATAGTCTGGGAAGCTGAAATTAATGAGACAGTGAAGGATGATCTGTAGAGTAAAGTGTGCTGAGTGAAGGTGAACCATAACACATTTTCGTACCTGATGAACAGAACACCTGGATGACCCAGAGGCACGCTGCCGCCCTGTTTGCGTGCTGGTCATTTTTTCTGAGCAGATTCAGAGTCAGCAGCACAGCTCCTGCCTCATCTGCCTTCATACCGATTCGGCGGTCTGTGCAGACACAAATATAAAATTATTCATGTACAGTATGTGTAGATTGCATGTCCAGCTGAAGAGTTCAGAACCAGCTAACAATTTAATGTATTTTATAATCAATATTCATTATTCCTACTGATCCATCCCTGTGATTGGCTCTGTTGGCTTACACACAAAACAAATGTATTGCTCACCTCAAAAGGTTTTAAACTCCTAGTTTTGATGTTACATTATGTTGCTTACCATTTATTTGGAGTGGGAAGAGGAGAAAGTCGCATAATTATGTTATGTCTAGGTTCCCCTATTACACTAAAGGTGTCTAAATCATGCAATTTGTGTGCACAAATAGTTGGAATCTTTATAATAAGCACATTACTAGAGATGTTTAAGGACAAAGTCAACATTGTGTGGTGTACATCATCTGAACTCTTGGAGCCTCAGCTCAGCACTGTATGTCAAGTTGTTTTAATCATAAATCAGATAAATTAGTAAGGACAAATGGCCAAATATCCCTTCAGCAAATATTGTTTGGACAATACCTTGCGGAAGACAATGGAAAGGCATGCTGTGATTTGGGATCAATAAAGTTTTGGGGCATGGGTGGCGAGCACTTCCGTTCTGAAAATACCATATCCTTATTGTCAATATAAGTAATCCTCTGAATGATCTTACTCAGTAGTTTGTGGTTGTAAAGTTTCACGAGGCTGTGAAAATCCGAACACTCAAAACAGCTTTTCTTATTCAGTGAAGTCAAGTTTCACACCAATTAAATGACCACTAGTCCTATGCGTATTGACATAATTCCAATATACAATACGGCTCATTGGATCCACATGGATATCAACTTTCCATTCATTTACCTTTTCATCCATTCTCACCTCTCTGTCCAACTTTAGCCAGCAGGTGCAGCAGTGGCAGCAGGAGGGTGTAGTTGGGACTGAAGCTGCGGGCAGTGGTGACCAGTGCGCTGAGCAAGGCCTCGCTGCCACCCTTACTGATCATATAGTGGATACGACGATCCGTACCTGAACACAGAGAGAGATACTAGAGATACTAGAGCTCAAAACAGCTGAAGTTGGCTTGAAGTGAAGGACGGAGGTCGGACTTCTGAAAGAGTCTGATGGATTTAAATGTTTTCGACGTGTTGATTCTCCTAACCTGGTCCTTCCCACCCATTCCATTACCTGCAGGTCATTCCTCCCTGCTTCATTGACTATTGATTTATTGAATTGCAGTCAAGGGGTTAGAACTAAACTTACCAGCAGATAGAAGTTCATCCAGGACATTGAGAATATGTAAGGTACTCTCCACATCCCCTGCATTCTGTAGACAAGAGAACAAAGTAAGAAAGCATATGAAAACTAACCCTAAATAACTATTAAACAATAAACCAAAAACCTATGGGAAAAAGGCTTTGATGGAAAATGTGAAGAAATAAGAAAACACAAAAGCCTGTTATCAGATAACAAACACAGAAACCAACATGACCCTACACCACTTCAGGAATACTTTGAACAGTGGCGAGCCGTCAGGGCCCTCTAGGCCCTCTCTGAGGCCTAAGATATTCTACAAAATAATATTTAAAAACATTAAAAAATATATATATTTTTTTTTTAGTTATATTTTTCATTAGTTTTACCAAAATAACTTGATTTAATTGTATTTAAAATAACATTTCCAAAGAAATAAATCCTTCGAATCTGCCTATTCAGTTTCTGTTGGAATGTGGAGGGTTAAATGAAAGAAGCTCCTTTAGCCGTCTCTGCGAGTTACTGTGAAGACAGTAACAGGTGGTCCTGCTATGAATTCACAGAGGGCCTGCTATAGTAGCTGAACGAGAGAGTAATGTCAACTGACAGTACAATTGACCAATCATATATTCCCTCTAAATGGGTGGGCTTTCTTATCGCGGACTTTATGATAAGTTCCGCCCGCTGTGAAGTGTATGCATGTGTTATAATAACAACGGGTCAAGCTAGGCGGAAGTAGCTAATTAGCATAAGCTTGTTCATGATGTCATCACTATCACTGACGTGACGTCAGTGATAGTGATGACATCGTTTCGAAAATTTTAACTGGGTCATGTTCAAGATTGAGTTACAATGATAAACTGGAGTGGCAAAGGATCAGCTGCATGAACCCGCCATCAAGTGTTTCATCCAAAAAGACAGGAGGATGGACTTTGTGTTTAAGTCATTTGATCCCAGGTTCCCAGGGCGGGGGGTCTCCCCCCCCCCCCCTCCCCCTCTCTCTCTCTCTCTCCCCCCCCTCTCCCTCCCCCTCTCTCTCTTTCTCACCCCCCCCCTCTCTCTCTCTGCCCACTCGCGGACCGGGTGAGAACAACAAAGCACCCCCTCCCCCCACCGCAGGACCGGACATAGATGAACAGAAATACCTCCAGCCTGATGACATCAATCAAATAACCAACACAAATGGACTTCATATATTTCACCTAAACACAAACAGCCTGAGACACAAACTGGCTGAAATCAGGCAATTATTCATTAACGGTAAGGCAAACATATTATGCTTCTCAGAAACAAAACTTGACAATTCTGTGACAGACCCAGAAATAGAAATTGAGAACTACTCAGTAGTCAGAAATGACAGGAACATGTATGGAGGTGGTGTCTGCATGTACATACATAAAGACACCAAATTCATTATCCGTACTAACCTGAATCACGAGACCTTTGAAACTGTATGGGTTGAAATTATTTTTGAACGGGCTAAATCAGTATTAGTCGGCACAATCTACAGACCGCCAGAACAGAGTGGCTTTTATGATACACTGGATGGGTGTTTGGCTGGAGTTGGGGGTGTAGAAACAATTCTTATTGGAGACTGGAACACGGAATGCAACGAAAAGATGCACCCATCTTCAAGTCCTTCAGTAGGTTTTGTGATCTGCACGGCTTCAGCCAGCTAATCACCCAACCCACCCGGGTATGTGAATCAGCACAGACTACCATTGATCTCATTCTGACCTCTGACAGGTCCGGGATCTCCAGTAAAGGGGTTATAGCATGCAGGTTAAGCGATCATTATATGATATTCTGTACCCGCAAAAAGCTAAAACAAAAGGCCGGCTGTCACAAAACAGTCACATCTAGAGACCTCAAAACCTACTCTAGCGAGGCCTTTAACCTAGAACTGGAGAGTCTGGACTGGTCAGAGGAGCTCAGTGGTACACTGGTTGAAGAAACATGGCTTGGTTTCAAAACCAAATTCTCAACAGTACTAAACGACATGGCCCCCCTAAGAACCACCAGGGTAAAAAATCGCGCTGAGCCGTGGATGCACTCCGAAATATTGACCGCTATGAAAACCAGAGACAAAAAATGCTCTGAGTTTCGTAAAAGTCAGTCAAAGCTTACCAAAAGCTCGAGCAGTGAACTCCAAGCCCACGTGACTGAACTCAAACTGCAAAGAAACAGACTAAGAAATGACGTAACCTCCATGATCAAAACTGCAAAAAAATAATTTCATCAATAACAAAACTGAGGAAAACAAAAATAAACCCTGTGAACTTTGGAAATTACTCAATAATCTAGGCTGCAGTAAAAAACTTAAAACCAGATTTTCAAACATAAACATAAAGACAGATAACACGCTCATCACAGACAAGCTGGATGTGGCCAATTACTTAAACATTTTCTTCACAAACGCCACAACACTGGTAAATAAACTAACCTCCCACTCAGGGCATTTTGGGGTAGAACACATCCTGGCCTACTACAATAACCTAGGGGTCCGCAAAGATGATTTCAAACTAGTAATGGTAACAACAGCTGAGGTACACAAAAAACTGAGCGCCCTCCAACCTAACAAGGCCACTGGCCATGACAATATCCCCTCCAAATTCCTCAGAGACTCAGCAGCCGCCATCACCCCAGTCATCACACACATAATAAACCTCTCCATAAAACAGGGACACGTACCCAAACACTTCAACATTGCGAGAGTAACCCCCCTGCACAAAAAGGGCAGCAAATTGGACCCAGGCAACTACCGCCCTGTTTCTATTCTTACCTCCATCTCGAAAGTCATGGAAAAAACTAGTATACGAACAGGTCGAAAAGTACCTCACGGAAAAAAATCTAATTTACGAATTCCAATCTGGCTTCAGAACATCCCACTCCACTGACACATGCCTTCTTTATTTGAACGACCACATCAAACAAGAGGTGGACGCGGGCCAATACTGCGGCATGGTCATGCTGGACCTACAAAAGGCCTTCGACACTGTCAATCACTCCATTCTGATTGACAAGCTAAAAGCAATTGGTTTTGATAGTCTATCAGTGAGCTGGATGCAATCCTACCTGGAGGGGAGAGAACAGATGGTGGAGGTAAACGGTACTCTACCCCCCCCCCTCCCAGTGAGCTGTGGTGTTCCACAAGGAAGCATACTAGGACCGTTACTGTTTCTAATTTATGCAAACGACATGTTTGTGACTGCAACTTGTTCCTGTTCGCGGACGACTCAGCCCTGCTGGTCTCTGACAGGAACAGGTTGCAGGTTGAAAAAACCCTCAGCTCGGAACTCGGCAGAATCTGCACCTGGCTCGCCGATAACAACCTATCATTACACCTGGGTAAAACAGAGTCCATTCTCTTCGGTTCAAAAAACAAGATACACTACACCACTAAGGTACCCATGTACATGTCAAAATACTTCCCAAAGGTCAGTGAATACCACGACCACAACACCAGAGGGAGCTCCACAAATCATGTTAAACCCAGATTTGGCTCAAACAAGGGACGAAACATGTTTCGCAATTATGCCACAACAATGTGGAACGCCCTACCCACAGCTGTAAAGGAATGTGAATCTCTACCCACCTTCAAAACCTCTCTAAAAGATCACCTACGGGAGACTGCAATTCGAAACTGGCCCCTGTAAATGTCCAAACCCAACCCCCTACAATATATATACTCTCTTTTTAGACAATTTTTATACTCACAAACAGTACTGTATATTTGTAGATCTGGTATGTCATAAATGTCTAGATCAGGGGTCTCCAACCTTTCTTCATCTGAGAGCTACTTTGAAAAAATGAAAGTGGCCAAGAGCTACTTGCATCACATCGCTTACATTTATTCACATAGCACTCATCAGTTGAATTAAGCTATACTTTTGTAGACGTGTGAAATTGCAATACCTAAAGCTTATCACAAATCTTAACTTCACATGAAGGTCCAAGAAAACGAAAATGTCTCACATATTATTATAGCCCACATAGTAAGTACATCACTGAAAATGCACATAAATGTCCTTAATCACCACCTTACAAGCATCTTATGGCACATGTGTAAAATAAGTGCATTCACTCTTTTGTACAGTCAGTGAGATGAATGGCGCTGCATGGAGTCCACCATACAGGTGTATGTGTTGTGCACCGTCAAAAGTGCTAGTCAATCATGTTTCATGTTTATTTTGTATTGTTTTTTACTTCCTGTTTTGTTTTTGTCACGTCTCATTTCAGGTCCCTTGACTCCCTTTCCTCATGTGTTCTCCCGTCCTCATCAGTATCAGCCCCGCCCCTGATTGTGTTCACCTGTGTCTTGTTGTTGAGTGTTTAAATTCCCCAGTCTCCCAGCGTTCAGTGTCAGTTCGTCTTGTCCCCATGACAGAGCTATGCTCTTCAGCTCGCTTTGATTCAAAGCCTATGTTGGCTCCTGAAACTTATTATAAGTTTAGTTCCTCACGTTGTGAGTTTTTTTCTATTTTGCCTTGCTCAAACCTTTTTTGCCATCTCTTAAGAGTGATCTTCTTTTGTTACCTTTTTTGTGCAAATAAAGTATCTTAATTGTACTTTACCTTTGGCTTCCGGGTCGTGCATTTGAGTCCTTAACCTTGTGTAACCAAGTTCATAACAGTATGCTGGAGTGTACCCACTTAGGTTCGCTCTAATGGAGTCATTTAAATGTTCATCAGTCAGCCTTGTTCTGTATTTAGATTTCATGACATTCATGTCAGAGAAAGCTGCTTCACAAAGGCAATTGGAACCAAATAAAGCAGACATTTGCAGTGCTGCTTGGTGAATGTTCTTATAGTTTTCTGGGTCTACAAGGCTCCAGAAATTGTGTGAGTTTTGCTGAGACTTAAGCTAAACATGATTTTGGATATGTATAACCTCCATCTCCACAGGATTGACACTGAACAGTTCAACCATCTTTTTCTTCTTCTTCATCTTGACATTAAATTATAAACCATAATAAATCAATTGTATAGGTCTAGCCTCCCTATATATGTGTGTGAAATTGTTCCATCCTCAAAAACAAAAAACTAATGCTTCTGCAGTCTAGCTGCAGCTTCTAGCAACGGTCTTCTGTTAAAAAAGGACACTGAATGTGGCATCACACACATGACTTAAGTCTGAACACAGCAGACAACAGGAGTATTTACAACAGCATATAAAAACAAAAATAGTGCATGTGGGTGCACACTTATTCTCTGTTTTACTGACATCCCATATCTCAATCAGTGATTATAGTGAATAATAAAGGTTCTATCGGGTCACTATCAGCCTGTCACTCATTATTTTCAGGGGGGGCGGGGTTCGGAGGAACAGAGGAGACGGTGATCGCGGAAGCTTTTTTCCACCTGCCTTCACAAACTTTACACAAGTATTTATCAACTGAAAATAGCAAGAGGACATTCATACTCTGCAATCCAAGACTTGATTAAATCCATCAAAAACCTGACATGACGATAACGAGTGTTTTTCAAAAAACACAAATCCCTCCCTGTGTGTCTCTGAGCCGCAGCGACAGGGCCTGATTCAGAGCGGGTCATTCTGCTGTTGGTTCTGGACTGGTGTTGCTGGAGAAAGCAGACTGCTCCGTGTATGGTGTCGCTGTCACGTCTGTTCCTTGATCTCTGCATCACCGACCAATTTGATATTCGTGTGACAGAAACAATTCTAGAATAAAAAACGTTATTGTCGCGGCCGAAAAATCAAGAAGCAACCTTACTACGCTATAATCGAGCGGCGCCGGCGAGCTACTGAAAAGCTGCCCGCGAGCTACCGGTAGCTTGCGATCGACGTGTTGGGAGAGCCCTGGTCTAGATGTAACAGTAGCCTACTGTCTATCTGTATGTCATGTTTGTCATATATGTTATGATTAATTAAAATGGGGGACCCTGATGTAAACAAGACAAAAGTATTTTTCTGGTCTGCATCCCCTTAACAATTGTGTGTATTGAGCTGTACTGTATTGTACCCATTCTGCAATCTGTTAATAAAATGTTCAATCAATCAATCAATCAAAGGTAGGCCTGAGTAATTTTCAATGTGGGCTGCCGTGCCGACTTAATTCATTTTTAATTGTTACTTGACTGTGGGTGCCTTGTCATGATAGGTGTTTATATAAATCTGAATAATGGTCGAAGTCTTGCCTGATGATATTAATTTATTGAAATCTCCAATATCAACAGTCAAGTCTTCGACCCTTATTCGGAGGGAAATGCTACAGTAAGAGCTTGTGCATCTTCGGGGGGTGCTGTGACGGCTGTCGCCTCTCCGGTCCTGTTAATACTGTTTTGCTCTCCTGTTATGTAAACAAGCGGTGTGATTGCTCAACCCAGTCTCACAAAAAAACGTGTAATAACTACGTTGGTCCACAACGTATATTTTTGTATATCTACAAAAACGCCTCTGAAATTGTAAGATGCCTACGTTTTTTTTCACCATTCATTCCAATGGCTGGCTTCTATGTCACGTGATCTTCAAATTTCTCCCTGCAGAAAAAAAAACATGGCCGACCTTCGTTTTATTCTCGGTGTAAAATGCCTATTTTAAGGTTAGTTTGGTCATTAAAATGTGTTTTGATGTCATTTCATGCGAGAAATATGAGTTGTTATTTAAGATTATGTGTGCAGTGGGTGTACATGATCTTTAGTTTGCTAGTTATTACGAAGATTACTTCAGGAAATTGTGTCCATTCAACGTTTTCATTGTTACCAAGATGGTTGCTAGGGACGCTACTATCGATATTATTTCTGTTATGTTGTGTAAAATTGTGTTATCTTTATTGCTACCCCCTTCCCCGTCAATGTATAGTGTTGGTCCACAGTGCAAACGTAGGCCTATTAGTTTAACAAAATCAAAGGTACAAGCTAGACTTTTATTTAGCATCTCAAAACACATCGGACCGGTGGAGACAGGAAGTCCGGCTCACTAAAATGTCCGTGCAGAACAATACCCTGGCCTAACCCATAGATCCGTGGGTGAATAATGTCAATCACCACAATAGATACGTTATTTTCCGTTACCAACACCGTTATTAGTGTTGGTCCACTGCTTTTCTCTTTGAAAGTCATCACATAACGGCATTGTAATACACGGTTCGGCTGCATTAAATGTTACATATCTGCTGTAGTTCTCTATTTATAGAGCCTTGATGAGACAAACATGATGAACTGGAAACGTGACATGGATCATAAATATATCAGTAATTAAACAACATCTTACATTTATTTTTCACACAATACATCTCCTTGCAGTATCAACACTAATTCGGCTGACTTTTATATTTGATCCAATTGGTAGATAGGCTGTATTTACACCATAAACGTGCACACCTGATATAAAGGGACACCTAGTGGTTAAAGCATGTTATTGAATTTCATTATTTTTATTATTAGACATTAATAGAATCCCTATAAAGTATGTTCATTACTCGTTATTCTCTACTAATAGTTAATTAAAGACTGTATATAATGACTATTTTGCACATCCCTTTCAAGATTTTCTAAGGTTTATTGACATATTCACAAATGGTGTAGTTATGCAATGAATGTAAAACTTTGTGTATACCTCCAGGAATGTTAACTATGTTGAAGCACTTATTTTAACTGATATTATACATATGTATTATACTCTTATAAGATTTAGATAGTATAAGAAATGTGCAGAATATGACAATTTAATGGTGGAGGTACACACATATTGAAAGATGTCTTGTGATGCACTGTTGAGGAACCTGTGACCCAAGTTTTTCATCTCCGGCCTTGTCAGGTATTGAACAATCAATAAATAAAGAACAGAGAATTATTAAATATAAAACACATAATTTGTGTGATTATACTAAATGATTTACAAATAAACACCACTGCATATGTACAACTATACACATGCTGATGTAACGCAAATGTTTCCAACTTGAGATCAATAAAGTATATCTTATCTTAAGCTGATCGATGGCTACTGCCAGATTTGCAAAATGTGCCTCTGAACCTTGACAAGTGCATGTTTCAGGCTTATCAATGAACAACAGGAGGGGTCACTATGGGCATAGATATGTCTCATAATTATTTGTGTGAACATACAAATAATTTGTGTGTAAATATGTGATTTGTAAATGTAAAACAACATCCACAAATGCATTTAAAAGATTTGCAAACTCACAAATACATTTGCAAGTGTAAAACGGATCTGCAAATACGCTAAATATGTTCACAAATAAAAAAAAGATCTGTGAATATCTCTTTAACATTTACACCTTTCGATCAGGCATTTGTGAATCCAATTTGTATTTGTGGACCAAAAATGCGCTTGCGGATCTCAAATCTCTGTTCACGGATCTCAAATCTCTGTTCGCGGATCGTCTTTTTACACACACGGAATTTTGAGACATATTTTCCGCCGGTCTCGGCTAAAATCTACTCGGTTATTTTCGGAAACCACGTGATGGCCAGCTGATGGAGACATTTCCGCATGATTTCAAAGTAAGAGCATGATGGTTTGTTTAATGCTCTGTTTTTGTATTATAATGAACAGCGGAACGTTCGATGCATTCTTCATCACCATCACCATCATCATCATGTTATAGTGATACAGTTAGTTTGTGTTATTGATTCAATATAGCATATATCGAGCACTTTAGTTGATGTTGAAGTGCAGGCTATACGCCACTTTCGGGTCCCGGGGGAGCAGCTGGCAGCTGTTTCGCTGCCAGCCGAAAATAACCGAGTGACACGAGTAGATTTTAGCCGAGACCGGCGGAAAATATGTCTCAAAATTCCGTGTGTGTAAAAAGACGATCCGCGAACAGAGATTTGAGATCCGTGAACAGAGATTTGAGATCCGCAAGAGCATTTTTGGTCCACAAATACAAATTGGATTCACAAATGCCTGATCGAAAGGTGTAAATGTTAAAGAGATATTCACAGATCTTTATTTTATTTGTGAACATATTTAGCGTATTTGCAGATCCGTTTTACACTTGCAAATGTATTTGTGAGTTTGCAAATCTTTTAAATGCATTTGTGGATGTTGTTTTACATTTACAAATCACATATTTACACACAAATTATTTTTATGTTCACACAAATAATTATGAGACATATCTATGCCCATAGGTCACAGACATAAGACCAGCTGTTAAATAAAGCTCTTCTGACCTTAGCTGTCGTGTGGGTATATATTAATGCTGCCCATTGGGCACAAACAATTTTCACCCATTTATTAATTATATTTTTAAAAATTGAGTGTTTCCTATCCCCTAAACCTCCAAAATCAAATCAAATCAAGTTTTATTTATATAGTACATTTATAAACGATTTTTGGTCGAGCCAAAGTGCTGTACATATAATAAAATTAGCCTACAGTAGAGACACTTTACAGCAAATACAACAGCACAGATTGTTCAGAATATCAGTATGAGAAAAACGACACCCTCTGTCCTCCAGGGATGTACACAGTTTAATACTGGCAACTTCTTATTATGGGAAATATGAAAACGTCTTTTAAAACTACAATTCCCAGTAGAGGCGTGCCAGCATGTGTAGTTCTGGGGACGGGGTGGGGGAGGGGGGGGAAGCGGTGGACCCGTTCAAATCCAGTTTTGGACAGTCTGCCGTGGTCCCATCCCATTTCATGGGTATTGTTCTGCACGGACATTTTAGTGAGCCGGACTGCCGGTCTTCGCCTCCCGGGCATGAAGCTGTTTACATGTGTTTTGAGATGCTAAATAAAAGTCTAGCTAATAACTAATACGTTTGCACTGTGGACCAACACTCACTTTTTTGTGAGACTGGGTTGGATTGCTTCAACGTGATTGGCTACCAACTCCTGGATCCGCCCTGAAGACACTGATTGGAGCACACCGGGCCCGACGCGCTCCAATCCCCGGGCCATATCACCGCACACCTGCCAGAGATGACGCTACAAAGCCTGGGAACAGCTATCACTCGGGAGGCTCTGTTGCTATCAGACGCCTCACGGCCCGTCCACACAGCGGCGTGCGTTGAAGCTTCCAACGCTTCTGCCCATTCACTTTGAATGGGGTGACGTCACTTTTAGCCGAACTGCATTTTGGGAAGCGATGTGGAGCGTTGCTGGCGTAGCTGGCGTCAAAAGTTGAGCAATGTTCAACTTTTGACGCCTCGACGGAGGCGTCAGCCAATGAAATCCCGTTTATTCAAATCTGCCAGTACAATCGCTAGCCAATCAAACCGCGTGTATGCTGGGAGAGACTACGCAGGTCATTTCCTCATATTCAAAAAAATTGAGGGAAAATTCATTGTAGCGGTAGTGAATCACCCGGTGCTGTATGATCAGTCTCTGTTCATCTACCGGGATACAAACCGGAGGAGCGAGGCACGGAGGGAGGTGGCAGAGACAGTGGGTGAAACTGGTAGGTTTTCGCCTGTTTGGGGATTTTATATCCAGTTTACTTCGTTTTAACATTGCTATTGCTTTGTATGTCGGGGGCGGGAGATTCATGTGATTGGTTGTTGGTCGTGTTGCTCGCAAAAAATCCCCAAGCTTCAGATACGCCCACCTCCAAGCGTCAACGCACGCTGCTGTGTGGACGCTCCGTCACACATCTTGTTCCTGTGTGGACCAAGCGGCAAACTCTGGGGAACAGCCGGGACGCCAATACGGAAGTGCCACACACTGCAGTTCATACATGGGCCGCTAGGGACTGGCTGCAGAAAGGAGCAATTTCCATAGACCCCCATGTTAAAATGCCCAACTTTACAGCAGAAAAAAACATGTTTCTAACCATGGATGCAATAAATATTATTATCGATATAGTTAGATTCCACCTTCATGATTATGAATCTGTGAGTGAATTGTTTTCTAACACGACCCTTTTATTTATATTAGGTCTTAACGTTTTTGCATAAATTAGGGCGTGGTCACTTTGATGGACATGTATATGCCTCACTGTCAGCTAACAGCAACTTGTCCACTCTGCTAGGCTACAACGTTAGTTAGTCATAGTACTGAACTTGACCCTTTAGCTTTAGCCGTGTTCGTGGTGATTGTGCCTTTTCGGGAATATTGTTACAAATACCAGACAATTAAAATGTTGTGCTGTGCGCTTCAATGTACTAACAGAACTTCCAAGAAGTCTAAAATGATAATATTATACATGTTAACCCCGTTCGCAGGTGTTTGTGTGCTTGGTAGCTTAGCTTGTTACTTATTAGCCAGCTAAGGACCAGAGTTGGGTGTAACGCGTTACAAAATAACGCGTTACTGTAATAACGGAGTAGTGTAACGCGCTACTTTTATAATTCAGTAATCACACTACAGTTACTAACATTGCCCCGACACGCGTTACTTCGTTACTTACTAAAATCAGTCATAATCAAACCTCAACAAACACCTGCAAAGAACACATGCTAAGGTGAAGCTAACGCACAGCTATTTGTTGTTTGTTTATATCACGTAGTCTGTTCTTCTTCTCTGTTTTCCGGTTGTTGCCTGTTTTGAATGACAAATACACACTACCGCCGCCTGCTGGTAAGGAGAGTTATTGCCACTCACGCATGCACAGTTCGTACGTGCTCGGCTGAAGTCTTTGCGGTGTCTGGTTCCAGTGCAACCCATGGCCAAGATGCAGGAGAACACGCCGACGCAACAGCGTGAGCAGAGATAGACTGCGCAAAATATACAGATAGCAGGAGACAGAGGACAGCCATGGTCAGATAGGAAAACATTCAGGATCTGGATCAGTCTTATGCGACAATGGAAACTGAACTAAAGAGAACATTTGAAACTTTAGCAGTCTGCGTGATCTGCCTGCAGGGAGGGGCGGGCCGGCCCTGCGAGTAAAGTAACGAGTTACTTTATGTAGAGAGTAACGAAGTAGTGTAATATATTACTTTTTTTTAAAGTAATATGTAATATATTACATTTTTTTTAGTAACGACCCCATCTCTGCTAAGGACATAACCCTTTATGCATACATATACATTTTAGTTTATGATTCAGCCTTGGGTAAGACTTTTATAGTCTATGACGCCCATAATGCTAAACGGGAGCAAATGTTAATAGGGGACCCAATCAGACCCGGCGGCAGACATACGTCTCTGGGTGGGCATTTGATTTACCAGGGCGGGGCCACCCCGAAACTTACATTTCCCGTGAAATCTCGAGATTTGTCAAGGGGGGGGGGGGGTTAGGTTGCCATAAGGCTGTTGACGGTCTTATTATAGGCTACATCCATTGGTTTGTTTTGTGGCACATTTGTAACGCTGAGCGCACACAGGGTGGAAAAGGTGGAGTAAGGTTGAGCCAACCTGATCTCACCAGAATGCGTGACTCCACCACGACTCCTTAACACCGCATTGCGTGGTGGAGTCACGCATTCTGCTCCATTTACGTGTCTGCACCACGCAAAAAACCCCAATGTAAAGTGAATGAGGCTCCTTTGTCGTGGTGCACACACGCATTTCTACAACGTCCCGCAGTGACACGTTCGATTCCTGTTTTGAATAGTGTGCCGTCGATGGGTTTCATTCCATTTCAAGGTGCTTTTTGACGCTCCGTGTAAAATTCGCGCACTGCCACTCCAACATCCAATCACAGAGCTTGAGGACTGATCACAGGGTTTGTCAAGCTAAGCACATGGTGTAGTCCCAAACGATAGCTGAGGATTCTGGGTAGTGTAGTGTCTTCTGCCATCCAAAAACTCCGAAAAAATATTCGTTTCTCCGAATCGAAGGGGAAAAATACAAAAGCATTGTGCACATTTTAAACCAATCAATGTTGTGTAATTAACAAGGATAATCTGGTGTTTTTGAGTTGATGAGTAGTTCAGATATCACTGTAAAATCAATCGACAGTAAGGAGAATACTTACTTCCGGGTGTACAATTCTCCGTTATCCAATGGGAATGGACGCTCGTAATACAATAAAGGGGACATGATCATTATCTTTTAAATAACGTTAACTAAACGGAACAATCTATTTGACACAGCTGAAGCTCTGGCCTTCCTTAAAAACTAACTAATTTAATAAAAATCACAGTTGTATTACATACACTGTTTTTTGAAAACAAAAATTCGTAACTAATATAATTTTTACATTCTGACGAAAAATAAAAATTATTATGAATACAAATAAAATAAAAGAAGCCTCCCGTGAGTTACTACAAGCTATATAGTAGATTTTAAAAACGTTTTATAGAATAAAAGCTCACTGCGGGACGTTGTAGAAATGCGTGTGTGCACCACGACAAAAGAGCCTCATTCACTTTACATTGGGGTTTTTTGCGTGGTGCAGACACGTAAATGTAGCAGAATACGTGACTCGACCACGCAATGCGGTGTTAAGGAGTCGTGGTGGAGTCACGCATTCTGGTGAGATCAGGTTGGGTTGAGCGATGGAGAGAGAGAGTGATTGAGCGAGGCAGAGAGCATGTGCGGCGGTCTGCTTGCGCACAGAGCAGGAGTTTGTGAGAGAGCCGGCTTGTAGTGATGTGTCGGTCGCGAACGAGCCGGCTCAAAGAGCCGGCTCTTTTAAGTGAACGACGGGAGCCGGCTCTCGCCCGCGAACGAGCCGTTTTTTGTTTGTTTTTTTGCGGAGAGATCGGCTTGAAGGCACATTATGCAATGTGCAATGTGCACATTATCCCGCTTATTACATGGCCACATTCTCAAAAAAGTAATGACATGACTCCCAATATTAATTTAAATGCTTTTATGGATTTAGAAAATGATTTTATTGATTAAAAAAATTGTTTTATGTATTGATTTAAATTGACATGCATCCGCTAAGAAAATTGGTTGTTACTGTTTGAACTAACGTAGCAACGGCAGGAACTGCTTCGATAGTGTTTTTGAGGAGCTTTTTGATTACAGATTTGAAAACATCGTCGCTTGCTTTAAAAGTAGCACAATTCATTATGTCAAACCTTGGAAAGTATCTAGATATCCCCGCCCTAATGCCAAAGTAACTGGCAACTGAAGCCGTTTGATGTCTATGTCTGGACCGCTGCGTAAAAAGGAGGGTTTCTGCCCCATTACTTATCTTCTTACTTCGATAAGAATAAAACACGGAGGACGGAGATCTCTTTTTCTCCCCCTCTTCTGACAGCCCAGCAGCTGATCTCAAAGCACGCTCCCCTCTCCTGCAGGGGGGCGTGGTCAGCTGCAGCTCACAGAATCAGCCCCCTGCAAAAATAGCGCTGGAAAGAGCGAATAGAGCGAAATGAGGCATGGCTAAAATGCAGGATCTTTTTGGTATTTTGAAAAAAAAAACTATATTTATATACTTTATATAGGTCGATACAGTAGCCCCTTTTTAAAATAGTTTTTTATAGGTGTTGCTATCTGTTTTGTGTAGCGTGATTCTACAAGCAAGTCAATGCATTCATTGGGTGGTATCAGAGAGTTACACAGGTCTGTAAATGCAATGAAAATAATTGGCCACAGCAAATCATTTATATTAAACATGTAATTTTTACTTTTGAATACTTCAGTACAAATGATGTATTGAATAATGTAAGTGATATATGTGTACACATATAAATCATTAGTCAAAACAGGGCTACATTTGATTTAATTAAAAGGTTGTGGTAAACTGAAGAGCCGTTTGGGACCCCTCTTCTTGGTGAGCCGAGCCAAATGATCCGGTTCACCAAGAAGAGCCGAAATTCCCATCACTACCGGCTTGAGAGTCAATTTCTCTTCAAAAATATAATTGCCAGCCTCCCTTGTCCATAGGCGGAGTTTGACATTTGCGCTTGGGGGGGCAAACCTTTTTTACTGACGTCAGTACACAGTCCTAACTATTGCGTGGGGTGCTACGGATACAGTAGCAATAAAGCCAGCGCTCACTGCACTGAGTATGACTTTTCCACATACGAACGCAACTCGTCCCGTTATGCACGCCTCATGCCCGCCGTACACACACACTCATATGGAAGGGGCGGTCTCTCCCCCCAACAACAGTGCATTACATAACTGTAAAACGTATCATAACTGTGCACATCTTATACTTATTTGATAACTACTACATCCCTTGGTTACTTGAACACGCTACAATATTATTAACCAGTGTCCTACCTTAGTGCAGAAGTAGACGCATTTTTTTTACGTTCCGCATTTTATGTCGTCCTCAATGTGAAGAACAGGAAGTGAGGAAAATCTTGTTCCTCCCATCGTTGACCGCAGCCAGTTCCGAATTCTCCTCATTGCAGAAAAACTTCTCTCTGAGGTGGCAGATCCGATAGGCAGAGTCAGTGCCAACTGGAGCATCTTGTATAAATTTAGATGAATCAATAAAACACAAAAAACGCTCCTTGATTTCAAGCTGCTCTGCATATCTTAAACACACTGATAATTGTTCCATTTTGCAAGACCTGGCCTCATCTGCAATTATAGAAAAAAATCCAGTATCCTGCACTTTCTCTACAATTTCTGCACAAACTAAGTTAGCGCATAGTTGGACTCCATGTTTTTAAAAGCAGAATCATACTTGGAGAAGAAGCCACAAACCTCAAGAAAATTCCCACGCGACTCTGACTCGCTTCCCTCCCGATGCCCACGAAAAGGCAATCCGAGTTTGGACAACAGCCTCACAATATCAACAATTTTGCACAAATAAGATCTGTTCTTCTCAACAGAATCTTCGTGGCTTCGGGAAAGTTTAGCTGCAATAGATCCAGAAGACGCAGTCACTTTATAGTTATCCCATTTAACCATGCAGTTCAGATGGGCCTGAGAGTGTGCATGTTTCTCCAGTTTGCTGCTTAGTTTTTTTCCAGTCACTCAGGCCCTTTCTAAAGGAATCCTCCACACCGCTGTTAGTCTGGAAGTTGCGGCATGAAAAACAAAAGACGGCATCCATTCGTACTGAATATTCCAGCCAGGGATAGTTCTTGTAATTGTACGTGGAAAATTATCGTTTTGTTTTCCCAATCATTTTTTAGGGGAATTCGGATAAAGTAGGCTGCTTGGGACAGCTGTGTTTTTCCCCAAGATCATCATGACCCATTGACGGCCCCGGCACCGGTGGTCTCCCTGCTGTGGGGTTAATGACGTTAGCCAGGCCCGGACTGGCCATCGGGAGGACCGGGAGGTTTCCCGATGGCCTGGCCTGCTAAGTGGCCTGCTGGCCTGAGGATTTTTTTGTATGTATGTATTGTGAACTCAACGCTGCGCAAATGTGGGTCTGACTCTGCCTCACAGAGGGTGACTGGCTGTCTACATGATGTGGCCTGCCGACATAGCCACTTTCATACAGATCATACTAATGCCCTCGATTGGTCTATGTGTGTCATTCAAGCTCGGGAGGGTGTGTGTTAGTGCAGTGGTTCCCAAACGGTGTGCCGCGGCACACTGGTGTGCCGTGAGGCAAGTCCGGGTGTGCCGTGGGATTTTGTGACAACCATACGTTATTATTGCAATATACAACTACACAAACAATTATTATTATTTTATTTACTATATCAGTACTTTGTAGGTTTATATGTACGTAATCTGCGCGACTTGTGCGTCCACATCTCCACGTGTAGTGCTGCATAAACATGGCTGAGTCAGTATGCCCATTATTTTTGAGTTCGTCCGAAGAATAGACAGGAATGTGACGGTGAGGTGCAAAGTGTGTCCAGGCCAGAAGCTGTTATCCACTGCTGTAAACACCACGTCAAACCTCAACACACACCTGCAAAGAACACATGCTAAGGTGAAGCTACCGCACACGCTATTTGTTGTTTGTTTATATCACGTAGTGTGTTCTTCTTCTCTGTCTTCCGGTTGTTGCCTGTTTTGAATGACAAATACACACTACCGCCGCCTGCTGGTAAGGAAAGTTATTGCCACTCACGCATGCGCAGTTCGTACGTGCTCGGGCGAGTAAAGTAACGAGTTACTTTATGTAGATAGTAACGAAGTAGTGTAACATATTACTTTAAAAAAAAAAAGTAATATGTAATATATTACATTTTTTTAGTAACGACCCCATCTCTGGAGTTGGCGTTCTCTACTATGATTTACATGAAGAACAACAGGAGGTCACGGCTCTCTGTTGAACAGGACTTGCGAGTGGCCCTTTCCTCAGTGCCACCAAGGATTACACAATTCTGCGCGCCCCGACAGGCACATGTATCTCACTAATTTGTAAGTTGGCAAAAATATTTACAATAGCACATGTTTCAATGCTGATTGCTGAAATGTTACATGTATAATTTGTAGTTCAGGACCATGGACAATGCAGCTTCCTTGCATTGACAGTTCTCTGTGCTGAATTTCCTTTGCCTCATTTTTAATTGTGTGACCTGTCTGGTTTAAATGAGTGTGTTGCTGCTTTGATGAAACCTAATTTGATAAAGTTTCAAATTAATTTCTGAAATATTTCGTTAATAAATATTTCATGAGTAATATATTTTATTTGGCATTAGTAAATAATTATGCACATTTACAGATATTTTACATGATATGAGTGATAACACGTGTCATAAGGGCTATTTTGCACAATAGGTGTGCCTTGAGATTTTTACTTGGGCACAAAAAGTTTGGGAACCACTGTGTTAGTGTATGTGTGGTGCGAGCGAGTGAGATAAAGCACGCGCACTGGTTACGTGTATTGTTGTTGTTAGCATCTGGTGCTAGCTAGCTGCGCTAAAGTATATAAGGAGATTTTTCAACAACAAGGTGGAGGAGAGTCCTCTCCTGTCAGACTGAGAGACTGATAACCTCAGCTCAGGTGAGGTAAAGGACTCGGAGTGTTTAGATAGTTAACTTAGTCAAAGTTATCCCAGTGGGTCTCAAACGGTTTGGTCACCATTTATGTAAACACATATTTCCATTTGAGGGGGGAGTGATTAGTAAAATATGCATGAATAATAAAAAAAAAAACGTTAACTAGGTGAAAAAAGGTAAGATAAACTATTAAAACTTGTTGAAAGCTAAAACTAGTCTTTGCTGCTGCCTCAAAGAGGAGCAGGGGGAGAGGGGGGAGACAGGTGAGGCTGGTTCAGGAGCACAGACACACTCACAACTATAAATGAACCAAAAACAAATAAATAAACAAGTTTCAATGTTTTTTCATATTGGATATGGTATGTTATTGGTTATGGCCATGTTCTTATGATTTTATGATTATTTAAATGTATACAGTTATGTTTCATATGGGTGTTGTCTCTTTATTTCCCCCTCAAAGTGCACCAGATTGATGCATTTAAGTCCAACATTAAAAAAAATCTTACCGGGGAGCATGCCCCCGGACCCTGCTATAGGAGTTGAGGTCCACCCCCACTTAAAATATGTTCACATAGGTTCCTAATTAAATGTGCACATTTTTAAAAATAGTAACCCATGTCCATATGTTTATTTTTAGGTAGTAGATTTAGAGGGCTATCACTACGGGCAGCAACGCTGTAAAAATTGACAAATAAATCCAGCAAAATGGCACAAAAAACTGGTAGTGGCCTGACTGGGTGTATAATTCCCGGCCTGACTTATTGTCCCAGTCCGGCCCTGACGTTAGCTGGTCCTGCTAATCCAGAGCTCTCCAATGTGGGGCTAACGTTATCTGGTTTAGCTAATCCAGAGTCTGCCACTTCACATTCTAACGGCTGCTGGTTGGTAAGGTTAGGCTCAGTCGGTGGCTCTTCTGTTGTTGAAGCTTTTACAAGACGAAATTGGACGTTTTAAAAATCGCTGAATATCCATTACTGCTAATTCTTGTAATACAATAGCTGAATCACTTGTATACAAAAAAAAGCGAGGGAACTTGTGTCCTTAACCTCACACGTCACACACACACAAACGTCACAACATGCGACTGCTCAAAAATGAAATTATTTCAAACAAAACATGATATTATTCAGATTTGTATTGTAACAATCATTTTATTACATCTATTAAAATATTGATATACGAAATATTTGTATTGGAACAGTTTTAGACTTAGTAATGCAGTAACATATTTCAGCCACCAGGGGGGGCAATGCCCCCCCGCAAAATCCGCCTATGCCCTTGTCCCTGGCTGGCTTGCTAGCTCGTTGGTAACTTGCCTTGCCTTGCCTTGCACTGCACTGCACTGCACTGCACTGCACTGCACTGCACTGCATCTGGCGCTGAGTTGCCATATTCCTTTCATGAACCACTTCCTGATATCCATTGTTGCAGATAAATATAAATGATAATAGCCAAACTAACCTAGCAAGAGTAAACTGACAGGCTGCTGTGCCGCATCTCACTCAAAAACCCACATGACTCAACCCAGCGAAAAACCAGTCTCGCGCGCAGCCTTTCATTCAGAATTTCATTCAGAATTTCATAGCAAAATAAAAAAAAATGCTATTAAACTAATCTTTCAACATAGTTTAAAACAAAAATAAATATTAGGACAAAGCCCTACAAATAACAACAATCAGTGGCGGCTCCAGAGTATTTTTGTAGGGTAATCTATGGTAGGGCTAACCCATACAGTGGTTGGCTCAAGTCAGTATTTGCAATGTTATTACATACACGCTCCCCTTGACAGTGAAACGCGTGAGGTTTAAATTATTTCCCTGTATCAATCCAAATTGAACTGTATGAAATAAAAAGGCACATTTGTCTTGTAGTAAATAAAAAGGGCGACCTGGAGCCAATCCTGCAATTTCCCCACAGGTGAAAGAGTTGACATGCTGAAAGCCCAACCCCTGCAGGGGGGTCTGGGGGGATTGTCCCCCAGGAATTTTTTGAAATACTAACATAAAATACACATTCTGGTACTCTCTTGAGAAGAAAAATAAATAAATCTATTACTACACGACATATTTAAAAAAAATTAATGCCATTTTAGTTTTTTGTTATTTTGTTCTGAAAGCTGAACCTGCTGCTCCTCACAGAGAGAAGAGGCTGTGTGAATTACTTTACATTGTGAATAAGGGTGGATAGCCCCCATTGTTCTGTGTGTCAAAATGAAAGACAGCCCACACACCTATCAATCATCAAACCGTGGGGTCTTATTTCATTATGTGTTGATTTCTATCAACACGTAATGTTGTATCGATGTATATAGAGATTTACTACAGCAAAATTATTCTCCGTCGGGACTTCCTGCAACAACACCACGTCGTTATCGTGATTCTGATTGGCCAGAAGACATTATCAAAGATGTTCTATTGAGAAGATGATCACTACATGACAAAAGTTTTCAAACCGTTTCTAGTCTTCGGTATTTACTGCTGTCTGTGCAATTTACTCTGCGCGAGTTGGCGGACTTTATTTTGCTTACTTTAAAATCATTTTTCATGGTGGGGCTAAGCCATTTCTTGGTATGGCTGTAGCCTACCCCAGTATACCCTGGCGCCGCCACTGAACATAATAATAAAATAATTAAAATGTTGTATTCGGCCCTGATTAAAACAGCGGGCCCAAATCCTGGATGGGCGGGCCCAAATCATGGATGGGCGGGCCCAAATCCTGGATGGGCGGGCTCGGCCCCATGGGGCCCGCCCATGACGCCGGGTCTGGACCCAATTATCCCAGTGGTGGCCGCCGGAGCTAACGGAGCCGCAGGGCCCAGGGGCTAGCTCCAGCCGGCGTCCTGGAGCTAGCCCACTGCGGCTCCGTTAGGTCCGGGCGGTGGAGTCCGTCTTTTCTCAACGTGTGAATGACAAGCATTAAGAATAACAAAATATAGCTAATTCTCTTGCAGATTGTCTCATTTGATTATGAATGTAACGTTTATATAGGGGAACTACACTGTTAGCAGTAACTTGGTATGCATGGTATGCATGTATGTCATGTTAGCTTAGCTTCTTAGCCTGAGCTAGCTCTGTTTACTTCCAGCTCGGTGGCAGCAGGTCCCGCCTCGGCTCCGCCTCTTTGCCCTTATTTGGAGCAGGCGGGATTAGACTCTGACGTTGCTGTCAAGCCGTTAGTGGCCGACTCCGCCTACTAAGGGCTTCTCGGCAACTCTGCAGAATCCTATGGGTGACGTCACGGACACTACGTCCATTTATATATACAGTCTATGGTGTGGACACATAAACCAGTAGATTGTATTTTGACTCTTCTACCGTGTTTAGTGTTGTGGGTTAGGGGTGTTTTAGTTATGTGTTTAGAGTAGCGTGTGGTGATATGTGTTTAGCGTGTACTGTTTTGTGTTTGGAGTAGTGTGTTCTATTTCCCCTTTGTTAGCTGCATTTCCCCGCAGCCTCCTTCAATTAGTGGTGATTGTAGATAGGATTACTTAAAATATAGTACCTTATATTTCATCTTTTTTATATCCAGTCTCTGATTGTGTTACGTTATTATGAGAGTGCTCTCATACTTGTTTGATTCTGAAATTGTATATATTTATATACATATACAGTGGGGCAAAAAAGTATTTAGTCAGCAACCAATTGTGCAAGTTCTCCCACTTAAAAAGATGAGAGAGGCCTGTAATTTTCATCCTAGGTACACTTCAACTATGAGAGACAGAATGGGGGGGAAGAATCCAGGAAATCACATTGTAGGATTTTTAATGAATTAATTGGTAAATTCCTCGGTAAAATAAGTATTTGGTCACCTACAAACAAACAAGATTTCTGGCTCTCACAGACCTGTAACTTCTTCTTTAAGAGCCTCCTCTGTCCTCCACTCGTTAACTGTATTAATGGCACCTGTTTGAACTCGTTATCAGTATAAAAGACACCTGTCCATAACCTCAAACAGTCACACTCCAAACTCCACTATGGCCAAGACCAAAGACCTGTCAAAGGACACCAGAAACAAAATTGTAGACCTGCACCAGGCTGGGAATACTGAATCTGCAATAGGTAAGCAGCTTGGTGTGAAGAAATCAACTGTGGGAGCAATTATTAGAAAATGGAAGACATACAAGACCACTGATAATCTCCCTCGATCTGGGGCTCCACGCAAGATCTCACCCCGTGGGGTCAAAATGATCACAAGAACGATGAGCAAAGATCCCAGAACCACACGGTGGGACCTAGTCAATGGCCTGCAGAGAGCTGGGACCATAGTAACAAAGGCTACCATCAGTAACACACTACGCCGCCAGGGACTCAAATCCTGCAGTGCCAGACGTGTCCCCCTGCTTAAGCCAGTACATGTCCAGGCCCGTCTGAAGTTTGCTAGAGAGCATTTAGATGATCCAGAAGAGGATTGGGAGAATGTCATATGGTCAGATGAAACCAAAATAGAACTTTTTGTTAAAAACTCAACTAGACGTGTTTGGAGGAGAAAGAATGCTGAGTTGCATCCAAAGAACACCATGCCTACTGTGAAACATGGGGGTGGAAACATCATGCTTTGGGGCTGTTTTTCTGCAAAGGGACCAGGACGACTGATCCGTGTAAAGGAAAGAATGAATGGGGCCATGTAACGTGAGATTTTGAGTGACAACCTCCTTCCATCAGCAAGGGAATTAAAGATGAAACGTGGCTGGGTCTTTCAGCATGACAATGATCCCAAACACACCGCCCGGGCAACAAAGGAGTGGCTTCGTAAGAAGCATTTCAAGGTCCTGGAGTGGCCTAGCCAGTCTCCAGATCTCAACCCCATAGAAAATCTTTGGAGGGAGTTGAAAGTCTGTGTTGCCCCAAAACATCACTGCTCTAGAGGAGATCTGCATGGATGAATGGGCCAAAATACCAGCAACAGTGTGTGAAAACCTTGTGAAGACTTACAGAAAACGTTTGACCTCTGTCATTGCCAACAAAGGGTATATAACAAAGTATTGAGATTAACTTTTGTTATTGACCAAATACTTATTTTCCACCATAATTTGCAAATAAATTCCTTAAAAATCAGACAGTGATTTTCTGGATTTTTTTCTTCTCATTTTGTCTCTCATAGTTGAGGTATACCTAGGATGAAAATTACAGGCCTCTCGCATCTTTTTAAGTGGGAGAACTTGCACAATTGGTGGCTGACTAAATACTTTTTTGCCCCACTTTATGTGTGTGTGTATATGTCCGCATCTGTAGCCTGTTATTGTCGCATTATACCGCACTGTGAATTAATTAAAAGTAAATATATAAGTCATCATGAACACATCTGTCCATCAGATGTGGCTGCTGTGCCTCCTGTCATCATTAATAAACGTCTCTTTAAAATGACCGCTCAGAGGAGAGGAGTTCTCATTTCTCGAACCGCCTGCTGCTTCCACTCCTCTCTCCTCGGTTCCCCTACTCAGTCCTCCGCTCGCATCTCCTGTGGGCGGCACCAAGTCTCGAGGAGGTGAGTCGAGGATAGGAGTCGAGGAGGGGACATTTGAGTATTGAGAAACCTCTTCTGTCTGTGTCTGTGTATTCTCTTGTTCCGATTAACCCAGCCAAATCTTTTTTCTTGTTTTGTATCTATATCTACGCCGGGATCCGGAGTCGAGGCTGATCCTCTTGCTATAGTCCTGTGTCTTGGATCCTCTATCCTGAGTTCTGGATTAAGTCGTGGACTTCGGGTCGTGGCTGAACCTGTCTCTGCGGTCCTGCCTTGGGTCTCGTCATGCTGCTTCCCTGATGGCTTCCACAGGATTGTAGCTGACATCCTCGTGGATTCATCTTCTTATTACAGACACATGCATTTCCTAACATTCGGTCTATATGCTGTAAAATGTATTATCTCTTCGATTTCCACACGGCATCTATTGCACGTCTGTCCGTCCTGGGAGAGGGATCCCTCCTCTGTTGCTCTCCCTGAGGTTTCTCCCATTTTTCCCCTTAAACTGTGGGTTTTCTCTGGAAGTTTTTCCTTGTACGATGTGAGGGTCTAAGGATAGAGGGTGTCGTTTTTCTCATACTGATATTCTGAACAATCTGTGCTGTTGTATTTGCTGTAAAGTGTCTCTACTGTAGGCTATTTTTATTGTACAGCACTTTGGCTCGACCAAAAATCGTTTATAAATGTATAAATAAAACTTGATTTGATTGTTAGTGATCACACCTGTGTGATTAGGCTCACCTTTATTCAGCAGTATACCTGCGCCCTTTTGGCTCCTTTTGTTTGGCTTAGGCTATTTTTGTTCTCTTTTTATTGTACACCTTTTGTTGTTAACCATTAAACCCTTTTATAATTATTACCAAAACCATCTGGTGTGTGTTACCTTCCTCATCCCTAGTGAGTTTGTAACAGGTGCTAACACTTAAACATAAACTTTATCCTTTACTTTCTCCGTCTTTATATGTAGATATTACTTTTCTCCGTTAACCTTCGCTTCTTTCTCCGTCACATTGTTTCCATAGCAACAACAACTTCCTGTCAACAGCGTACACTTCAAAATAAAAGCATGTCCATACAAAATAGGAAGCCAAGCCAAATTACACTTAAGACATACAACTGCAACGAAAGTAACAAACACAATGCAATATCCTTTTCAATTTCAAAGAACACAAATTGGGTTATTTACAGGTGTTGTTTTGTGTGGTAGAGGGTCGCTGTCATAGCAATTCAAGATAAAGACAGCAATGGGGACAACTACACGATGTTCAGTGTATTTTAATCTCTCTAAAGGAACAACGGAGACCAATGGAAGTGTTTCAGGCAGGGGGTGAGTGTGTGGGTTTATATTTTTGTTCAGTGTTTTTTAATCTTTCTGTACCAAATTATCCCACCTACAGATCTGAGAAAAATACATTAACCTTGAGTAAACCATTACAAATAACCAAAATTGATTAGATTACCAAATGTATGTAAATCCTAACCCTAATCCAAGCCCTAACTGAAAACTCTTTATTCATAAAAGCTTTTTCGCATAGATTGCATACAAAATAAAACAGTAATTGATCAACTATTCAATAGGACATTATGTTCATTTTCAGGTTCATATGTTATATTTTGTGCCTCTACTGTGACATGTCTCCATGCTTTAATATTCAAAAAGGTATTTATTTTTCTCATACTGGCTGTGCTGCAGCACCTCTTTTCACCCTCTGTCTGAAACCATAGCCCAGTCTGCTCTGATTGGTTAGCTGGCCAGCTCTGTTACGATTGGTCAACTGTTAAGAGATGTGTGTATAGAAGTGTGAGTGTTACATAGTGATGTCACTATGTTACAGAAGTAAACAAAGGAGTCCAATGGAAGCATTTCTGGCAAGGGGGAGAGAAACTTCCTCTAGAGGGAACACAGGGATTTAGGCCTTTGCAGACCATACATGCACACAAACCTGTATAACAAACTATGGGAAAGGGAAACCCCCAAAAATCATTAGAGGGCCTCTTTAACATGGTGCTGTTTTTCCGATGCCAGGAACCATGGGTTGATCACCCCAATCTTTAAAATTGAATACAACAGACCCTAATAACTACAGAGGTATCTGTGTCAAAAGTCACCATGCAACTGATTTCCACATATGCCATGGGGGCGTTACGAATCTGCCAAGCGCTCAGTATGTTATCCATAGGGGTATTCCTTTTCAGCCAAGGACCTATCAAGGACCCAGCAGGGGTCCCTCACTGACCTGCGAGGGTCTCATTGGAATGGAGCAAGCTATTATTAAAAAAACAAAGGTTCAAATGGAGATAATCAACTACACATAACCACCAATCTGAATGCCATTGACAGTACAACAGTACATATTTGCTGTCTTAAGTGTCCTCGTGGTGGTAGTGAACTCACAGTTACAGTTGCATACTTCTTGTTGTAACACAATATCATGGAACACACTCATGTACTTTGAGTCATGTTGAGTTTCCGCCTATAAGTCTGTTGTCTATAGGTAGAGCTATCAAATTATATCTATAGAGCTGTACACCTACTCTTCTCTACTAATACACAAAGTCATATTGAGCAATCATGTTGTCCCTAGCACTGATGTTCATATCTTGTGTGCCAGCACATGTGTGTTTTTTTTTGTGAGTTATAGTTATGTTTCCCTTGATACTCCACTCTTGCACCTTCATGGATTGTTCCCTCCTGTGTGTTCCCTTCTCTTACTGTTTTATCCACAACCTCTGTCCTGCTGGCCTCAACCATCTGCCCTCTGCTGTATTTACATCAGCTCTGAGCAGCTATCAGCTATCAAAATAATTCAGTTACAAGTCAAACAAGGACAACAGTGATCCTTCCAGATTAATTTACTTAACTTTAATGCAACTGACACAATGCAAGGTTTTGCTGCAGGAGCAATTTTAACTGGTTTAAAATTGGTTAACAGAAATGTTACAATGACTTCGCTGACAGCTGAAGGAGTGAAGAGTCTTCAGGATTATTATGGGATTGCCATACGCATGACCCACCAGCAATAAACACTTGAGTCAGTCCTGTTCCCCCCAACTCTACAACGGAGCTGTTGATTGCAAAGTTAGCCAACCCATTATGCCAAGATGGTCACATTGAATAGAAATATACAGGAATTACAAACATGCCCTTAACACTTGTATCTTCAAGCTAGCTTTCTGTTGTTAAGCTCCTACATTTTTCATATGTTTGTATGAAATGTGTCTTCTCGCATTTAGAGAAAGCGTTATTTGTTCTCTAGGAAGTGGATCCTTTTTTTCTTCATTATAAGTGGTGCAGTCATGGCGTATTTTTGTAAGCCGACCCGGAAGTTACCATCGCAAAGCCTCCCTCGACAAATAGCAAAGGGATTTTCTAATATTGCAGAAAATTAAATCTGTGGCAAAAACATGTTAATTACACATTTTGTTCAAAATAAACACGATTTCTTAAGTCTATATGGAGTCGCCAAAACTGAGGCTATAAAAGAACTACATCATGGTCATATAATTTCACGTTCAGATATAATTGCCGATTTCATGACACAAAGAAGCTATGAACATTTACGAGTGGGCTATTTACTGATGTATTTAATGTCGTGGAACAAAACGGGGCGTTACGTGTTGTAATCCTAGTTATTACATGTTACTTGTTAGACGCTTTTATCCAAAGCGACTTACATACTCAATACTGTGGACAATCCCCACAGGAGCAATTTGGGATGAAGTGTCTTGCCCAGGGACACAACGACATGCTGACTGCAGTGGGGTATGAACCTGTGACCCCCGATCCCAACACCAAGACTCTATCCACTGCGCCATATGCCTCCCGTTCTATTAGCACAGGCGGAGCCCTCTACTGGACTCTATGGGTACTACTCTCATCAATGATACGCGAGCGTTCACACACTGAAGTTGTATGAACGTAGCCGGCCAATCAGGACGAGCCTACCTGAATGTGCGCGCAGGCTCACAGTATATAAGGCAGCTACACCTCCTGACTGTTCAATTAAATTCAAAACCTTTATTTATCCAGGTAAAATCCCATTGAGATCAATGATCTCTTTTTCAAGGGAGACCTGCAGCAGTAGGTTCCACAAGAAGACATACAAACATAAACAACAGAACAACAAAAGGACATCATACAGCAAAATGTACAGGGATTACAATTTACATATTTAACCACATGTACAGGTACCAACAGCATCTGATTTTGTAGCATCCAACCGAGCTTTAAAAACATGTAGTGGTACTAGCTTGGTAATTTTCCATTCTTTTTGCAGACTGTTTCATGTTAGTGGAGCTGCACATCTAAAAGCTTTCTTCCCTAAGACAGTCCTAGCACTTGGCACATTTAATAAAACCACAGCATGCGATCTCAGGCAATAAGTACTTTCAATTCGCAGAGAGATCAGGGAGCAGCTATAAGATGGTAGTTTATCCAACATGGCTTTGTAAATGAAAAAGTACCAGTGACTGAGCCTCCGTACAGTAAGTGATGGCATAACCGCCATGGTATACAGGGTACAGTGATGCGTAAGTGCTTTACAATTTGTCAAAAATCTCAGTGCACTGCAGGGTCGGCGTCATGGGGGGTCATTCGAGGGCCATGCCCCCCCAAATGAGTCACTGTGCCCCCCCCAACGCAGGGTGGGCAAGCCTTGCCACTTTGCCGTTTTTTTGTTGTTGTAATCATATAAGTGAAAACGTTTCCACTAAAGGTTTTTTGTGTGAAATACATCAGAAATAAAGAATACAAATATAAAACACAGCCTGAGGTGTGCTCACTGCTGCTCTCTGATTGGTGTGTTGCTTGACCAATGACCCCCGACTTTTGTTTTGTTATCATTACGTGGCTGTGTGTTTTAGATGAAAGCCGGTGGCAATCTGTTCATCTGTTACACTGATTATACAGTAAAGCCATCGAAAATAATATGATATACAGTACAGTACAAGTAGCCTACTTCTGGGTCTCTGTGTTTCATTCAAGCTCGGCTCTCTGTGTGTGTGGCACGATCGCATTTTGTGAGTGCGCGAGCGGTAACGTGGAATGTTGTTGTTAGCATCCGGTTAGCTAGCTATGCTAACAGATATAAAGAGCTGTTTCTACACCAAGGTGGAGGAGAGTCCTCTCCTGTCAGACTGAGAGGATCGTATAACCTCAGCTCAGTGAGGTAAGGACTCTCTCAGTGTTTAGATAGTCCACTTTAGTGTAAGTTATCTCAGTGGGTCTCAAACGGTTTGGTCACCATTTATGTAAACAAGTATTTGCGAGGAACACATGTATATGATCATTAGCCTATAGCCTAGTTATTAAAAAAATAAGAGAATAAATGAAAAACGGGTATGAAATACTATAGGACAGTAACACAAGAATACAGTTTAAAAGGGGAGTGATTAGTAAAATATCCATAAAGAAAAAGTAAATCTGTGTACAGTTCTGTTTCATATGAATGCTGAGAGATGTAGGCTATCCATAGATCTCTTCATTTTGCTCTCAAAGTGCACCAGATTGATGCATTTAACTTCAATATTTTAAAAATAATCTTCCCCGGGGAAGCATGCCCCCAGACCCTCCTAGAGGAGGTTAGGTCCACCCCCACCTAAAACATGTTCACATGGATAGGATACAAAATACATTTGCACACTTTTTATATGGTGGCCTATGTCCATATGTTTCTGTTTTGGTGGTTGTGCCACAACCGTGCATGTATGCACAAGTCATAGGTGCGCTAGGAAATAGCACATACACCCCTCAATATGTGTGAAAGACAATAGACTTTACAGCATGTTTTTTTAAATTGAAATTGCGTTGGTGTTTGTGTGTTGGTTGTTGACGGCAGTGTGTGCCCCCCCTTGGTAAATGATTGCCCCCCCATTCGATTTGTTCTAGAGCCGACCCTGGTGCACTGTGATACGCAGCATCCTACACCCTCTTCAGCGAGCGGCATAGGGAAGACAGGGCGCCTAGGTAGAGGGCTCGGTCTGTGCTTATAGAACTAGGGTTACAATACGTAACCCCCTGTTCTATCTCACACAGGCTCCGCCCTCTACTGGACTCTATGGGTACAGTGGGTGAAGCCCCGATGAATAAACGCCCTGTCGCCCCACCACAATGCCCCTGACCGGCTTTTGGTTAACAGTCATCGCACCCCAACTTGTGTCACCCGGTTGTGACCGCGGAGAAGTCGGGGCCGCAGCTTACTTGGCTGGGTAGAGCCTAATTGGTCTGAATAAGCCCATAGCTCCACCCTGCAGGTGCCAGCGTAAGTGACTACACACTGCGCACCACGTTTGCCAGGTCCCTAAGGAGCATGGAAAAACGTAAGTGGACTATGTCCTCCGCACTCATGTAGAGTGTGCACGGACCTCAGTGGGGAAGGCTCTCCCCGCCTGCCTATGGGGCTTACTGCACACCACGTTTCCCAGGTCCCTAAGGAGCATGGGAAAACGTAAGTGTATTATGTCTCAGGGGGTCAGATACAGCTTACCGACCCACAGCCCCCCTCTTTTCACCAGCTTGGGGTATGGGACTGCTCTTCTTCCAATTGACCGCAAACCCCCAACTTGGTTAGGTGTAAGATCAATTGGGCTGTGTGGAACATCTGCCCATTCCCTGGACCTGGCCATGACTATGAGGTCGTTGAGATAAAATAAAACCCTCATGCCATGGTCGCGAAGCAGCTGAAGCACTGTGGCCACACATTTGCTGAACATTTGTTCCCCTGGAAGGCAATACGCAAATACTTCCTGTGTTTTGGCTTTCTAGCAATTTCGACATGAAAGTAAGCGTCCTTCAGGTCGAAGGTTGTGAACCAAACGCCCGGCTGCACCAGTTCCAGTAACTGCAGGAATCCCAACCACTTTGTCCTGTAGCAGGCTGTGGTGGATCCCGCTCTTGCTGCCTGGATAGTCTGAATAACCTTGTCAGACAGCCCACCCCTTCTCAGCCTGTCCCTCTCAGGAACCAAGCCTGGAGAGGTTGGCCCAGAGTGGGTAACGCCCCTATTGCACCCGCCTCGTGAGACAGCGCCCCCAGAACTGAGGAACTGTCCAGGGCTGGCCCACCATCATTTGTGTCACTTCTGTGTACCACGGCGCTGAGCGGCGACCTGAGGCTACCAGAATGACTGACAACTGTTCTCGTCTCACCCCCTCCAGGAGTGGGGGAATGAGACGCAGCGGTGGAAAGGCGTAGAGCATGTAAATAGGATAGAATAGAGCCCAATGTACCGGACAGAGGCTCTAGACTCTCCTCCTCGCACCAACGTTGGAATCCCAATCACTTTGTCCTGTAACAGGCTGTGGTGGATCCCACTCTTGCTGCCTGGATAGTCTGTATAACATTGTCAGACAGTCCACCCCTTCTCAGCCTGTCCCTCTCAGGAGCCAAGCCTGGAGAGGTTGGCCCAGAGTGGGTAACGCCCCTATTGCACCTGCTTCCTGAGACAGCGCCCCCCAGAACTGAGAGACGGTCCAGGGCTGGCCCACCATCATTTGTGTCACTTCTGCGTACCACGGCGCAGAGCGGCGACCTGGGGCCACCAGAATGACCGACAAATGTTCCTGTCTCACCCTCTCCAGGAGTGGGGGAATGAGACGCAGCGGTGGAAAGGCGTAGAGCAGCTATATTGGCCATGGCTCGTGTGCAAACGTGTCCACCCCCAAGGGTGGATTGTCCTGCCGAGCCAAGGAGAACCACCATTCGTCTGGCAGGGGCCCGCCTCTTGACATGAGGCCGGCCCCCCTGTTCTCCAGTCCCGGAATGTGGGGGGCCTTTAGAGATAAAAACATTCTCTGAGGCCCACAATCACAGGTTACCCGCTGCGCTCAACAAGACGGCAGAGCTGACTCCGTCCTGCCTGTTGATGTGAGCCACTGTGGCATAAAGTTTCCCCGCAGCGAGACTCCGGTGTTATGCCGTGTTATGCATGCCCTCCAAAAAGGAAACGGCTGTGCGCGCTCCCGCGAGGTGCAGTGTGGGCATGCATAACACGGTGCACCCCCCCCCCCCCCCCCCCGTTGACAGTTCCCGAGCATGCTCTCACCCCCCCCCCCCCTCGTCAGAGTTGTGTAAAGGACGATGGGTAATTCAGGATTTTGACGATCCTGTCCGTAAAAATTACGGGCAGTGAAAAAGTCTAGCGTAACCTCTGGTGCCGGGTATCTGTCAGAGGCCAGCCACCACCTATAGCTGTCTCTAAGTAGGTACCTCCCCTTCAGCAAATGCTTTGGGGACCCCCAGTATTGGAGGTTGCCCTCTACTGAAGGGGGGGATGGTCACCAGACGACGTTTATGCCTCTTGGGATCTAAACAAAGGGTGGCAAACCACCTCTGTAGGCGACGCATGTGCAGTAGCCCCAGCGGTACTACGTGGTGAGCAGCCGCCATGAGACCCAAGGTCTGCATAATGGTCAGGGCTGTCACCGTTGCCCCCCGTCACAGTCTGAAAACTGCCTGAAGCAGGGACGTCCGTCTGTTCTCTGACAGAGTGGCACGTAGCCTGCCCTCTTTCTCGATGGGGGCATACACCTCTCCCTCGATGGGGGCGTACACCTCGCTCTCAATGGGGGCGTACACTGAACGTGCGTGGGGACAGGGAGTAGCCAAACGGTAGTCCATTGTCCTCCTTGGCTATCTCCTGGAAGGCACAACGCAAATACTTCCTGTGTTTTGGAGCAATTTCAACATGAAAGTAAGCGTCCTTCAGGTCGATGGTTCTGAACCAATCGCCCGGCTGCACCAGTTCCAGTAACTGTTTAACATGTGGAACTTTTTGCAGCCCTGAATGGAGGAGGGATGCTGCAGAACTGGAGTGAGTAACCCAGTCCCAGTGTCCTGTCCACCCATTCTGTCAGTACACAGCTGAGGAAGCCGCTGTGGAGCCGCAGCTAAGAAGCTGAGGTACTCTCTGGTGGCCCTCTCCTCTGCCAAACCTTCCATGAAAGGAAGATTGGCTCATGGGGAACCAACATGAAAAGAGCCGGCTCTGCGGTGGTCCTTGAACGCCCCACGGCCACTCTCGCGGGGATTCGGTGGCAGTGGTGGGGGGGAGCGGTGGTCCGACACGACCTGGCGGGCAGACGTGCATTGGACTTCCGCGGAAGTGTCAGACACCGATGAGGCGAAGTCATCTTCTTCCTCCTCAGCAAGCAGAGCCATAACGGACGCACGGCTGGGATGGCGAACATTGGTGGCGTCGCCTCGGGCCATATCCTGGTCTCCCACGTCCACCACCTCGAGCTTGTCTTCGGTGTGGTCTAGTCCCAGGCACTCGAACCAGAGCAGGTGGGGATCGGCACCCGCTATTAAGCCGGGCATGAGGGACAGGCCCGGGTTTCCTGCAGTGGCGACTCCATTCGCTTGCCTGGAGGTAAGATACTTTTTACTTGTTTCGAATGCTTTTCTCAGGTGTTGTCCCGCTCACTGAAGAGAAAAGGATGACAGTCAGGAGGTGTAGCTGCCATATATACTGTGAGGCGTGAGCCTGCACGTTCATTCAGGTAGGCTCACCCTGATTGGCCGGCTACGTTTATACAACTTCAGTGTGTGAATGCTTGCGTATCATTGATGAGAGTAGTACCCATAGAGTCCAGTAGAGGGCGGAGCCTGTGTGAGATAGAACTTAAAAATCACTTAACCTTGTGTTCACCACAGACCTTATTTTAGGCCTATAACCATAACACGGTCGAAATAACCACAGACTTCTGGACGAGGGAAACAGAGGTGGTAAAATGCAAACCAATTCTGGGTTTTAGGATTCCTATCTGCAACACTCTATAATGACGCAAATTGGTTATGAATGATGGTGGTTATGGCTACAAGAAACCGACATTGACTGTCAGTAGGAAACCAACAACGATACAATGTTCAAGTCCAGTGGTGTAGTGGGCGTTGGACGTGGGGGTACGTCGTACCCCCACTTATTTGGAGCATGATCTTTTTTTTAATAGTCTAATACAAGGGTTCCCAAACTTTTCAGCCCGCAACCCCCAAAATAACAGTGCCAGAGACTGGCGACCCCCCACTATCACGTGGTGACTGGAAGAAAAAGAAAAACGTGTGCACAGGACGCACGCACTAATAGGCGTATCCAAACACGCGCATAACGACAACACACAAGAATAGAACAGCCTGACAACCATGATATGATTTTACATATAGCAATTTAATATAAGATAACAGCAGAACTCGTGAGTCAAAGTAATCTCCATGTAAATTAGGAGAACATTGTTGCGGTGTAAACTTTAAAGACATAAACTGTAGTAAACATTTGAACATTGTTGCAGTGCATATTTACATTTGGGGAATACGCTATGTTTCAGCGTTAATCTCACCTAATGACATACTTGCCAACTGTTAGAAATTAAAATCAATGTTTTGATGGCATAATGTACCTTAAATGTACCTTCAGTTTAAATGCTGTTTTATACTGAAAAACCAGAAAATTATTGTGCACAACCAGTTAAGCTTTTATTCTGAAAATCCTTCATCTCCGGTTAGCATGTGGCTAGTTTACCATTTCTTATAGAGGTTAATTTAGTAGCGAAATGACATGGAGTGATGCACACCGAAACCTACTGATTTTAACACTGCAACTATAGACGTATTATTATTGCTGAATATTAAATGAAGGTATAGTTTATTTGAATAAAGTTATTGTTTACAGACGTGGGTAAGATGTGACAACATCCGGAATGACCAGAAACCAAACCAGCAGTGAAGTATTTTCTGTATTTTTTAGAATATTAACTACAACGTTTAGAATGTGTTAAAGGAAAAGTGATGAAAGACAATATGAGGAGAAGAGGCGTGTTTAAGTATATATTGAATGTACAATGCCTGAATCCTCTGTTTAAACGTAACAACGGACATTAAGATGTGGAGGGTCGGCCTATATAACAGCAGCACCTGAGCGATTCGGCCTCTTTTCTCTGCTAGCGGTGATCCAGAGGCAGCTGCTTTTCTGTCGGACAAATATCCTGTTTGTGACTTTACCGCGCCTTTTTTATTAATTAAAGTACCAATTTGAAAACATCTCAGAGACTCCATTTAGTCTCCTTTTTAAGCTTCTCTTTCCTGGACGCGAGAATAACCATCACAGTTAACACAACCCTCCCGATTTTCGCGGGAGACTCCCGATTTCATAGCCCTCTCCCGATTTCCTCCCGGGGTCATATTTCTCCCGCATTTCTCCCGATTTCTGACAAAATCAGATTTACTCAGGACTGTTTCCACTCTGACTTTAATACAGCTACACCATTGAAGCTCCAGCGGGGTGCAAAACAGCATGTCCTCATCAAGTTTTCCATCAAAACTGTATCTGGCGAAAACAAGCAGTTGGGCAGAGTTTGACATATCTGTGGATTCGTCGAAAAAAAAGCAAAGCATATTTCCCTTTCTTCACTCTGTCAATCAGCTGACAATTGATATCCTGGGCCATGTCCGTGATGCGCCGGGATATGGTCCCGTCAGACAGCGGCACTGCTTCCAGCTCCCGTGCCTACATGTTTATCCCAACCCAGTCTCACAAAAAAAACGTGTAATAACTACGTTGGTCCACAACGTAGGACGTAGTATATCTACAAAAACGCCTCTGAAATTGTAAGATGCCTACGTTTTTTTTCACCATTCAATGGCTGGCTTCTATGTCACGTGATCTTCAAATTTCTCCCTGCAGAAAAAAAAACATGGCCGACCTTCGTTTTATTCTCGGTGTAAAATGCCTATTTTTACGCGAGAAATATGAGTTGTTATTTAAGATTATGTGTGCAGTGGGTGTACATGATCTTTAGTTTGCTAGTTATTACGAAGATTACTTCAGGAAATTGTGTCCATTCAACGTTTTCATTGTTACCAAGATGGTTGCTAGGGACGCTGCTATCGATATTATTTCTGTTATGTTGTGTAAAATGGTGTTATCTTTATTGCTACCCCCTTCCCCGTCAATGTATAGTGTTGGTCCACAGTGCAAACGTAGGCCTATTAGTTTAACAAAATCAAAGGTACAAGCTAGACTTTTATTTAGCATCTCAAAACACATCGGACCGGCGGAGACAGGAAGTCCGGCTCACTAAAATGTCCGTGCAGAACAATACCCTGGCCTAACCCATAGATCCGTGGGTGAATAATGTCAATCACCACAATAGATACGTTATTTTCCGTTACCAACACCGTTATTAGTGTTGGTCCACTGCTTTTCTCTTTGAAAGTCATCACATAACGGCATTGTAATACACGGTTCGGCTGCATTAAATGTTACATATCTGCTGTAGTTCTCTATTTATAGAGCCTTGATGAGACAAACATGATGAACTGGAAACGTGACATGGATCATAAATATATCAGTAATTAAACAACATCTTACATTTATTTTTCACACAATACATCTCCTTGCAGTATCAACACTAATTCGGCTGACTTTTATATTTGATCCAATTGGTAGATAGGCTGTATTTACACCATAAACGTGCACACCTGATATAAAGGGACACCTAGTGGTTAAAGCATGTTATTGAATTTCATTATTTTTATTATTAGACATTAATAGAATCCCTATAAAGTATGTTCATTACTCGTTATTCTCTACTAATAGTTAATTAAAGACTGTATATAATGACTATTTTGCACATCCCTTTCAAGATTTTCTAAGGTTTATTGACATATTCACAAATGGTGTAGTTATGCAATGAATGTAAAACTTTGTGTATACCTCCAGGAATGTTAACTATGTTGAAGCACTTATTTTAACTGATATTATACATATGTATTATACTCTTATAAGATGTAGATAGTATAAGAAATGTGCAGAATATGACAATTTAATGGTGGAGGTACACAAATATTGAAAGATGTCTTGTGATGCACTGTTGAGGAACCTGTGACCCAAGTTTTTCATCTCCGGCCTTGTCAGGTATTGAACAATCAATAAATAAAGAACAGATAATTATTAAATATAAAACACAGAATTTGTGTGATTATACTAAATTATTTACAAAGAAACACCACTGCATATGTACAACTATACACATGCTGATGTAACACAAATGTTTCCAACTTGGGATCAATAAAGTATATCTTATCTTAAGATGATCGATGGCTACTGCCAGATTTGCAAAATGTGCCTCTGAACCTTGACAAGTGCATGTTTCAGGCTTATCAATGAACAACAGGAGGGGTCACAGACATAAGACCAGCTGTTAAATAAAGCTCTTCTGACCTTAGCTGTCGTGTGGGTATATATTAATGCTGCCCATTGGGCACAAGCAATTTTCACCCATTTATTAATTATATTTTTTTAATTTGAGTGTTTCCTATCCCCTAAACCTCCAAAATCAAATCAAATCAAGTTTTATTTATATAGCACATTTATAAACGATTTTTGGTCGAGCCAAAGTGCTGTACATATAATAAAATTAGCCTACAGTAGAGACACTTTACAGCAAATACAACAGCACAGATTGTTCAGAATATCAGTATGAGAAAAACGACACCCTCTGTCCTCCAGGGATGTACACAGTTTAATACTGGCAACTTCTTATTATGGGAAATATGAAAACGTCTTTTAAAACTACAATTCCCAGTAGAGACGTGCCAGCATGTGTAGTTCTGGGGACGGGGTGGGGGAGGGGGGGACGCGGTGGACCCGTTCAAATCCAGTTTTGGACAGTCTGCCGTGGTCCCATCCCATTTCATGGGTATTGTTCTGCAAGGACATTTTAGTGAGCCGGACTGCCGGTCTTCGCCTCCCGGGCATGAAGCTGTTTACATGTGTTTTGAGATGCTAAATAAAAGTCTAGCTAATAACTAATACGTTTGCACTGTGGACCAACACTATACATTGACGGGGAAGGGGGTAGCAATAAAGATAACACCATTTTACACAACATAACAGAAATAATATCGATAGCAGCGTCCCTAGCAACCATCTTGGTAACAATGAAAACGTTGAATGGACACAATTTCCTGAAGTAATCTTCGTAATAACTCGCAAACTAAAGATCATGTACACCCACTGCACACATAATCTTAAATAACAACTCATATTTCTTGCATGAAATGACATCAAAACGCATTTTAATGGCCAAACTAACCTTAAAATAGACATTTTACACCGAGAATAAAACGAAGGTCGGTCATGTTTTTTTTTCTGCAGGGAGAAATTTGAAGATCACGTGACATAGAAGCCAGCCATTGGAATGAATGGTGAAAAAAAACGTAGGCATCTTACAATTTCAGAGGCGTTTTTGTAGATATACTACGTCCTACGTTGTGGACCAACGTAGTTATTACACGTTTTTTTGTGAGACTGGGTTGTTTATCCCCATGCATTGCCCTACTCATAGCGATAGCAGCAGGTTTAATTAGGGTTTCCCCGATTGTGTGTGGCTTTTTTGCCTGTGCAATTAAATATGCCACCTCATATGATGCCTTTTGAGCCTTGGTAGGGATTGTTGCTTGGTTAGTTATAACTTTCTTTTGGCCTTGCAATTCTCTCTGCTTTCGGCGGAAAAAATCTGCTGGTTTAGTAGCAAGAGAGGGGTGCTTCGTGTTTAAATGTCTGAGCATTTTTACGGGCTTTAAGCTCTCATGTGCAAGAACCTCAGTGCACACTACACATTGGGGATGTTGTGCTTCATTGATAATGAGGCATGTGAATCCGTACTGGATGTATTCCTCTCGATACTTGCGACACTTGAATGAAGGCTTGTCTGACCTTACGGTTGTCGTCGTCGTCGCCTCCTCCTCCTCCTCCGCCGCCTCCTCCTCCTCCTCCTCCTCCTCCGCCTCCTCTTCCCGCGCAAGAAGTCGACAGCCTTTGTGATGGCGGCTCTCCACTCTCCTCCGCAGCCTTCTCCGCTGGCCTGTCTGCCTTCTCACTAGTTGGTATTAACCAACGTTTCATTTTGAAAAATGTATTAAAGAGCTGTTCAGAAGAACTATAGGCCTACTAGTATAGTTGATGTGTGTTTTACTGATATGTACTGTGGTGCTGTAAAGTGACCTTTGAGCTGCAAATGACTGTCGTAAATCTGTCAGAATCAAAATTCCTTTATTTGTCCCGCTTACCTATTAAACAGACTTACATAATACAAAATGTCTATGCACACGTTATTATTATTAATAATAATACAAATAATAATATATATTTTTTTAAAACACCTCAGGGGTCACATCAAGAGGATTCTGAAAACATCTTGCGACCCCCACTTTGGGAACCCCTGGTCTAATAAATATAAAATCATTGCCAGTCTTATCAGTTGTAAGTGTGTATTTGTTGTAATAATGACAAAAATATAATACATTTCACAGTAATTATAGTAAAAAATAAAAACGATTTCCTTAAAAAATGATGATTCGTCACATCACGCTCGTGACCCCACAGCTCGCCGCCCGCCGGTTTTGCGGCAGCTCTATCCCTCAAGAACACTAACGAAAAAGCTCTATAATGGCAGGCAAACATTTTTTACTTGACTTATTTTCTAAAAAGAATATAATTCACAAGAAGAAAGAGGCTAGCAGCACCGGAACTACAAGTGAAGCTGCTAGTACTACATCACCAGAAGAGCCGCCTAAAGACGTGGATAATGCTAGCACTAACGTTAACGTTAGCTGCGCTAGCAACGTTCCCCTGGCTAGCTCAAGCTCACCTTCCCAGAGGTATGGACGGAGGAGATGTGGCAGAGGAAACAAGAGGCATACCCGTGGATAGACTGCAAAGCTGGGAAACTGGGCTGCAAAGTGTTTGTTTGTTATGAATTTTAAATAGATTTTGAGAGAGAGAGAGAGAGAGAGAGAGAGAGAGAGAGAGAGAGAGAGAGAGAGAGAGAGAGAGAGAGAGAGAGAGAGAGAGAGAGAGAGAGAGAGAGAGAGCTGTCAATTTAGTTGCAATACTGTAGATTATGCAATTTAGGCCTATAAATTGTTTATGTAATTTATGTGCCAGTGTGTCCATGGTTTTGAGTCTGTGTGTGTTGAGCGCAGCGACGTCTGCTTTTTGCAGTACAGTAACTAAAGTAGGACTAAGCATGGTAGTTTCTGTGAACCTGCCTGCCCGTTTTGTGAGTGCACTGCGCACGTGCGCACTTGTGTGGCATTGTTTGGGATGACCTGATTAAAATAGCGTCCCCCCAGTAAAAAAATCCCCACTACACCACTGTTCAAGTCTCAAACACCTTGGTCCCTTTCCGATGTTCCATCTCACAGTTTTTGCTGGGAACAGCGCCTTTCAGTGCAGTTGCGATCAAAGCTCACAGCTTCTTTCAAGACCAGTCAATGTTGTTGAGAGACCAGAGGGAATAGTATTATTCATGTCTAAATATCCCCCCATGTACCAAGGCTCCAGTGTCACCCACAAACAAAATTCTGAGAACCTGATATACAACGTACGTACAAGTTTGATTCCCATTTGATACAGCGAAACCCATAGCAGGCCAAATCAAGCACATTCATGTTTGTACTCAGGGGTTAAATTGGGCTGGGGCTGTCCGGGGCTAGCCCCGGCACATAGGACGATGCTCTGACGTCATCACCCTCGCACATTTGTCATATGTTTACAAAAATCGATATGTTAAAACTTTTCTCGTTCTTAATATAGACTATATTTAGGGTCGATATGTGTTGACTTTACTTTAAAATAGTAGATCACTGTGACCGGATATAGTTTTTTTGGCTGAATGAGCCCCCCCACATATGAAATCCCAATTTAAACCCTGTTTGTACTACCATACATATCAAAAGCTATACATTTGATGTGTATCATAAATGACAAGTGATTGTATTTACACTCTTTTAATAATTTTATTTCTCCATGTATTTCTTTCTAGCTGTAATGGAATACATGTAGGTTTATTGCCACATTATGATGTCCCTGGCCTATATTCAAGACAATTTGGAAGCTGGTGTTACAGCTCTTTCCTTCTGCCATGACTTTGGCAAAGTGCTGATTTGGACTTCATACTCAGAAAGAAGGATTTAATATCCGCCTCTGGTCAGCTAGTTTGTTTGATACATGGAATAACCTTTAAAGATAGACTCTTACATAACAACATAGGCTTTCCACCTACTCAACATGCCGTTAAATCAAGCAGGTTGTAGCTTAAAACAAAAGAAAAGGAGAGCAGAATGATTCTAACATTGTTTATCGTCCCAGACTGGGTAATCAAACTTTAATAAAACTGATGTTGCCTAAAAAAGTTGACCTGTTTGACCAGTAAACATTAAGACGTAACGAAACTTGACAAACATTTCTGCTTTTGCTTTTGTAAGAGAAACCTAGCATTGCCCCCTTGCCTTGTTCTATATGAGCTTCCATAGTTTTGTTGGACATTGTTATTTTACCATGAACACCAATCTGAAGATTCTTGTTCTTACAATTTGTATGATTGATCTTTACCGTTCAGTCTGACAGCCATAGAGTTAGGAGGATGATCCACGTAGGGAGATAAAAGTTCAACATTCACCGGCAGCATCATCAAGTCTCCACCGACAGATCTGATCTAACAAATTAGCTTTTGGGACTTTGTTGTTATTATTTCCATCTACAGACAGGGCCAAAAACAAACTCAACCTCGTAAACGCCATTGCGCTCAGAAAAAGGACACTGGGCGAAATGCTTTTTCTTGAGGTGAAAAAGGCACTATGTGTACACAGGCCCTAATAAACCAACTAGCACCTACACGGTTTTCCTAAATTACAAAAACTCACTTATCTCCAGTGGTTTCGAGCCAAACATACTGTACATAGTTTTTGTTTTACACACATTCTAGATATATGTCTCCTTTCTTCACTTGAAGGTAAATGTAATTTAATCTGTGAATTATCTGTCTATAAGAGACATTTCTGACCACCTGTACAGCATCCTTACAGCTGTTACTTCTGTCATGATACTCTCAGTAATGAAATCCATCATGAGTCAGTCAGAATTCCTTGCTTTTTAAAGAAAGATTATATGCGCCAGTGAGTTAGAGAGGATTGATTGGAAATATTAACTGTCATTATTATTCCTTCTGTAGTACTTGAACGTATTACTTATACGTATATAACCAGTCCTCCTACTACTGCTATTTATAATGCTAGAGGATTAACAGTGAACATACTGTATTCTGACTCGGTTTGACCTGCCAAGGAACAGCAGATACACATTACTTTAAAGCTCTGGTGCAGTGCATCAACTGGTGACATTTATGTTTGAAACTACCCATGGCCACTTTTAATTACAAATTATGAAATACTAAAATAAAATGAAGCAGCAACAGCTTCCAAACTTTTATGTGGATACAGGACAAATACTTGTTTCTTAAGTCTGTGCATTGCATTAAATTAAATATTTCATGTATGCTTCATTTAAAAGTTCCCTTTCCGAACCTTTAAGGATGCCTCTTAGGATATTCTACAACCAAGACCATCATTCATGTTATGTATATGCATGTATTTATTGTTAATATTACTGGGTTTCATGCTCTTTCTTGAATTTTTTTTAATGGACCAATTTGCACTTTTATAATGACTGCCACTTTTAGATTTTAAGATGCATACTTGTTGTGTATTGTGTGTGAACTTCATGTTGTGCTGTGTATGGTGAGAAAGACACATTTCCATTTTGTGTACATTTAATGGCAATAAAGTCATCTTAATTATGGTGTGTATGAAAGTAATTTGGTAGAAAAATCAATACAAGCAAAAGGTATTCAAAGTTAACATACAGTTTAATTTCAGAAAGTAAAAACTCAACAACAGCTCAGCCGTGTGGTTAGTTGTGCAGCATTGAAAAATATAAAGAATACTAAACAATCCTTACCTGCAGGGTGGAGAGGAGGACCTCCAAGCCACTGGACAAGCTCAGGGGGGCTGTCATAGCTGCTCGACCTCGTTCTGTACCGCACACACAGACAGGCAGACAGACAGACAAATAGACTGTTAGACAAACACACAGATGGAGTGGTCGTAAAAAGATAGGACAGGAGAAGTCGGACAGACGGAAATAGTGGAGGCACTCAGAGGGAGGAAATCCAAAGTGCGTCCTCACCACTGTGTATCCAGCGTCACACACACACACACACACATGAAACTCAGAGCATCCGTCTTGTCGTTTCCATTTCACACTAAGAGAGACGCACACACGCAGCATTACTACTTTGTCTCAGGAGAGAGAGAGAGAGAGAGACACGGAGACTCCCCCTGACTTAACTTGGCTTTGAGTAACATCCAGAGCAGCAAGGGTGTGTGTGTTTGTGTTTCTCACTGTTATATATTTTGTTTGTGTACAGTTTTTTATATATTTTCTAGGGATTGTGTATTTTTTTTAAAGGTCACCTATTATGCAAAATCCACTTTTTCATGTATTTTATACATCAACATGTGTCCCCTCTGTGTAAAGAGATTCTGAAAGTTTCCGGAAAAAAGATTCGCTCACTTTTTGTCCTGATCTATTTATATAAAAACCTGCCTGAAAATAAGCTGATCAGGTTTTGGCCACTTTGTGATGTCATAACGATGTTTTGGCTTGTGTAACCATTAGCCAATCAGCAACCAAGGTAATCCCCCCCCCCCCCCCCCCACCTTATCACCTGAATCTCCTCCTAGAGCACCATTGTGTTCTTTTTAACTAAATATCTCTCAGAGGGGCTCCTTATTTTCATCTAAAGTAACAGACAGAGAATCAGCACTCTAGGAGGGGTCTATGGGATGCTGCAATGATCTGTTTGGTATTTCAAGCCAAACACTTCAGAGACATGTTTTGTATCTGAGACCTATAATATATTGATGAAAAACAGTATAATATGGGACCTTTAACATCTTGCTGCACATTATACCAAATAGAATAGAAATACACTAGGATGCATCCTATTGTAACAAAAAGCAAAGTTTCTTTTCATGTTCCATAACACTATTAGACACATTTACATAAATAAAAGTGGGAGTATTTGTGTCTAAGTGCGTGCCTGCGCAAGTGTAACCCTATCCCCTCTAGGATAAAGCGCTCCAGAAAGCATTTGTGCTGCAGTGTTGAGAAGGCAGCCACTATAAAAAGGCCTTGAGAAGGCCAACTGGCAGCTGCAGGACACACAATAATCAGTGCTAGACTTCCACCAACAAGGTTTTTGATGGCTGAAAAACAATTAACCATGAACTTAGACAATGATAATCAACAAGTTCGTATGACAATATTTTTTTGATTGTTATAGATAGCACAGACACGTCAGGTGAAAATACCTTTATGAGAAGCTTGAATTAACACCTATATCTGTATCACAATAATTATCCAACTTTCTGCAATTCCTCTACTGTATATGGAAACAGAAAATAATGATACATTTAAAAATACAATTTAAAAGAGTTCAACTTTAAATGTCTTAGCATGAGAGCGCTAACAATGTGTATTGTTCCATCTTATTTATTCAAATGCAGTTTAACTGTACACTTCACTGCCAATGTAGCAATTTCCAGCACCGCAGGAGCTAACAGAAGCTAACTGCTATATGCTATAAGCTAATGACCTAAAAAATCATCCCGGTTCCTATGAAAAACAAGGCGTGCTCCCTCAAAAACCACGGGCCAATCACTCCAACATCTTTAGTCATCTTTCTATCAACATTTATTTAACAACCAACCTAAAAACTAACCAGTTTGTTTACCATGCTAGCAGGTATGGTGGATGATCCTAAACTGTTCCTGTTAGATACCTTTGCAGTCCTGTGGAGAAAACAAAGCTTTGCCAGAATCCTGTCTGTGGATGTTTCCTCTTTCCCAAGAAACTGGTACCTCTTATTCATTTAAAGTCTAATTTTATGGATTGTGATTTGTGACAGACCAAAGAGAGTCCGAACAAACTGCACTTCATCAGATACACTTCACAATACCACAGCCACAAACATAGTATTACAATACGACAGGGAGAGTTTCATTGGTTTCAGGTGAAGCCTCAATGGTCATGAACAATGACAAGGTGGATGATGTGAACCAGTATCAATATATTGTTACGATCTTTAATAACACCATAATGTTTAAGCAAAACACAGGAGCTACCAACGCCGATAGGCCTACTTTATCAGAAAGTTTTTACTTACTTAAATAGTTCCCTAATCAGGCTTATCTCGAGGCTACACATTCTTATTTTTCTGCAACATTTGAAAGATTTTTGACATATTTCTGGATCCATCTTATGTATTATATACGTTTACATTATTTGTTGTTTATTATCTTTTCTTTTGTTGACTATACACAAATATCTACTGCACGTCTGTCCGTACTGAGAGAGGAATCCTCCTCCTGTTGCTCACCGTGAGGTTTCTTCAATTTATTTCACCTTCGATTGTCTTATAGTCTTCTGGAGTTTCATCTTGTCCCCACCGAGGTATGCCGTACACACTGTAAAGCCTCATTAGACAAATGTGTAATTTGTGATATTAGTCTGTATAAATACAATTTGATTGATTTCCCAAGGACACTCCAACCACAGACCTTAAAACTGATCCACCCTACAATCAGTGGTGTGTGTACATGTGTATGGTTTGGTTGAAAGGATGGATCAATAAGACTTGGTAAACAAAGAGATCAATGTTTCCTGTTTCCTGTCAACAGTGGATATCGGTTCCTTTTAACCATGACAATTCTAACTAAAGGAAGGTGACAAATATCCATTTGGAGGAATGTTGTTTTTGGTGTGTGTCTGATGAGCGCAAGCGTCCATCTGTAGTTACTTCTTCTCATTAGAGGTGATGACAGAACAGTCTCTGTCACACAACTTAATGAGTGTACCCCTCCTTTTCCACCCCCTTCGCCCAAATGATCTATACTGGGTTGCTGGCAACAAGTTTACGTGAACTCCAGTCCTGACCCTCTTATAGCATAGCATAGCCCGGAAGCAGCAGCCACTCTGGTGGCTACCATTAGCAGCTAACTTTTGCTCTGCGATATTTACATAAAAATGGAATTATTGATTATAAATTAAATCATTTTTTTATACATAGACGTTAAAAACCTATGGATTAACCGATTCAGCCGCGTTTTTTCTTTCTCGTTTTAATGCCATTGAACACGTCTTTTGATCAGATTGACAGCTACGGTGAGACATCTCCCCTAGAAGCTACGTAAAGGTACGTGTTGTGATGTCTGTGTTTGCTTCCCCTGTCCGAGTTCAGATCACTCAGTGATGATACTATATACCTAAATAATCTGTAGAACCTCAGCTTTAATCGGATATCTTGTAAGTGCAGCTACAATAAGTAATAATAAGGGTACTTTTATCTTGAGTTCTGTGCCAAAGTGCGTTAGCATTTTTCGGTCATTTAGATGCTTCTTATGAGACTTGTGTTTTGTTTTGGTAAAAAATGGTTTGTATCGTCAGTTAGCTGAGATTATTTCCGTTAATCTGGTATAACACATTAATAGGTTCTTAAATATTACGATCCCCTGAGACACTGTCGTGAGAAAAAAAAGTAAAGTACCCGCCGGGACTTTGGGGTTTAACAGGTTAAAAAAACCGCAATATATATCGCGATGTCAGTTTTTTTCAATACCGTGCAGCCCGAGTACATTGTCCTCATTAGCCCCGACACGCTGCTCTAACGAATTGACCTGGTCTCCCAGACTAGACAGGGAATTGTGTATCCTGCTCAAGCTACTTTGAATGGGATCCATTTTTGAGTCAATATGAGTCAGCAGACGGCTCTTTTCCCCGAAAACCAGTTCTTACCAAGCTCGAAAAAAGTGTCGGTCTAGGCAAGAACCGCATACGTCACGCTTACGTCGGAGGGGGGCGAGATTAACCTGAACTAACAGTTTATGGAGAGTAGCCTACGGCAAATAAAAGTTTAAACAAGCAGTAGCGCTGAGCAAAGTGACTAGAACGCAACCACACACTTGTAAAAAAAACACACTTTATAAAGTCAGGCAACACTAACCAGGCTTTGTGTGATTCTGTTTATTTGACCATCCGTTCGCTGTTATTGATCATTGTGGAAGGGGCAGACGTTTTGTTTTGTATTATAGCAGCTATCGGATGGAATCAGTATGGGCTGCACAGGTTGTCATATCCGACTATCACAAGTAGTATCATAATGAAAAATACGCCGGTAAAATGTTCCTGTAGAAAACGGCTTAGCCTATGCCACAAGTTATAGCAACAAGCTACAAGTAGCCTAGTCAGTTTAGCTTCGGTTGCTATGCTATCATCACCCATTTTATACCAGAGAAACTTTCATAACAGCATTGTGATGCCAAACAGCGTCAATTCAGACTGAAACACATTCACTTATGGGGAATTGGGAATATTTATCAGCTGCTTGTGTGACAGTCAGACAGTGAATACTTTACAGCGGCCGCTGCTGTGAGTTAACGGGAGAATAACCTCCGGTGGAAGAGCAGCACTGCAGCGGTCGGTAAATGCCGCTGTAACCAGGGTTACCAACTCTCACGCATCTGGCGTGTGACACACGCTTTCACTCTCAATCTCACGCTCTCACGCTGCCCAAACTATTCTCACGCTAAAAACAAGATGAACCGGCGATCGTTTTTGGTTGGTTATTTACAATGTTGAGTTGACAGCTGCTCAAGCTGTCGATCCGCCCCCACCACTCTTAACAACGTTAACAGAGCAGAGCAGTGGAAGCCGGTTGGTCAATCCCCGAGTCCCCGACCCGTATTGCGCATGCGCAGATCTAAAATCCAGTAGAAATTATACAAAAGTAAAAGTGTGCTACTTATTGTTCTACTAGGCCAAAATAGAGTCAAAGAGTATATGAGAGTGAGAGCGTGTTAATTAATATATTTGGCAGTTTGGAGTAAGTGTGTTTGTGTGTGTGTTTCATGTGTAGGCCTCTCACGATAATTAATTTTGTTGGATACATTTTCCCGGAAATGATTGTGATAAACGATAATATTGTCGGCACCGTTGTATGACCATTTTAGACCACTGACATAATGATAATATATAATAATAATTCAAGTACATCCTTTCAAACTGCTAGTCACATCCTCATGTAAATGGCAATTTATCGAGGTCAGAAAAGTTATCGAGTTCATTTTTATTTATCGTACGATAAGTCAATGAATTGCTAAATCACGACAGGCACACAATAAAACAGTGGAAACAAACATGTGTTTGACTTTCATTAGTGAATGAAACTGTGTGCCCTTTATAGTCTGTGTCCAATATTGTGTATTTGTATATATATATCCTATATATATGCTAAGGTCCCGCTACTGACACGATAGCAGTCATTTCGTGCGCAGATGTGTAATTAAATCCTTGATATCAAAATCTCACTCCAGCCAGGTACCCAAAGTTGGCAACCCTGCTGTAACACATTAATAAACAATGAACCACGGCACTCTGGAGAAAAGTACAAGGTTGGAGAAGTAGTTATTTAATTTAATCTGGCTTCGTATGATTAAAAGTAACACGATCATCGACCCGACGCAGTCCCCCATTGTTGTTGTTGTTGTTGTGATCGAAGCACGGAGCTAGAATGGGAGCTGCGTTGGTGTGAAAGGGGCAACAGAAGTCACTTGTGTGTGACCGACCCGAGTTTGCGCCTCGTTGTTCTGATAGCTCCGCCCCTTCGCTCCAACCCCCCTCCCTCCCCCCACATCTACAGGTGAAAATTACTTCAGCGACACATTCATCGCAAGAAGTGTAGCAAAAGTCAAGACCGCAGATTAGTCGATTTATACTGCCACAGAGCAGATTCGTGAAGTTGTAATGACTGATTTGAGAGGTTGTAATAACTAAGTTGCAGTTGTAATGGAAAATATATTTTTAAAATATTTTTTTTTCTGCAAGAGAACATTTCATCACTAAGTTCATTTTGTTCTTCTTCTGTGACTTCAAATTTGGTTCACAGATACGTGGATATTTGTATACAAGTGTAAATGTATGCACACAAGCTCAGATTTTTTTTCTGCAAGTGCTCAGGTTTTACACGATCTCGCATTTTGCACCATATCTACCTTCATATTTAAAGGGTTAAAATCCTGAAAATTATTAAATATTTGGTATTTTTGATTAGGGCGGAAGTTGCTTTAAAGATTAAACCCAAAAAAGTTGAGAACATTTTTTTTAATATAATGTTTTTATCAAAGTTTTTAGCAGTGGACATTTTTGTCCCGAATGACTAATTTGCGTAGTCCAATCGAATGATGCCGGAGGGTTAAGACTTGAAACAATGCCAGAGCCCGTTAGTGTTTACTTCTTCTAGTGAATTTTCCGTCATTAGAGCCTTTCCTTCTCTTGCACTGTTTTCTTGTTCTTGTACTCTTTTTTTTCTTTTGTTTACTGGAAAATGTTTAACCATCTCATATCAAATGTTCATGCTCTCCACAAAAAAAAGTATTCCACTGTGTTTTCCGACGGAGGAAAACCAATGCTAACGTTAAATTGACTAGACTTCTTTTTGCGCATTGATATAACTGCACATAGGCCCTTTCTCAAAGCATCCTTTTTAGAAATAGTCCAATATCGAAAAAAAGAGAAGACCGCATTATGTCCCAAACGAACCAATCGGCGAAGAGTATTCAATTAAGCCATGTAATAGTGTATGTTATTATGCGGTGGATCTCTGTCCCATTCTGTCTTTCCCCTCATCAGCATCTCATATCTATTTTCATTTCTTCCTTTGCAAGATGAGAGGAAGTGTGTGTGTGTGTGTGTGTGTGTGTGTGTGTGTGTGTGTGTGTGTGTGTGTGTGTGTGTGTGTGTGTGTGTGTGTGTGTGTGTGTGTGTGTGTGTGTGTGTGTGTGTGTGTGTGTGTGTGTGAGAGAGTAATGGAGACAGACTGGGACAAATGCTGAAGGACACACTGCTTATACCCATCTTTAATCCTAACTTTCAGCCAGTGAGCTCATAGCCAGCTTTCCAGCTCACATGAACTTTACCGCATGCTATCTCCTTAAAAGGTCACACACACACACACACACACACACACACACACACACACACAGCGGGGGTAATCCCAACATGGCATCAAACACACACACTTTCAGACAAATGGATCCACTGAAATAGGCCTCGTCCTCCCCTTGGGGGATATAATGCTAATCCACAGGTGAAATCACATAAGATTCTCCAGGCTCATCACACACACACATTTCCGTTTCCTTAATTATGAGGGAAGACCCTGTGTGTTGCTGCAGCTGTCTCGTTAAGCCTCTCCTCTGATGCCTGCCGACAACAGGCTGTGACAGTATCATCTCTCTCACATTACTCTGCTGCTATTTTAGACCCTAACTCAGTTTATTCTCTCACCGAGTCATTATGTTTATATTGTTTAAATATACACTCTAGTCTTTTAATACTACCTGTGGCCGTGAGGTAGAGCGGTCTTCTTTCAATTGGAACGTTTCGATCCACTCCTGCAGGTCAACATGTCAATATGACCGTGGTCAAAATACTTAACCCTGAGTTGCTCCCGATGGCATGGCGGTTTATGAATGTGTGTGAATGGGTGAATGATGACTTGTAAATGTAAAGTGCTTTGAGGATTCATAAAAACTGGATAAAGCAATACAAATATACATTCCATTTACTTCCTGTGTACATTATCATGATCCTGGTGTTTAATGTTTTATTTTGAAATGTATTTTCCCTGTGTCTTGTGTGGTTTTACTTCCTTTCTTTTAGTTTTCCTGCCTGTATGATTGTATGATTGAGTTCACCTGCTGCCCTTGTGTCTAAATAAATAAAGTGCAATCTCAAGTTGCTTCATGTAAAGGGAATACAATCTAGATAGAATGGTAAAATACACCTAAGAACGAATAATTTATCTAAAATATAATAATCGTGTCCCATCTTCTATTTTTTTTTGGGATCATCTGTTCACCAGAAAATGTCATGGAAGATTAACTCTCAAATGTCATCACAAAAGAAAATGGGACTCATTTTCAACTTCAACCTGTTTTTCTCCTGAATTGTCCCAATCGACCAAGCTCTCAGCAGTGCCACCATAGATATTTGGCTTTTATATTATCCAGATGTAACATGATCCATGTGACCTTCATCACGGATTTGATAGAATATGTCAAAACAAATATATTTCTAAATCCAATCAAAGTACATTTTTATAAACATTACACCAATTATTGTTGTTATCTAACACCTGCTCCCTTAGTTTTTGTGCCAGCTTTACCCTAAATAAAACTCGCACTTCCTTTCTGCGTTGAGTTCCTGCTGTTTGTATTACCCAGGGGCGGATCTACCGGGGTGGCATGGGGTGGCAACTGCCACCCTAAACAATAGCCTTGCCACCCCAGCTGCCACCCCAGTTGGCATCTTTGTTTTGAAAGAAAAGTTGTTGCTCATCGGACATTTATGAGAGAAAGTCTCTAATGTCCGAGTGCAAGTGAATGCAGCACAAGATGCACGTCATGTAACCCCTCCCCCGGTCCTGGCGCGAGAGTGGAAATATGATTGGTGGCGAATTCATTTGAACGGGACGGCGCAAAACGAGAAGCCTTTCGGACCCAAGCACTGAAGGAATGAGGTAGTTGCGGTCTACAATGACAGAGAAGAGAATGTCAAGTTTGGCTGTACTCAGCATTGAATCAAAACGCACTACAGCTGTTGATCTTAATACGTTTGTGAGGCGTTTTGCTGAACAAAATAGTAATCGCCGCATTCAGCTGTAATAGACATGCCAACTTGATGCTCTGCTCACGGATGACTCGATGAGAATAACAAACTGTTAAGATGATGACCTTGTATGCGTGTATATATTTTTTTCTTTGAGGGGGTCTGCCCCCCAAAAACAATTGTAAGTCCTGAAAAAGTAAAATAAGACGGTGTGTAAAACTACACTGCCCAGCCAACAGAAAGTAACCACTTTGATTTAACTAGGCCAGTAGGTAAGGACCTTCCACTGGATAATAACTGCAGCGATGTTTTAGCTGAATACACGTTTTTTAACCCTAACTGATGCAGTTAGTCACTTCTTTAATGTTTGTTCTTTCTGATGTAAAGTCAAGGTTGTAACTGTATATCAATAATGATATAATTACTTGTTTTTCAAATGAGCAAGCATCTTGATGAACATTCATCATTAACTCCTCCAAAAAATAAATATAGTTTATTCAATAATAAATGAATATGTGAATCATAACAGTTATTCACTATATCTGTAAAGCGTCTTTGAGCACCTGTAAAAACGCTAACAAATTAAATCTATTATTATTATTATTTATTAACAGTGATTGACAGCTTATAGGCATAATATGATAGTTAATAGTATCATATTCATTCAGACAAACATCGATGAGACAGTTAATTAATGTATTTATTGCAGCAGTCTGCATAGATTTGGAACCCCTGCTGGTCTAAGAGTGAGACAAACTCATTCAGTTATTGTTCAGTTAAAATTCATTAAATTACGTCTGCCACCTTATATGTAAGGGTTTACTGATGTGCCACAATAATATCACCTATGTGATTGAGTTAAAATATTAATATTGTGGCTTTCCAAGTTAACATTGATTGTAGGGGTTTAACGGTTCACAAATATTTCGGTTCGGTACGTAACTCGTTTTTAGGTCACGGTTCGGTTCGGTACGTTTTCGGTACAGCAGAAAAAATTATCACAAAACATTAAAAACATTTTTTTAATTATTATTAAACTGTGACTAATGTATTCAAATAAATACAAAATATAGTCAAATAAACATTAAGGTGCAGCATTTCGATGAACTGAAATAATCTGTATTTGAACTGTACTAGTACCTAAGCAGCCAGCTTGACATTAGGACTTGCTTGTCATTGTATTTTCATGTTGTTTAAAGAAAGATTAACTTGTCCACATTGCTTGCTGAAATTGCAGATCTGCTGGCACTAACAATGTCTCCTGCTGTGGAGAACACCCTCTCTAGGGACAGAGGTAGCACAGCCAGGTAGCGCTTTGCTAACATGGCAACATAAGGATACTTGGCGTTTGTAATAGCTTTGGCTCGGTCTGAACTTTCTGCGAGTGGTGGAGGCTTAAATGCTAGTGGGAGTTGGGTTTGCACTTCAGTCTTTTTTCTTTTGGTACCGGCGATATTCACATTCGGGTGATGCCTTTTCAAATGAGTGTGATGTATTGCCAGCCGCGTAACCAATGTTAGTTGAACAATACCGACAAACAGCTTTGGTTCGGTCCACCTGTCTTTGTCCGTCATCCTTGTACGTAACTACGAAACCAAAATGTTCCCAAACCGGAGACTTCAATGATGCTGGAGGATTTTCAGCTCAACTTTATCTGCGTTCGCCATTTCGACAGTTCCTCAAATTACTGACTACATTTGAACGCATCCCTGTGACCAGCTCTCATAGTATGCCTCTCGTCCAATGAAATTACTTGGTCGCTCTATGATATATACCTGAGATTACTTCCAGAAAGTTGTTCATGTTCTCAATTTGTTTACGTTTAACGCTATATTCGTTCGGTACACACGTGTACCGAACCGAAGGGCCCGTACTGAATAATTTCAGTACGGGTACGTGTACCGTTACACCCCTAATTGATTGATATGATTGCGATTTAAATCAGCATATACTTCTGTCAGGGGATGCCACCCCTCAAAATCTCCTGCCACCCTCTTGCCACCCCATGAATATTTGTCTAGATCCGCCCCTGGTATTACCCCATTTGGATTCAGGACCACATATAAAAGCAGCACAGATCTGATGTCTGAAGAGTCTGAAGAGTGTGTTTGCTGATAGTAACCACCTAACACTCTCCATAGCTCTACATGATCTAGCAGAAACTAAAATTCTAGTGCATTATGCGCTATTTTTATTGCATTTAGAGTGTTTTCTGTCAACTGTGTTGTAGTTTGATACAAATCTGACTGCCAACAAGGTTAAGAGGCAAGTCAGCAGTGTCAGTATCAAAGCATAAAAGTCAAAGAGAAATCTCTCTGAGGCCACAAACAGATCACCCTTATGCTGCGTTCACACCGGACGCGATGCGAATATTCGCTTCACTCTAATCGCTCGGGTTTCACCACGGCTGCCAGCTGTGTTTACTCGCATAATTCAAACAAGACGCGCTGGCTCGGGAGCTACAACTACAACAAAATGAACATATTTTACCGTGATTAAATTGTAATACACGTTTCTAAATGATGCCGAAGTAACAACATACTGATACCGGTTAGTAAAAACCATTAATTAATGCTTGACAAGTCTGCAGACAAGACGGCAGGCGAAAAACCTTTTAAAATGCTTGTTTTCTGAATGAAGATCGGATCGACCAGGCTAAGCTAACGTTGTATATGCTCCGTCCACACAACAACAACGACCTACAGACATAAATAAACCAGCGACTGTATTCGCCATGACATAGACAGTCTGTGGTTTGTACTTGTTTAACTTTTGTCCAGTTTCTGAACAGATATGAGGAGCTGTGAGCTCTGTGTGCTAACTGCTAACAGCTAACAGCTAACGGCTGATGTTTTCTGGTTGAACGTCAGTGACGGCAGGCTGAGATCCTCACCGCTGATTGGCTACCGCGAGATCGCGGCGCGATTGAGGCGATTGAAGGGGGCCGCGACAAACGCTCGAGTTACATTTTTTCAACTCGAGCGTCATATTCGCGTGACGCGATCTCGCGGTAGCCAATCAGCGGTGAGGATCTCAGCCTGCCGTAACTGATGTTCAACCAGAAAACATCAGCCATTAGCTGTTAGCAATTCACGTCCACCGCTTCATGCTCGCCGTCGGAGCGAATTCGCGTCTGTCCGCGTCTCTGCATTGACTTTACATGTAATCGCGCCGCCCCCAAGACGCATCGCGTCCGGTGTGAACGCAGCATTAGAGCTTTCATATACTAAAAGTTTGATTGAAATAGATTTGCCCAATATGCTGAGTAATTTCAATGCTGACCTTCAACAAGCCTCTGGTAGACTCAGAGATTTTAAGAGCGCTCATTGTGTTCGAGGGACAGCTAGACACACATTCTTCTTGCACATTCTTGCTGTCAATCTCCCTTTTCCCTCATGTGTAACATCTTTGTGACGTTGCCATAGTTACATGCGTGTTGCATGATCACGGTAGTAACTACTGAGGTCAGGGTCAAACCACTTTACATTACTGTGCAGCAAGAAATACTTCAGGAGCAAAAGTCACTGTAACACACGTTTCCCCTTTTACGATTCCTGGGATCATAAAGCGTGCACTCAGGAGCTTTGAACAAACAGCTCCTTCCCAAATATAGAAGCTAAAGCACCACCACCATTAGTTGAAAGAACCAAACTTTAAAGAAAACATCGCTAACATTATCGAACTGTAAGAAAGAATGTTATGGCCATAAATTAACCAGATATGCTCTTAATAATAAGTATTCATATTAGATTATAAAAAGGCAGATCTTTACGGATGAATTGAGAAAATGCTGTTGCACAGTATTCTTTAAACACGCATTAACTGATCTTTAAAAAAAAGCCTTTGCAGACCATTTAAATGCACAATAACCTATATAACACACTACAGGAAAGGGAACACCCCAAAAAAGCATAAGAGGGCCTCTTTAAAGCTCACCTATTATGCAAAATGCACTTTTTGATGTATTTTATTCATAAATATGTGTCCCCGGTGTGTCAGGAGACTCACAAAGTGTCAGAAAATACAACCCTCTCTCTTTTCCTCCTAACCCACATCTCTAAAAACGGCGGTACAACGGAGCTGATCCAGATTTGCTGCGTTCATGACGACATTACGGAAATGTGGGCTGGCTTTACACCCACGGCCTTATCGTCCTCTATCAGAAGCGTTGTTGTATCAGAAACAATGTGTGATGTGTTTTGTCTGTGTTTACATTAGCAAGCATCGCTAACACTTTTGGAACATAATATGATGTTTAATCACTGCAACGTTTAGCTGAGTTTCTGCTGGTAGACAGCCTTCTCTTCACAGAGCTCACTGCTTGCATGCAGATGCTCCAAAGGGGGGTGGCCAGCAGCAGCTCTGCTACATTTAAAGGGCCAGACCCAGAACCAGCACTTTTGTAACAGGGCTGAAATAGAGGGGTGATCTGTTTGGTATTCTGAGCAAAACATTTCAGAGACATGTTTTGTATAGATATGGCCATATAATATATTGTTAAAATATAGCCTAATAGGTGAGCTTTAATGTATTTAATACCAATATATTATTTATTTTTCGACTCTGTTTTTGGTCCCCACCGACAAAAATTGCTCAGATCAGAAAATAACTTAAGATAACAATATAGGTGTGTCTGCTTGTTAAATGTGTATGGCAGGGCTGAAGTGGAAAATAAGCTATTCCAGGAACTGTGCTGTTATTCTCACAAGGCTGCTTATAGCTACTTAACATGATACAGCAGTGAAGCAATAGGCGCATTCACACTGCGGTACTTTTCCCACAAAGGTTCATGTGAACTTAGTTCATGTGAACTCTTTAGTTCGCATGAACTAAGTACAGATCGCGTTCACACTGGAAAAAGTCCCTGGGGGTGGATTAGGCAAATGAAGTCGCTGACGTCACTTGTTCTTCTTCTGCTTTGGGTTTACTGGCAGGCCGCAAACCACTTCACGGCGTATACTGCCGCCCAAAGTCCCCGGCCGGAAGTCCCCGGAGTTGGGGACTGGCTTCAGTAGAAGCTGCTGGGAGTCCCAGCAGCTTCTACTGAAGCCTTCCGAGTAAATCGCCAGAACGCCGACACCTCCTCATCTCCACCGCTCCCATGTTTTATTTTGTGTTGCCATAAGTTAGTCTCTCTGCGTTTCTGCGCTGGGCTAATGCTAATAATGCTAATGCGAGGATAATAAAATGGCGGCTTCACAAAACTTTTTGGGAGTTTTACGGGGCGTGGTTTGCAATCCGCCCAGCCAATCAGAAATATAGCTCTTTTCTCACAAAAGAGCCCCTCGAAAGTCCCTGCTCTCTAGCAGTGACTTTCGTGGGGGTAAAAAGGTTCACATGAACTAATTTTAGTACCGGCTCTTTTTGGTGTGAACGCGATAAAAGAGTTCACATGAACTAAGTTCACATGAACCTTTGTGGGAAAAGTACCGCAGTGTGAATGCGCCTATTCACACTGCGGGACTTTGGGTGGCAGTATACGCCGTGAAGTGGTTTGCGGCCTGCCAGTAAACCCAAAGCAGAAGAAGAACAAGTGACGTCAGCGGCTTCATTTGCCTAATCCTCCCCCAGGGACTTTTTCCAGTGTGAACGCGATCTGTACTTAGTTCATGCGAACTAAAGAGTTCACATGAACCTTTGTGAGAAAAGTACCGCAGTGTGAATGCGCCTAATGCGCCTTATGGCCCCAACTCACCCCCTCTTAACACTCATATGGTGGGTGCTATATAATTTGCATAACACCTACATTAGAAATATACCTATATGCTTACAAGAGCACAGGATTTTAAAGGTTATGTTGTGCTAACATTGAACAGCAGTGTTGCTATCTGCTCTGCGCACAACTTGGTATCCAAGAAGTACCTAAAATGGTTGCAACAAGGACAGTTATTCAGGGCATGTGTAATAGCAAAACGTAATAACATTTTAAGTAGCTGCAGCTGGTGGAACATGTTCCAATTTTAGCAAACATCACACTGTATATCAATGCATCAAAAATGCATTACTGATTTGCAGTAATGCAAAATCAGTAACAAGGGCAGGTCGTTCTGATTAACTGTGGAACGACCTGCCCTTGTTAATCAGACCAACACACTCTCACTCCCTAAGCGTCCAATAACGACGTTTGGTCAGTGTCCGTGGCGTCCAGTTGTGACGCTCCTAGGCTCCTTCAGCTTCATAAAGGGACGCAAATAGCTTTCAACTGATTGCAATGTATTCCCATCTGCGGCGGGATTTGACGCTCATGGAAGCACGGCATTCGTTTGTGTCGGCTGCCCTTAAAGGCAATGTGAGCGTCCATTCCCATTGGATAACGGAGAATTGTACACCCGGAAGTAAGTATTCCCCTTACTGTCGATTGATTTTACAGTGATATCTGCACTACTCATCGACTAAAAAACACCAGATTATCCTTGTTAATTACACAACATTGATTGGTTTAAATTGTGTGCAATGCTTTTGTATTTTTCCCCTTCGATTCGGAGAAACAAATATTTTTTTCGGAGTAAAGGATGGCAGAAGACACTACACTACCCAGAATCCCCAGCTATCGTTTGGACTACACCATGTGCTCTGTTTGACAAACCCGTTTTTTTTCACCATTCATTCCAATGGCTGGCGTCTATGTCACGTGATCTTCAAATTTCTCCCTGCAGAAAAATAAAACATGGCCGAACTTCGTTTTATTCTCGGTGGAAAATGCCTATTTTAAAGTTAGTTTGGCCATTAAAATGCGTTTTGATGTCATTTGATGCGAGAAATATGAGTTGTTATTTCAGATTATGTGTGCAGTGGATGTACATGATCTTTAGTTTGCTAATTATTACGAAGATTACTTCAGGAAATCGCGACGTTTTCATTGTTACCAAGGTGGTTGCTAGGGACGCTGCTATCGATATTATTTCTGTTATGTTGTGTAACTGTTTAATGGTGTTATCTTTATTGCTACCCCCTTCCCCGTCAATGTATAGTGTTGATCCACAGCGCAAACATATTAGTTTAACAAAACCCGCATCTAAAGATACGTTATTTTCCCCTGTGCAATTCCAGTCTCACATCTCACAGCACATCGTCATTAACAAATACCGGAAACAGACCGAAAACATTTAAAAAAAATAAAATAATACTTTTTTTCGAGTGTGCTTGATTTTCTCTTTGAAAGTCATCACATAACGGCATTGTAATACACGGTTCGGCTGCATTAAATATTACATATCTGCCGTAGTTCTCTATTTATAGAGCCCTGATGAGAAGACTTCTAGACAAACATGAGGAACTGAAAACGTGACGTGGATCATAAATATATCAGCAATTAAACAACATCTTACATTTCTTTTCACACAATACGTCTCCTTGCAGTATCAACACTAATTCGGCTGACTTTTATATTTGATCCAATTGGTAGATAGGCTGTATTTACACCATAAAGTTGCACAGCTGATATAAAGGGACACCTAGTGGTTAAAGCATGTTATTGAATTTCATTATTTTTATTATTAGATATGAATAGGATCCCTATAAAGTATATTAATTACTCGTTATTCTCTACTAATAGTTCACTAAAGACTGTATATAATTACTATTTTGCACATCCCTTTCAAGATTTCAAGATTTTCTAAGGTTTATTGACATATCATATAGGCCTACACAACTATGGTGTAGTTCTGCATTGAATGAAAAACTTGGGTCGCAGGTTCCTCAATAGTGCATTACAAGACATCTATCAATATTTGTGCATACCTCCAGCAATGTTAACTATGTTGAAGCACTTATTTTAACTGATATTATACATCATGTATTATACTCTTATAAGATGTATGTAGATATTTCATCTCCGGCCTTGTCAGGTATTGAACAATCAATACATAAAGAACACAGAATTGTTAAATATAAAACACAGAATTTGTGTGATTATACTAAATGATTTACAAATAAACACCACTGCATAATGTACAACTGTAACACATGATGATGTAACGCAAATGTTCCAACTTGGGATCAATAAAGTATATCTTATCTTAAGCTGATCGATGGCTACTGCCATATTTGCAAAATGTGCCTCTGAACCTTGACAAGTGCATGTTTCAGGCTTATCAATTAATGTAATGTAATGTTATCAATTAACAACAGGGGTCACAAACATAAGACCAGCTGTTAAATAAAGCTCTTCTGACCTTAGCTGGCATGTGTGTATATATATATTAATGCTGCCCATTATGGGCACAAGCAATTTTCACCCATTTATTAATTATATGTTTTACATTTGAGTGTTTCCTATCCCCTAAACCTCCAGGGATGTACACAGTTTAATACTGGCAACTTCTTATTATGGGAAATACGAAAACGTCTTTTAAAACTACAACTCCCAGTAGAGACGTGCCATAGATAGAGAACATGTTGCGAAACAGAATAGCCAGCATGTGTAGTTCTGGGGACGGGGTGGGGGAGGGGGGGACGCGGTGGACCCGTTCAAATCCAGTTTTGGACAGTCTGACGTGGTTCCATCCCATTTCAAGTGCTGTTCGAGAATCGGCGTAACCCTCGGAGCACACTCACCAATCACAGAGCTTGAGGACTATCACGGGGTTTGTCAAACAGAGCACATGGTGTAGTCCAAACGATAGCTGGGGATTCTGGGTAGTGTAGTGTTTTCTGCCATCCTTTACTCAGAAAAAATATTTGTTTCTCCGAATCGAAGGGGAAAAATACAAAAGCATTGCACACAATTTAAATCAATCAATGTTGTGTAATTAACAAGGATAATCTGGTGTTTTTTAGTCGATGAGTAGTGCAGATATCACTGTAAAATCAATCGACAGTAAGAGGAATACTTACTTCCGGGTGTACAATTCTCCGTTATCCAATGGGAATGGACGCTCACATTGCCTTTAAGGGCAGCCGACACAAACGAATGCCGTGCTTCCCTGAGCGTCAAATACCGCCGCAGATGGGAATACATTGCAATCAGTTGAAAGCTATTTGCGTCACTTTATGAAGCTGAAGGAGCCTAGGAGCGTCACAACTGGACGCCACGGACACTGACCAAACGTCGTTATTGGACGCTTAGGGAGTGAGAGTGTGTTGATCAGACAGGCTCCCACACTGTCTGTTTTTAAATCCCGTCTTAAAACCCACCTCTTCTCCTTAGCAATCGTAAACAAGTAGATTGTTGCTTTTATTTGCTTTCAGTGGTCTATTGTTTTTATTATATGGCTGTTTTTTATTTTTTAATTATTACATTTATTCTGGTTTGTTTTGTGTTTGTATCTTTTATTTTATATGTATTTATTTTATGTTTTTTGAGCTTATCTCTCTGTACAGCACTTTGGTCTGAAGGTTTTAAAGTGCTATATAAATAAAGTTGGATTGGATTGCAGTAATGCATTTTTACAATTATTTTATTCTAACATGAAATGAAGCGGTCAATAACGCTTTGAAAAACGCATCAGGACATGTAATCTTGGTTACTCACGCAGACAAATTCAGTATAGAGGGCTATGAAACGTGAAATATAAAATGTTTATTTATTTATTTTGTAGTAATGTAAAGATCAGGATATGTAATCATAAAAAGCAATGAAGAATAAAGCAATTACAAGTCTTCTCTCCTCATCCTTCTATCCATTCAAGTGTCTGGAGTCAAGAGATCTAAGGTGTGGGCATGGTTTACTTCATGGCAGAAGAAACACTTGTTGTGTTGGTGCTCATCCAGCACAATGCATAGAGGGAATTAAATCTACCAATCGAAGGATTCAGGTTAAGGGTTTTAGCTGTGTGGGCTGAGGTCGCTTAAAACCTGGATCAAGGTGGTACTAAAAACAGTACCAGGTGCTTACCACTACCTATACTGGTGGAACACCAAAAATAGAGCGTTGTGTAGAGCTGTGTTGCACCATGAAATGGGAACACGGTTCAACAAAACAGGAAAAAACTGCATTGTGTCACAGTCACAGCAACAATGTGTGAATTTGTTTTTTTATTTTGAGAATGATGAGGATGTTAGTGAGGAAGATGACTTGTTAAAAGGTTTGTAACTCCAAACAGAACCTCAAACTATTCATATTAAGTTGTATTTCAATATGAAAACCAGATGAAGGGTAGGATATTGATCTCTTTGTCTCTCTCTCTTTTTGATACGACTAAAACACACACAGACTCATAGACACTCTCACACCGTGCTTACCTGGGTAGCTGCCCTCCAGCTCTTTCAGCGTTCCATTCCAGGTGAAATGTTTTCGGCCGTAACCAAACATGATGGCTGTTTCCTCTTGTTTCTCTGCAGGAAGATCTGAATCTAGCACCCTGTCTGGTTTTCTATGGGGTTATCTGTTTGTCTCTCTGATCCAGCCGGTTTAGGATTCAATGGATAGACAGGCAATAAAAAGAAAATCCTTTCCCCTTCTTCTCCTTTCACTGGGAGCAAGTGTGAGGGAACCCCAAACTGGTGTGTGTGACTGCCAGGAAAGCAAGTGTGCCAGCCGCTCTTATAAGCACCTGGCTGAAATTTAAAATGCCCTTGTGCCTTTAGCCTGCCCATTGGTTAGGGGACCAAATGTGTGTGTGTGTGTGTGTGTGTGTGTGTGTGTGTGTGTGTGTGTGTGTGTGTGTGTGTGTGTGTATGTGTTGTGTGTGTGGTGTGTGTGTGTGTGTGTGTGTGTGTGTGTGTGTGTGTGTGTGTGTGTGTATGTGTGTGGTGTGTGTGTGTGTGTGTGTGTGTGGTGTGTGGTGTGTGTGTGTGTGTGTGTGTGGTGTGTGTGTGTGTGTGTGTGTGTGTGTGTGTGTGTGTCGTATAATGTGAAAAGAGCCCAGTGTGTATGTAAATCACCCCTGTCAACAGTGTGGGGCAGAGGCTCCAATGTTTCCTACTGACAGCCTGCTGTGGAAGACATCACACTGTGAGTGTGTGTGCAATAATTCTTCCCCTTGGGAAAATCTTCTAAATTTTATATAACCCGTCCAATAGTTGATGAGATATTTCATTCTGGACCAAAATGTTGCACAGACCAACGCCTAACTTAGTAGGCATTGAAGTGACATTTTATAAATCAGATATTCATAATAAAATGCTTTACAAGGGTGTTTACAACATGCCTAATGACATATTCATGTTTAAAGAGCAAACGTTGAAACACAATCAAATACAATGTAAATGCATGACATGCAGACCAGATGCATGCATGAAAACGCATCTGTTTGGATTGTACCTTGGCATTAAATTGTTGTAAAAAATAAATTCAAAAATAAAGCAATCTCAAGAGTTAGTTTGCCAGCACTTACAATGGTAGACTTGCTTAAAGTGAATATATCTGCACTTTCCTTGTTGTTCCAAGTTTGAACATCTCAGTTTTTTTGCACTTATTGTAAGTCGCTTTGGATAAAAGCGTCAGCCAAATAAAAGCGTCAGCCAAATGAAATGTAATGTAATAATCATGGGAGGGAAACAAGCAGCACCTCCATCTATCAGTTTTGAGCTGTAAAACATGTTAGCCGATCAATGACTTACAGCATTTAGATAGCAAAGAAGCCTAGACAACATAAAAGCTTCAGGTTAGAATGAAAAGTAGAGTTGGATATCATCTGCAAATAAATCAAACGGAATATGAAATCTTTTTATAATCTGTCCCAAGGGCAGCTAAACAGCTGACTTGCTCTGCTGACGTGGCTCAAACTAGTGACTACTGGCTACAGAACATAAAGCCCCCAGCTGCCAGGCTTCTGTGCAGAACTGAGAGAGGTGTGAAGAACACGGCTCCAATGTGTGTTCTGCAAACGATTTTGAGAGCCTGCAAGAATTAATATACTTTAATTTAGAGCTTATAACAATATCAAAAAGACTCAAGGGTTAGGGTCCCCATACCCACCAGTACAGGTTTGGTATTGCTGATATAAGATGGATAGATCCAGCACATCTGTTCTTGAAGAGCTGGCTTGATAGAGCATGAGAAGTGAAAAAAACATTTAAAAAAAACGATATTCAAAAACGTAACTTTTGCAATGAAATATAATTACCTGTCACTGCCACTGTTACCTTGTGCATAATGAAGGCAGGGGGGCTACATTTAAACACTGCTGACCACAGCAGGCTGTTAAACACCTATAGCCCAACACATTGAGTGTTGCTGTGTCACTGGGTTTGTATGCTGTGGCCTCCATCCATTTAGGTGTATTAATAGAAATGTTTAGGCACTGGTTTACTAACCTTCCACAAATGGATTTTGTTCTCTGTCGCCCAGATTGTTCTTTACCATCCAACAGGTATTTGGTTGAATTCTCTGGAATTAAACGACCTTCTATGCAACATGCCTGGAAATGGCTATGTTCTTGACCTAAACATCCAGCCAGAAAAATTACCAGACTTACAACTGTTGCTGCTTACTCATGAAGCTGGCAACCATCTTGACCTTATGTTCACGAGAAACTGCTCTACCTCTATGCTCACATACAGTATATCTTACTCTCTCTCCCTCTCCCAAACTGATATACCTATCTCATATAATACTATACCTGTCTGCCATATCCTTCGCTCCCCCTCTCCCTCGCCTCTTGCCGCACTTAGCTCTCCCTTTATCTGACTCTTTCGTCTCTGTCACATATCATTTTCTTCTTGCGATGTATCTGGACTCTCTTTGTCCTCTCACTTCTTGACAGGGTCTTCTTGGTTTACTGATGCAGTGCGTGCTGACAATCTCAATCTAAAATTCAACCCTCTTTTTCCTTTTTCTCTACCCTCCTCATCCACCCAGTCTGCCGTTCTACCGATAAATCATACTCTCTTTATTTCCCAAAGCAACAACTGACCTCCCCTGTTCAATTCATCCCATTGTTTCCCCAAACTTCTTCCTTCCAACCCATTTCTTCCTATCAGGTTCTTTCTCCTGTAGCTCAGCCTGCCCTACCACCTGCCCTCTGGACCCTATCCCCTCTAACCTTCGAGCAACAGGGTATAAGGTTGTCTTTTGTTCCTGATCATCTTCCCATTGTCACCTATATCTCTTTACTATTTTGTTTAAAACTGGTTGCCTTTCAAACACTCTCAGATAAGTAAAAGTAAACCCTCTTCAAAAGAACTACACACTCAACCCATCTGATGTAGAAAAATGACGGACGTCTCTCTTTTTTCCCGCAACACTTGAGCAAGCTCTCGTTTTAAAAGATTAGCCAGCCTCCCTGTCTTCTGTCGTCATTCTGCCCTCAATAAGAACACAGCTTTTTGCCATCCTGGTTGCAAATGATTATATATTATATGTCAGCACGGCAGAAAGTCTACACATTTAAAGTTGTTTGAAACTGGAGTGTTGGCTTTACCTTTAGTTTCTCTAAAGGCCTTGCTATCATAACATAAACACAGATTAGCCCAACTGACAACAATACTTATAAGAATCTCCTGTTGGTCAATTAACCTTTAGTGTCTGGTGCCTTTCTGTCTAGCTGGGCACCAATATATTGTAATCTAGTCAGTCCAGGTTGCCAGATGCCATGTTAACAATGCAGAGAACTTGAGGGATTTATAGAGGACAAACCAGGGTGAGAATCGACTCATTTAACTCAACAGAGACAGAGAGAAGAAACAAATTAAGTGATTGTGTAATTATGATAATTGAGTGAAGTAATGGATGTATAGTTACTTAAGATGTCAAGAATTAAAGGTGTAGATACTTAGATAGTTAATTAGTATGACGCAACATTAATGCACCTAAATGGAGGCACCCCCTTGTATACACAACCCAGTCTCACGGCATTTCGTGTTATAGTCACAACATTTAATCTATTGATTCGTGTTCACCAACACGATTTCCCCCTTTTTTTCGTGTCACACAGAACGATTTTAAAAGCCATGTATTTCTATTGGTAGTATGTTTCGGTCGGGTCTTGGAAGACCGGAAGCTGTGGGGTTCATAAAAACATCTTCTTACTCAATATCAAGCCACGATTATTATTATTATGCGATATGAAATCCGAAGAACATTTAAAAAAATATATATATAATACTTTATTCCGAGTGTTTTTGCTTTTCTCTTTGAAAGTCATCACATAACAGCATTGTAATTAGACACTCCAGAAAAACGCGGGCAAAAATCCTTGATTATGCGGGCTAAAATCCTTGATTATGCGATCAAACATGCAGGGTTTTATGTGATTTTATGCGGTGAAATTGCGGGAAGTTGCGAAATATGCGGAAAGTTGCGAAATATGCGGAAAAAATAAATATTGGGCTGTCTTATTTATTTATTCTCTCTCACACACAACCTGCCACTAACGTTAAACCCCTTTACTATTCAATTAAACACATTCAATGTTTATTTATTGTAAAAGCAATTGGGCTGCGCGAGTTGTTTGGCTGTCTTTTCTGCAGCAGCAGAAAGCATTTTCGAATGTTTGAATGAATCAAAGTGAGTCGTCACCGTCGATGTTCTCTTATGCTCCAACACACAGTTGCACGGGGTGCAGAATAGTTTCCCCCCACTTTCATGCAAGACATCGGGGTACTGCTTTGCCCGGTCTTTAGCAGAAATGTTCGTCGGTAAATGAGATGGATTCGATTTTTTCATCTTGGTGAAGAGAAACTCTCGTGTGAGCTCCACACGTTCACTCTACGGTGTTGTTTACCTTCTGTGACGCGCAAGCTGATGACGTCGCGCATCATCATCATCATCATCATCACTTCACGTCAAGACGAGTTAACTTTTTTTTCCCTCAACTTTGTGTGGAAAAATAAGGGGATTATGCGGCCTTTTGATAAATATGTGGCTTTTTAAAAATCTGAGCCATTTTGCTGATTATGCGGTAAATTCTGCGATCGCAGAATCGCGTTTTTCTGGAGGGTCTATGTAATACACGGTTCGGCTGCATTACATATTACAGATCTGCCAGTTCTTTATTTATAGAGCCCTGATGAGAAGACCTTTGGAAAAACTGGAAGAAATGCCGCCGAAACTGAATACTTGACGTGGATCATAAATATATCAACAATTAAACAACATCTTCAATTTCTTTTCACACAATACGTGTCCTTGCAGTATCAACACTAATTCGGCTGACTTTTACATTTGATCTAATTCATATATAGATAGGTTATATTTACACCATAACGGTGCACAGCTGATATAAAAGGACTTGTAGTTTTGAAGATATTACTGATTTTCTTTGAATATAAGAATGTAAATACTGATTCTGAAATAGTATAGCAATATGCTGTAAAATTATGTGAAAACATGAATAAAACTACACATCTTCAGATGTTGTACATACATAAGTGTCCTACACTAATAATACAAAGTTATTATGGCTGTGTGTACCTTGTGTGTACCGCCTAGTGGTTAAAGCACGTTATTTAATTATTGTTTTTATGTTATATTTGATGGAAAAAATATTAAGAGTACATACTTTCATAGGGGGAAAGTAGAAGGTCAATGATAGAAATATAGAATATAAAAAATCAAGAAGATACTATAAGTGATCTCTACAATAAAACAGTTAAGTGCAGGATGTACACAGATATTAATAGGAGGAGGTGCAAAACAGAAAAACAAATTCACTTTTATTTAAACATTAAATAATACTTTAGATTAAGGTCTTCTTTTAAGTAAGAAAAAAGCTTTGGGGGTATCAAAAGATAAATATTAAGCCTGACAAAGTAATTAACGTCTAATATATTGCTTTCCTGCGATGTTAACTATGTTGAAGCATTTATTTTTAACTGATATTATACATATGAATTATACTCTTATGTATGTAGATAGTATAAGAAATGTGCAGAATATGACTGCACATTTGGAGGTATACACACATATTGATAGATGTCTTGTAATGCACTGTTGAGGAACCTCAGATCAGCTGCAACCCAAGTTTTTCATTCATTGCATAACTACACCATAGTTGTGAATATGATATGTCAATAAACCTTAGAACATCTTGAAATCTTGAAAGGGATGTGCAAAATAGCCATTATACAGTCTTTAATGTTACGATTATGGTGTTATGTCACGTTTTCTATGTCTTGTTTTGGGTGTTTTGCTGTTCTCCCTGTCATGTTTTCCTCTGTGTATATTGTCTGGTCCTTTTCCCTGTGTTTTTCCTCCTGTCGTTAGTTTCCCTGGTGTGTCTAGTTGTCTGATTGTTTTCACCTGTGGCCCTTGTGTTTCTCCTCCCCTGCCCGGCTGTGTCTCGTCTTGTGATTACCCCTCCCTGTATTTAGTCTTGTCTCTTCCTGTGTTCAGTGTCGGTTCGTCTTGTGTCATGACTAGTTCGGCGGTGAGTGTTCTGTTTTGTCTTTGTTATTACCTAGCCTTGAAATAAAGGAATTTTTCACTTTAATCTGCATTTGGGTCCTGCCTGCTTCACACACCGTGACAGTACGAACCGACCAGAAATGGACCTAGCAGATTATCCATTTGAGGTGGAGCTCCAGCATTTTTCCTTTTGTTTGGCTTGCTGCTGTGATTGGTGGAGTGGAGCGTCCAGTGTTCGGCAGAGGGAGGCCGCTCTGGTAGAGGCGCACAGGTTGGCTATGGAGAAACCAGACTTGGTGAAGTTCTTGCCTGGCTGGATTTTGAACTTCCTCTGGGTGTGTGATTTCCAGCCTGCTGACTACAAACGTCTCGGTGTGGTCCGTCTGGAGTCAGCCAGTGCTTCTGCCCCAGTTCATGCTCCTGTCCAGGAGTCGTATGCTGGAACTCGTCTGGCTTATGGAGGTCCACGGAGCTTTCCGGCGGCTGCTAAGAGAAGGAGGCGCAAAGCCAAGCTAGCAGCCATGCCTCCATGCTCCAGTACCGGCCCATTCAGCTTTGCGTCCATACTGGATTACCTGGCTTACACAGCCAGGGTCCAGGCTTCCGCGCCGGACCCAGCAGCCATGATTCTGGCTTCAATTCCGGCTCCAGAGCTGGCCCATTCAGCCATGTTTCCGGCCCCAGAACCGGACCTTACAGCCATGTTTCCGGCTCCAGAACCGGACCTTACAGCCATGTTTCCGGCTCCAGAACCGGACCTTACAGCCATGTTTCCGGCTCCAGAACCGGACCCTACAGCCATGATTCTGGCTTCAATTCCGGCCCCCGCAGCCATGGTTCCGGCCCCAGCAGCCATGGTTCCGGCTTCAGTACCGGCCCCGGAAGCCATGGGCTCGACTCCAGTTTCGGCTACAGGGCTGGCTCCCCAGCCGACGCCAGCTCCCCGAGTCTTGTCGGTGTACCGGCCGACTCCAGCACCTCATCTTCTGCTGGCTCCCCAGCCGACGCCAGCTCCCCGAGTCTTGTCGGCGTACCGGCCGACTCCAGCACCTCGTCTCCTGCTGAATCCCCAGACGACGCCATCTCCCCGTGTCCTGTCGGCGTACCGACCGACTCAAGTCCCCTCTCAAGTTCCTACCCGAGTCCCCTCTCAAGTTCCTACCCGAGTCCCCTCTCCAGTTCCTACCCGAGTTTCCTCTCAGGTCCCCTCTCGAGTTCCCTCTCGGGTCCCCTCTCGAGTCCCCTCTCCAGTCCCCTCTCCAGTCTCCTCTCAAATCCCTTCTCGAGTCCCCTCTCAAGTCTCCTCTCCAGTTACCTCTCCAGTTCCCTCTCAGGTCCCCTCTCGAGTCCCCTCTCTAGTCCCCTCTCAAGTTCCTACCAGAGTCCCCTCCCGAGTCCCCTCCCGAGTCCCCTCCCGAGTCCCCTCCCGAGTCCCCTCCCGAGTCCCCTCTCCAGTCCCCTCTCGAGTCCCCTCTCCAGTTCCCTCCTCTAGTCCCTCCTTTAGTCCCTCCTCTAGTCCCTCCTTTAGTCCCTGCTCTAGTCCCCTCTCTAGTCCCTCCTCGAGTCCCCTCTCTAGTTCCCCTCGCGAGTCCCTGCTCTAGTCCCTGCTCTAGTCCCTGCTCTAGTCCCCTCTCGAGTCCCCTCTCGAGTTCCCCCTTGGTTCCCCTCTCGAGTCTCCTCTCGAGTCTCCTCTCGAGTCACGTCTCGAGTTCCCCCTTGGTTCCCCTCTCGAGTCTCCTCTCGAGTCCCCTCTTGAGTCACGTCTCAAGTCCCTACCCAATGTCCTGGTCCGTTGGAGGTTCCGCTGGGGGTCCTGCCAATTCCATGCCCTGTCCCGTTGGAGGCCCCGTCGACTACTCCTCTGCCAGGGGTCCTACCAATCATATGTCTGTCCTGTTGGAGGTCCCGCCGTCTACTCTCCTGCCGGGGGTCCTGCCAGCTCCTTGTCCTGTCTCGTTGGAGGTCCCGCCGACTACTCTCCTGCCGGGGGTCCTGCCAACCCTTTGTCCTGTGCCGTTGGAGGCCCCGCCGACTACTCTCCTGCCGGGGGTCCTGCCAACCCTTTGTCCTGTCCCGTTGGAGGTCCCGCCGTCTACTCTCCTGCCGGGGGTCCTGCCAACCCTTTGTCCAGTCCCGTTGGAGGGCCCGCCGTCTACTCTCCTGCCGGGGGTCCTGCCAACCCTTTGTCCTGTCTCGTTGGAGGTCCCACCATCTACTCTCCTGCCGAGGGTCCTGCCAACCCTTTGTCCTGTGCCGTTGGAGGCCCTGCCGACTACTCTCCTGCCGGGGGTCCTGCCAACCCTTTGTCCTGTCCCCTTGGAGGTCCCGCCGTCTACTCTCCTGCCGGGGGTCCTGCAAATCCCGTGTCCTGGTCCTCTTCCGTGGGGGATCCTGCCGAGGCCTGTCCCACCAGCTCCGACACCGGGTCCTGCCCGGCCTCCGGTACTGTCCCGTCAGCGCGTTCCTGCCCGGCCTCCGGAGCTGTCTGATATTCGCCCTCGAGCCCGGCCCTCTGAGAGCCCGGCCCTCTGAGAGCCGCAGTCTTCGTCCTCGAGCCCGGCCCCCTGAGAGCCGTGGTCTTCGCCCTCGAGCCCGGCCCCCTGACTCTTCCTGCCGCGGTCCTCGCCCTCGGGCCCGGCCCCCTGACTCTTCCGGCCGCGGTCCTCGCCCTCATGCTCGGCCCCCTGACTTTTCCGGCCGCAGTCCTCGCCCTCATGCTCGGCCCCCTGAGTTCGCCCGCGGTGGCCTTCGCCCCTCCATAACCCCCACCTTGGACTCTGTCTTGCCCCCGGGCCGTCCGCCTGAGTCCCCCTTCTCGGCTTCTGCCTTGCCCCCGGGCCGTCCGCCCGAGATCCCTTCCGGGTCCTCCGCGGTGCTCCTGGGTTGTCAGCCCAAACCCGTTCTCCTGACCCCCTCCACCCACCCTGCTGGACATTGTTTTTTGGACGTTTATTGGACTGTTTTGGGGTTTTAGGGACGTCTGGAATCCGTCCCTTGAGGGGGGGGGTTATGTTACGATTATGGTGTTATGTCACATTTTCTATGTCTTGTTTTGGGTGTTTTGCTGTTCTCCCTGTCATGTTTTCCTCTGTGTATATTGTCTGGTCCTTTTCCCTGTGTTTTTCCTCCCGTCGTTAGTTTCCCTGGTGTGTCTAGTTGTCTGATTGTTTTCACCTGTGGCCCTTGTGTTTCTCCTCCCCTGCCCGGCTGTGTCTCGTCTTGTGATTACCCCTCCCTGTATTTAGTCTTGTCTCTTCCTGTGTTCAGTGTCGGTTTGTCTTGTGTCATGACTAGTTCGTCGGTGAGTGTTCTGTTTTGTCTTTGTTATCACCTAGCCTTGAAATAAAGGAATTTTTCACTTTAATCTGCATTTGGGTCCTGCCTGCTTCACACACCGTGACATTTAATTAACTATTAGTAGAGAATAACGATTAATGAATATACTTTATTACTCGTTTCCATTCATGTCAATTGCAGATAAATGTTTAGTCTTCTCAAGCACCAACTATCAAATATCTCTCCTGATTGTTGGCACTTGACAATCACCTTCCCTGAATTTTACTCAGGTGTAACTAAAGACTGATTTATGGGTTGTTTATATTTCACATCATTAATCAGAATCTGCAAAGTAACTCAAATAAGTGTAGTGGAGTAAAAAGACCAGGTTAACCTCTGAATTGTAGTGGAGTAGAATTACAATGAGCTGTCATGTGGGTATATATTAATGCTGCGCATTATGGACACAAGCGATTTTCACCCATTTATTAATTATATGTTTTACATTTGATAACACCAATGTGTTTAATACTGGCAACTTCTAATTGTGGGAAAAACGAAACCGTTCAGTAGAGACGTCCCATAGAACATTTTGCGAAACACAATAGCCAGCATGTGTAGTTCTGGGGGGGCGTTCGATTCCAGTTTTGGATAGTCTGGCATGGTTTCGTTCCATTTCAAACAGCTGTTTGACGCTCGGCTTAACCTTGGCGCACTGCAACTCCAACATCCAATCCCAGAGCTTGAAGATTAATCACAGGGACAGTAGGCCTAAACGATAGCTGGGGATTATGGGTAGTGTAGTATCTTCGACATCATAAACTCAAATGTTTTTCGGATTTCATATCGCATTAACACCATATCCTTACGTGCATTGCGGCTAAAACATCCAATCAGTGAGCTTAAACCATAGCTGAGGATCTTGGGTAATCAGTTCAGTGGCTGTGTATCGCAATGATGATCGAAATGTCCCTTATAGGCCTACGTCTGTTTCCGGTTATTTTTATTTTGAAATTCCGTTCCTGAAAAAAGCCAGAGATTATGGAATTAAACAAATAAATAAAAACAAGGATAATTGTGTGTTATTGGTGAGTAAATAACAGTGTGTTATTTAGAAAAGAATAACAAATTACAGATTTCAGTATTTTGAGGCTCTGAGCCCCATTTCTTTTCCTCACAGACGACAAAAAAAGTCAGACATTATACGAGTAGTAGTACCAATCCCCTTTCAATCACATTAGCATGCATAAAAAGTGACAGGTCACACCTCTCCTACTTATGCTAATGAGCTAAGTCCTGCCTCCCTTTGTTCGAGGTGGATGTCACACCTATGTGTGAATTCACACGTAGGTGTGAGATCCTTTGATGTGAGGGGTGAGGTGTCATCACACATAGGTGTGAAATGCCCCCCTGTGTAGCGCCTTTGTTGTCTAATCCTGTGATGTGAGGGTTGAGGTGTTATAACAGGTAGGTGTGATTTCACACCGGTGTGTTATAAGCCTCTGATGTTAATATAGGTGTTGATTAAGGCAGTCTCTTTGAAGTTATGCGTGAGACTGTCTAGCCCCGTCCCCTCAGGCCCTTTGTAGTCTAATCTAATTAGCCTTTGATGTCTGTCCTTTGATGTGAGGGTTGAGGTGTTATAACAGGTAGGTGTGATTTCACACCGGTGTGTTATAAGCTTCTGATGTTAATCTACACTGTAAAAAAAAAACGTTGTTTTTACGGTAAAAACCTGGCAGCTTTGTTGCCAGAATAATGATGTAAAAAATACGGTAAACTGTAAACAACTTTATAGAACAACGTGTATATTTTACAGTTTAAAACTGTTTAATTTACATTTTAAATCTGTAATTTCAACAGCCCTTTTCTGCTGAATTAGCATGATCACGTTGCTATTAAACTGATTATTTCAGTAAGATTTACATGCAGTTGTTGTATATTGTACATTGAATCCCATTCAATTTTACAGAAACATACCAAACAAATAACACTGTTCAACTGTAAAAGCATCAGTGTAATGCTGTGTTTTACGGTGAAAGCAACATCTAAATACTGCCATTTAAATGTTCTGTAAAACGTATTTATTACAATTAAAACTGTTCTATGAATATCAATCTCAAATATATTGTATAAAACCGCCTGTAAGGATTATTGCTCAGTGGAAAAAAAAAAATGTTCCTATACATTAGTCAGATTGAAAGATTTAATTTAAACTACACTGCCTTCGTATATATATGTTTGACTATTACCAGAAATGTGAAGAATGTAATCCAGGGTACACAGATTAAGCACTTAAAATAAAAAATGCAAAGCTAGATAAACCTCAAGAGCCACTGTATTAAAAGTTGAACAAATTCCAACAAGAACTTGCCTTTCCAAGAATTTATTATATATATATATATAATAGCAGTGATCAAAAACATCTGTCATTTCTCAACATACATATTGGTAAAACATACAAACTAAGGCTGCACAATAAACAAACAGCTCACATTGTCCAGGAAATTCAAGCTGAACAAAGTTGAGAGGTTACTTACATCACATCAAATGATTTATGGGAAATAATGTTTTTAAATATGTTAGTACTTTATACGTCTCATCTCTAGTGGGCACCTGTATAATATAATACTCGACTGTCACAGCCACAGACTGAGCTGTAAATTAGCCAAAATAAGGGATTGTCTTAGTTGAATACATGTTCATTGCTAAAGGAAGTGTGTACGTGATGAAGCTACAGTTGCAAAACACATGTGAGTGTGTGTGTCTAAGTGAGATAGGTGAAGAGGTAGGGTCAGCAGAGACCCTTCACTTCAGAAGCAAAAACCCAAGTGGAAAACAAAACACGTCAACATTTTTACACTCAACAGTCAGGTGGCTGACTAAATACTTTTTTGTCCCACTGTACTTCATATTCTACCAGTTGTTAAGTGTTGCATACATCAAAGTGTATCTAAAAGTATCTTAGTAACACAAGAAAAGAGAAAAAGCCAAAATCTGCCTAGTGTCAGTATATAAGTGTTAAAATCACAAACTTTCCATTTAGAGTTTGATTCTTTAAGAAAATCTGTTCAGAAAAAGTACTTAACTTTCTACCAGTTGTACAGTTGACCATCGTAAAACTGTATCCACAAGTAAGAGAAACACAACGAGAGAAAAAACAAAATCTGCCTAGTGCCAGTACAAAAGTGTTAAAATCGCAAAACGTGCCTTTTTAGAGTCACAGTCTTTAAGAAAATACATTTGTTACAAAGTAAATGACATTCTACCAGTTGTAAAATGTTCCTACATAAAAGTGTATCACAAAAGTATCTTGTTTTCAAAAATGTTTAAGGTTTTGCATACATAAAAAGTGTATCTTACTGTTCCTTTGTGAGAGAATTACACACAAATCTGCCCAGTGTCAGTAAAAAGTGTTAAAATCACAAACTTGCCTTTTAGAAAAACAGTCTTTAAGAAAAAATCTAATCAGACAATGTACTTCATTTTCTAGTTTTAAGGTTTTGCATACATAAGCGTGTGTCTAAAAGTATCTTGGCAAGAGAATCTTCCTTATAGTTAATAATGTAATTAAACAATAAAAAAGACATGATCAAGGGGGCATTAAGATCTTTAAACTATTAATACCCTCTTCAAAGAGACTTCCTTGTAGTTAATAACATTATTAAAACATTAGTTCATAAGCCATACAACTTAACAGAACATCCAGTTTACAAGTCATACAATTTCAAAAAGAACATCCTTGGTTAACAATAACTTCATAGGGGCTTTTAAAGTTGTGTGAAGTAATTAAACATTACAAATACAAGATCAGGGGGTCATTAAGATCTTTTAAATTATTATTACCCGTCTTCATAAAAGAGACTTCCTTATAGTTAATAAAGTAATTACTAGGGCTGTCAAGTTAACGCGTTAATAAAAAAAATCAACGCCACTAATTATTTTAACGCGATTAACGCATGTGTATTTTTTTCCTCGGCCGCCTCTTAGTTTCAGAGCGCATCGAGTTTAAAATACCATCTACAAGCTGATGCTGACAGCCCCGCTCCTGCTGCCTGCTTGTGGCAGACCACACTTCCACGCTCACCGGCAGGCACCGACTGGCCATCGGGAGGACCGGGAGGGTGTGTGTATGTGTGGCTCGAGCGAGAGAGAGACCTTACGTGTGTTGTTGTTAGCATCTGGTGCTAGCTAGCTACGCTAACGGATATAAGGAGCTGTTTCAATGAAAACAGAGGAGCGACATTTCGCCACAACTGCGCCGAGCCCTTGACTTTATGCAGGAAGCCAGACAGTGGGACATTGTACAAAAAGTCAGCACACTCAGCACGGATAGTGCGCGTAACATGATTGCAGCGTACAGGCAGCTCCCGTTCGAGCATATGCCTTGAGTTGCACATAGCTCCAACGAACACACACACACACACACACACACACACACACACACACACACACACGCACGCCAACCCTCCCAATTTTCGCGGGAGACTCCCGATTTCATTGCCCTCTCCCGGTTTCCTCCCGTGGTCATATTTCTCCCGATTTCTGACAACATTGGATTTACTCACCACTGTTTCCACTCTGAGTTTAATACAGCTACACCATTGTTTGATTTCCATGGTAGCGCGTCTCTTTAGTAGCACGCGCAACTGAAAGTCTGAGAGGGTGAGGAAGATAAGTCACAGAAAACTGAACAAGAATCGACAAAACTCCCCCCTGCTCACTCCTTTCCTGTATAACACAGGTCCAGCCCACACATATGCTCCCTCAAGACAGTGCACTTACAACTACAATAAGCATGTTAAGCTAATACAGCTCCGGCGATCCATAGCACCCCCCCCCCCCCCCCCCCCCCCCGCGGTGGTTTTGAAATGCTCCCGATTTCTGAGGTCTCAAGGTTGGCAACTATGACACACACACACACACACACACACACACACACACTTTATATTGTATTATTGTATGAGAGAGGTTCCAGGTTGAATTGAGGCGAATATTTGTAATGTTCAGAGGTTGTTGTGTTTAATATTCATGAGAATATTTGTCATTGTTCAAATGATAATAAACGTTTGCATAAAGCATATTTGTCCACTCATATGTTGATAAGAGTATTAAAAACTTGAAAAATATTCCTCTAAGGTACATTTAGAACAGATCAAAAATGTGCGATTAATTTGCGATTAATCGCGATTAACTATGGACAATCATGCGATTAATCGCGATTAAATATTTTAATCGACTGACAGCCCTAGTAATTACACATTAGTTCACAAGCCATACAACTTAAAAAAAAAGAACATCTTTAGTTAACACAAATCATATTAAAAAAACTAATCTAATTTAGAGAGGACAATAAAGGTTTTAGGTGACTTAGTGAGTGAAAATTAATGGCTTTTTATTTAGTTTGAGCATATTTCTTCTTAAAACTAACTCCACCCCCCTATCTTTCTGGCATAGGATAACAGCAAAATCAGGGGGTGACAGGAGGGGTGGGAGAAAGCGGGGGAGAAGAAGGGGTGTGAGGGGGGCGGGGGGAGACAGTCTCACACATCCAGACTCCTTTCTTCATGAAGAGCCTCAGACGGAGGGTCTGAACCCGGCACAGATACTGCATCCGTTTCTTGATTGGCTCTCCCGATGGATGGATGTCGGTAAGTTGTCACAGGCGTCTCGCTGATTAAACCCATATCGATGCGTCACTTGGCCATTTTTCTTTTTTGAAAGGTGACTTGATGAGTGGAAATGACTGGCTTTTTATTTAGTCTGCACGGATTTCTTTTTTTCACCTAACTCCACCCCCCACTATCTTCTGGCCTCATATCGTGTGACAGGAAGGGGTGGAGAAAGGGGGAGAGGCCGAGGCTGTGAGGGGACGGGGGCTAGACAGTCTCACGCACAACTTCAAAGAGACTGCCTTAATCAACACGGGGGGGCATTTCCCACCTACGTGTGATGACCCCTCACATCAAAGGATCTCACACCTACGTGGGAATTCACACCTAGGTGTGACATCCACCTCGAACAAAGGGAGGCGGGACTTAGCTCATTAGCATAAGTAGGAGAGGTGTGACCTGTCACTTTTTATGCATACTAATGTGATTGAAAGGGGATTGGTACTACTACTTATACGATTTAAAATAAAAACAATAATCGTGGCTTGATATTGAGTAAGAAGATGTTTTTATGAACCCCACAGCTTCCAGTCTTCCAAGACCCGAACGGACAAAAAGATGTGCTGCAGGCACGAAACATACTACCAATAGAAATACATTGCTTTTAAAATCATTCTGTGTGACACGAAAAAAAGGGGGAAATTGGTGAACACGAATCAATAGATTAAATGTCGTGACTATAACACGAAATGCCGTGAGACTGGGTTGGTATACAAGGAACATGATAGCCAGTTAATGTAATCTCGTAAAATAGTCTTTGGTGAAGCTATTTAAATGCATATCGTAAACAGAGTGTTTGGAATAAAAAAAGCAAAAGCTTTAAGTCTTTGTCTATATGTGTTTTTATATTCGAAATAACTCTACACTAAAATCCACAGGATGTGAGCATAAATGTTACCCACTAGCTCAATACAACAGATCACTCAAAAAAGCTCAGTAAAAACAAACAAACAACACAAGTACAAACATCTACAACAGTTCTATGCTTATTACTCCTTACAATGTAAGTTATTGTACCAAAAAATACTGTGTCCAGTGTATGTTCCTGTGTGTCAAAGAATAGATTTCAAAATACTGCTGCTGGTTTATAAAGCACTGAATGGTTTAGGCCCAAAATACATTTCTGACCTCCTGCTAAATTATGAACCATCCAGATCTCTCAGGTCTTCAGGGACTGGTCAGCTTTCTGTCCCCAGAGTCAGAACTAAACACGGTAAAGCAGCGTTCAGTTATTATGCTCCAAATATCTGGAACAAACTCCCAGAAACCTGCAGGTCCGCTGCAACTCTGACTACTTTTAAATCCAGGCTGAAGACTTTTCTTTTTGTCGCTGCTTTTAATTGAACTATTCATATCTTAGACTGCACTGAAACTTTTATCCATGTATTTTTTCTTTTAATGTTTATTTTATTAGCTTTTCTTTTTAATGACTGATTTTAAATGCCTTTTTCTTAATGTCTTTCATTTTTTGTAAAGCACTTTGAATTGCCTTGTGTTGAAAAGTGCTATATAAATAAACTTGCCTTGCCTATGTTACATCCATTAATGCAGTAGCTGCTTAGCTGCTAGCTTGTTAGCTTAGGTGGTGATCCTTTGAAGAACAAAAGCTGGATGTTGTCTTTGGGGTTGCGGTATTCTTTCAGTTGAATTATGTCAGTTGTTGCTGGTGTGTGATTTGTCCTGTTTTTCCTGTTTTATCGACATTTTAGGTCAAAAGCTACAGCAACCAATGGCTACTGTAAATTGATTTCCTCAGGAAGGGTTTAGAGCACTTCCGGGTGTGCACACATGTAGTGTTTTTGGATTTTCACACTAAAACACATTCATGTAAAATTAAGAATTAGTGCTGTATGTATACGGCGCATGTTCAAAATGTGTGTGCAGCACATGTTCCATCTGTAACCAAAGCCTACTCTATCTATATCATCATGTCGGTGTCCTGATAGATCTAAAGCTGGTGTCCTGACAGTCTATCAGGGCTTCAATCAGTGTTTCATTACATGTTCTTGTGTTCTCACACGACTCTGCTGAGTGTCTTTTACAGAAAGGTTAAAGATCTAAAGATCTAAAGATCTACATGACCAACATATGGATAAACATCTATACTAATTTCCCTCTTGGACAATTAACAATAATTCAGTAAATGCCTTTTTAATACTGTTGTGGATATGTGCTCTGTTACATTTGAAGCTACCCATTAAGTAAAAAAAACCTAATATTAACACTAGTACTGCTGCCACCCCTACTCCCACGTACAGTGTTTCATCATACACAATACTTCTTCTTCCTTTTAACAATTATTATTCAATGAGTCAATCAAAAATATTTTAATAAACCCTGGTTCTGTGAATGTTGCACAATATTCAAAAGAAGAAGAAAAAACATATTTATATAAACATTGGTTAAAGTACAAATGTGCAAAAAAGTCCTTGTGAAACAGGGACAGGACGTCCTCCACAGCACAGAGACCTCTGAGGACTCAGGATAATGGTGAAGACATGATCAAGTGCATCAAATGCAATCCTTGTTGGCCCAAGAGTCCGGAAGCCATTGAAAGAAACGTTGTTTGAAGGAAACGCTGCCCAAACAGTCCGGAAGCCACCGATGGAAAATTGTAAAAATCTAACAGGAACAACTGCAACGGTTGGCGCATGCGCAGTAAAACTCCCACAACCTGCACAAACACTTGCAGTGTATAGTATGCTAGGTTTTTTTCTGCGTCAGTGTAGCCTTCTGTAGCACGCACATTAAGTTCCTACCCTCCTCTGACTTATAGCACTATAAACCCAGCAGCCAAGGTAGACATTGCACAAGCACATATCAATATCAGGATGATAGCAATTGGGATTCTGGCATGGAATTGTGCAATCCTCTTACTCTTAGAACTCAGTGCAGCATGTGATACAGTACACCATTTCATTCTGATCTACAGGCTAAAACTCTTCCTCAGCATAACGGCCGGTCCACACACAGGCATGAAAAAAATCTTTCAAAGCTTCGCCCATTCACTTGAATGGGGTGACGTAGAAGATTTTGAATCTTCGCCGAACTGCATTGTGGGGAGCGGAGCATGGCTTTGCAAGCATCGTGAGCATCAAAAGTTGAGCAATGTTCAACTTTTGATGCTCCCGATGCTTTCGAAGCTGGCATCAGCCAATCAAATCCCGTTTATGCAAATCCCGCCAGTACAAGCGCTAGCCAATCAAACCGCGTGCAAGCTGGGAGAGCCGTTCATTTCCTCATATTCCAAACGAGAAATTACAGTAGCAAATCACCCGGTTCTTTACGACCAGAACTATTTACCAGGATACAAACCGGAGGAACCAGGCATGGAGGGAGGTGGCAGAGACAGTGGGTGAAACTGGTAGGTTTTCGCCTGTTTGGGGAGTTTATATCCAGTTTACTTCGTTTTAACATTGCTATTGCTTTGTATGTCGGGGGCGGGAGATTCATGTGATTGGTTGTTGGTCACGTTGCTCGCAAAAAATCGCCAAGCTTCAGACACGCCCAGCATCAAGATTTTTCAAGATTTTTTTCATGCCTGTGTGTGGACAGGCCGTAAGTCTGCTTTTGACTACTTTGATACTACTTTATTCTTTTGACCACTTGCCATGTGTTGTCCTTCAAGATTCACTGTAATGTCGACTGATCCTCAAAAATACATGTTGCATTGCTACGGTGATGACACCCAACTGAACGGGAATAGAGAGATTCATACTGAGACATACTTGCCATCCCCAAAGCTTAACAGGACATCATCTTGGTATGTGAACCATGCTCTGGTCCTGTCTCACGTTGTCATCAGCTCACGGTTTGACTCAACAGGTATTGGTTTGGGTCTTACATTTCTTCGGGATATCAAGATTAATGGTGGGTAAATCTGGAGATAAATTCAGAAAGCACAAATAATCATCAACAAACAACAACATGCTACCTATGCTACAGTATCAGAAAGATGTTGTCCCACTTCATGATACTTCTCAGTATGCTTAAATGACCCAGGAGTTAAAATAATTCCTTTCAGTGAACTAAGCTGAGGTTAACATGGATGGTGACAGGGTCAGTTTTAATGGGATCTGATGTGTTTTTTATATTAAGTATTGCTGTGTTTTAATTGTGTGCGCTTGTAGCAATATGTATGTAATTTTCCACTGACCCTGAACTGAGCACCATGGAACGGCGGCAGCAGTAATCAGATGCGCAACCGGTCTGCATGTGTGAGGAGCGCAGGAACTCAAGCAGCAGAGCGCACGAGCACAGAGAAGGCAGGAAGCAACGAACAGACCGAGGCCGTTTCTCAATGTCGAGTAAAGCTGCCGCAGAGCCACTATTTCAAGTATACTACGTCATCGTGTGGCGCCGAAGGACTGTTTCAATGCCCAGCATTCGGCGCCACTCGATGACGTAGTATACTTGAAATAGTGGCTCTGCAGCAGCTTTACTCAACATTGAGAAATGGTCTGAGAAGGCAGGAGGCAACGAGCAGACGGGAAAACGCAGGAAGCAACGAGCCCACGGAGATCAGCCACAAGCAAGGCCAGGGTGGCGGTCGAATAGTCCAAATATCAGCTCCTAACGTCCATCCCACATCGTCTATCCCTTGACCTCTGTGTGAAACGTCACAGGGTTACAACTACGGGACCCTGAATAATCGAGACACACTCCCTATACTTTTAAGTGTTTGTGTGGAGTGGCTTTTTAACCAAGTGTGTCTCACACAGTGGCTTGACTATATTGTTTGTATCTGCTCAGGGGATCTTGGAGCGAGTCCTTGGGCTACCCAGAGGGACAAGACCGAGACGCAAGACCTCTCGAGACTTTGGGCTGGGCCATTTCTATTCTATTTTTAACATAATAAACTGTTGTCAACGTTATTTGTTTGTGGTTCTTAACTCTGCCCACCCCTGATTTTAAAGAACCTGTGTAGCCTTTTAAGTAGGAGTCCTAGGCTCCTTTTAACCGTTGTCGGCAACTATTTTAATTCTACCCCTTTTTAGTCTTAGTTATTTTCCAACCTCGCCACACAGAGCAACTGCAACAGAGTTTCCAAATAAATAGGTACCAAGTGTTAGTTAAGGTTTCAATATAGTAACCCTAACCCTTGCCTTTTTTTGCAATCAATAATAGAATAAAAAGAATATAAGATGTGCAGATGAAGGTATTTATATTAGGTAAGATTTTTGTTTATATATCATTTTAAGCATTATTAATCCTGACATGACATGTTTACTTGTCTGAACATTGTGAGCAAAATCAAATGATTGGAAAGGTAAACATTATTGGAAAGGTAAACATTATTTATAGTTATTTTTAACTCATTAAACAGCAGTACCGGTATTCATATTGCCCTCTTTAATTTGGGTAGTCTATTGCCAAGAGGACACAGTTGATACTGCTCGAAATAGCCTTTGGTGTAACTCAGTCCTCAGTGAAAATACCCCCCGCTTCATCACTTGGGTTGGATACTTTTAAAGTGGATCAGATAAAGTTGTGCGTGTGCCAACTTGAAAAGATAGTCTGGGGCAACAGCCCATAGAGAAACGAGAGTGTGTATCTGTATGCGTCTGTATGGTGCATGGTGTATGTAGGTTGCAGTTAAATCACAACGGTGGTTGCTTAGCTAATTAAGTTTTGGTTAGGCATTAGGGCTGCATGAAATTGGAATAACCGACATTCCGAGATTCTCTGCAAAATATATGATGTGAGAAATATGGGAATATTAACCCTTAATTGTGTAGGCTACAGTTTAAAGTGAAATGCATCAATCGCGTGCAAAACATGTAGGTGTGCTCTTGTAAATGCTCACAGGCTCTTGTAAACAATGTACTCATAAACACATTAGTTATAATTGTGAATTGTGATGACACGAAAGAAAGTCACACCCACATAACATGGAAACCAGGCGTGGTCCGTGTTTCAGACGTGATGTGTAGGTTGCCAAGACTGCTGCAGTCTGGGGTTATTGGGTGCAAGAGTTCCATCAACTTTCACAAGTACAAGTTCTGCTCGTAAACGTTATACTTAAAAGTAGTAATGGCGAGATGAAGCTTTCCAGCCAATTGGTTCGCAAAAGGGTTCATCTCATGAGGCTTCATCATGGGCTTCATTTGAACACAAACCCCCCTGTTGGTCAAAGTGTGTAAAACAGGCAGATTGGACATCTCAACAGTGTGCTCTATCTCATACCGAGTTCCCAATGAGTAAAGCCTTAGAATACCTCTAAACAACGAACATTAAATCATATTTTCATGTTAACAATATTGTATTTATTCCAGTTTAATGATTGTGATTGAAAAGCCTAAGGACGCTGGTAAACATTGCAAAGAGGGATTTGTATTCCTTAATAATATTCGTAAACTTAACCATGTTGTAGCCTGAGAAATGCTAAACCATATCAAAGAATACATTTATTAACTACATTATCTAATTTAGCTGTAGCTTTTATAAACAACAAAAAAAGACGTATTGACCAGTCGTTGAACCAGGGACCCTGCGGTCGTGAGTCAACTGCTTTCCAGCTGAGCCACAGCACACACACTGAATTCATCTGAAAACACTGCACGCTATTTATTCCTGTATTTGTTCATTGATGTTTTTATTCCTACTTTTATTTATGCTTTTATTTATTATACTTAAAACATGTTCCAACCTCTATATAAGTGAGGGTCTGAGCTCTCTTAATTCCATCGTGTCACCGGGCCCGGGTACGGGAGGGGTAATATGGTTCTTATTATACATCCATGGGTAATATGAGCGTTGTGGTTCAACCGATCTAAAGCACTTTCTGCTTCCAGCAAATCGGTTCACTAATGCCTCATTCACACCAACGGTGTTTCAGGGCCGGTTCGGAGCTGGAGCTTGAAAAGCACCGGGTTTTCCTCTTCACACCGCAGCGGAGCAGCCTCTTAGCTCCGGAATCCGGTTCGTTTCAAGCACCAAAAAATTGTCCGGCCAGAGCAAAAGCACCACATACGTCATGCTTACGTCGAGGCGGGGGCAGGGCCAGAGACCATGGCAGAGACAGATCAACTCCTGAACAACAACAAAAAGCCCGCGTTTTATCCAGTTTGTACACAACGATGGAGAGACTTAACAAGAGTTTCAGTGTTTCTGCCATATACTGTATAAAGGTTATATCTCTCACAGGCTCCGCCCTCTACTGGACTCTACGGGTACTACCTTACCCTGCGAGCATTCTCCCACTGAGACTTCTATAGATGTAGCCGGGCCTTGGGCGGGCCTACCTGAATGCGTGCGCATCACACCGTATAAAAGGAGGCCTCACCTCCTGACTATCATCCTTTTCTCTTCAGCGGCGGAAGTGTTTTCACGGAGCTTAAAAAGACGAGAGAATAGAGAGTTATGGAGTCAGTTCTTGACCACAGGACCTGTCCGAAATGTCCTAACCTGATCGCGGGAGCGGATCCACACCCCTTCTGCTTCCTATGTATGGGGCCTGACCACGCCGTGAGCTGTATGGGCCCGACACCGGCATGCTCAGCCTGCCAGATGCTTCCTCGGCTCACACATGAGCATCGTGGGCAGCATTTCCTGTCGGCGGAGGCCCTGCAGGAGGAGGTGGAGGATTCGGAGCTCGACGTCGTCGAGATGGGCGAGTCAGGAGAGGAGGAAGTGCCGTTCCGGTTCTCCCTTCCGTGGGGCCAGTCAACCCCGATTCCGGAGGAGAAGGACGAGGATGCCTCGGTGTCTGGAGGTCCGACTCTCAGGTCTGCGCGGAGGATTTCCCAGCGGTGATTACCCTGGTGGTGGAGCATGTAGGCCTACAGCTCCTGCCACCGAGGCCTATAAGCCGCCTGAGACAGGGGTATTACGGCCCGGTGCATCCAGCGCAGCCGACCTTCGTTTCGCCCCAGCTGCCTGATATATGGCGGTGTGTGGAGGCGACATGGCAGCAGCCATTTAAAACGAAGGCCCCAGTAGCCGCTATGGCAGGCATCATCAAGGTGGAGGGCCGCGCGGACACAGCATGTTCGGGTGTGCCCCCCCTTGATGAGAGCCTGGCGGCCCATCTGCTTCCGGGGGCGGCTGGTTGGGCAGAGGGTAAGCGACCCCTGCCCCGGGACCGAGACATACTGGAATATCTGGACAAGATGTTCAAGCTCGGTACGCAGATGGCGGCTGCAGCAAACAATCTCGGCGTGTTGGGCGTCTCCCTGATCACCCCTCAGGCAGTCGCCCCCGCCCTCCTCTCTCAAGAGGGGAGCGATTATTCGGACCGCGCTATAGGTCAAATGAACAATCTGATTCATGGGGTGGCCGCTGCAGCAGGGCGGGTGATTTCCTTGGCCACAGTGGCGTCTCGTCACGTGTGGTTGGGACTCACTGCCCTATCTAAGAAGGACCGAGAAGATCTCCTCGGAGCCCCCGTGTCTACGGAGGGGCTCTTTGGGTCAATCTCCTCGGTCACCCAGCGCTTCAGCCGCCTGGAGGAGGAAAGGGTCCAGCTTAGCCGGATGCTACCGCTGACCCCTCCTCCGGCCCCGCTACGTGCTCCTCCATGCATTTCCATGCAGGCGAGGGAGCGCAGCGCGACAATGAAGCGGAGGGAGAGGCGCCGGCACGGGGGTCCCGTTGCTGCGGCGCCCTCCACCTCTACGGCCCATCCCGTGGTGCCGACATGTCGGCAGCCACGGGGACGGGCTGCCCGACCTCGGCATGCTCCTCAGCAGCAGAGAGCGGCCGGGTGGGGTGCGCCGTCTGCCCGGAGCTGACTGGCGGGGGGAGGTAGCGTCTCGGCGGGGGGAGAACAACTCTTCGCCCAGGACGCAAGGGTGAATCCCGCCTCCTCCCTATTTAATGCACAGATTCCGAGAAAAACTTTCAAAAATAAAGAAAGGGTTAATCTGTATCCAAGTCTAACGGCCCGTACACACAGCAGCTTTTGGCGATTTGTCCACCGCTTCCAGCGCGTCTCCGCCCATTGACTTTGAATGGGGATGACGTCACTTTCCCTCGCTTGTCGCCGAACTGCATTGTGGGGGGGCGAGGCGAAGATTTCCAGGATTTCCAGGATGTCAGGATTCCAAAGTTGAACAATGTTCAACTTTTGAGGCTGAGCTGGAAGCGACAGCCAATCAGATCCGTTTATGCAAATCTGACAGTTCAAGCGCTAGCCAATCAAACCGCGTGTAAGCTGGGAGAACCAGACCGCAGTTCATTTCTATATTCCTAACAAAAATGGAGGAGAAGTTAGTTATCGCGGTAGCAAATCACCCGGTTCTTTATGACCAGTCCCTATTTACTTACCGGGATACAAACCGGAGGAACCAGGCATGGAGGGAGGTGGCAGAGACAGTGGGTGAAACTGGTAGGTTTTCGCTTGTTTGGGGATTTTATATCCAGTTTACTTCGTTGCTAGTTTACTTCGTTGCTAGCAAGCATAGACAGTATCATTAGCCAGCATGGAATGTAGCATAAAATAGCACCATAGACATGAATCTCATAAATGTTAAAAGAAATAGTGGAGAAGAACCGGGGTTTTTTGCTTTGTATGTCGAGGGCGGGAGATTCATGTGATTGGTTGTTGGTCGCGAAATCCCCAAGCTTTCAGACACGCCCAGCTCCAAGATTTTCAAGATTTTTTAAAAGCTGCTGTGTGGACGTACCGTAAGTGTCCTTTGTTTCCACAATGCTACACTTACACATGATGTCTGTACAAATTCCCCACTCGCCGCCCCAGTCATAACTCCTGTAAGAGAGGAGGCTAGTGAGAGTGCGCAGATGAGTGATAAAACGCAAGCAAAACTATAGTGCTATACGTGTACAGGGGCATTATGGCCGGCGTATTGCTGTTAGGGAACACACTAAGCCTGGGGCTAAGACTCCAATTAATGCAATTTACCAGAGTGGTAAGAGTTGCATTATGGCAGCGCCCGCACTCACAGAGGAGCGCGTGGCGGTGCGTTCAGGGGCCTTAGTAGAAAGCACCACTCCTATAGGGACTCCAATTAATGAGGTCCACCGTAAAAGTGAGAACAGCATTATAAGGGAGCGCACGCTCACACATGAGCGTGCGGCGGTGCGTTCAAGGTCCTCAGTAAATAATCGGCCCTTTCTGTGTCGACCCTCCATGGGCAAATCTTCCCTTCACGGGGAGTTTTGCGGCGGGACGGGTCGCCAGAGAGTACCACAGCTTTATAGCTGCGGCTCCACAGCTGAGAGCATGCCCTTTAACACAGTGTTATGGGGAATGGAAACTCAGCTGTGTACTATCAAAGTGGATGGACAGGACGCTGAGATGGGGTTATTCACTCCAGTTTTGCAGCGTCCCACCCCCTTTTATGGGCATGCGAGAAGTGAATCTAGTCTCTCAGGAGTAGATGGGTTTCCTCGCAGCAGAGATTCAGGCTCTGGTGCAAAAACAGGCGGTATCTGTTGTGCACCCTCAGCGCATGGAAGAGGGTCTTTATTCCATGTACTTCCTGGTTCTCAAGAAGACAGGGGAATGCAGACCTATTCTAGATCTCCGCGGCCTGAATCGCCACATTTCCCGCAGGAAATTCTGCATGTTGACTGTGAAACAGTTACTGGGGCTTGTGCAGCCGGGCGATTGGTTCACCACCATCGACCTGAAAGACGCGTACTTTCATGTAGAAATTGCTCCAGAGCACAGGAAGTATCTGCGTTTTGCCTTCCAGGGAATAGCCTACGAGTACAACAGGCTGCCGTTCGGCTATTCCCTATCCCCACACACATTCAGCAAATGTGTGGCCACAGCGCTTCAACCGCTGTGCGCACACGGCATGAGAGTTTTCTTTTACATAGACGACCTCATAGTCATGGCTGGGTCACGGGAACAGGCAATGTTTTGCACAGCACAATTGATCACACACCTTTGCGATCAATTGGAAAAAGAGCACCCCCATACCTCACCAACGGGCGCTGTATTTGGGTGTGGTGCTCGATGCAGGCGCGTCGCGCGCCACCCTGTCAGAGAGCAGACGTGCGTCCCTTCTTCAGGGGGTGCGTTAGGGTTACTACATATGCGCCGCCTGCAGAGGTGGTTCTCCAGCCTGCGCTTGGATCCCAAGAGGCACAGGCGGCGGCTGGTGACCATCCCCCCCTCAGTCAGGGGCGGACTGGGACTAAAATTCAGCCCTGGAAACTGACCCAGTCCGGCCATATGAAATGTCAAATGTTAGAAATCCGCTGTTTATTATTTAAACTTTTACGTCCGATTCGCTCCTTTTTCCCTCGCTGTACACAGCTCCAGTTTGGGCATTGGCCTGTCATCAGATTGTATTTGTTGTTGCTGCTGTAGCGGAGGTTTAGTACAATTATTTTTGATGAAATACTCCAAATCTCCACCCTCCATAATTGCACTTGCTTCAGTTGCTTGCTACTTTTTAAGGGTGGTGATACAGTACGAACTGAAGTTGATGCGATTTGATTGGATTGTGAGGCATGACGTGAGCCTCATCTGATTGGTCAATCTCTCAAAAAATGTTCACCAAGGGGCAAGGGAAGCCAATTTCGGCTGGCCTCCTCTCGCAACAGAGAGTGCAATCTACTGTTTCACCATAACATCTAGAGGGGCGCAGTTTCACTCTTTGTAAAATACTCAATGAGAATGGGGGAGAGATGGGCCGGCAGAATAATTACCGAAACTAAACTAAGTGTTTTTATTTATTTATTAAAATTATAACTACAATCCAAAATGCAGGGGAAGTGGCCTCCAGGAGAAAACGCCACTGAGTTCAAGGGATAATTCTCACCCACCTCTTGCTCTTGCCCTGCACTTGTATACGTGCCAGTTGAGCTGGTTCTTCCACCAGCTCAACTCTGTCCCTCATCATGAACGCAGGAGGCTGGCTGTATATCTGAACTCGCGCCCTCATCATTCTCTTCATCATCTTGCACTTGTTCTAAGCTGCTGCTGATAGTGCTTGTAGCAGCGCTGCTGCCAAAAAGGTCTGTCAATTTGCGACATTTATATGCTTCACCTGCGAGTGACTTCACCTTTTTTTCTCTTGCCTTCTCGCCCACACCTTTTTCTTTTCGTTTTCTTTGATTTATATCCATGTGTTTTCATTCTCCCTGTCTGCCGCGGCGTCTAATCCCTTCTCTTCGTGTGGCCGGTCTTTTTTCTTCTTCGTGTGTTATTGACAGATACGAACCACACAACTGCATTAGCGGCCGCTGTCACCCTCTGTCGGCCGTCAGCGCAACTTAAATGATGACGTTAAACTATTTTTTTTAAAAGGGCCGGCCAGCCGTCAACGGCCCTTGACGACCGGCCGTTCTGTGGTTCTCCAGATTCTACAGATGGCCAGTCCGCCCCTGCCCTCAGTGGAGGGCAACCTCCGGTTTTGGGGGTCTCCGGATCACCTCCGGAGGGGGTCTCCACTGGGACGGGTGACCTCCTAAATCACAGTGTTCACGGATGCATCCAGAACAGGATGGGGAGGGACCTGCCTGAAGAGGGCTATAGGTGGGCGCTGGGCTCTAACAGAGTCTCGACACAGCAACCTCCTAGAGCTACGGGCGGTAGTGTTAGTCCTCCAGCATTTCAGGCCCCTAATTCAAGGGAGGCATGTAATGGTCAGGAGCGACAACAGCACCACAGTGGCTTACATCAACAGGCAGGGCGGAGTTCGATCTGCCGCCTTGTTGACCACAGTAGAGGAACTGTGGTTATGGGCTTCAGAGGTGGGGTTATCTCTGAGAGCCCTCCATCACCCGGGACTGGAGAACAGAGGGGCCGACCTCATGTCGAGGAGCTGCCCCCTCCCAGGCGAGTGGGTGCTTCACCCGAGGGTGGTGAAGCAAATCTGGGCCCAGTTCGGGAGAGCGGAAGTGGATCTGTTCGCCAGCCGGCGAAACAGCCACTGTGCCCTGTGGTTCTCCATGGCTCGGAGCGACGACCCACCCTTGGGGGTGGACGCGTTTGCACACGAGTCATGGCCAAGGAAGCTGCTATACGCCTTTCCACCGCTGTGTCTCATTCTCCCCCTCCTGAGGAGAGTGAGGTGAGAACGTCTGTCAGTCATCCTAGTGGCTCCGGATCGCGTTGGGGCGCTGTGGTACTCAAAGATGACACAGATGAAGGTGGGCCAGCCCTGGGCGGTTCCCCAGTTCTGGGGGGCGATGTCTCAAGAGGCAGGTGCAATCGGGGCGTTACCCACTCTCGGACGTCCTCTCCAGGTTTGGCTCCTGAGAGGGACAGGCTGAGACAGGGTGGATTGTCTGATAGTGTTATTCAGTCTATCCAGGCAGCTAGAGCTGGGTCCACCACAGCCTGTTACAGGCCAAAGTGGCTAGGATTCCAGCGATGGTGTGAGGAACGGAGAATAGAGCCCCTATCTTGTGAGTTAGGCTCTATTTTATCCTTCTTACAGTTACTGGTGGACAGAGGGCTTGCACATTCAACAGTGAAAGTGTATGCAGCAGCCATCTCGTCCTGCCATGAGGGATTTGGCGGCAGGTCAGCCTTTAGTCAACCACTGATGTCGCGGTTTTTACAGGGGGTCAGGAGGCTGCGCCCAGTAGTGCACGCCTCCACCCCACAGTGGGACCTGCCCCTAGTGCTCGAGGCTCTGGCCTCGGGGCCGTTTGAGCCTCTGGAGCTCTCCTCTCTGAAAGCATTGTCGTGACGGAAAACCGTCAGCCAAAAGAGTGTCCGAGTTAACTGCTCTGTCGGTGCACCCGAGCTGTTTACAGATTCGGGGTGACCAGAGCGGCGCGACACTCAGACCGAACCCCTCCTTTGTGCCCAAGAGCCTAAGGAGTGCGTTCAGGTCAAGGGCTATTCAGTTAGGGGGTTTGTCTTCCCCCCCATGGTGGGACCAGGGAAGCTAAACTGCACCTCCTCTGCCCGGTGCGTGCGCTAGCATGTTATGTGGAGCGCACGGCTGCCCTTAGACGCACCGAACAGCTATTCGTGTGCTTCGGGGGCGGGGTGATCGGGAAAGCTCTGTCCAAGAAACGCCTGGCAGGCTGGCTCTGCGAGTGCATTGCACATGCCTACGGACAGGCAGGGAGAGCCTGCCCCACGGGGGTTTGTGCACACTCCACACGGGCTGTGGCTGCGTCAACAGCCTTATTCAACCGTGTGAGTGTGGAGGATATATGCACAGCGGCGTCTTGGTCGACGCCAGGCCCCTTCATAAGGTTTTATCTCTTGGACATGTCGGGCTCTTTCTCCTCGTCTGTGCTTGCGGGGGCAACACAGGACTGGTAGGGGGAGGGGGGTTGTGGGTCAGTTGGCATCTGACCCCCTCCCCGGACGTAATGCGCCATCGCTGTTCTCGGGCCTTCTGAGGGTCCCGGGAGGGGCGGGGGGGGGCGCACTGGGCCCTTACAGGGCTGGAGGACTACTCTCCTCCTGTCGAGAGGCAGGAGGGGGGTAGCCCTCCACACTTTAGTCCACACACTCTGCACGGGGTCAGTGTTTGAGTGTGGGACGTGGGCTCTGACGCTCTCCCTGTTATCCTTAGGGATTCAGGGAGGCAGGCGTGTAGTAAGCCCATTCGGGGCCGAGGGGGCTCTCCCCATCCGTCTATGGGCGGGGGGGGGGGGGGTCCCCCGGCACTGTTTTTTGAGCACACTTTCTGCGAGGTAAGCGCAGCAGGGTGTGCTCTGTCAGCCACAGCCCAGATTTCTCCTCAGTTTCAACCGGGTTAAAGGAGAATGTGGGGCAGCAGCTGCTGACCATAAAAGCCGGTCAGTGGCAGTAGGGTGGAATATTGTTGTTGGACGACAGTGCGCGTATACATCGCGGCTCCACCCACTGTACCCATAGAGTCCAGTAGAGGGCGGAGCCTGTGAGAGATATAACGTTGGGTTACGTATGGTAACCCTTGTTATATTAGCACAGGCGGAGCCCTCTACCCAGGGCACTGTCTGTCCTATTCCGCTCGCTGAAGAGAGGTGTAGGATGATAGTCAGGAGGTGAGGCCTCCTTTTATACGGTGTGATGCGCGCGCAGTCAGGTAGGCCCGCCCAAGGCTGGCTACGTCTATAGAAGTCTCAGTGTGAGAATGCTCGCAGGGTAAGGTAGTACCCGTAGAGTCCAGTAGAGGGCTCCGCCTGTGCTAATATAACAAGGGTTACCATACGTAACCCGACGTTTCTGCTCATGGTGAAGCAACGTGTCTGCGCGTTAAGGTGGAACCTGAGCATTCACGTTGATCACCTCTCATTATAAATCTATAAAACTATAAATATTAAACTTTACTTCACGTGTTCATTTGAGAACAGCTGTTACATACCTGGGTGAAGGTTACAGTTCATTTAAATGAAAGATACAACGTTACTCCACACTCATGGTTCAGTCCACCTTAAGAAATAAGACCGACCTCGGAAGCAGTTGTGTTTTAAAAAAACCTTTATTGACACGAGTACACTTTTTTATAAGAATATAACTAAACCACAGAAAAGACTCTGGAAAGGCTTTAGATAGAGCCATAAGAAATGAATGCAACTGATTTCATCCACGCGGTTTGGCTTTATGAAGCAGGCACGCAAACGGTTACGTCATGACGCAAACGATGACACAACAACGCATTACCAGTCGGACTCTGGGCGGTGTGAAAAGAGCCAGAGCTAAACCGAAGAACTGGTTCTGAACCTGAAAAGCTCTAGCACGGAGCTTGAACCGGAGTTGCGTTGGTGTGAATGAGGTATAAAAGGTTCATCTGAGGCTTCATCATGGGCTTCATGTGCACACAAGACCCCTTGTTGGTGAACAGGTGTAAAACAGCCAAATATAATATATATTATAAGTGTTTTAAAATGAATGAATGTATATAATAATAATAAGAAAAACAATGTATCAATACAGTATCTTGTTGTTATATCTATACATAAATAAATGTAAATGTCTGCTGCCTTCTATAAAGACAAAATAATAATAATACGTTTTATTTCGAGGCGCCTTTCAGGACACCCAAGGTCGCCTTACAGTGCATTTAAAAGTTAAAACAGCTAAAACAAAAACGGAACACAATTTAATCGAACCGACAAGGCAATACAGCAGCATAAAAGCATAAAACAGACAAGACAAGAGTGTGGAGTGACGGAGTGAGAGGAGGATCTGTGATAGCAGGTTGAATGTGTTTTAGAGTGAGTAGGCCAGTTTAAACAGGTGGGATTTGAATGTCGTGATGGAGTCAGTCTGTTTGATGTGTGGAGGCAGAGAGTTCCATAGCCTGGGCGCGGTGCAGCTAAAAGCCCTGGCTCCCATGGTGCTAAGGCGGGAGGTGGGGACAGTCAGGAGTCCGGCTGAGGATGAGCGCAGGGAGCGGGAGGGGGTGTATTCCTGGAGGAGGTTTGAGAGATAGGTGGGGGTGAGGTTGTTGAGGGCTTTGTATGTAAGCAGAAGGTTTTTGTAGTCAATCCGGTGCTGAACAGGGAGTCAGTGAAGTTGGATGAGGATGGGGGTGATGTGGTCAGACGATTTGGTACAGGTAATGATCCGGGCAGCCGAGTTTTGAATGATTTGGAGTCTGTTGAGTAGTTTTGTGGGTAGGCCAGAGAGGATAGCATTACAGTGGTCAATCCGGGATGTGACAAATGCATTAACCAGGATTTCGGTGCTGGATTGTGAAAGGGATGGGCGGAGTCTGGAAATGTTGCGGATATGGAAGAAGGCAGTCCGGGTGATGTTTTTTATGTGGGGTGCAAACGAAAGGGTACTGTCCAGGATGACGCCAAGGCTTTTGACTTGGCTGGTGAAGGATACAGGGAAGCCGTCGATCATGATGCTTGGGGGTGGGGTGGTTAGGATTTTGGAGAGGGTGTTTTTTGAGCCGATGAGCAGGGCCTCAGTTTTACTACCATTTAGCTTCAGGAAGTTCCTGCTCATCCAGCTCCTGATATCCTGGAGGCAGGTGGTGAGGGAGGTGGGCGGGAGGGCGGTGTTGGGTTTGGTTGAGATATAGACTTGCGTGTCGTCAGCATAGCAGTGAAAGTGGATGCCATGGTGACGGAGGATTGTGCCTAGTGGGAGGAGGCAAATGATGAATAGGAGTGGACCCAATACTGACCCCTGGGGGACACCCAGTGAAACAGGAGAACACCCTGACCTGTGGTTCCCCAGCTGGACAAACTGTTGTCTGTTGGTAAGGTAGGAGGAGAACCAGGAGAGTGCAACACCAGTGATCCCAATGTCAGCCAAGCGTTCCAGGAGTAGTGGGTGGGAGATTGTGTCGAAGGCAGCAGTGAGGTCGAGGAGGATGAGGATGGTGAGCAGTCCAGAGTCAGCTGCACGGAGGAGGTCGTTGGTGATTTTAACCAGAGCTGTTTCGGTACTGTGCATTGAGCGGAAACCAGATTGGAAGGGTTCATGGAGGTTGTTTGAGTCGAGGTGGGACTGGAGTTGAGCGGCAACCACCCTTTCAAGGGTTTTTGAAAGAAGCAATATATGTTTGAAAACTGGAAAAGAAGAAGGGTTTAACTTTCCAGAGGGCAGTGGGTGTGCTTGTGTGACTTTGCAAAGGGCAGTGAATGTGCTTGTGTGACTTTGCAGAGGGCAGTGAAAATGCTTGTGATTCATGGAACAATTGTATTGGTTTTTGTTTAAAAACAATATTTTTTCCACAGTTTTCGGGCTTAGACGATTATTTTATTTTATTTACGATTTATTTATTTTATTTATTACGATTTATTTATTTATTTATTTTATTTTTTAAGTGACTGCAAGTTTATGCAGGTTTGGATAAACATGTTTTTGTGTCTGCCAGTAGTTCAGAGGGTCCTCCAAGCGTCCGATATTTGGTTCGGACAGTTGTGCATTCTTGGTCTTCCTGGACATCTTCACAGTCTGATCCAATTTATGCCAGAGTTTGTTTCCTGAAAAGTATACACGGAGAGTGTCAGTGGATGTAGTAATTACTTCAAATTGCTTTGAAATTAATCAAATCAAGATGTGTTAAGAATGAGTATCTTGTAACTTTCTTTTATTTGCATGATAAAGTGAAGTTAACATGGTTAAATTATAAAATATATTATTCCAAAATATTAAATGACAAACCTTTAGCAGGTCCACCTCCATGTCCCTCCTTGTTCTCATGTATGGTACGATAATGCCTTAGCATGGAAGAAGTATTGTTATTGTATCCCAGTTCCCTGGAGCACAATAAACACTTCACCTTTGAATGAAATAGAAAAAGTAAAAAAATGAACCATACAAAATCTAACATAATACATCTGTTGTAATATACTATGTATGCAACCTACCTTATTGGGTGAAATCAGATCAAAGTGTTCCCACACAGGGGAAGTCCTTGTCTTCTTTGCTGGCTCCATTCTAACGAGTTGCAAAAATATCGTACAACCAAAACTGGCAAACGACAGTGTTCTCCTCTCATAAGGTTCACACATCTTGATTCGAATCCCATGGTTTTTATCTGTCAGAAGCACGCACCAAGATCTGAAGCTCTTCCTGAAGCAGTCACGTGGTATCGACAGGCAGCGAGGCTTCGTTTGTCATCGATGACGTCACTGACCCAAAACGATACAAGCCTCGATACAGGCTTCACAAAAAGCTTCGGGGATTACTCGACACACGCTCCGAAGCCTCGACACAATACGTAACATCACTACTTAAAAGCATTCAAGTCAATAGGTGTGTGGGTCAGTCACACTATTGCAAGCACAAATTAAACACTACAGCTGCAAGACCTGGTTGGTGATACATCCTGATTGGCCAGCAAGCCTGTAGCATTTTGCCATGTGTTGTGATACACAGAAGTTCCTATTCTTTCCTGGTTGAAAACAAACTTTCCTTCTGGGGTAATAATTGGTTGACTCACTGCCATGCCTCTGATACCTACCGCTACCAGCTTTCTGGGGTCAAGAACTTTCTCTACACATCCCTTGATGTAAGTTGCAGATCCATTGGCCCTTTAGGCCAGTCTTCATCTGTAGATATTAAAAGGTGTGCATATTGTTCATGGTGAGAGACAAAATGTCCATTGTCTTAAAAATGTCTTGAATTAGTTTCTCGGGAAATCCTCCGGGGACACGAAACTTGGGGTGATGTGGGATTATGTCACCAGACCTGTCTAATGAGTTACCCGTAAATCAGTTGAAACCACAACCAGAATGCAACCATGGGACCTTCATCTTTTTTAGATTTTGTTAATCAATGGTTCATGATCCTCTGACCTGTGAACAGAGCAGGAAATGGGTCGGATTGTACAACTTTTGTTTCCAGACTACAGGTGTTTCAGCACCCTGCAACTCTACGTTATATCTCAAATTAGCTCAATCACACAAATGGGGCGAAGCCTGCGAGCTAGTTCAGGCAGTCAACTCGAGCACTTATGCTGCATTCATACATAACGCCCCCTTGCCACTCTACAACCAACCAAACAGAGTCTCCTTAATATGCCGCTCTATTTAACCTGCCAGATCTCTCTCCATGCATTGCTTGCTGCTGCTATTGCTGCAGCTACCTCTACGTCGCTGCTGCTTGCCTGCTGCCACTGATGTGTTCACTTGCTATTGCTGCGTTCATGTTCCTGCTGCTGTGTTTCATGTTGCTGCTGCTTACCTGCCGGTGCTGTCCTTGCAAATGTCTATTGCAATCTCCGACTCTGGAACCGAATCATCATACGCAAGAAGCCGTAAGAAATGCCTCATTCCCGAAACACAGGCTAGCTCAGAGCATGGTTCAGACGCCGCTGGAACGAGCCACAGCTCCCGCACGACACACATTCAGGTGTCCCACTCCCTTCCGTCCTCATCTGGAGTAGCTTTTAATATCCTTTGGGCCAGAGGAAGTCCCGAGTTCTACGCCAGCTCCGGTAACAACCCCTCTCTTGTGTGTCAGCTAAGAGTCGCACTGTCTCTCGGTCGGTGGGTATTTAAACAACAAAAGGCAGGAGCAAGCTGACTCCGGCATTCCCTGCCATCCTGTCCTACCTTCTCGAAGTAAAATCAGCGCTTGAAGCCTTTAATTCCACGATATTCCCGTGAACAAACTCGATTTCCTCTGCCTGCAATGTAAACAAATGTTTCTACTTCCGCGTTCAACCACGTTGTGCCGCTGACGTCACACCCCCGAGGATTCTGGGAATTGGAGTCCCAGATCCAGTCACAAGTTCTAGCTTCCTGCCCCCTGCAGCAGCAATTCCTTGTGCGAACGCAGCATTAGGAATCGCATCTTGGCAGGTATATAATACTATTCTGCATAAGCAAGGTTTTATTATGGAAATATTTGGCCTGCAGTAAGTCTTTGAGGCAATTATACAGAAGTTGTAACCAAACAAATGAGAGCACCACAGACTGTGGAGGCTTTTAAAAAAGGCCTCAAAACCCATCTCTTCAAAAGAGCCGTTGCCTAGACCTTTTTATCACCCTTTTATTTATTTTTGTATTGCTTTTTATTAATTCTACGGTGTTGTGTAATGTTTATTTATATTGTTTATGCTCACTACTTGTAGCACTTCAGGATTTGAAATCAAATATGAAGTGCTTTATAAATGGAACCCATTATTATTATTAAGTGTACAAGTATACTACTATAAATGGAAATAAATTAATCATTTCCGTTACGTGAATATGAAGGGAAGCGCGATACATTTTTGACCATCATTTTAGACTTCAATCAGCTGTGAATTCAGGTGTTCATGCTACCGACATACCCGTTTCAGATCCTCGTAGCAGATATCAAGCAAGAGTGAGAGGAGAATACCTCCATCCGCGGAAACACGGGTACGTCCGGCCGTCTCGGCATAAGCGAACAAGCCGATCCGGCATCAGAATCGAGTCGAGGCCCCTCGATCAGCTGATCCGGGAACACGGAAGTCGCATTACGCACAAGCCGACCGCGTGCAGGCCCTCTACGCCGCATTCAATCCCTCCCAGGAAATTCAACAAGCAGATAAATGACGTTTATCCGTGTTCACAGCACGTTTAGGCATGATCGCCTCCGTGTCTCATCCAATTCGTATCTCGGCACCCCTTTGGGTTGGGGGAGTCCGGATAAAATAATTATATATTTAAAAATGAATAATATAAAAGAAAGAAAGAATGCACAGGTGCTCCTTCATACTTTCATGCATATAACTGGTGGTGGTGCAAACCGTGCTTGCTTTAATGATCATACGATCCCCTCTATCTGCATACCTCAGCTAATGTCTCAGTGCACACTTTTCCGTCAAGCATAAGGAATGGATGCAATATAAACAACTCATGCTCAATGTAGTCTTGCAGCGTATGTCTCTCACAGCAATGAGTCACTCACTCGGCTCACGTTTTAATCATCTGCAGAATACCTTCATTGCATTACATTATTCATTAATCAGCACTTCTCCAGAACGGTTTCATCTAATTGCATCCCTGTCCTGTCATTCTTTGTTTTATAATGATTGCTTATTCTGCCCTTGTGCGTGTAACCACACGTATGCCCTATCCGACCTGATATCTGCACCGTACTGGCTAATCAAAAACTGTTAAACTCCTACGGTAAGCTATGCATATAACTGGTGGTGGTGGTGTATCACATCCTTCTAAGATAATGTTTTACCACATGCTATGCCTCTCTCACTTATTCCAGCAGACTGCCTGAGCGATAAGAAGTCTTGCAATAGCCAGCAGACTGCCTGAGCATCAGAAGTCTTGCAATAGCCAGCAGACTGCCTGAGCCATAGGAAGTCTTGCAATAGCAGCAGACTGCCTGAGCCATCAGAAGTCTCACAATAGCCAGCAGACTGCCTGAGCATCAGAAGTCTCGCAATAGCCAGCAGACTGCCTGAGCATCAGAAGTCTTGCAATAGCCAGCAGACTGCCTGAGCCATCAGAAGTGTCGCAATAGCCAGCAGACTTCCTGAGCCATCAGAAGTCTCGCAATAGCCAGCAGACTGCCTGAGCCATCAGAAGTGTCGCAATAGCCAGCAGACTGCCTGAGCATTAGAAGTCTCACAATAGCCAGCAGACTGCCTGAGCATCAGAAGTCTTGCAATAGCCAGCAGACTGCCTGAGCATCAGAAGTCTTGCAATAGCCAGCAGACTGCCTGAGCATCAGAAGTCTTGCAATAGCCAGCAGACTGCCTGAGCATCAGAAGTCTCACAATAGCCAGCAGACTGCCTGAGAGATCAGAAGTCTTGCAATAGCCAGCAGACTGCCTGAGCATCAGAAGTCTCACAATAGCCAGCAGACTGCCTGAGCATCAGAAGTCTCACAATAGCCAGCAGACTGCCTGAGAGATCAGAAGTCTCACAATAGCCAGCAGACTGCCTGAGAGATCAGAAGTCTCGCAATAGCCAGCAGACTGCCTGAGCCATCAGAAGTCTTGCTCCATGCAATAGTCAGTATCACAGGGAGCGCAGCTCACCCCATCCTATTTTCCTTCTCTCTCCATGAATGTTATGTTCATTCTTTTATAATGACCTTGCGGTGTCTTCAGATCCTCTCTAGTTACTTACAGATGCTGCGCCTTCTGCTGGTTCGGGGGATTTCACAATGAGTGGTTGCCCCACCAGCTTGTCATGCCCTTCGTTCAACCAAATGACTCTGGATCTACACGTCAAGCCCCTCAAGGATTTCCCATATACTGTCTCCAACCAAGAGCATGATTCAAAGCATACAATTCAGCTTGGTACTTTATCTTCTTCTGTCCCAACCTCCTCTGTGTATTTATGCAATAGATATAATAGTTGTTCATGTATTAATTGTATTTTCATTCGAATCCTGCAATCTTCAAGTGCTAAGTATTAAGCCACGCTAGAGTTCATTCATTTGCTCCTCAAGGGCCTTAAGCAGGCACGTCCTCCACGCAATGATAAAGACTGCCTCTTAACTTTGCACCCGTGCAAAGGTTAATGTCTAAGTTCAGGCAAAGGGGTTTCACTATACATTGATAAACGTCAGATGCAGTTGTTACAGCTTTCTATTGGTTTCTCAGGTGGCGAATATACACAGACCTCTCACCTTTTAATCCTCAGCATAATCTCTCCCTTACTGAATTAACTTTGGAGATCAAATATACACACTGTTTTGAAACATTCAATGTCTGACAGTTCTGTTTTAGGAGTCAAGGAACCCCGAATAATCATTGCTAAAACTAACACTGTTTTCTTTGTCCTTTATCTTCCATGCTGAACTTCTCGCATCATTGCCCTCTGACACATGGGTCGGCACCCATGTTTATTCGATGGCTGCAAACCCAACGACGAGGGTTCTCCTCCAAGCTGCGTGATCTCTGCCTAAGCTGCAACCTGCCCCCAGATCGCTATTCCCACTGTTTAAGAATCTGCACAGCCACAACCGCAGCTCTATATCCGCCTACCTCAACCCTGAGTATCCTGGGCCGTCGGTCATCTTCTGCCCACCAGCGCTATATCATGCCTCACATGAATGAGATCCTTTCAGCACAAACAACCATGAGCTCTTGCACTACTCGATGATGAGTAACGTTCAAAGATGTATATCTGTAGAATTCTGTTATTGCATACCAGGTGGTTGCTGGGTTAGATTATATTTATTTCATTATAGTATATTCCCCTCATAGCTGCATGCTTGGGGGGGAAAGCTCATTGTTGCTGCCTCAAATACCTAGATACAGCAGTCTTGATAGGTAGTATATTCCCCTCAAAGCCGCGGTGCTGGGGGGGGGGGGTCGGAACTGGTCACTTCCAGGCCTACACATAGCAGTCTCTCTAGGTAGTATATTCCCCTCAAAGCCGCGGTGCTTAAGGGGGATGGCTTTTCGGGCTGTTCCCGGGCCTTCACATAGCAGTCACTAGGTAGTATATTCCCCTTAAAGTCGCAGTGCTTAAGGGGGATGGCTTTTCAGGCTGTTCCCGGGCCTTCACATAGCAGTTTCACTAGGTAGTGTATATAGGTAGTATATTCCTCTCAAAGCCGCTGTGCTCGGGGAAGAATCGGCTCTGGGCTATTCCTCAGGCCTACACATAGCAGTCTCACTAAGTAGTATATTCCCCTTAAAGTCGCTGTGCTTAGGGGGAATGGCCACGTGGCAGCTCGCCAGGCCCTCTACTTATCAGATTTACATCACCAGCGTCAGGCTCGGGCTACGCAGTTTTGGGGGATAGTATCTAATCTCCACGCAGTTTTGGGGGTTAGTTATTTGATCATCACTCATCGTGCTATGTATATCTATGGAGTGATGATGCCCGAGCCTAGTCGCCAAACTTAACTATATGCTGCTTCTAATAAAACATGTTAAAGAAACACGTGAGTTGTCTGACTGAAATGGGGCGAAGCCTGCGAGCTAGTTCAGGCAGTCAACTCGAGCACTTATGCTGCATTCATACATAACGCCCCCTTGCCACTCTACAACCAACCAAACAGAGTCTCCTTAATATGCCGCTCTATTTAACCTGCAGATCTCTCTCCATGCATTGCTTGCTGCTGCTATTGCTGCAGCTACCTCTACGTCGCTGCTGCTTGCCTGCTGCCACTGCTGTGTTCCCTTGCTATTTCTGCGTTCATGTTCCTGCTGCTGTGTTTCATGTTGCTGCTGCTTGCCTGCCGGTGCTGTCCTTGCAAAGGTCTATTGCAATCTCCGACTCTGGAACCGAATCATCATACGCAAGAAGCCGTAAGAAATGCCTCATTCCCGAAACACAGGCTAGCTCAGAGCATGGTTCAGACGCCGCTGGAACGAGCCACAGCTCCCGCACGACACACATTCAGGTGTCCCTTCCGTCCTCATCTGGAGTAGCTTTTAATATCCTTTGGGCCAGAGGAAGTCCCGAGTTCTACACCAGCTCCGGTAACAACCCCTCTCTTGTGTGTCAGCTAAGAGTCGCACTGTCTCTCGGTCGGTGGGTATTTAAACAACAAAAGGCAGGAGCAAGCTGACTCCGGCATTCCCTGCCATCCTGTCCTACCTTCTCGAAGTAAAATCAGCGCTTGAAGCCTTTAATTCCACGATATTCCCGTGAACAAACTCGATTTCCTCTGCCTGCAATGTAAACAAATGTTTCTACTTCCGCGTTCAACCACGTTGTGCCGCTGACGTCACACCCCCGAGGATTCTGGGAATTGGAGTCCCAGATCCAGTCACAAGTTCTAGCTTCCTGCCCCCTGCAGCAGCAATTCCTTGTGCGAACGCAGCATTAGGAATCGCATCTTGGCAGGTATATAATACTATTCTGCATAAGCAAGGTTTTATTATGGAAATATTTGGCCTGCAGTAAGTCTTTGAGGCAATTATACAGAAGTTGTAACCAAACAAATGAGAGCACCACAGACCGTGGAGGCTTTTAAAAAAGGCCTCAAAACCCATCTCTTCAAAAGAGCCTTTGCCTAGACCTTTTTATCACCCTTTTATTTATTTTTGTATTGCTTTTTATTAATTCTACGGTGTTGTGTAATGTTTATTTATATTGTTTATGCTCACTACTTGTAGCACTTCAGGATTTGAAATCAAATATGAAGTGCTTTATAAATGGAACCCATTATTATTATTATTAAGTGTACAAGTATACTAATATAAATGGAAATAAATTAATCATTTCCGTTACGTGAATATGAAGGGAAGCGTGATACATTTTTGACCATCATTTTAGACTTCAATCAGCTGTGAATTCAGGTGTTCATGCTGCCGACATACCCGTTTCAGATCCTCGTAGCAGATATCAAGCAAGAGCGAGAGGAGAAGACCTCATCCGCGGAAACACGGGTACGTCCGGCCGTCTCGGCATAAGCGAACAAGCCGATCCGGCATCAGAACCGAGTCGAGGCCCCTCGATCAGCTGATCCGGGAACACGGAAGTCGCATTACGCACAAGCCGACCGCGTGCAGGCCCTCTACGCCGCATTCAATCCCTCCCAGGAAATTCAACAAGCAGATAAATGACGTTTATCCGTGTTCACAGCACGTTTAGGCATGATCGCCTCCGTGTCTCATCCAATTCGTATCTCGGCACCCCTTTGGGTTGGGGGAGTCCGGATAAAATAATTATATATTTAAAAATGAATAATATAAAAGAAAGAAAGAATGCACAGGTGCTCCTTCATACTTTCATGCATATAACTGGTGGTGGTGCAAACCGTGCTTGCTTTAATGATCATACGATCCCCTCTATCTGCATACCTCAGCTAATGTATCAGTGCACACTTTTCCGTCAAGCATAAGGAATGGATGCAATATAAACAACTCATGCTCAATGTAGTCTTGCAGCGTATGTCTCTCACAGCAATGAGTCACTCACTCGGCTCACGTTTTAATCATCTGCAGAATACCTTCATTGCATTACATTATTCATTAATCAGCACTTCTCCAGAACGGTTTCATCTAATTGCATCCCTGTCCTGTCATTCTTTGTTTTATAATGATTGCTTATTCTGCCCTTGTGCGTGTAACCACACGTATGCCCTATCCGACCTGATATCCGCACCGTACTGGCTAATCAAAAACTGTTAAACTCCTACGGTAAGCTATGCATATAACTGGTGGTGGTGGTGTATCACATCCTTCTAAGATAATGTTTTACCACATGCTATGCCTCTCACTTATTCCAGCAGACTGCCTGAGAGATCAGAAGTCTCACAATAGCCAGCAGACTGCCTGAGCCATAGGAAGTCTTGCAATAGCAGCAGACTGCCTGAGCATCAGAAGTCTTGCAATAGCCAGCAGACTTCCTGAGCATCAGAAGTCTTGCAATAGCCAGCAGACTGCCTGAGCCATAGGAAGTCTTGCAATAGCAGCAGACTGCCTGAGCATCAGAAGTCTTGCAATAGCCAGCAGACTGCCTGAGCATCAGAAGTCTTGCAATAGCAGCAGACTGCCTGAGCATCAGAAGTCTTGCAATAGCCAGCAGACTGCCTGAGCCATCAGAAGTCTTCTAATAGCCAGCAGACTGCCTGAGCATCAGAAGTCTTGCAATAGCAGCAGACTGCCTGAGAGGTCAGAAGTCTCACAATAGCCAGCAGACTGCCTGAGCATCAGAAGTCTTGCAATAGTCAGCAGACTGCCTGAGCATTAGAAGTCTCACAATAGCCAGCAGACTGCCTGAGCATCAGAAGTCTCACAATAGCCAGCAGACTGCCTGAGCATCAGAAGTCTTGCAATAGCCAGCAGACTGCCTGAGAGATCAGAAGTCTCACAATAGCCAGCAGACTGCCTGAGAGATCAGAAGTCTCACAATAGCCAGCAGACTGCCTGAGCATCAGAAGTCTCGCAATAGCCAGCAGACTGCCTGAGCCATCAGAAGTCTTGCTCCATGCAATAGTCAGTATCACAGGGAGCACAGCTCACCCCATCCTATTTTCCTTCTCTCTCCATGAATGTTATGTTCATTCTTTTATAATGACCTTGCGGTGTCTTCAGATCCTCTCTAGTTACTTACAGATGCTGCGCCTTCTGCTGGTTCGGGGGATTTCACAATGAGTGGTTGCCCCACCAGCTTGTCATGCCCTTCGTTCAACCAAATGACTCTGGATCTACACGTCAAGCCCCTCAAGGATTTCCCATATTCTGTCTCCAACCAAGAGCATGATTCAAAGCATACAATTCAGCTTGGTACTTTATCTTCTTCTGTCCCAACCTCCTCTGTGTACTTATGCAATAGATATAATAGTTGTTCATGCATTAATTGTATTTTCATTCGAATCCTGCAATCTTCAAGTGCTAAGTATTAAGCCACGCTAGAGTTCATTCATTTGCTCCTCAAGGGCCTTAAGCAGGCACGTCCTCCACGCAATGATAAAGACTGCCTCTTAACTTTGCACCCGTGCAAAGGTTAATGTCTAAGTTCAGGCAAAGGGGTTTCACTATACATTGATAAACGTCAGATGCAGTTGTTACAGCTTTCTATTGGTTTCTCAGGTGGCGAATATACACAGACCTCTCACCTTTTAATCCTCAGCATAATCTCTCCCTTACTGAATTAACTTTGGAGATCAAATATACACACTGTTTTGAAACATTCAATGTCTGACAGTTCTGTTTAGGAGTCAAGGAACCCCGAATAATCATTGCTAAAACTAACACTGTTTTCTTTGTCCTTTATCTTCCATGCTGAACTTCTCGCATCATTGCCCTCTGACACATGGGTCGGCACACATGTTTATTCGATGGCTGCAAACCCAACGACGAGGGTTCTCCTCCAAGCTGCGTGATCTCTGCCTAAGCTGCAACCTGCCCCCAGATCGCTATTCCCACTGTTTAAGAATCTGCACAGCCACAACCGCAGCTCTATATCCGCCTACCTCAACCCTGAGTATCCTGGGCCGTTGGTCATCTTCTGCCCAACAGCGCTATATCATGCCTCACATGAATGAGATCCTTTCAGCACAAACAACCATGAGCTCTTGCACTACTCGATGATGAGTAACGTTCAAAGATGTATATAGGTAGAATTCTGTTATTGCATACCAGGTGGTTGCTGGGTTAGATTATATTTATTTCATTATAGTATATTCCCCTCATAGCTGCATGCTTGGGGGGGGGGGGAAAGCTCATTGTTGCTGCCTCAAAGACCTAGACACAGCAGTCTTGATAGGTAGTATATTCCCCTCAAAGCCGCGGTGCTGGGGGGGGGTCGGCACTGGTCACTTCCAAGCCTACACATAGCAGTCTCTCTAGGTAGTATATTCCCCTCAAAGCCGCGGTGCTTAAGGGGGATGGCTTTTCGGGCTGTTCCCGGGCCTTCACATAGCAGTTTCACTAGGTAGTATATATAGGTAGTATATTCCCCTCAAAGCCGCTGTGCTGGGGGAGGATGGCTTTCGGGGTGTTCCCGGGCCTTCACATAGCAGTCACTAGGTAGTATATTCCCCTTAAAGTCGCGGTGCTTAAGGGGGATGGCTTTTCAGGCTGTTCCCGGGCCTTCACATAGCAGTTTCACTAGGTAGTGTATATAGGTAGTATATTCCTCTCAAAGCCGCAGTGCTCGGGGAAGAATTGGCTCTGGGCTATTCCTGAGGCCTACACATAGCAGTCTCACTAAGTAGTATATTCCCCTTAAAGCCGCTGTGCTTAGGGGGAATGGCCACATGGCAGCTCGCCAGGCCCTCTACTTATCAGATTTACATCACCAGCGTCAGGCTCGGGCTACGCCGTTTTGGGGGATAGTATCTAATCTCCACGCAGTTTTGGGGGTTAGTTATTTGATCATCACTCATCGTGCTATGTATATCTATGGAGTGATGATGCCCGAGCCTAGTCGCCAAACTTAACTATATGCTGCTTCTAATAAAACATGTTAAAGAAACACGTGAGTTGTCTGACTGAAATGGGGCGAAGCCTGCGAGCTAGTTCAGGCAGTCAACTCGAGCACTTATGCTGCATTCATACATAACGCCCCCTTGCCACTCTACAACCAACCAAACAGAGTCTCCTTAATATGCCGCTCTATTTAACCTGCAGATCTCTCTCCATGCATTGCTTGCTGCTGCTATTGCTGCAGCTACCTCTACGTCGCTGCTGCTTGCTGCCCCACCACCACCCCAGCTTCCACCCCAGCTTCCACCTGTAGGCCGGGGGGTTAGTTATTTGATCATCACTCATCGTGCTATGTATATCTATGGAGTGATGATGCCCGAGCCTAGTCGCCAAACTTAACTATATGCTGCTTCTAATAAACATGTTAAAGAAACACGTGAGTTGTCTGACTGAACTCTTTGATACTGTTTTTTGAGGTGCAAAGTTATTTCTTAAGAAACATATTTGCTTCATTTTGTTTTAGGTTCAGCAGTTTCCATTGAGCAGGGCCGACCTCAGCCTGCTGGTGCCCTCTTGGAAAGACGTTGCCTTGCTGCTCCTATCAACTACACCATCAGTTGTCCAAAACTGGATACAAGTTCTACACTGGATAACCCTGGGCCTAAAAGTCCCACGCGCGCTGTCTGAAGAGCAGCTCTTCTGACGTGTGCAGCTATCCATCAACACTGAGTTTGTAACTTGAGCACACATTGATATTCTCTGCACTTGGCATGCCATACATGGCTGAAATAGCACTTTCCAAAGACCTGAAACCCAAGTTGCTCTCCAGACACACTGCCAATCTCAATACACACAGCGGCAAACTGTAAACAGCATGGTTATCTGGGGCAGCACATGCCAGTATTGTAGTCAAGTCACCAATTCACGAGTCCGAGTCACTTCGAGTCCGAGTCACCCAAGGAGTGTCCGAGTCGAGTCCGAGTCATCATTACCTGAGTCCGAGTCTGAGTCACCCAAGGAGTGTCCGAATCATCATTACCTGTGTTCGAGTCCAAGTCTGAGTCACCTAAGAAGAGTCCGAGTCACAAGTCTTCATGTATTAACCTTCGTGGATATGTGTTGAAATGTAGCTGCTCGACTACATTGCTTTTATCCTGTCATGTTATACTAATCTGTCTATTGAACTGCTGTGAAGCGAGTTTGGCAACACAAATATAAAGCTTATTACTAATATTAATATTATTATTATTATTGTAAATGACCTTTAATATGTTTAACTATATTTAAAATGAGTTAACTTTTAGAGAAGTGATTATATTTGTATGCCAATATTTTCCTATGGTAAAGTTTTCGTTTTGCACTTTTATTTTGATAGTAATAAGATCGGGACTCTTATTTTGAAGGAATTTGTACAGGTTAAATCGGTTTACTAGCCCCAGAAAGCACATGGCTACTTAGTATTCAAAATGAGTCATTCTGCATGTTAAGTAGCCATGTGCTTTCATGTTTTCAGCTGAATCTTTATTTATTGATTAGGCAAGGCAAGTTTATTTATATAGCACTTTTCAACACAAGGCAATTCAAAGTGCTTTACAAAAATGAAAGACATTAAGAAAATGGCATTTAAATCAGTCATTAAAAAGAAAAGCTAATAAAATAAACATTAAAAGAAAAAATACATGGATAAAAGTTACAGTGCAGTTTAAGATGTGAATAGTTAAATTAAAAGCAGCGACAAAAATAAAAGTCTTCAGTCTGGATTTAAAAGTAGTCAGAGTTGCAGAGTTGCAGCGGACCTGGAGGTTTCTGGGAGTTTGTTCCAGATATTTGGAGCATAATAACTGAACGCTGCTTTACCATGTTTAGTTCTGACTCTGGGGACAGAAAGCTGACCAGTCTCTGAAGACCTGAGAGATCTGGATGGTTCATCATTTAGCAGGAGGTCAGAAATGTATTTTGGGCCTAAACCATTCAGTGCTTTATAAACCAGCAGCAGTATTTTGAAATCTATCCTTTGACACACAGGAAGCCAGTGTAAAGACTTCAGAACAGGAGTGATGTGATCCACTTTCTTAGTGTTAGTGAGGACTCGAGCAGCGGCGTTCTGAATCAGCTGCAGCTTTCTAATAGATTTTTTAGTGAGACCTGTGAAGACACCATTGCAGTAGTCCAGTCTACTGAAGATAAAAGCATGGACAAGTTTTTCCAAATCCTGCTGTGACATTAGTCTTTTAATCCTAGATATGTTCTTTAGGTGATAGTAGGCTGATTTAGTAACTGTTTTAATGTGACTGTTGAAACTCAGGTCAGAGTCCATGACTACACCTAGATGTCTGGCTTTATCTGTTGTTTTGAACATTGCAGACTGAAGCTCAGCGCTAACTTTTATACGTTCTGACTTGGCTCCAAAAACCATTACCTCAGTTTTATCTTTGTTTAATTGGAGAAAGTTCTGACACATCCAGTCATTAGGTCATTAGTTAGATCACCTTAATCTGATGATAGTGTAGTGTTCAAGACAGCCTATATGTCTGAACTTGATCCTTAGAGTAATGTGTTACGGAGCCTTCTCTTCAATATTGTTTCCACATAACGAGCATTTTGTGCTGCTCTTTTCCAATGTGGAAGCAGAATGTGTGAAAGCATACAGCATGATGCGGGTGTGTCTCTAGACATCTCTAGACTGGAATAGCGGGGCCCAGTCCGTGAACTCGCCTCACAGGTGCACATGCCAGGATAGAGGACATCAGACTCCAGAGAAAAGTTGCTCAAGTCCGAGTCCAAGTCGGAGCGTCAATATACAAGTCGAGTCCGAGTCATCGTGGGGGGAAAAATTCATGAGTCCGAGTCCAAGTCAGCGTACGCGAGAATTCACGAGTCCAAGTCCGAGTCGCGTCAATCAGTGTGCGAGTCCGAGTCGAGTCACGAGTCCCGAAAATCGGCACTCGAGTCCAAGTCCAGGACTCGAGTACTCCATCTCTGGCACATGCACAGAAAGACAAAAGACCCCGAGTTGTTATACCCCATCAGAGATTATGTTTCTGGAAATGACAGACAGGAATTAATTAATGTATACTGTATTTCAAACTCTGACTTAATTTTTGCAATGACCCGCTGTAGTGATATGACGCTGCAGATTGTTTCTGTTTGTAACAAGGTCTCCTACAGTAGTAAAGACATTTTAAATTGCCACTGATATATTTGGAGTCCCACAAATGCACACTTTTATTATACAGGTAGTTTTAAAATAGCTTACAGAGGCATTTCATAACGCTGTGTGTGTGTGTGGTGTGTTGGTCGTGTGTGTGTGTGTGTGTGTGTGTGTGTGTGTGTGTGTGTGTGTGTTGTGTGTGTGTGTGTGTGTGTGTGTGTGTGTGTTTGTGTGTGTGTGTGTGTGTGTGTGTGTGTGTGTGTGTGTGTGTGTGTTGTGTGTGTGTGTGTGTGTGTGTGTGTGGTGTTGTGTGTGTGTGTGTGTGTGTGTGTATTTCACAAACAGATGATCTTCGTTGTACATCTAATACGTTTTTTTATCATTTTATATTTGTCATTGTGAGGTGGGAATGGAAAAGAGGGTGAGAGGGTCGCTCTATTTTTTGTTACCCTCAACTTATGATATAAAAGCTTTTTGTACAAAATAATAATGTTATCATATCTTATTAAACCTACATTGATAAATGAGTCTCAGAACATTTGTTGGTAGCCTGTCAGACAAAGGTAACCAGGCCTGACCTCAGCCTCTCAACGACTTTTAGTTGTTTCCTGAAGTCTCTACAGTATGTATGTCTGTATGTATGTTAGCATGTTCTTTATGTCCAACCTGACACACTACAGATTAGAGGCTGTCAGTGCAGAGTGATCAGTTGATCTAGTCCACCTGGCTTTCAGGCTATAAACGTCCTGTCTCTCTGCATTCAGCTGACATCCACCTAGCATCATTTTGCTTTGCACCTTCACAGCACACATGCCACACATCCATGCTTTACTTCCAATGATAACATTGCCAATTCATACAGCATGTGGTGTGTAATGTAATCCATTTAGTGAATATCACACCATAAAATAGGGTAGTCAATGTTAACACATACCGCATGCGATTAATATAGACACCTAGCGCATCCAAAATAAAATATAACGCAATTAATTGGTGCTGTCCCGAGGAGGGGTGAGTAGTAGGCTGAAGGTGCTCCTCATCTTCACTAGCTCTATGCAGGGGGTGGGAGGGGTTCTCTAGGATACTGTCCAGCTCCCTCCTCATCCTCCCCTCCACCACCTCCAGTTTTCTCCAACAACAGAGCCAGCCTTCCTCACAAGCTTGTTCAGGCTTTCCAATAGTCTCACAAAAAAAACGTGTAATAACTATGTTGGTCCACAACTTGGGACGTAGTATTTCTACAAAAACGCCTCTGAAATTGTAAGATCCCTACGTTTTTTTTCACCATTCATTTCCAATGGCTGGCGTCTATGTCACGTGATCTTCAAAAACAACATGGCCGACATTCGTTTTATTCTCGGTAGAAAATGCCTGTTTTAAGGTTAGTTTGGCCATTAAAATGCGTTTTGATGTCATTTGATGCGAGAAATATGAGTTGTTATTTCAGATTATGTGTGCAGTGGATGTACATGATCTTTAGTTTGCTAGTTATTACGAAGATTACTTCAGAAAATTGTGTTCATTCAACGTTTTCATTGTTACCAAGGTGGTTGCTAGGGACGCTGCTATCGATATTATTTCTGTTATGTTGTGTAACTGTTTAATGGTGTTATCTTTATTGCTACCCCCTTCCCCGTCAATTTATGGTGTTGGTCCACAGCGCAAACTTATTAGTTTCACAAAATCCGCAAATTGTGGCATAGATACGTTATTTTCCCCTGTGCAATTCTCCAACCCAGTCTCACATCACATCGTCATAAACAAATACCGGAAACAGACCGAAAACATTTTTTTAAAATAAAATTATATTTTATTCCGAGTGTGCTTGCTTTTCTCTTTGAAAGTCATCACATAACGGCATTATAATACACGGTTCGGCTGCATTAAATATTACATATCTGCCGTAGTTCTCTATTTATAGAGCCCTGATGAGAAGACTTCTAGACAAACATGAGGAACTGCCGCCAACACTGAAAACGTGACATGGATCATAATATATCAGCAATTAAACAACATCTTACATTTCTTTTCACACAATACGTCTCCTTGCAGTATCAACACTAATTCGGCTGACTTTTATATTTGATCCAATTGGTAGATAGGCTGTATTTACACCATAAAGGTGCACAGCTGATATAAAGGGACACCAAGTGGTTAAAGCATGTTATTGAATGTCATTATTTGTATTATTAGATATTAATAGGATCCCTATAATATTCATTACTCGTTATTCTATACTAATAGTTAATTATAGACTGTATATAATGACTATTTTACGTAATCCTCGGAGCACACTCTCCAATCACAGAGCTTGAGGACTATCACAGGGTTTGTCAAGCGAAGCGGAGAGAATACTTACTTCCGGGTGTAATATTCTCTAAAGCAGGGGTATTCAACTAAAATTCAACGAGGTCCAGTTAGAGAAAATCTCCCCATGCAAAGGTCCGGAGCTTCAAAATGTCTAACTTGCTTCATAAATTAGTGTGATATATATTGAAGTAGCCTGTAGCTTTATCAACGTCTGCATGTAATCAACAACTGCCAAATAAAGAAAGTACAATTCATAAACAACAATATTTATCGTCAATTAACATTGAACTATACAGATATACAGTAAATACTGTGGATATGTGTAATGTTCCTCTCGGGCTGCATTTAAAAATGAAATAGAGAAAATAAATAAAATAGCTTTTGAAAATATGTGCATCTTAAAAGTGCTTAATTTTAGATAAATAAAATAAAGTGTAGCAGCAGCTTGAGTTTCCCTTTTTCTTTGTTAACCGTTTCACATCATGACTTAACAGTTTCACATCATGACTTAACATATCAGTCTTTACACATCATAACAATTGAACAGTTTTAAAGTTTCTCTTTCTTTCCCTCTTATATTGCAGTCCCTCACTCACTTTGTTTTATTCAGTGCGAGAATTGATCTGGAGCTTGTCCTGCCAGGAGTTTAAATCTGGGCTGAAATGGTGTCAGGGCCATTCTCATACCACACAATGCAGGCGCTCATTTGGTTAGCCCCTCGGTTAGCCTGCCCTGGAACGATATATTTTTTGTTGTGACCTCAGTTCTGACTTGAGAGGGAATGTTTTGGTCAAACACTTTGTGGTTTGTCTCATAGTGGCGTTTGGCACTTTTAATGAGCGCCACGGTCTCTGAACAGATGAGACACACTGGTTTTGTGCTCCCAGTGGGCAGGATGAACATGAATGAGTCCGTCCACTCAGGGAAACTAAAAAGCTCTGTTCTCACGGCCCGTCCACACAGCGGCTGCGTTGAAGCTTCCAACGCTTCTGCCCATTCACTTTGAATGGGGTGACGTCACTTTTAGTAGCCGAACTTGCATTTTGGAAGCGACATGGAGCGTTGCTGGCGTTGCTGGCTTCAAAATTGAGCAATGTTCAACTTTTGACACCTCGACGGCAGGGGCGGCGCCAGGGGGAGCTAGGGGGTGCTGAAGCACCCCCCAGGATTGCCAAAGCACCCCCTAAGCACCCCCAAGAAAATATGTGTTTTTTTGTTTTTTTTTAATTATTATTTTTATTAAATTAAATTAGAAATATTATTGATTACATCAATGCATATGTGTGAAACAAACACATTTTTGACCAAAACATAAAGCCAACACAGGTGATATGATTAGGCCAATGGCCAGCACCCATTCGATTTTTGACCTACCCATAGGCTAAATTACTTTGTGACACTTGAGTGACTTCCTGTTAGCTAGAGCGCCAAATGATTTGCTAACAGCAAAGTGAAAAATTGATTGATCGTTTGTTAGTCCTTAAACGTCCACGTGTGGACACTCAATCAAAACCAACTGAAAGCGAGAGGGATTCTGCACATAATAGGCCTCGTGAGTACAAGTAGCTTACTTCTGGGTCTCTGTGTTTCATTCAAGCCCTGCTCTGTGTGTGTGGCACGAGCCATTTTGTGTGCGTGCGTGCGCGAGCGAGCGAGAGAGCTCGCCTCGCGCACCAGTGGGTATCTACCGGAGATCGTTGTGGTTAGCATCTGGTGCTAGCTAGCCAAGCTAATGGATATAAGGAGCATTTTCAACAACAAGGTGGAGAGAGAACTCTCTCCTGTCAGACGGAGAGTCTCAGGTAACCTCAACTCAGGTGAAGTAAAGGACTCTCTCAGTGTTTAGATAGTTAACTTAGTCTAGTTATCTCAGTGGGTCTCCAAACGGTTTGTTTTAAAAAGGAGAGTGATTTGTAAAATGTCTATAAAGAAATAGAAAAATCTGTTTACAGTTCTGTTTCATATGGGTGATGAGAGATGTATCCATAGATCTCTTAATGTTGCTCTCAAAGTGCACCAGATTGATGCTTTTAACTTCAATATTTAACAAAAAATCTTCCCGGGGGAGCTAGCCCCGGACCCCACTAGAGGAGGTGAGGACCCTCCTAGAGGAGGTGAGGTCCTCTCCCCACTTGTAAAAATAGCACTTACCCCTGCCTATATGCCGTGAGGCTGATTATCGAGCCTTCATTGTAACAGTCGCAGGTGCACTGTGTGTGTGTGCGTGGGGAGTGTTGCAGTAGACAATTTCACACTGTAGCGGCTGGTGCATTAATGGGAAACCCTAAATGTTTAAGCACCCTCTATGAAACGTCAAGCTACCCCACAGCACCCCCTAGAGAAAATCTCTGGCGCCGCTACTGCTCGACGGAGGCGTCAGCCAATGAAATCCCGGTTATGCAAATCTGCCAGTACAAGCGCTAGCCAATCAAACCGCGTGTATGCTGGGAGAGACTACGCAGGTCATTTCCTCATATTCAAAAAATGGAGGGAAAATTCATTATAGCGGTAGGGAATCACCCGATGCTGTATGATCAGTCTCTGTTCATCTACCGGGATACAAACCGGAGGAGCGAGGCATGGAGGGAGGTGGCAGAGACAGTGAGTGAAACTGGTAGGTTTTCGCCTGTTTGGGGATTTTATATCCAGTTTAGTTTCGTTTAACATTGCTATAGAGAGGCGAAGACCCTCCCCTCCTTCCGAAAAGCCTCCATGGGACCCCGGAAGCGGAAAATTATACATTGAAGTCAATGGAGAGAGAAAGGTTATCTTTTGATCCCGTTTGAATTGTGCCACGAATGACACATATGATGTTTGTCAATTTAAAAGAACATTTTGCAAGTCAGAAAATATAAATGTGTCGTAAAACTGTGAAGTTACACATTTTTTCGTGTGAAACCGCTCAGTGAACTAACAGGTCTCTGGTCTCGCACAATACGCGTCACCAACATAAAGATGGCCGTCACGTTAGCACATTTTACCTACATTCTTTCAGAATGAGAATAAAAGTATTTTACGAGGTGAAAATTACTACAAGTCTGGGCACGTTGAGAACTGTACCTATATGAAATGGGAGTTAGTCGGTTCTGTAAGAGCAGCGGGACCGGCTTTACAAGGGTTTCGGTGAGTAATATGAGTGCAATGTGTAACGTTAATGTCAAGCTAGCTAACATTAGCTAACAAGGTACACTAACGTGTTTTGTTTTAGCAACTAGTTTCTCCTTAAGAACTTCGTGGTCTCTGTGTATGCTGTGGATAACATTAGTGTTCACAAGAACAAGGTACACTCCCGTGTTTGTTTTAGTTGGCTCTTCAGATTGAAAGCGGCCAATTTTATATCGACTATACTGTATGCGTGATCTCCTTTTTCTCGTTGTGTCATTTGAGTTTATTTGCTGTGTGTAGATTCAAGGATTTTGGTTATCTAGGCACAGCTGTGTGTGTGACTCCCTCTGGTACACCGGTATGTGTTTTCCTAATGTAGAGAGCATTGATTAATTAATAAACTACACACTGAGTCTAGATCCTGACCAAATCCTTTTTTATTGTTGATCAAAATGTTTTTCAAAATGTATTCATACACAGTTAGAAAAATACAATGTACAATCACAACCAATACAACACAAATTACAAAACAAACAAACAATAACAACAGACAAGAGGACAAAAACTATGGAAAAATAAAACCCTCCCACCCCCAGATCCGGACCATCCTTGTATTATTGCTCATTCAATCTATTATAGCATGTTAACAAATGGTACTTACTTTATTTTTACAGATCTGCATGGGAGACGATGGCGCGATGCAGAGCGCTGTCTGTGATTGTGCACAGGAGATGTACAAATGCAGCCACGCTGCAGCATTGGCAATATTTGCCATGTGGCAGATCAGCTCCACAGATGTTGAGTGCCAGTGGAGGAAGCCTGGCACTTCCAAAGTAGTCCAGCCGGTGTCTCAACTTTACCAACAGCGAGAGGAGACATACAACCCACTGGCCAGAGACATCGCCAACTGTCAACTGGGGGGTTGTAAACGAGGCCGAAGAGGTGAAGGCTTTTGTGGAGGCCTATCAAGTGACAGTGTTAGAATCGAGTCTGGTCTCTTTGTGAGTGAGTCGGGTGTTTTTTGGAGCATCACCCGATGGTCTTGTGCAGCCATCTGCCCTGCTGGAGGTGAAGTGTCCACACAGCCAGAGGAACATGACCATCGCGGAGGCAGTCCAGTTACCATCCTTCTGTCTCCGTGAGGAGGGTGGGTCATATATTCTCAAGGAGAATCACCCATACTGGCACCAGGTCCAAGGGCAGCTGCTTATCACAGACCGAGTCTCTGCTACTTTGTTGTGTGGACCACGAAGGAGGCGATCATCATCCCCATCCCCAAGAGACCTGCTTGGCATGGAAATCTCCTCCTCCTGGAACAATTCTACACCCAGCATATGCTCCCTGTGTTGGCCAGTAGAGAGGAGGACATTTCAATAAACATACTCTTAACACCCCATGGACTCTGCGTTGTGTTTCGTATGTGTGAGGGGGTGTTATGCAGAGGGGAGGAAAACGGGGACACAGCAGATTGGGATTGTGGTTGGAGATGCTGAGCAGTTATTTAATTGTTGCATGTAATTATTATTATACTGCGTGCTTCTGAGTTATTCCATCTTTGCTGTAACATGGATCTGTAATGTAACTCTATATTTACTTGTTATCTACCACCTTCCTTCTACATCATACACCATCATGTATACATGATGGTGTATATAGGATATATATATTTGTATATATATCTGTAAATTGTATAATTTTATTTAAACGTCTTTTGATCTCTCAAACTGAGTAAGATTGACAATAAAGTTGACTTTGAAAAATATATATATTCTTTATGAAAATAGTTGACTGTTATCAAATGAATCCAATGAAAACGTTGGACTGAACTACAACTACGCCTTTAAAATCTCTACGGACTGTTTTTCAGTGGGATGGCAAGTTCCTATCTTTAAAAACATTTATTAGTTTTTTCTCAGAACAGATTTGATTTTCTGAAGGTAATTTAACTTTGCTGACCATGTAAGGTCATTATTAAAAGGTACAATCAATTTGTTTAGGGGTTGACTAAAATAATGAAAAACATTCATTTGGATCATTTACTGACAGAATAAGAAACTCAATGATGCTCTACTCACCTGTTCCCTTTTATAAAGTGAAACAGTTGAAACGATAGATTTTATAGTAAACTTAAAACAACCTTCTCCAAAAGCTATCAAGGAATATACCGAATACTTGTTTAGAACTTTATTACATATTTTATATAAATAGTTTGAATGATCCATAATTGACAGAAGCTTGTGTTTACACTGACCTGTTACTCATATATTAATGTCTGTAACCTCAGTAAACCACTACCACTCACTCATTTCACTTTCATTCATCACGGTTCAGTAAACTAGTGATACATGAACCAGTTTAATCATTATAATAACGTAGGATTGCAACTCTTTGAAACTGTAGGTGGCTCTTAAAAGAGCTGTTGTGTTTGGGTGTGCTGGTCTCAGGTCAGTCTAAGCCCTCTCTCCGCGGATGCGGCGGGCCAGCTGGATGTCCTTGGGCATGATGGTGACCCTCTTTGCTTGGTTCATCTTACTGGGGGGCAGCTACATGGATGTCGGTGCAGTCCAATAATCATTGCGCAGTTGAAGGCAGAATGAATTTTATTATTGACTCCGAATGAAGCACAACTTCATGTCATACAATACAATGACTTTATTTGTAATTGTGTAAGAAAATATGAGCATTGATTAGCAAGCAGGACCTGCAAGGAACAGAGAACGGTGATGGATGGAGTTGGGAAGAGAGAAGAATAAAGAAAACAGATCAACTTTATTATCGGATATTAAAAATTCAATTTCCAAAACAAGTTGCCGCTCTACAGTTTTCTAGTATGTAAAGATGATTTCACATAACCTAGTGCAAAAATATCACACTCAATACATGTTGTGTCTCTGGGGGGTGCAATTGTGCCTTTGATGTAATATAAATAATATACCAATGGACCAAATACTATTACGTACAGTGGAAATCAGGTTGCCAGAGCAGGTCAGTGCATGTTCCTCAACGTCTCAGCAAGTTACAGGTGAGGTAAAGAAAATAAAAGAGAAAAAGGTTCATAACAACCTTAAAAAGTAACAACACTTGAATAATATCTCTTCTCAAAAACAATTTTCTCACTCAATAAGCACAAACCGACTGTCTTTCCAACAAACAGATTGTCATCAAACAATGAAACAACGTCCAGTAAAGAATGACATGCACAAGCTCACCTGCCTGCCTTCGACTCTACCTGAACTGCCTTGCTTAGCACCCGTTGGAGGGCGCAGTAGGCCTACTCTTCAAATGTTTCACGAAATACTTACCATCAATGTTTGGTTACTGTTTTTAACATTTGGTTTAGCTATCACAGTGTAATAAAATAATAACTTCATGGTAAAGGCTACTAAAAATGACAAGGCTAAGTAATGTAATGCTAACTAACGTGCTCGCTACTCGTCGCTACTAGCTAGGTAGCTAACTTGACTATGTTCCATGCACAACATGTATATACCTATGATATTACCTGATATGTCTGATCCAGCGACTCTGGTCCTTTCATCAGACAGGAATCGATAGAAGGAGCAAGTGGTATGATCACTTTTAGGACTACAACCTGGTACAAAGCACACAGGCATCTTGTAAAAGTGAATTTATTTTTAGGCAATCTATAATTTATTGGAGGGAATAAATCAGTTATGAGATCTTCTTCTTCTTCGCTTTAATTACGAGTCTTATTATAAATCACCGAGCATGCCTGTGACATCACTTACGCGACCCAGAATGGGATTTGGGATTGTAGTCTTTGTAGTAGCGTATTTTTTCATAGTCTTATATTTCAGCAGTTTTACGACAAATGTGACTTTTTTGACATGGAAATGATTGTTTAAGATTGACAAACATCATATGTGTAGTTCGTGGCACAATTCAAACGGGATCAAAAGATACGTGTTCTCTCTCCATTGAATTCAATGTAAATTTTCGCTTCCGGGGTCCATGGTCCGGAAGTAGATGGGCGTGACTTCGCCTCTCCATTGCTTTGTATGTCGGGGGCGGGAGATTCATGTGATTGGTTGTTGGTCGAAAAAATCCCCAAGCTTCAGATACGCCCACCTCCAAGCATCAACGCACGCCGCTGTGTGGACGGGCCGTCACTGTCCACTTTCCTCTTCTTGGAGAGCGCCATGTGTAATTATTTGTCTCTCCCTGTCTGCCGCTAACACGCCTGTTCACTCTCCTCTCCGCTTCTCTCCCTGTATCGCTAATTATTCTTTTCACACTTTCCTCTCCGCTTCTCTCTGCCGCGCTCTCGTCTCTTCTTCTGTGTTCTCTCCCTGTATCACTCACTCGTCTCTTTCGCTCCCTGTCGGCGGCGGTTAAAATAGAATCGCCCCGTCAAAATTGAAATCCCCTATTAATATATTGATTATAGGTCGGCGTCCGGATCCGGACCGCGGTCCACCTGTTGCTGACCACTGCTCTAAAGCAAATGAGCTGCTCCGACCCTCGGTCCTGACGGACTCCAACTTGTGTTTATTAATCAAACAAAAGGATAATTATGTGTTATTGTTGAGTAAATGGAGAATTGCACAGGGGAAAATAACGTATGTGCCACAATTTTAGATGCGGATTTTGTTAAACTAATATGTTTGCGCTGTGGACCAACACTATAAATTGACGGGGAAGGGGGTAGCAATAAAGATAACACCATTAAACAGTTACACAATATAACAGAAATAATATCGATAGCAGCGTCCCTAGCAACCACCTTGGTAACAATGAAAACGTTGAATGGACACAATTTCCTGAAGTAATCTTCGTAATAACTAGCAAACTAAAGATCATGTACATCCACTGCACACATAATCTGAAATAACAACTCATATTTCTCGCATCAAATGACATCAAAACGCATTTTAATGGCCAAACTAACCTTAAAATAGGCATTTTCCACCGAGAATAAAATGAATGTCCGCCATGTTGTTTTTTTCTGCAGGGAACATTTTTAAGATCACGTGACAGACGCCAGCCATTGGAAATTAATGGTGAAAAAAAACGTAGGGATCTTACAATTTCAGAGGCGTTTTTGTAGAAATACTACGTCCCAAGTTGTGGACCAACGTAGTTATTACACGTTTTTTTGTGAGACTGGGTTGGGCTGTCAGCATCCCTTGTGTAGGTGTTTCTCCCCCCCCCCCCAGCACACCACGGCAAAGAAGAGCACACTGGCTACCACAGACTGGTAGAACATTTGCAGAATCCTCGTGCACACGTTGAAGGACCTGAGCCTCCTCAGGAAGAACAGCTTTCTCTGTCCCTTCCTGAAGACAGCATCAGTGTTGTCTCTCCAGTCCAGTTTATACTTCAAGTGCACTCCCAGGAACCTACAGAGGTTAATCGCAATACCAATACTACCAGAAGCATATTTCCTGTGTAGCACAGAGGGTTATACAATACATATACTACCAATCATGTCTTATGTACACATAGAGGGTAACAACAATACCACACATGTATTTAGTTTAATCCAAATATACAAGTAAATACTAGTATTTAACAGTTTTGATTAATCATGACTAAAGACAACTGAAGGGTTCATTGCCGCTTTTAATCATGATTAATCATAGATTATTATTTTTGATCAACGCAATTGACTTTACATGTGTTTAACACCACTTGAATAAACCTGATACCAGATTTTGACATGTGCAGCCCAGGTCACCTCACTTGGGAGGTCATCCTGGAGAGAAATTGAATGCCTACGCTAATCCTTTGAATGATGGATGACCCTGCGTTCCCATTCCCCCTGTGACCCTGCGTGACCTAGAGCTGGGGTCCAATATCAGAGAGGAGAAACGGTTAATGCAAGCCAACCGCAACATTTGAACACAGCTGGAAGATAGACTAAATTCGGCTTCCCGGAACTGCTCAGATAACACAGAATCCAAATGGAGTCGTTTTTCCCGAAGACAACCGAAGGGTTCATTGTCACTGTCCGAGCATCTGCTTTAAAGAGATCCTCATCTGCACTGTAACAAATATCCCAGGAGAGAGAAGAGAGAAGAAGAGAGAGAGAGAGAAGAGGAGAGAGAGAGAGAGAGAGAGAGAGAGAGATGAAGAGAGAGAGAGGGAGAGAGAAGAAGAGAGAGAGAGAGAGAGGAGAGAGATCAGCTTAGTTGCAATACTGTAGATTATGCAATTTAGGACTGACTGACTGACTGACTGACTGACTGTCTCAAGGAGGCAAGAGTAAACCCTCTCCTAAAGAAACCCACTCTCAACCCGTCTGATGTTATAAACTATAGGCCTGTCTCTCTACTCCCGTTCCTGTCTAAAACGCGCTGTCTTTAAAACAACTCTCCTGTTACTCCATCAGAACAACCTTCTGGATCCGCACCAGTCTGGTTTCAAGGCAGGTCACTCCACAGAAACTGCTCTCATTGCTGTCACTGAGGAACTGCACACTGCCAAAGCAGCATCCCTCTCCTCTGTCATCATCCTGTTGGACCTGTCTGCTGCATTCGACACGGTGAACCATCAGATCCTCCTTCACACTCTTCAAAAACTTGGAGTTTCAGGCTCTGCACTTTCCCTCCTCACCTCATACCTCAAAGACCGTACCTACAGGGTGACTTGGAGAGGGTCTGAGTCCGACCCTTGTCAATTAACTACAGGGGTCCCTCAGGGCTCTGTTTTGGTCCCCTTCTCTGTCCACAACCAAAACTCGCTCGGATCAGTCATTAGCCCGCATGGTTTTTCATACCACTGCTACGCTGACGACACCCAATTAATTCTGTCCTTTCCCCGCTCAGAGACCCAGGTCGTCGCACGCATCTGCTTGTCTAGCTGACATCTCTCAGTGGATGTCTGCTCATCACCTCAAGCTCAACCTTGACAAGACTGAGCTGCTTTTCCTTCTGGGAAAAGATTGTCCCACTCTTGACCTGACTATCAACATCGGCACCTCTGTTGTTTCCCCGACTCAGACTGCAAGGAATCTGGGTGTGATCCTAGATAACAACCTGTCCTTCACTGCAAACATTGCTGCTACAACCCGTTGCTGCAGATACACGCTTTACAACATCAGGAAGATACGTCCCCAGCTGACACAGAAAGCGACGCAGGTTCTGGTCCAGGCTCTCGTCATCTCACGCCTAGACTACTGCAACTCCCTCCTGGCTGGTCTACCTGCATGTGCCATCCGACCTCTGCAGCTCACCCAGAATGCAGCGGCTCGTTTGGTCTTCAACCTTCCTAAATGTTCACACACCACTCCGCTCCTCCGCTCCCTTCACTGGCTTCCGGTAACTGCTAGATCCACTTCAAGACACTGGTACTTGCTTACCATGCTGCGAATGGATCTGGCCCTTCGTACATCCAGGACATGGTTAAACTGTATACCCCAGCGCGTGCACTACGCTCTGCATCAGACAAACGACTCGCTGCACCCTCGCTGCGAGGGGAACCCAAGTTCCCATCAGCAAAAACACGTGGGTTTGCTATCCTGGCTCCAAAATGGTGGAATGAGCTCCCCATTGACATCAGGACAGCAGAAAGCTTACACACCTTCCGGCGCAGACTGAAAACTCATCTCTTTCGACTCCACTCGAGCGATATAATTATTAACAAAGCACTTATATACTAATAAAGGACTGGCTTATCTATAGCCAGTTTGAGTAGCACTTGAAATGTTTGGCTCTATGAAACCTGATGTACTTATATGATTCTGTTTTCTTCAAGGTTGTGTCTTCCTGGTCGAATGTACTTATTGTAAGTCGCTTTGGATAAAAGCGTCAGCTAAATGCAATGTAATGTAATGTAATGTAATGTAAAGAGAGCGAGAGAGAGCTCTCCTGTCAGACTGAGAGGCTCAGGGAACTAAAGGACTCTCTGAGTGTTTAGATAGTTAACTTGTTGTGATCTCTGTAAGATCGCGGAAAAAGGTAGACCCAAATGCAGACTACAAAAACGGAAAAAGGTTTAGAAACAAAAAGCGAGCTTTATTTAAAAGCTGAAAACAAAACATGGCATGAATCAAAACGGTAGCACAGGAAAACAATAACACAAAAACTGACCGTGAAAAACATGGAGGAAGACCGGGGAGAAAAACATGAAACGTGAGGTGAAGGGAGGACAAACAAACAATGAACCGACAGGGGAACACAGGAAGAGACAAGACTAAATACAGGGGGGGTAATCGAGGAACAAGAAACAGCTGGGTAAAGGAGGGAGAAACACAAGGGCAACAGGTGAACACAATCAGACAATTAGACACTCCAGGGGCCTGTACTACGAAGCTGGTTCAACTTAACCTGGATATGTTTGAGTTAGCCGGTTGGCCTAATCCAAAACATACGCGCTCTCGCTAAGCAGTCCTACGACGCTGGTTATCAAGTGGATCGCTCAAGCCAGCCGTGTCCTATCTAGTTAGGTGCGCGTTCACATGAAAGGGGTGGTATTTGGAGCATTCGACCAATCACAAACATGGAGAAGCATACTGACAGCGCAGCGCCATACTTCCTGAATGAAAAGTAAACTACAATATTAGACAAATATGAAGAAGTTCAACTTTAAACATCCATGACTTAAACACTTTATCCAGGATAACAGCCACATAGCTGCACCTGCAAGGTGAATACAGCTGGCAAAAGAAAAGTGTTTGAATGCGTACATTAACAGGTTTATGATATCACTGCCCCGTCTAAGACAAGAGTGGATCTGACTTTAATTACATTTGTCTCGAGTGTTTCGTCAACTTAATGTGTTGCTTAAAATAATACTTCT